>NW_028225180.1:42222316-42822316 GCF_052327205.1 Somniosus microcephalus | reverse complement strand
GGTTTGAGGGACGATGTGTCATTTTTAACTAACCAACTGGAGTTTCTGCAACACATCACTGGTCTGTAGGGCTGGGGAAATGCAGTTGGACTGGCCCAGTCGGATTTCAAAGAAGCAACGGACAAGGTTCCACATCTACAAACGGTGGTGAATTATGTGATTTTCTAGGAGATCTGGCACTGCACATAGAACTAATTACAAAATGAAAGTAGGTTATCGACAAATCGGTCCTTTAAGGGACGGGTGACTATTGATCAGCTCGAATAATCATTGGTACCAGTTTATTTATAATCTTTTGTTTTATAGCAGCTCAACGGGGATGTGTGTATCTCACAACCAAAAAAATGAAAATAATACCAACATAGGTAACTGTATAAACCCATAGAAATGTAATTTTTGGGAGTAGGTCATTTGACCCATTCTATATATATTGGGTTCATTGAAATAGCAACAAAAATTATCGGCACTGTTCACCTCTCTTTCCACAAACAATTATTTTCTAATTTTGAAAAATTCACCTAATTTTCCCTGAACTATTTACTGATGCAAAGCATTCCATGCTCCAGCAACCCCTTGCAATAAATAAGTTTCTGCTAATCTCTCTGCTCATTCGCTTTGTGACCATTTGAAGCCAATCACAATTAATTGCTTGCTCAACAATTAGAGGGTATAATCTCTTCCTCTGCCAAATTGTTCATAATTATAAAAAGCTCTATTAAATCTGCTCTTAGCTTTCGCTGCTCCGGTGAAAATAATCCCAATACCTTGCCCTTCATCAGCAATATAGTTCTGATCCATGGCAGCATCTTGGGATATCTGCATTGCCCACTCTCAGTGGATTTAATGGTGTAGTGTATGTACCTTTAAGAGGATCTATGTTTTTCAAGCCCGTGTATACTGTAGTACCAGTAGTGAACACTCGGGTATTATAGCCTGTGCAGCGTCTTGGGTTGTTGGTTCACCTCCAGACTTTGTTCAGTAAACACTTGTTAAATCAATTCCTGCATTCCATGTCTTCATTAACACACGGATCTAACAGTGGTGACGAGTTAGAAACGAACTTACCTGCAATTCGGCAGCACCTCAAGGGGATCGATTCCTCAGACGAAGGTCGAAGCCAGAAGCAAGAAAAAAAAAATAACTCGAAGAAACTCGAAAACGAGGGCCAGGCTTGGAGTCCAGTCTGTGGTTTCCCCAGCTAAACGGGCTGGTGGCAGGTAGTGCACTGATCCTTCCTGGGCTGCGGCGGGCTAGTGCTCGGTCGGGTGGCTCAGCAACGGGGCCGGGCAGCGAGTCGGGAAGCAGAAGCAAAGAGAGAGAGAGGGTGAATCACTCAGGGTGCGGCCGGTGCTGCAAAGCAGGCTGGCGTTCGGACTGAGCAGAGGGAGGGGAAAGTCCCAGAGGGTCCGCTCCACGACGGGAATGGTTCTCCAAGTAACGGAGAAACTATTGAAGCGATATATAAAAACAAAATAGAAATACCGCGAAAAGCTGCAGGTCGCAACGGGAACCACGGAGAACAGCGTTGGCAGCAGCGACAGCGGCGGGAAAGCACGGAAGGCACCATCTTAACTCGGCGGGGAAGAAAGAAAAGCACAGGAAGCGCCATTTTAGATTTTCAAGATGCTGAAAACTGGCAATATTACTGCTTTCGATAGTGATATAGAAGATTGGTCCACATATGTGGAAAGAGTGGAGGTATTTTGCAAGGCGAATGAAGTAGCGGATGATAAAAAGGCATTGGTACTTCTAAATCTGATGGCGCAAGGACATACGGGCTGTTATGAAACTTGATCACTCCAGCCAAACCGATGGACAAGAATTTTAATGAGATTGTTGATACCTTACAGGAGCACTTAAACCCAACACCGCTGCTGATAGCGGAATGCTTCTCTACGAGACAAATTCGTCTGCGGTCTCCTAAGCGAAGGAACACAGAAAAGACTACTTTCTGAGAAAGATTTGACACTGGGCAAGGCTTTCAGTGTGGCTGTATCATACGAAGCAGCAGCAAGAGGAGCTGCAGAGATACAGCAAAAGCCACAGGACTTCGGCACCCATGAAATGACACGGGGTTTCGAGAGATATTATCGCTGTGGCAGATCCACCCATGACCAGAAGGACTCCTGGTTCAAGGACAAAGCATTCAGACAATGCAGAAAGATGGGACACATTGCACCTGTATGCAGATCTGGAAAGAAATCCGCTGACAGTAAAAAGGTCAATAAGGAAAAGTACAGAAAGGTACAAATGATGACGGACAGTAGCTCCGAAGACCAGAAGAGCGATAGCGACTCCAGAAATAAGAGACTAAGCTGTCTCAAATTACATAATGTAACTGCCAAAGAAGATTACCAGACCATTTGGATTACCCTCACGAAAGTGCGGTCCACAGTCAAAATGGAGCTAGATACAGGATCAGCTCTGACCGTCATCAGTCGACGGGATTACGAGCAGCTATTTCCGCATATACCTTTGAAAGACACATCCGTTGTCTTGAAGACATATACGGGGCAGAAAGTATACCCCAGAGGGAAAATAAGGGTGCCTGATGTATACAACGGCAAGGAAATACAGAAGTTGTATTTATACGTTCTGCAAGATGGTGGTCCACCGTTGTTGGGACGTGAATGGATCAGAAAGATACATTTAGACTGGCACTCCATTCAGGCACTGACGGTGATCAGTAAGAAAAAAAACGATGATGATGTCAGTCCTGGACGATTAAAAGAAATCTTGGCTAACGCCAAAGAAGTGCTTCAACAGGCACTAGGAACCCTGAGAGGTGCCACCGCCTCAATAAAAGTGGAAGATGCGGCAATTCCCAAATTTTTTAAGGCAAGGCCGGTGCCATACGCAATTCGTCCAGCCGTCGAGGCAGAGCTGGAGAATTTGGAAAAAGCAGGCGTGTTATCCAATGTAGATTGGAGCGAGTGGGCAACATGAAGAAAACGTTGAATAATGATAAATGTGAAGAACAGAGAAAAGTTCGCATCTGTGGGGACTTCAAGGTGACTGTAAACCCGGTTCTTCTCATGGTACAGTATCCTCATCCGAGGATAGAAGATATTTTCGCCTCACTATCCGGAGGGAAACGTTTCACCAAAATTGATTTAGCACAGGTATATATACAGATGGAGGTTGAGGAGGCCTCTAAAAAGTATCTCACGATAAACACACAAAAAGGCCTGTACCTGTACAATCGACTGGTTTTCGGAGTGGCATCAGCTCTGGCTATCTGGCAAAGAGCTATGGAGCAAGTCCTGCAAGGGATTCCGGGGACTCAATGCTACCTAGACGACATTCTTGTAACAGGAGAAAACTACAACGAGCAACTTGCCAACTTGGAGCAGGTGCGCCCGAGGCTGAGAGAATGGGGCCTACGAGCAAATCGCCCCAAATGCGAATTTTTCCAGAAACAAATATCATATTGTGGCCATGTCATTAACGAAGAAGGGTTGCATAAGTCACCTGAAAAATTTGAAGCGGTCGTAAAGGCCCCAGCACCTGAAAATGTCTCACAATTAATGTCGTTCCTGTGATTAGTAAATTACTATCATAAATTTTTACCAAACTTGTCGACGGTTCTGCACCCGCTTAACGAACTGCTACAAACGGGAGTAGTTTGGAAATGGAGCGAAGACTGTAAACGTGCCGTCCATAAAAGCAAAGGCTTGATCACGTCCAGGGAAGTGTTGGCTCAGTACAACCCATCACTGCCAATCAAACTGGCGTGCGATGCATCCCCTTATGGCGTGGGAGCGGTATTATCGCATAGATTCCCTGAAGGCTCGGAGCGGCCGATAGCTTATGCGTCACGCTCATTGAACTCAGCTGATTGTAATTATGCCCAGACCGACAGGGAGGCACTCAGCCTGGTGTGGGGGGTGAAGAAATTCAACCATTACCTACACGGACAAAAGTTTACCTTGTTGACTGACTTTCAACCCCTCGTCTCCATACTCAACCCTGAAAAGGGCGTTCCCATTATGATAGCGCAAAGGCTACAGAGGTGGTCCCTTTTCCTAGGGGCACACCAATATGACATAGAGTACAAAGGAACAAAACAGCATGGGAATGCTGACGGGTTATCGCGCCTACCGTTGCCAACGGTGGAAGAGGCGCCTACAGTAGACCCAGTGGAGATATTCCACTCGACCATAGTGGAATGTCTACCGGTGACAAATTCTACCATTGAAAAGGAAATGCGAAATGACCCGACTCTCTCACGAGTCTATGATTTAACGGTGAAGGACTGGCCAGCACATGGCGAACCACTGTTGCCAGCATTCTCACAAAGAAGAGAACAGCTGTCAGTGTGCCGAGGAACCTTGATGTGTGGATCCAGAGTGGTGATTCCACTCAAACTCAAGGATAGAGTGCTAAAGGAGCTTCACGAGGAGCATCTGGGTGGAGTGAAAATGAAGAACGTAACCAGAGCGTTTGTGTGGTGGCCAGGTATCGATGGAGACATCGAAGAAATTACCAAGGTCTGTCTAGGATGCCAGAAGGTTCAAAACGCCATACCACAAGCCCCTCTACATCCATGGGAGTGGCCCTCATCTCCATGGCAAAGAGTACATATCGACTTTGCTGGTCCATTTATGGAGTCTATGTTCTTAATCGCGGTGGATGCACACTCCAAGTGGCCAGAGGTAATAAAGATGTCATCCACCACCACGGAAAAAACCATCACAGTATTAAGGACCATATTCGCCAGGAATGGGCTGCCTGAACAGATCTGTTCCGATAATGGACCGCAATTTGTATCCAAAGAATTCAGGAAGTTCTTAAAAAACAATGGGGTTAAGCACTACATGTCCGCCCCATACCATCCCGCCACCAATGGATTGGCTGAAAGGTTTGTCCAGACCTTCAAGAAGGCCATAAAGGCCATGGGTAACGAAGACATAAATCTACAACATAAGGTGTATAACTTCTTGTTTGCGTACAGGAATGCAACACATGTGGTTACAAACTAAAACCCCACCATGATGTTTTTCAATAGAAGACTAAGATGCCGGCTGGATTTGGTCAAGCCAAACGTCAGAAGGGACGTAGAGGACCGGCAGTTTCAAAGCATGAATGAAAGGCCAACTAGAACCTTCCAGATAGGTCAACCAGTTTTGGCCCGGGACCACCGGAACGAGAAATGGCAGCCTGGAACTATTTGCACACGACTAGGACCGCTGATGTATACCGTGGACATTGGAGAAAGCATAACAAGGCGCCATGCTGACCAGATCATAGAGTCATCCAAAAAAGGAAAACCTACACCACAACTCTATACGCCTAGTGATGAAGCAGAGATACCCATAGTATCTACCTCCGATCCGGAGATACTGGAACCAGATGAACCCGACACTAGCATTGAAGCCGAATCGACCTTGCCAAAAGAACCTACTATGCCACTGAGGCATTATCCGGACTGAGTCATTAAGCCTCCAGAGAGACTGAATATGTAATTGATAACTTCAGCAAATGTGTATATTATTGTTCTTGTAAAAATGTTATTTAATGATTACTTAAAATATTATGTACTATTTATCTAAAAGGGGAGGAATTGTAGTGTATGTACCTTTAAGAGGAACTATGTTCTTGAAGCACCTGTATACTCTAGTACCAGTAGTGACCACTCGGGTATATAAGCCTGTGTAGCGTCTTGTGTTGTTCGTTCACCTCCAGACTTTTTCAGTAAACACTTGTTAAATCAACTCCTGCATTCCGTGTCTCCATTAGCACACGGATCTAAAAATGGCCTTCGACAATGAGGGATTGAATCTGTACCTGGTGTTCGAATGGTGGCCTTGCCAGCATCTTGTAAAAGTCGATCAAAACATATGTTTCTTGTGATCTATGCTCATGTCTACAAAACTCATATTTCTGTTGGTTTTCCCATTGAATTATCCATGCACAGACATACTTTCTTGGATTACATTTTTGGAATCTGTCGCTGTTCATCCAATCCCTCCGGCTCCTTCCCATTGAGAACCTGCTCAATTTCCTTGACGTTTCTCAAAGATTGAGGCGAGATTGCCGATTAAAAATTTGTAACTGATTCAATGTTGCTGGGATGTTTCAATTGTTATTTGGAACAATGTGTAACCGCACAATAAGATGATAATGACCGAAGATTTTTTCTGACCATCTGCACATCTTCAGCCAAATCAAAGAATAATTAATATCAGTTTGATTTTATCTGAATTTCTGTCATTATTTTAACAGATCACTTGCAACAATTGTAATAGTTAAGAACTTTATGAATAAGTATTAATTTTTACATTCATTAACATTTTGTTTGGGAGACTGATTGAGACAGAATATCAATAATATTAATCGTGATACTTTTATCCACAGCACTAAGCAAGTGCAGACTCCATCGTTGTGCTGAGTGAGAGACTCCAGTCAGCGCACAATCAAGTGACAATCTGGGACAAGAGAGGTGAAATGTCAGATCGATGAGTGCAGTTCCGACTCGTTTTGCCATGTGATGACAGATCACGTGACAAGAGCGGGCTGTATTAGTGAATGACGAATGGTGTCCGATAAAGAGACCCACGCCTGCAATATTCACACCAAACCTCCAGGAAAGTTACCAATATTGGCGATTGCAAGATCTTTGCTTGTTTCCGCACTGAATAAAATTCTATTGATGATTTTAAACTTGCGTGCCCAACCCCAGTATCTGCAGCGCATGGCGGGTTCCACGGTTACTTACATGCACGAATCCACTGCTGAACATCACCATTCTTGTCTTTGATTCCTGAACTTGAAATGTGTTAAATTTGCAGGATAACGTTATGTTTAGACAGCAAAGGTAGCATGAAAAACTGAATTAAAGAAGGCATCAAGTACATGCCACAAAATGGAAGAAATGTTCACTCAAGAACTCTCCCATTTTTCAAATTTACAGAAAGAAAAACGTTCTGCGGTGAAAATGGAGTTGAATTTCAGCTTCAGTTACGAGGAAGCTTTCACTTAAATTGATTCTTCTTATTCTAATTTTCTAACCAATCTCAGAATTACAGTCCAAGGAGATTTCACCATATTATTCTGTTCATCTCTGAATTTCGTCTGGGTCGCTGCATAAATGCATGGGTTTTGAAAGCAACTCAGAAACTTCAGCAGAGCTCCGGTTTCAGTGGTGATATATCCAGGTTCTGTGTGGTCGTCTCAGTAATTAGTGGTGCTTGTCAGTCTGGTAGTTAGCAAACTCACGACAGCTGTCAGCCACAGCACGATAAAACTGCCCGAAAAATTGAACAATGAAATGATGGATTTCTTTCGGCTTTCCATCTCTGTATCACTGATTCTCACTCCTGTGACCCCGGAGTCCCCTGTGGGATCTGCTGGCCACTAAAATACGTTGAACAGTTACTGAATTAAAAATGGATATTGAAGTAAAAGGAATCCAGGTGCTGCAAAACCAGGCGTAAGCTATGCTGGAGGTGAGAAGAAAAGCCTACACTGTTCCGGCAGCCCCACTTCACCTTGTTAATTAATTGCTCAGCTTCAAATGCAAACAGAACGGGGATGTCCTTTAAAACGATTAGGACCGAGAATGTTGTTATTAGCGCGGCCACATTTGACTCGGTGCAATACTTTGCTTTAAACTTCTCGCAGCAGATAACTATAAATCGATCAAATGTGATTGAGACGGTGAACCAAACAGACAAATCGAGGTTGACATTAGTGATGTATAGGATAAACTTAAACACGGGAGTGTGGGACAGGAATGAAAGTGGAAAATGATAACTAAATATAAGATAAACTATTACATTGATTATCAAGGCCAGTAGATCTGCTGTTGCCATGGCCTCCATGTAGACAGAGATACCCTTGGAAAGGCCACAGTTTCCTCGGGAGAGTATCACCATTGTCACCAAGTTCACTGTAAGAAAGAGAGAGGAGAACAATAATTGCCCTGAAATTCGGGCCGGAGGCTTCCCGCGGTTGCAAGCCTCCGACCTGCACATATCTAGCATGCCGGCCATTGTGCTATGAGCCCGTATGGGATTCCGATCCTGGGCCCACTCCAACTGTTGGCATGCAGTGCTTGCGTATCACAGGGGCGCAGTGAGTTCGAAGTGTCCCCTGGGATCACGTGGGCCATGGAGAGCCAATGGTAGCAGGGAATCTGTATACATAGACTTGACAGGAAGACCTGTCAAATCTATGAATACAATTCAGCCCCAAAACATAACTAAAACTTCTAACAATTTTTTTTAAAAATCAATTTTTTTTACATAACTATAAATTACATTAAATAACTATTTTAAACAAAATAAATTTTTGAAAAAAATAATTACATTTCCTAACGGGGCTAACAATAAACTTAACTTTCTTTAAAGCACTTAAGAATAATAAACCTGTCGAAAACATATTTAAGTTTAATTAATTCACCAGTTACCTTGTTAGAAGCAAGCCTTGCACCTACTTTATATAAGTGTAACTGCTGGAGACTTACCCTCCTGGAGAAAGCTGGAAAAAAAAACGTTAGTTCAATGCGCGCAAGCTGCCTTTCCAGCGCACGTGTTCCACCATTCAACCCCTTCTTTCAAGGGAACGGAAGTCCAGGTTTCCCATGCATGCACAGTGCATGCACGAAACCAGCACTTTCATTGGACCTACGTGTGAGTAGACTGTGCGTACTCATGCGTGGGGACCAGAACTTCTGGGCCACTACTTTTTACAACAGGCTCTATGAACACGGTTACAGTTAATCCCGATTAAAAGCAAAGCGGTTAAAATGTCTCACAGTGGACACCGACGGCCGCGAGAATCGGGTAGTAAAGCACTTTTATCAGCAGCATAGTTAGTTGAACCATTTTCGGTAAGAATTAGTGAATTCTGTCAGAGCTGAATGTCTCTGACTGGCACACGGCTGAGACAATGGAAGAGAACCTATCCTTATACACACATCAATCCTACAGGGAATCAATCAGGTTAAATCCAATTAGCATTAATTACAGTCATTTAACAAATATACTCAGGCAAGTTTTATGTCTGATACGTTAGATTAAAATAAATAGTTGATATTATTATTGGAAAGTTTAATAAAAAATGCAGAATTAAAACATTCTTTAAAATTAGTGTTTTCAATCTCCCAGTATTACTGCTTTCCCTATTACTACAGGAGTAGTGAAGGCAGCCCAGCACGTGAGTGCAAAAGACAAGGCTGAATCGTTTGCAACCATCTTCAGCCAGAAGTGCGGAGTGGATGATCCATAGCGACCTCCTCCTGAGGTCGCCACCATCGCAGAAGCCAGTCTTCTGCTAATTAGATTCACCCAAAGTAATATCAAGAACAGGCTCAGGGCACTGGATACAGAAAAGGCTATGGGCCCTGACATCATCCCAGCTATCGGGTGGAAGACGTGTGCTCCAGAACTAGCTGTGCCTCTATCAAAACTGTTCCATTACAGCTACAACACTGGCATCTATCCGACAATGTGAAGAACTGCCCAGGTATGTCCTGTCCATAAAAGGCAGAACAAACCCAATCCGGCCAATTACTGCCCCATCAGTCTACTCCCAATCATCATCAACGTGATGGAAGGTGTCATCGACAATGCTATCAAACGGCACTTACTCACCAATAACCTGCTTACTAATGCTCAGTTTTGGTTCCGACCTCATTAAAGCCTTGGTCCAATCAAGGACAAAAGAGCTGAATTCCAGAGGTGGGGTGAGAGAGACTGCCCTTGCCACCAAGGCAGCAATTGACCAAGCGTGTTATCAAGGAGCTCTAGTAAAAAAGAAGTCAATCGGGATCGAGTGGAAAAGTCTCCACTGTCTGGATTCATACCTGGCAAAAAGGAAGCTGGTTGTGGTGATAGAAGATCAACCCTCACAGCCCCAGGATATCGCTGCAGGAGTTTGTCAGGTGTCTTAGGATCAACCATCTTCAGCTGCTTCATCAATGACTTGCCCTCCAATATAAGGTACGAAATGGGGATGTTCGCTGATGACTGCACAGTGTTCAGTGCCATTCACAAGTCCTCAGAAAAAGAAGCAGTCCGTGCCCACATGCAAAAATATTTGGCCGACGTTCAGGCTTGGGCAGATAAGTGGCAGGTAAGACTCGCGCCACAGAAATGCCAGACAATGACTCTCTCAAACAAGCGAGAAACTAAGCACTGCCCTTTGACATTGAACGGCATAACCATCGTAGAATACCCCGCCATCATCATTCTGGAGGGTCAGCATTGAACAGAAACTTACCTGGACTAGCCACATAAATACTGTGGCAAGAAGGGCAGGTCAGAGGCTAAGGATTCTGTGGCGAGTGTCTCACCTCCTAACTCCCCAACGCCTTTCCAGCATCTACAAGGCACAAGTAAGGAGTGTGATGGAATACTCTCCACTTGCCTGATGAGTACAGCGCCAACAACACTCAAGCTCGACACCATCCAGGAAAAAGCAACCCTTTTGATTGGCACCCCTTCCACCACCATAAACATCCATTCCCTCCACCACCGGTGTACTGTGGCTGCAGTGTGTACCATCTACAAGATGGAATTCAGCAGCTCAACAACGCTTCCTCGGCAGCACCTCCCAAACCCGCGAACTCTTCTACCAAGAAGGACAAGGACAGCAGATGCATGGCAACCCCACCACCTCCAAGTTTCCCTCCAAGTACCACACCATCCTGACTAAGAATTATATCGCCGATCCTTCATCGTCGCTGGGACAAAATCATTGAACTCCCTCCCTAACAGCACTGTGGGAGTACCTTCTCAACACGGACTGCAGCGCTTCAAGGAGGCAGCTCACTGCCACCTTCTCAAGGGCAACTAGGGATGGGCAATAATTGCTGGCCTTGCCAGCGACGCCCAGAACCCACAAATGAATACTAAAGGCAGCAACCCTAGAACTAAATGTCCTGACCCTATCCTTGACATAGTCTTATTGCCCCAACCCCTCCAAAACAGTGGTGACCCAAATCATGCGTTCTTGGTGAAGACTGCAGTCATGTGGCATTAAATGTAACCGTGTTCCTCTGGTAGTTGTAGTAAAGCTACACTTAAACTAGAGCTGACCTTGCTTCTCCTGTACTAGCTGTACCTGTAAACTTACACAAGAGGAGAATGTGCTCCCCTGGTACGAGCGGTACCCTACACTTAAAATGGAGTTGACCGTGCTTCTCCAGGACTGTAGGTACCCCTGCAATTAAACTAGTGATGAGAGTGCTCCTCCTGTACTCTTTGACGCACTGCACTTAAACTAGAAGTGACCATGCTTATCCTGTACTTTTGATACTCCTACCCTTAAACTAGAGTGACCGTGCTTCTCCGGGACTATTGGCACTCTTAAACTTACACTAGAGAAGGCATTTCTCCCCTGGTACTAGTGGAACCCCCGCACTTAAACTCGAGGTGACTTTGCTTCTCCGGTACTATTGGTACCACTACACTTACCCTAGAGGAGACAGCGCTCCTTCAGTACTAGTAGTACACTACACTTAATCTCGAGGTGACGTTGCTCCTTTGGTACATGCAATACCCCTGCACTTAGACAAGTACTTGTCGTGAATGTACTGTTCTCCTGGTTCCCTTCACTTACACCAGCACTGCTCCTGCTTCGTAGGTACTAGTGGTACCCCTACATATAAATAACAAGCGGCCGTACTCCACCGGTAGTAGTGGTAACCACAAACTTACAATGGCATTTCTCTTCTGGTATTAGTGGTAACCTACAAACACACAAGCACTGACCTTCCTCGACTGGTACTAGTGTTAACCCTACAATTACACTAGAGGTGGCCATGCTCATCCTGTACTATTGTTAATCCTATGCATATATTAGTGGTGAATATGCTCGTCCTTCTCTAATGGTACCCTGCACTTATACTAGGTTTGACCGTGTTTCTCCGGTATGAGTGGTGCCCATCCACTTATGCTGACAGTGTTCTTCTGTTATTAGTGACAGTGTACATTTACAATAGAGCTGATCATCCTCCTCCGATACTAGCATTATCCCTACACTTACACTAACGTTGAACATGGTCGTCTGGTACTAATTTTTCCCAACACTTAAACCAGCTGTGATCCTGCTTCCAGGGTATCAGTGGTACCTCTATACATAAACTAGATGTGACCCTGCTCCTCTGGTAATAGGGTGCCTACAGCTACACCAAAGGTGACAATGCTCTTCCTTTGCTATAGCTGATTCTATTCCTATTCGAGGCCCCACTCCTGTCACACTGATGGAGAACGATCTACTGCACTACTGGCAATGAATCTGTTTTTGCAGCAGTTGGTGTTATACCTAATGCTGGGACAGAAATACTGACCAGTTTTGCAGCACCAGTGGTAGACGTACTCGGGGACACAAGTAAGTATGCAAGAACATATGTAATTATGAGGGTCCTAGAGGGAGTGCAGAGCAAGAGCCTATTTCATTTAGCAGAGAGGACAATAACCAGAAGACATCAATTTAAAATAAGTGGTAGAAGGATTAGATGGGAGGGGATGATAACGGTTTCAATGCAAAGTGTGCAGGATATCGGGAACTCACTGTCTTAAGTGGTGGTAGAGGCAGAAACCCTCATCACACTTAAAAAGTAATTTCATAAGTACTTGAAGTGCTGTAACCTACATTGCTAAGGACCAAGAGCTGGGAAGTGGGATTAGGCAGGCGGGCTCTTTCTCGGCCGGTAGAGATGCTTGGCACAAGTGGCCTCCTTCTCTGCCATATATTTCTAAGACTCTCTAGCTCTATTCGGCCCTTTGAGCCTGCTCCACTATTCAATAAGATCATGCATGATCTTTCTACCTCACAACCAGATTCCTGCCCTATCTCCATATTCCTTGGTTCCCTGAGTATCCAAAAATCTATCAATCTCTGTGTTGAAAATAGTCAAGGACAGGGCATCGACAGCTCTCTGAGGTAGCGAATTACAAAAATTCGCCATCCTATTAGTGAAGAAATGTCTCCACAACTCAGTCCCAAATGGCCGACCCCTTATTCTGAGGTTGTGACCCTTAGTTCTAGATTCCCTGGCGAGGAGAAACATCCTCCCTGCATCTACACTGTAAAGCCCCTCAATAATTTTATATGGTTCAATGAGATTACCTCTCATTGTTCTAAATTCTAGGTATAATACGCCTTACCTACTCAGTCTCACCTCATAGGACAATCCCGTCATCCCATGAATCAGTCATGCGAACCTTCGTTGCACTACCTCTAAGGCAAGTTTTTCCTTCCTTAGTTCAGGAGATCATAATTGTACATAGCACTGAAGGTGTCGTCTCGCCAAGGCCCTATGCAATTGCAGTAAGTCTTCTCCAAACTTATACTCCAATCCTTTTGCAGCGAAGGCTGACATACAATTTGCTTTCCTAATTCATTGCTGCACCTGCATGTTAAATTTCCGTGATTTGTGACGCCCATGTCCCTCTGAATACCAACATTTCAAAATCCCCCACAATTTAAGAACTATATTGCTTTTCTATTTTTGCTACCAAAGTGGATAAGTCACATTTCACCACAGTGCATTCCAGCTGCCATGCTCTTACTCATTCAGTTAAGCAATCGTTATCCATTTGCAGCCTATTTGAATCCTTGTCACAACTTACCTTCCCACCTAGCTTTGTATCGTCAGCAAACTTGGATACATTACACATATCCCCTCATCGACTCCTTTGATATAGATTGTAATTAGCTGCGGCCTGAGCACTGATCCTTGCAGTACTCTACTAGATACAGGCTGCCAACTTTAAAATTACCCAGTTATTTCCACTCTCTGTTTTCTGTCGGATAACAAATCCTCAATCCATGCTAATATTTTACCCTGAACCCCATGAGCCTTTATCTTGCATAGCAGCCTTAAATGTGGCAACCTAGCGAATGCATTTTGGAAATACAAGTATACTACTGTTAGATCCGTGATTCCTTGAATAGGATTTTTCCACAAGAACTGCACGGATGCTGTAATTAACAATCAACAGGTATTTACTGGAGTAGAGTAGTCTCAAGACTGAAGTACAGAAGCCTGCTCCGGCTTTATATACAGGTGTGGTCACTGCCAGTACTACAGTATAAAGGAGCTGTAAAACAGTTCTCTCTTAAATGTACATACACAACAATTCCTCCCCTTTTAGATTAACAGTACCGTAACATTCATTTAACAATTAACATTTTTAACATGCAACATTAGCTGAAAATAGTCCACTTATAGATTCAGTCTTTGAGGCGGCTTCCTGATCCTTTCGGGATAGCGCCTTTTCTGAGGTTCTTGTTCTTGGTGCGGAGGCGATTCTGGCCACTTTTCGTCGGTTAGTTCATCGGTTTCCACTGCTACTGGTTCGGAGGTAGATTCTACCGGTGTGCCGGGTTCATCCCCAGGTACTCGAGACATGGGGTTGACTCATTCCTGTGACGCTAAGATCTAATCGACGTGGCGTCTCACAATGTTCTCCCCGCCATCCACTGTGTACATTAAAGACCCCTGCCTTGTGCATATCGTTCCGGGTTGCCATTTCTCTGTTTGATAGTCATGGGCCAAGATTGGTTGTCCTACATTGAAGCTCCTTGTCGGCTTCTCATTGATGTGCTGGAATTGTTTATGCTCAGCATTTCTTCGCACATTGGGTCTGAGCAAATCCAGACGAGATCTCAACCTTCGGTTAAAGAACATCATGGCCGGGGTCTGGTTGGTAACTGCATGTGTCGCATTTCTGTAGGCTAATAGGAAATTGTCCACCATATGCTGTAGTGGAATTTCATCATCGCACATGGCCTTTATCGCCTTTTTAAAGATTTGTACGAACCTTTCAGCCAATCCATTTCTGGCTGGAGGATACGGGGCGGATGTGTAATACCTTACCCCATTCCTTCTCCTAAATTATCGAAACTCTTCGGACACAAACTGTGGTCCATTATCAGAGCAAATCTGCTCTGGCAAGCCGTTCCTGGCAAATATCGTCCGTAGGACTGCAACCGTTTTCTCTGCAGTGGTTGAGGACATTTTTATCACCTCAGGCCATTTCGAGTGAGCATCCACTACTATTAAGAACATTGAGTCCATGAATGGACCAGCAAAATCAAATGCACCCTTTGCCATGGAGAGGAGGGCCACTCCCATGGGTAGAGGGGCATGTGGTGGTGCATGTTGAACCTTCTGACATCCTGAGCAGCTCTTGGTCACATCCTCGATTTGTTGATCGATCCCCGGCCACCACACATAAGCCCTAGCAAGGCTTTTCATTTTCACCCCACCCAGATGACCTTCATGAAGCTCATTTAGCTCTCACTCCCTTAACTTGGGTGGAATCACCACTCGGGATCCACACATCACAATCCCCTGGCATACTGACAGCTGTTCTCTTCTGGATGAGAATGCTGGCAACAGTGAGTCACCATGTGTTGGCCATCCCCTCACCGTCAAATCATATAACCGAGACAGTGTCGAATCATTGCTGGTCTCCTTCTCTATATCCACGTTCGTTGCTGGCAATCATTCAATTATTGATGAATAAAATATCTCGATATGTTCCACTGCTGATGCTTCCTCCGCAGTAGGCAGTGGCAGGCGTGATAGCCCATCAGCGTTTCCATGCTGTTTCGTGCCTTTATATTCTATTTCATATTGATTCGCCCCTAGAAACAGGGACCATCTTTGTAACCGTTGTGCAGTCATCACTGGAACGCCCTTCCTAGGATTAAAGATGGAGACAAGTGGTTGGTGGTCAGTCAGCAAGGTGAACTTCTGCTCATGCAGATTGTGGTTGAATTTTTTTACTCCCCGTAATCGGCTGAGGGCCTCCCTGTCAATCTGGGCGTAGTTGCGCTCGGCTGAGGTTAGCGACCGAGACACAAAGGCTACTGGCCTCTCCAACCCGTCTGGGAATTTGTGCGACAGCACCGCTCCAACAACATAGGGTGATGCATCACATGCCAAACGAATTGGTAGTGCTGGGTTGAAATGGGCCAACACCTCCTTTGATGTGATCAATTCTTTACACTTCTGGAAAGCTCGTCTACGTTCGTCATTCCACTTCCATGGCACCCCTGTTTGCAGTAGGGTGTTCAGTGGGTGTAATACCGTGGACAAATTTGCTAAGAACTTATGGTAGTAGTTTACCAGCCCGAGGAACGACCTCAGTTGTGACACATTTTCCGGTGCTGGAGCCTTGACTACTGCCTCAATCTTTTCAGGGGACTTATGTAACCCCGCTTCATCGATGGCGTGGTCACAATACTAGATCTGCTTGTGGAAAAATTCGCACTTGTGGCGATTTGCTCGTAGCCCATATTCCTTTAATCTGGTGAGCACCTTCTCCAAGTTGGCGAGGAGATTACTGTCATTTTCGCCCGTGACCAGGATGTCGTCCAAATAACACTGGGTCCCTGGAATCCCTTGCAGGACGTGATCCTTCGCCCTTTGCCAAATAGCTGGAGCCGATGCTACCCCGAACACCAGCCGGTTGTATTGATAGAGACCTTTATGAGTGTTGATCGTGAGGTATAGTTTCGAGGCTTCTTCTACCTCCATTTGCAAGTACGCCTGGGCTAGATCAATTTTGGTGAAGTGTTTACCTCCAGATAGCGAGCCGAAAATATCCTCAATTCGTGGAAGTGGATATTGTACCGTGTGAAGGACTGGGTTCACTGTCACCTTAAAATCCCCACAGATGCAGACCTTCTGTGATTCCCCAGGCGTATTACTCAACGACCTCTTGATTACAGGAACGATGGGTGTAGCCCACTCGCTCCAGTCTACTTTGGACAGTACTCCTGAATGTTCCAACCCTTCCAGCTTTGCTTCGACGGCTGGTCTGATCGTATAAGGCTCTGGTCTGGACTTAAGAAACTTTGGGCTTGCATTTACCTCTATTTTATTCGTTGCTGTTATGACTTTTAGTGTTCCGAATCCCTCCTGGAGCACTTCTTCTGCGTCAGTTAGCATTTTTGACAGTCGTCCAGGTGTGACGTCGTCATCCTTTTTGGCCTCAGCCTGTATGGAATGCCAATGTAATTGTATCTTCTGGATCCATTCACGTCCTAGCAGTGGTGGTCCTCCATCTGGCAATACATATAATTACATTTTAGGTATTTCCTGGCCTTTGTATATCACTTTCACCCTTATTTTTCCTTTGGGGTAGACTTTTTGCCCCGTGTACTTCTTCAAGACAATCTCTGTAGCTTTAAAGGGTATATGTGCAAATAGCCGCTTGTAGTCCCTTTGGTTTATGACTGTTAGGGCTGATCCTGTGTCCAATTCCATTTTCACTTGGACTCCGTCTATCTTGAGTGTAACCCAGATAGTCTGGTGATCCTCCATTTTGGTTACCTTATTGTAGTGTCCGTGTGTAGATAAAGACACTGCAGACAGGAGTTGGTTCATAGTTATTTACTAAGCAAGTCTGGGGGGGTGGTTTCTAAAGGATAAACACAATACACAGGCTTATATAGCCCAAGTGGCAATTACCGGCATTATGCACACCTGGGGCTCTTAAAGGCACATACAACATAATTGCTCTTAATGGCACATACACCACAATTCCTCCCCTTCTAGCTAACTAGCACATCATATTTTAAGTAATTATTAATTACATGTTATATGCAAAATAATATACATTGCTGCATTAATTAATTATAAGTTAGTCTCTCAGGAGGCTTCCTGACTCGGTCCGGATAACACCTCGGGGGTGTAGTAGTTTCTAGTGGTGTAGTAGGTTCTTCTGGCAAGGCTGATTCGGCTTGAAGGCCAGTGTCGTGTTCATCGGGCTCCAGTATCACCGGATCGGAGGTAGATATGGGTATCTCTACTTCATCGTTAGATGTATAGAGTGGTGGTGTAGGTTGTCCCTTTTCGGATGACTTGATGATTTGGTCAGCATGGAGCCTTATTATGCTGTCTCCGATGTTCACGGTATGCATCAGTGGTCCTAATCGTGTGCAGATAGTTCCAGGCTGCCATTTCTCGGTACAGTAGTCCCGGGCCAAAACCGGTTGGCCTATCTGGAAGGCCCTAGTTGGCCTTTCATTCATGCCCTGAAACTGCCGGTACTCCACGTCCCTTCGGATGTTGGGCTTGACCAAATCCAGCCGGCATCTTAGGTTTCTATTGTAGAACATCATGGCGGGAGTTTGGTTAGTAACCATATGCGTTGCATTCCTATATGCAAATAAGAAGTTATCCACCTTGTGCTGAAGTTTTATGTCTTCATTACCCATGGCCTTGATGGCCTTCTTGAAGGTCGGGACAAACCTTTCAGCCAATCCATTGGTGGCGGGATGGTATGGGGCGGACGTGTAGTGCTTTACCCCATTGTTCTTTAAGAACTTTCTGAATTCTTTGTACACAAATTGCGGTCCATTATCAGAACATACCTGCTCCGGCAGCCCATTCCTGGCAAATATGGTCCTTAATACTGTGATGTTTTTTTCCGTGGTGGTGGAGGACATCTTTATTACCTCCAGCCACTTGGAGTGTGCATCAACTGCGATTAAGAACATTGAGTCCATAAATGGACCAGCAAAGTCGATGTGCACCCTTTGCCAGGGAGAATAGGGCCACTCCCATGGATGTAGAGGGGCCTGTGGCGGATCATTTTGGACCTTCTGGCATCCTAGGCAGCTCTTGGTCATGTCTTCGATGTCTCCATCGATACCTGGCCACCATACAAACGCCCTAGCTAGGTTCTTCATTTTCACTCCACCCAGATGCCCCTCGTGAAGCTCCTTTAGCACTTTATCCTGGAGTTTGGGTGGAATCACCACTCTGGATCCACACATCAAGGTTCCTCGGCACACTGACAGCTGTTCTCTTCTTTGCGAGAATGCTGGCAACAGTGGTTCGCCATGTGCTGGCCATCCCTTCACTGTTAAATCGTAGACCCGTGAAAGAGTAGGGTCATTTCTTGTCTCCCTTTCAATGGCAAAATTTGTCACCGGTAGACATTCCACTACGGTAGAGTGGAATATCTCTACTGGGTCAACTGTAGGTGCCTCTTCTATCGTTGGCAATGGTAGGCGTGATAAACCGTTAGCATTCCCATGCTGTTTTGATCCTTTGTATTCAATGTTGTATTGGTATGCCGCTAGAAAAAGGGACCACCTCTGTAGTCTTTGTGCCATCATAATGGGGACACCTTTTTTAGGGTTGAATATGTAGATGAGGGGTTGATGGTCAGTCAGCAAGGTAAATTTTTGTCCGTGTAGGTAATGGTTGAATTTCTTCACTCCCCATACCAGGCTGAGTGCTTCCCTGTCTATCTGGGCATAGTTACGCTCAGCTGAGTTCAATGAGCGTGACGCAAAAGCTATCGGCCGTTCCTAGCCATCAGGGAATCTATGGGACAATACCGCTCCTATGCCGTAAGGGGATGCATCGCACGCCAGTCTGATTGGTAGTGATGGGTTGTAATGAGCCAAAATTTTCTCGGATGTGATTAAGTCTTTACATTTATGGAAGGCACGTTTACAGTCTTCGTTCCATTTCCAAATCACTCCTGTCTGTAGAAGATCATTAAGAGGGTGTAGAATAGTTGATAAGTTCGGTAAAAATTTATGATAGTAATTTATTAATCCCAGGACTGACCTTAATTGTGAAACATTTTCAAGTGCAGAGGCTTTTATAACTGCTTCAATTTTTTCAGGTGACTTATGCAACCCTTCCTTATTAATTATGTGGCCACAATATGATATCTGATTTTGGAAAAATTCGCTCTTGGGGCGATTTGCTCGTAGGCCCCGTTCTTTCAGCCTTGTGAGCACTTGCTCCAAATTGGCAAGGTGCTCGTTGTCGTTTTCTCCTGTTATAAGGATGTCGTCTAGGTAGCATTGAGTCCCCGGAATCCCTTGCAGGACTTGCTCCATAGCTCTTTGCCAGATAGCTGGAGCTGATGCTATTCCAAAAACCAGTCGATTGTACTGGTACAGGCCTTTGTGTGTGTTTATTGTGAGATACTTTTTAGAGATCTCCTCAACCTCCATCTGTAGATATGCTTGTGCCAAGTCAATTTTTGTGAAACGTTTCCCTCCGGATAGTGAGGCGAAAATATGTTCTATCCTCGGAAGAGGATACTGTACTGTGTGAAGGGCCGGGTTTACAGTCACCTTAAAGTCCCCACAGATGCGAATTTTTTTCTGTTCCTCAGAGTTATTTTTCAATGTTTTTTTCATGACTGGAACGATGGGTGTTGCCCATTCGCTCCAATCTATTTTGGATAATACGCCTGCCTTTTCCAAGTTCTTCAGCTCTGCCTCGACTGCCGGACGTATTGCGTATGGCACCGGTCTTGCCTTAAAAAAATTTTGAATTGCTGTATCTTCCATTTTATTGAGGCGGTGATGCCTTTCAAGGTTCTTAGTTTCTCTTGAAACACTTCTTTGGCGTTGGCCAAGATGTCTTTTAATCGTTCAGGTATGATGTCATCATTGTTATTTAACTTACTGGTCACCGTCAGTGCCTGAATGGAGTGCCAGTCTAAATGTATCTTCCTTATCTATTCACGTCCCAACAACGGTGGACCACCATCTTGTAGAATGTATAAATACAACTTTTGTATTTCTTTGCCGTTGTATACCACAGGCACCCTTATTTTTCCTTTGGGGTAGACTTTCTGCCCCGTATATGTTTTTAAGATAATGGATGTGTCCTTTAGAGGTATATGTGAAAATAGCCTCTCGTAACCTCGTCGATTTATTACGGTTAGAGCTGATCCTGTATCTAGCTCCATTTTAACTGGGGACCCTGCTATTGTGAGGGTAACCCAAATGGTTTGGTAATCCTCTTTGGCAAGTACATTTTGTAATTTGAGACAGCTTAGTCTCTTGTTTCCGGAGTCGCTATCGCTATTCTGGTTTCGGAGCTATTGTCCGTCATCAGTTGTACCTTCCTGTACTTTTCTTTATTGATTTTTTGTTTTCTGTCAGTGGATTTATTTTGTCCAGGTTGGCATACCCGTGCAATGTGTCCAATCTTACCACATTGCCTGCATGCTTTGCCCTTGAACCAGCAGTCCCTCTGGTTATGAGTGGATCTGCCGCAGCGATAACATCTTCCGAACTCCTGTGTCATTTTATGGGTGCCGAAGTCCTGTGTCTCTTGTTGTATCTCTGCAGCTCCTTTTGCTGCTGCTTCGTATGATACAGCCATACTGAAAGCTTTGTCCAATGTTAAATCTTTTTCAGAAAGCAGTCTTTTTTGTGTTCCTTCACTTAAGAGACCGCAAACAAATTTGTCTCTAAGATAATCCGATAGTCCTGCTCCGAATTGGCAGTACTTTGATAGCTTTCTTAATTCATTTAGGTAATCAGCGTTACTTTCATTCTTGTGTTGATTTCTCTTGAAGAACTTGAATCGTTCCGCTATCAGCAGCGGTGTTGCGTTTAAATGCTCCTGCAGGGTATCAACAATTTCTTTAAAAGTCTTGTCCTTTGGTTTGGCTGGAGTGATTAAATTTCGTAACAGCCCGTATGTCTTCGCCCCCATTAAGTTCAGAACTACTGAAGCTTTTTTTTCATCTGTTATTCCATTTGCAGTGCAATAAACTTCTACTCTCTCCACGTATGTGGTCCAATCTTCTATTTCACCATCAAAAGCCTCAATAATACCAGATTTAGGCATTTAAGAAAAGATATGGCGCTTCCCGCACTTTCTTTTTTTTTTCTCTCTGTAGCAACGATATGGCGCTTCCCGCCGCTGCTACCGATAACAACGCTGTTTTACTGTGGTTTCCGTTTATTCACTGTTGGAGACTCGTTCCCGACGGAGGTCTAAACGCTGACCTGCTTGCCGCGTCGGCCGTCTCTCGAGTGCACCCTCCCAGTCCGTTATTGCTTGCCTCCAATTTCGCTGCCTGTCTCAACTGTAGAGCCCGCCGCTGGAGCTCCAGCCTGATGCCCAGGAAGGATTAGCGCAGTACCTGTCACCAGCTTGGCCAGCTGGTGAAACCACAGTTTCTCTTACTTCCTTGAGTCTTCTGGACGCTGGAGGAATCGATGTCCTTGAGGTGCTGCCAAATTGCAGGTAAGTCCGTTTCCACTTCGTCACCACTGTAGTGTCCGTGTGTAGATAAAGACACTGAAGGAAGGAGTTGGTTCATAGGTATTTACTAAGCAAGTCTGGGGGGGGGTTTCTAAAGGATATGCACAATACACAGGCTTATATAGCCCAAGTGGCAATTACCGGCATTATGCACACCTGGGGCTCTTAAAGGCACATACACCATAATTGCTCTTAAAGGCACATACACCACACTTATGTAGTTTCAGACAACCCAGCTCCTTGCTTCCGGAGTCTGTGTCACTTTTCTGTTCGTCTGAACTACTGACCATCACCTTGTGTATCTTTTTGTACTTCTCCTGTGGAGATTTCTTGCTGTTGGATTTCTTCCCAGACCTGCAGACTCTTGCTATGTGTCCTGCTTTTCCACACTGTCTGCACATTTGGTCCTTGAACCAACAATCCTTCTGGACGTGTGTTGTTCTGCCGCAACGATAACACTTCCCTCTTCCATATGACATTTCATTGGTGCCATATTCTTGCGGTCTCCGTTGTATCTCTGCAGCGCCCCTTGCGGCTGCTTTGTGTACTACTGCCATACTGAAAGCCTTGTCCAGCGTACGATCCTTTTCTGATAGAAGCCGTTTCTGGGTTCCTTCACTTTGCAGCCCACACACAAACTTGTCCCTTAACGTACCTGCTAGTCCCTCTCCAAACTGGCAGTGTTTCGATAGCATGTGCAGTTCCGTTAAGTACTCAGCATTGCTTTCATCTTTGTGTTGGTTCCTTTTATGGAACTTAAATCGTTCTGCTATCAGCAGCAGTGTGGGGTTTAAGTGGTCCTGTAGGATTTCTACTATGCTTTCGAAATTCTTATTCACAGGCTTCCCTGGGGTTATTAGGTTTTGCAGTAACCCATAAGTTTATGCACCCATGGAATTTAACAAAACCAGTGCTTTCCTAGCATCTGGCACTTCATTCGCCCTGTAGTACACCTCAATACGTTCCACATATGTCGCACAATCTTCGACTTCATTGTCGAACGTAGAGATACTGCCACTCTTCGGCATCCCTGGGTGTGATTTAACTGTCAAAAATGGCGTCTCCCGCACTTTCCCTTTTTCTCCGCTGGCACATAATGGCGTCTCCCGTGCTTTCCATTCTTCCCGCGCTCGCCCATCTCCTCCGCTGCGGCTTCTAAAAAGGGCATCTCCCACGCTCTTCCTTCTTCTCCACGGCTCAATGGCGTCTGCCGCGCTCTCCCTTCATCTCCCCGTGGACACTGTTCAGCACTTGAGCCCTGGCTGTGCTCTGAGCATTTTTTTTTATGTGAACCTTTCCCGTTTCCGCCGCTCGATCCTGAACCCGGCTGCTGCTTTACCCTCTCTCTCTCCATTTTGTTTTTCCTCGACACCGCTCGGTTTTCAAACCCCAGCTGCGCCCTGTGCGCTTCACCCTCTATCTTACCCCGTCGACGCTGCTCGGCTTTTTCTCTGCCGTCGGTCGGCTCCAGCCGCCGCTGTCCGGGAAGGGTCTGCGCTGTACCTGTCATCAGTATGTTGCTGATCATCGTGGTTGGGGAACCAAGCCCGGCTCTCCGCAGCCTCCCCTGTGATGTTCACTCTCTGCCGGATGACTGCGCGGTTGCTCGTGGTCGACACCCGTGTTTCTGTCCTCGACTTTCTTCCACCACCCTCCCGGAGCGAATCCTCGAAGGGAAATGCTGAGTTGCAGGTAGATTCGAATCGACACTCGTCGCCACTGTTAGATCTGTGATTCCTTAAAAAGGATGTTTCCCCAAGAACTACACGGATGCTGTAACTTAACAATCAACAGGTATTTACTGGAGTAGAGTAGTCTCAAGACTGAAGTACAGAAGCCTGCTCCGGCTTTATATACAGGTGTGGTCACTGCCGGTACTACAGTATACAGGAGCTGTAAAACAGTTCTCTCTGAAAGGTACATACACAACAACTACCTCCAATCTTCCCCCTTATCTACCCTGCAAATTACAACCACAAGAAATTATATTAGCTTTGTCAAACATGATTTCCCTTTCATAAATCCGTGTTGAATCTGCCCAATCATATTTTGATTTTCTAAGTGCCCTGTTACCAAGTCGCGAATAATAGTTTCTTTGATAAGCATTTTCTCTACCAATTATGTAATGCTAACTGACCTACACAGCCCCATATTCTCTCTTCCTATTTCACAAATAGCAGGGTTACTGTTGACACATTCCAATCAGTGGGGACCCTTATTGAATCAAGGAACTTCTGGAAGACCAAAACCAAGGCATCCACTATCTCTGTTGCCACCTCTTTTAAAACCTTAGGTTGTAGTCCATCAGGTCCTGGGAATTTGTCCGCTTTTAGTCCCATTAATTTCTCCAATCTATTTTTTTTTAAGGGAATGGTAGCTTAGTGGTAATATCACTGGACTAGTAATAATAGTAATAAATTTAATTAAATTACTAGTAGCAGTAATGATAACCAATCAAAGCAATAGATTGTCGTAACTAGCCACCTGGTTCACTAATGACCTTTAGGAAAGGAAATTTGCCGTCCTATATGTGACTCTTAACTGCCCTAGCAAGCCATTCTAATCGCAACGAAAAAGAATGAAACTGGACGGACCTGGACTGCAGTAGATCAGGAGAGTGCCTCACTACCACATTAACAATGGGCAATTAGGGATGGGCAATAAATGCCAATGATGCTCACATCCCATAAACTTAAGTAAACTATTTTTTCTAAGTCTCTCATTCACACTAGACTCGTGGCTCCCCACTATTTCCGTAATATTTTTTAATTATTATTCAGTGAGGACAGATAGAAAGTATTGGTTTAATGTCTCTGCCATTTCCTTATTCCCCATTATCAATTCTCCTGTCTCTGTCTGTAATGGTCCTTAAAGGGCCTTGATGGCCGCACAGAGAATGTAAGAAAAATTGTTTTGGACTTGTCAGATGTTGGAGGAATAGAGCCTGCGCTCACCCAATTAGCTTTTGCCTCCATCCCATCCCCAAGCGCTGGCTTGCTGTCGGTGCCAGCCGAATTTCGACCTACGAGCTGCATCAGACGATTGGCATCTGAAGCTCGCAGATTTTAGGCGGAGAAAGTCGAAAGCTCAATTTCCAGTGCGTTTCTGATCACGCCTTTGAATGCAAGTTCCACTTGTGCAACACACTTGGCAATCTTTTCCAGCATTAGACCAAGTTCTTCTCAAAATAGACAATGGGTGTTACAATCGGGGGAAACTAATGAAAGGCAGCTGGTTTGCATCATCGACAATAACATCCTTTACGCCTTTAACGTAGTAAAATGGCCCAAGGCACCTCACAGGAGCGTTTATCAAACACAATTTGATAACGAGTCACAGAAGAAGGTATTAGGACAGGTGACCAATAGGTTGTTCAAAGAAGTAGGCTTTAAGCAGCGCCTTAGTGGAGGAGAGAGACAGAGCAGTTGAGGTTTATGGAAGTTTTACCAGGGATTAGCCCATTTACAGCTGAAGGCACGGCCGCCAATGGTGGAGAGATAAAAATCGGGGATGCGCATGAGGACAGAATTGGAGGAGCCAAATATTTCCGATGGTTGTAGGGTTGGAGCAAATTACAGAGATAGGGAGTTTGAGACCATGGAGAGTTTTGAAAACATTGATTAGATTTTTAAATCGGTGTGTTGCAGGAGAGAAGGCAATGTAGTTCAGCATATTCAGGGGGTGATGTGTGTATGGGACTTGGTGCAAGTTAGAATGCAGGCAGTGGAAGTTTATCGAGGGTGCAAGGTGAAAGGCGACCAGGAGACCTTTGGAATGGTTCAATCTTGAGGTAACTACAGCATGGCTGAGGGATTGAACACCTCTTATATGCCCCTAGAGCAAGCTGAAACACTTTTGGAAATAAACAGAAATTGGTGTGTGCAACTGAAAGACGTGCTGTGAGTCTAAAAATGACTTGTTTGCGATATTAGCAGATTGAATCGTAATATTTACAGTGGGATCCCTCTGTACACTATTAGCGGTGGTTTTAACCAATATATCCTGAATGGCAGGCGAAATTGCTTGATATGTGCCAGTAAGCAATTCCGATACCAACAAAAACCGGCCTAATCTTAATGGAGAGCAAAAACTAGTGGAATTTCTAACGAGTGGGAGACGAGAACCCGCTCGTTTACCATTCGGTTTAGTTAAATTGCCCCTCCAGGTGTATTGTCAAATGCTTTCATGAAGAACGCCAGTGTCACGTTACTCCTTCTGAGTAACTTAGTTGACTTGCTGGTAGATTCCTACCAAATTACTCTGCACCGATCCATTTCCACAACCTGCCTGAAGAGCCCAATCATTTCCCTGTAGATTCCTGTGTCGCTGTGAGCTGGAGGTCACCGCATGTGATCTTAGAGGAAGAAAGCAACCTGTGACATTCCTCTTCTTTATTGGAAGTATTAACCAATTTAAAATGGAAATCACATTTTCCAATCAGGCGACTGCTGAGTGCAAGGCCTCTCACCAGGCTTTCAGCCTTGAATCAGAAATCCGCTCCACAGCCTTATAACCCATGCCAGACCCATGAAATTGGATACAGGGATATGGGCACAACAAATGCACCAGCTAACGTCTGCATTTCCTAATACATTGTTCAGTCCATTTAGGCAGCTGAATTCTAAGGCGCACAGAGTAGGAATGTCCCAGGTTTTAGACTGGCGGAAAATTCGTTGGGAGGAGGAACAGGACAATGATTACCGCTCTTGGATGCAATTTTAATCTAAGCTGACAGTTGGGAAACTAATGGCAATGACTGAACGCGGATTTTTCACCACGCCTGCAATTATTCTCATTTAAGTCAACGGACAGTAATATAAAGGATGGGGAGAATGTAAAACTGGCTTTCCACCCGATCCTGTCAGTTTACCGCCAGGCCTGTTCTGTTAAATTTACCCCAGTGCGAGGGGTATGTGGGGTGGGGGGTGGGCGGGGGGAAGATCCCAGCTCGTATGAGTGAACACTCTCCGGACAGGCTGACAAATGTCGAGTTGACACCCACTCGATTGTCCAACTGATCGCCTACCACCAGCAAATAATGAAGGTCATCAGAGATGAAAGGAGAGGCACGGGGAATTGACAGGAGATGTAAAAAGAAAATAAGATCATCTTAGGTCAAGAAAGTAATAGCGTAGTAGTTACTTTTTTTATCAACCATTAAGCAACAGATTCATTACTGCATCAAAGATCAACAAGGTTGTTCACTTCAGAAAGAACAATGAATCAGCGCTGGAATCTATTGTACTATACGTTGATTTTCCCTATATAATCCGTTGCAACAGGTCTCAAATTTCTCTTTCTTCTATTTATTTATGAGCTTTTTTTGAGGTAATGCTCTTAACTTCACACGTGTTGTTCGATAGAAAAATTGACATCATGCATGAACTGGATTTAGACGGCACTGCAGCAAATATGGGGCTGGGTAGCAGATTAAAAAGTAGGATCTTAAAGGTTGTAATATCTGCATTACTCCCAGTGCCACGTAGTAGAGAGTATAGGAAAAGGAGGATAGAGCAGATGAATGAGTGGCTAAAGAGTTGATGCAGCAGTGAGGGCTTTAGATTCCTGGATTTGCTTTTGGGGAAGATGGGACCTGTAAAAGATGGACGTGTACCGGAACGGGACCAACATCCTTGGGGGGAGGTTTGCTAGTTCTGTTGGGGGGGTGGGTAAACTAACTTGGCAGGGGGATGGGATACGGAGTGGATCTATAGCAGGGGGATTTGCACAGCCATATATAGAGGAAACACAAGTCAGCTGGAAGGCAGAGCAAGTATGTAACGACACAAGCGAGTATGGCAAGGCTGGATGGCATTTATTTTAATGCAAGGAATCTTGCGTGTAAGGCAGATGAAATGAAGATGTTGATGAACACATGGGAGTTTATAATGTTGCTATCACAGAGACATTTTTGAGGGATGGGCAGGACTGGCAGCTCAATATTCCGGGGTATAGAATTATCAGGCGAGAGAGAGGGGGGTGTAAAAGAGGAGGGGGTGTCGCAATATTAATCAAGGAGCCAATTAATGCTGTAAGGAGGGATGATATCTTGGCAGGTTCCTCTAATGAGGACATATGTGTAGAACTTAACAGCACGAAGTGAGCAAGCACTTGGCTGGGAGTGTATATAGGTCCCCAAACTGTCAGGGGGATATAGAGGAACAGATATGTAGGCAGATCTAAGAGAAGGGTATAAATAATAGGTTAATATTAGTAGGGGATTTCAACTTCCCCAATATTAACTGGTATTGTCAGAGTGTGAAATGCTTAGAGCGTGTGGAATCCTTAAACTGCACCCAGGAGATCTTTTTGAGCCAGCATGTGGAATGTCCTACAAGAGAGGGGGCGGTACTGGACCTAATTCTAGGGAATGTAGCCAGGTGAGTGCTAGAAGTGTCAGTAGGAGAGCATTTTGGTGACGGTGACCATAATTCAGTGAGGTTTAAAGTCATCATGGAAAAGGACAAAGATGGACTGGAAATAAAGTTTCGAAATTGGGGGAAGGCCGATTTTATTATGATAAGGCAGGGCCTGGCCAAATTGGACTAGGATCATCTATTTCTAAGAAAATCCACATCAGCACACTGAAGGTCTTTCACAAAGGAAATAGAGAGTGTACAATGCCAACATGTTCCCGTAAAGGTCAAGGGTGGGACCAACAAGCCCAGGGAACCCTGGATGTCAAGGGATAGCAAAGAATGGATTAGGGAAAAATGGGAGTCTTTTGGCAGGTACAAAGGACTAAAAACAGTGGAAGCCCTAGAGGGGTATAGAATGTGTAGGTGGGTACTTAAAAAAGGAATTAGGAAAGCGAAGAGCGGCCATGAAAAACCACTGGTGGGCAAAATAAAATAAAATCCCAAGGTGGTCTATAAGTATATTAAGGGCAAGAGGATAACCAGGGAAACAGTAGGGCCCATAATGGACCAAAGTGTCAATCTGTGTGTAGAGCTGGAAGATCTAGGTGAGTTTTTTAATGAATATTTTGCATCTGTGTTCACTATGGAGAAGGATGATGTAGGCACAGAAATCAGGCAGGGGGATTGTGATATATTGCACAAATCAGTATTGAGCAGGAGGAGGTACTAGCTGTTTTAGCAGCATAAAAGTCGATAAATCCCCAGGCCCAGACGAGATGTATCCTCGGCTGCTGTTTGAGGCAAGGGAGGAGATTGCACGAGCTCTGACACAAATTTTCAGAACCTCTCTTGCCACAGGGGAGCTGCCAGAGGACTGGCGAACAGCTAACGTAGAACCATTATTCAAGAAGGGTAGTATGGCTAAACCAGGGTATTACAGGCCAGGGAGCCTAAGATCAGTAGTAGGGTAATTATTGGAAAAAATTCTGAGGGACAGAATTAGTCTCCAGTTAGAAATGCACGGTTAATCAAGGATAGTCAGGAAGGTTTTGTCTAACCAATTTAATTGAATTTTTCGAGGGTGTGACTAGGTGTTTGGATGATGGTAGTGCAGTTAATGTAGTCAACATGGACTTCAGTAAGGATTTTGACAAAGTCTCGCTTGCGAGACTGGTCAAGAAGTTAAGAGCTCATGGGATCCAGGGCAATTTGGCACGTTGGATACAAAATTTTCTTAGTGGCAGGAGGTAGAGAGTGATGGTCGAAGGTTGTTTTTGTGACTGGAAGCCTATGTCCAGTGGTGTTCCGGAGGGATCGGTGCTGGGTGCTTTGCTGTTTGTAGTGTGCATTAATGATTTAGATATCAATGTAGGAGGTATGATCAGTATGTTCACAGATGACACGTTAATTGGTGGAGTGGTAAATAACGAGGAGTGAAGCCTCAGGCTATAGGACGATATAGACTGATTGGTTAGATGGGCCGAACAGTGGCAAATGGAATTTAACCCTACAAATTGTGAGGTGAAGCAATTTGGTGGACTAAGAAGGCAAGGGAATAGACAATGAATGGTAGGACCCTAGGAAGGACAGACGTTCATAGGGAACTTGGTGTGCATCTACATAAATGCCTGGAGGCAGGACAGGTAGATAAGGTGGTTAAAAAGGCATACAGGATATTGCCTTCATTAGCCGATGCATAGTATATAAGGGCATGGAGGTTATGATGGAGCTGTACAAAACGCTAGTTATGCCACAGCTGGAATATGTGTGCTGTTCTGGTCGCCACACTATAGGAAGGATGTGATTGCATTGGAGGGTGTGGAGAGCAGATTCACCAGGATGTTACCTGGGCTGGAGCACGTCAGCTATGAAGAGAGACTGGGCAGGCTGTGGTTGTTTTCTTTAGAGCAGAGAAGACTGAGGGGGACCTGATTTAGGTGTACAATTGTGTGAGGGCCATAGATAGGGTAGATAGAAAGGAACATTTCCCCTTAGTATAGGGGTCAATAACCAGGGGGCATAGTTTCAAGGTAAGGGCAGGAGGCAGAGAAGATATTTGAGTAAAAACTTTTTCACCCAGAGGGATGTTGGAACCTGGAATTCACTGCCTGAAAGGGTTGTATAGACAGGAACCCACCCAACATTCAAGAAGCATTTAGATGAGCTCTTGAAATGACATAGCATTCAAGGTTACGGACCAAGTGCTGGAAAATGGGATTGAAATAGACAGGGCTTGATTGCCGGCACAGATATAATGGGCCGAAGGGCCTCTTTCACTGCTGTATAAATCTATGCCTCTATGAATCTAGTCTTCTTGCTGAATCATAGAATCACGAATGTTACAGCAGTGAAAAAGGCCATTCGGCCCATCGCGCCTATGTCGACTTAATGAAAAAGCGATCCAATTGCACCCACCCACCTGATCTTTCCCCATAGCCCTGCAATTTTTCCGCATTACCTTTATATACACTTCCTTTTTGAAAGCTACGATTGAATCTGCTTCCACCATCCTTTCAGGCAGTGTGTTCAAGATCATAAGAATTCGCTGCGTAAATACATTTGTTCTCATCTCCCCTCATGCACTTTTGCCAATTACAATGGCCCATAATTTATGGCCGCTCATGTTCCACGTTTTCCCGTGAGAAACACATGCGTGAATATCCGGAACCTGCGATCCGTCAAAAATTTCCTTGACTGATCCAATGCATCCCTGGGAAAAGGGCACCGCGGCTGGAGAGCTGGGTTAGTTGCCCAACTTTTGCCCAGTGAATGCCCGTGAAATTCTTATCCCTGGTAAAACCTGCATAAGAGTTTTAAAAAATGTTAATTTAATATCCAATCATTTATAAATTAAAAAACCTGCAATAACGAAAGCTTATTTTATTCCGTTTAATATATTTAAATTTATTTTTGAAGAAATTAACTTCTTTTTCAAAATATGCAATGAAATGGCTTTTTATATCTATGGGCCCCGACATTCAGTTACCTACGTGTGTGTACGCGCTGTGTACTCACCTACAGGGCCAACGCAAGTACCGTTTTCAGGCATGCACTGTGCATGCGCTGGAATCCGAAGCTTCCTTGCTCTGAAGAAAGGGGTTCGCAGGTCAAACACCTGTGCCAGAGAGGCAGGGCGTACACCTGGAACTTCCAATTCTTTCAAGGTTGATGCAGTCCAAGTAAGTCGGTAGCCGCTGTATCTGGAAAAGCAGGTGCAAGGCCTGCTTTTAGCAAGAAAAGAGTTGATATCAGTACAATACAATTATAACACATATTTATCATTTTAAAATTCTTTAAGAAAAGGTAAGTTTATTGTTAGCCCCGTTGAAAACTTTAATTATTTTTTTCAAAAAGTTAAATTTTTGTTTGAAATAGTTCATTTATGTAATTTTTAATCATTTTAAAAAAGTAATGTTTTTTAAAATTTATTTGAAGATTTACTTATGTTGTCAGGGTGATCTCTTTTCATAGATTTGACAGGTCTTCCTGAATGGAGATTCCCTGCTCCAATTGACTTCCCATGGCCCACGTGATCCCAGAGACATTGCGAACTAGCTGCGCTCCTGGGATACATGTGCCCTGCAAACCGACAGTTTGAGGAGGCATATCAATGGATTGCTATACCGGTCCAGAGCATTATGGTCGGCGCGGTTGTTTTGTGCAGGTCGGGGTCTTATTGGACGTGTAGTTTTATTTTTGGTGTTTTCCCATTCATGCTTATGGGCATTCTGTACAGAAGGAATTCCCATAAGCTTGAATGGTGATTCCTTTCTTTTATTGGTTGGGCAAGCCCACGAGCTCCCAGGTGCGCTTCTGAATCACGTGCACCTCTAGCATACGTGGGCCTCTACCGCGGGAACCCCGAGAGTCCCAGGACCTCGAATCTCCTTACCTGCTGAACCACCAGGTAGGCGGGCATTTTATTTGCGAATCGGAGTCAATTCCCCGCTGGCAGCCTCTGACCACAAATTCAGGGCCATGAAATATATGTTCTCTGGTTACCGACTCTCTTGTCAGTGGAAAAAGCTTCTCCAGATTTATTCTATCAAAACGACTCATAATATTGAACACCTCTATTCATTCTCCCCTTATCCTTTCCTGCTTTAAGGAGAATAACCCCAGCTTCTATAGGCGCTTAAAATAACTGAAACCCCTCAACTCTGATAACGTTCTAGTAAATCTCTACTGCACCATCTCCAAGGTCTTGATATCCTTCGTAAAGTGTGGTATCCACAATTGGACACAATGCTCCAGCTGAGGCATAATCAATGATTTACAAAGATTTAGCATATCTTCCGTGCTTTTGTACACTATGCCTCTATTTCGAAAGCAATTTATCCCGTATGCTGTTAACAGCTATATCAGCTTGTCCTGCCACCATCATAAGAACATAAGAGCATAAGGAATAGGAGCAAGAATAGGCCACTCGGCCCCTCGCGCCTGCTCCGCCATTCAATAAGGTCATGGCCGATCTAGGGCTGAAAACCACTTCACAGCCCACTCCCCATTACCAGTCACTCCCTTATCTTTCAGAAATTTATCTATCTCCACTTTAAATGTATTTAATGACCCAGCCTCCATAGCTCTCCGGGGCAGAGACTTCCACAAACTGACGACCTTCTGAGAGAAGAAGTTCCTCTTCATCTGAGTTCTAAAAGAGTGACGCTTCATTCTGTGACTGTGTTCCAGAGTTCTAGATATCCCCATGAGGGGAAAGATCCTCTGTGCATCTACCCTGTCGAGCCCACTCTGTATCTTATATGTTTCGGTATGATCACATCTCATTCTTCTAATTTCCAATGAATATATTCCCAGCCTGTTCAACCTTTCCTCATAAGTCAAACCCCTCATCTCTGGAAGTAATCCAGTGAATTGTCACTCAACTGCCTCCACTGCAGGTATATCCTTCCTTAAATAAGGAGACCAAAACTGTACGCAATAGTCCAGGTGTGGCCTCACCAATACCTTGTACAGTTGTAGCAGGACATCCCTGCTTTTATACTCTAACTCCCTTGAAATAAAGACCAACATTCCATTTGCCTTTTTGATCCCCTGCTGTACCTGCATGTTAAACTTTTGTGTTTCATGCACTTGGACCCCTAGGTCCCTCTGAACTGTAGCATTTTGTAATCTCTCTCCTTTTAAATAATAGTTTGCTTTTTTATTTTTCCTGCCAAAGTGGATAACCTCGCACTTTCCCACGTTATACTCCATCTGCCAAATGTTTGCCCACTCACCTAGCCTGTCTATATCCCTTTGCAGATTCTTTGAGTCCTCTGCAGAACTTGCTTTCCCAACCATCTTTGTATCATCCAGAAACTTGACTACATTACTCATGATCCTTTCTTCCAAGCCATTAATGTAGATGGTGAAGCGCTATCAATTACTGAGAAAGACTGGAAGTTAAGAGAGTAATAAACAGGCTTTATTAGCTAAAGAACGAAGGCATGCCTCTAGTGGACGACCGGTCCTGAATGCCTGGGGAACTGCAGAGCAGCCGCCTTTATACCAGGGCATATGGGTGGAGCCAGGGGCGGAGCCAGCTGAGGCAAGAGTGAACAGCAGTGAAGTGAACAACAGTGAACAACAGTGGAGTGAACAACAGTGAACAACAGTGGTTTACCACATTCACCCCTTGCTTAAAAAATGAGTCCGACGGGGTGAAGTGTATTAAAAGTTCGTATAATTTAGTCTTTCTGGGGGTCTTGTATGTCGTCGTGATCGTCGTGGCGACGGCTGAGGTGGTGCAGCTTCCGACGCCAAGTCCCGCGTGTGCCAGAGCACTGGTGTGTCGTCCTCATGGGTTTTGAGTTGGTTGGTGATCAATGACGGGTCACGGGGCCATGGCGTGCCGTCTACAGGGGTTAGGTGTGGGTCCGTTGCCGCCGGTGCATTGTGGGTAGCGGTGAAGGGCAATGGTAGTGGGTAGTGGGTGATGTTGGTTTCAGGGGCCCCCGAGGGTGTGAGGTCTCGTATGGAGACTGTGTCCTCCCGCCCGTCCGGGTACGTAACGTAGGCATACTGAGGGTTGGCGTGGAGGAGGTTGACCCTCTCAACCAGGGGGGCCGTTTTATGGGTCCTCACGTGCTTCCGAAGTAGGACGGGCCCTGGAGACATCAGCCATGGTGGTAGCGAGGTCCCCGATGTGGACTTCCTAGGGAAGACGAACATTTTTTCGTGAGGGGTGGCATTAGTGGCAGTACAGAGCAGTGACCGAATGGAGTGGAGCGCATCGGGGAGGACATCCTGCCAGCGGGAGGTTGGAAGGCCCTTACATTTTAAGGCTAGCAGGGCGGCCTTCCAAACTGTCGTGTTCTCTCTTTCTACCTGTCCGTTCCCCCGGGGGTTGTAGCTGGTGGTCCTGCTCGTGGCAATACCTCTCACGAGCAGGTACTGGCGGAGTTCATCACTTAGAAACGATGAGCCCCGGTCGCTATGGATATAGCTGGGGAAACCGAACAAGGCGAAGAGGTCGTTCAGGCATTTAATGACCGTAGCACTGGTCATGTCTTGGCGGGGAATGGCAAACGGTAAACGGGAGTACTCGTCGATGATAGTGAGGAAGTACACGTTGCGGTCAGAGGAGGGGAGGGGCCCTTTAAAATCGACGCTCAGGCGCTCAAAGGGGTGAGTGGCTTTTATCAGGTGTGCTCTGTCTGGCCTATAAAAGTGTGGTTTGCACTCGGCACAGACTTGGCAGTTCCTGGTCATGGTCCTGACCTCCTCGATGGAGTAAGGCAGGTTGCGGGCCTTGATGAAATAGAAGAACCTGGTGACCCCCGGGTTGTAGAGGTCATTGTGGAGGGCCCGCAGTCTATCAACCTGTGCGTTGGCACATGTACCTCGCAATAGAGCATCCGGGGGCTCATTGAGTTTCCTGGGCTGGTACAGGATACCGTAATTGTAGGTGGAAAGTTCAATTCTCCAGCTCAAAATCTTGTCGTTTTTGATTTTGCCCCTCTGCTTGTTATTAAACATAAAAGCAACTGAACGCTGGTCAGTGAGTAGGGTGAATCGTTTTCCGGCCAGGTAATGCCTCCAATGTCGCACAGCTTCCACAATGGCCTGGGCCTCCTTTTCGACAGAGGAGTGTCTGAATTCAGAGCCTTGGAGGGTTCGTGAAAAGAAAGCCACGGGCGTTCCCGCCTGGTTAAGGGTAGTGGCCAGGGCAAAGTCGGACGCATCGCTCTCCACCTGGAAAGGGATGGACTCGTCCACCGCGTGCATGGTGGCTTTAGCAATGTCCTCTTTGATACGGTGGAAGGCTAAGCGGGTCTCTGCCGCCAGGGGAAAAGAGGAGGACTTGATAAGTGGACGGGCTTTGTCCGCATAATTAGGGACCCACTGGGCATAGTAGGACATAAACCCCAGGCATCTCTTCAGGGCCTTGAGGCAGTGGGGCAGGGGAAGGTCCATAAGGGGACGATATCGGTCGGGGTCGGGGCCGATGACTCCGTGTTCCACAACACAGCCAAGGATAGCGAGGCGGGTTGTGCGGAATATGCACTTCTCCTTGTTATACGTAAGGTTTAGGAGTTGGGCAGTGCGGAGGAATTTGTCGAGGTTGGCGTCATGGTCCTGCAGGTCCTGGCTGCAGATGGTCACATTGTCCAGGTAGGGAAAAGTGGCCTGCAACGCATTCTGGTCGACCATCCGGTCCATCTCCCTTTAGAAAACGGAGACCCCGTTGGTGACGCCGAAGGGAACCCGAAGGAAGTGGTAGAGGCGGCCGTTTGCCTCGAAGGCAGTATACTGGCGGTCCTCATAGCGGATAGGGAGTTGGCGATATGGTGACTTAAGGTCAATGGTGGAGAATATGCGGTATTGTGCGATCTGATTGACCATATCAGATATGCGGGGGAGGGGGTATGTGTCCAGTTGGGTATATCGATTAATTGTTTGGCTGTAGTCAATGACCAGGTGCTGCTTCTCGCCGGTCTTGACGACCACAACCTGGGCTCGCCAGGGGCTGGTGCTAGTTTCAATAATCCCCTCCTTCAGGAGCCGCTCCACCTCAGATTTAATAAAAACTCTGTCACCAGCGCTGTATCGCCTGCTTTTGGTGGCGATGGGCTTACAGTCGTGAGTGAGGTTAGCAAACAACGGGGGGGGAGTGACTTTAAGCATGGAGAGGCTGCAAAAGGTGCACGGTGGGCAATTTGAAAACTGCTGGTTGCAGACTGTGAGTGGGGGAAGGGGTCCACCGTACGCCATCGTGACACTCTTAAGGTGGCACTGAAAATCCAACCCCAGTAGAACGGCAGTGCAGAGATGGGGCAGGACAAGCAGTTTAAAGTTTCTGTACTCTGTGCCCCTCACCAAAAGTGTCACCACGCAGTAGCCGCCGACGTCCGCTGAATGGGACTTGGAGGCCATAGAGACCCGGTGGCACGCTGGCAGGACCGGGAGAGAGTAACACCGCACAGTGTTGGGGTGGATAAATCTCTCCGTGCTCCCGCAGTCGAAAAGGCAGGTCGTGGCGCGGTGGTTTACCTTAATGTCCATCATGGACCTGGCTAGTTGGTGAGGTCTAGATTGGTCCAGTGTAACGGAGGCCAGCGTAGGGTCAGGCGTGTCGCTGCAGTCATCAGGTGAGGCCGTGGGTGAGTCGGGGGCCCATTGCAAAAATGGCGGCCGGAACGGATCACACATGGTCGAAGTCGTCCAAGATGGCTTCCAAGATGGCGGCGCCCATGATCCACACGCGGCTGCAGGCGTTACAAGATGGCGTACAAAATGGCAGCGTCCAAGATGGCGGCCCGCTCGGCCCACACGCGGCACTGCTGGAGTTTGTGGTAGGTTTAGCCTTGCAGACGCTGGCGTAGTGCCCTTTCTTCCCACAACCAGAGCAAGTAGCGTTTTTCGCCGGGCAGCACGCTCTGGGGTGTTTGGCTTGGCCACAGAAGTAACACTTCGGGCCCCGGGACATCGCTGCAGAAGTTGGGCCATTGGCGGGATGTGACGGGGTGGCGCGGAGCAGGGTGGCGGTCCTAACGTGTCCCAGGATGGCGGCGCCCGCGCCATCCACGATGCGGCCGCGCGGTCAGGGGAGTGGGTGTCCATATTCTGGTGGGCCACATCTAGCGAGAGTGCGAGGGCCATGGCCTTCTTCAGGTCGAGTTCGCCCTGCTGCAACAGTCTCTGCCGGGTGTAGTTGGACCTGAGGCCCGCGACGAAGGCGTCCCGGACAAGTTCCTCCATGTACACTGCGGCCGACACCTCTTTACATTTGCAGGCCAGGCCGAGCACCTTCAGCGCCCGTAGGTATACCTCCATCGATTCCCCGGGTTGCTGTTTGTGGGACCCCAGGAGGTATCTGGCATAAACCTCATTTACCGGGCGTGCGTACAGTTCTTTAAGGAGGTCGAGAGCACCCTTGTAGGTAGTCGCATCTTGGATGAGCGAATAAGCTTGGTGGTTCACCTTGGAGGTCAGAATTTTTATTTTGTCGCCATTGCTTTGAACAGTTTTGACGGAGGCTTCTAGGAAAATTTTGAAGCATCGCAGCCAGTGTGCGAACTTGGTAGATGAATCCGCCTCTTGAGGGTCTAGTTCCAGGCGTGCTGGTTTGAGGATTTGCTCCATCGAAAAAAAGTTAAGCTAATAAAATTGATGCACTTTAAATTACTGAGAAAGACTGGAAGTTAAGAGAGTAACAAACAGGCTTTTATTAGCTAAAGAACGAAGGCATGCCTCTAGTGGTCGACCGGTCCTGAATGCCTGGGGAACTGCAGAGCAACCGCCTTTATACCAGGGCATATGGGTGGAGCCACGGGCGGAGCCAGCTGAGGCATGCACAGGCAGGTACAACAATGGGCAAGAGTGAACAACAGTGAAGTGAACAACAGTGAACAACAGTGGAGTGAACAACAGTGAACAACAGTGGTTTACCACAGATGGTAAATAGTTGGGGCCCCAGCACTGATCCTTGTGGCACCCCACTAGTTATTGTTTGCCAATCAGAAAATGATCCATTTATCCCGACTCTCTGCTTTCTGTTATTTAGCCAATTCTCTATCCTTGCTAATTTAGTTGAATGTCCCTGAATCCCCAGGTCTCTCGATTCATGTATCCCCTTCCAGGACATAAAGTCATAGAAATTAATAGTTTTAAAAAATTCACCCGGTTCTTCCTTCGAAAATGCAACATTTCACACTTCTCTGCAAAAAATGTCAGCTGTAATGTATCCCATTGTAAGATCTCCATTCGTACCATTGAAAACCATTCTAAAACGGTGGTGACATCAGACTGTTGTAGGTTGGACTGTGGTGATGAGTGTTTGACAGGTGTTGCCCTGATCAGTCAGGTCATGGGAAGGCTGGGAATGAGAAAGTAATAGTTGTAAAACAGATAAGAAATAAACAAATAAACAAATATGCAAACATCCAAGCTGGGGTTAATGCTGATGGTTTCCTCCACGTAATGTGTAAAATTCCTCGATAAATGAGAATCGCAGCATACATTATTATAGGCTAGAAATTACTTTCAATTTCATGGTGAGGATAATGGCAGTCACTGTTATTTATTCACAAATCGGACCACTACGCCCAGCTGGCACAGATGTGGAGTTCTACTCGAAAACCCAGAGATGCTGTCCGAGATCCAATGCTATTCGTCAAGCTGCTCGAGAATGGCATCTCGCTGCCTGGCTCCTCATTCAAATGTACTGAGCTGCGTTAATTTCCTGCACTTACATGGTAGAGAGGGACTAATCTCGCCAAAGAAAGCTAGGGAATATCCATATCAGTCTAAGTAGGTTTTTTTGAAAGCGTGACAATGTTAAATTACTGCCAGACAACCTCTCCGGCATTGATAATTAACTATTCCGAATGTGGAATCGTATTCCTTTAGATTTTAATTGTTGATGGAGATTATTTTAAAAATTAAATATTTTAATGAGTTAGTTTATTTTTTTTTGTCTCTTTTTTCTCTCTCTGAATCCAATCTTCCTTTCCCTTTCTCTATTTCGCTTTAATAGCTGATTTGGAATTGAATTCACTATTCTAACTTACACTTCCCATGTCAGAATCTGCGCTGTTCGTACTTCAATACCGCAATGTTTGAATCTCTTACTGCAGCTTCCAGTAAAAAAGGTCGTAGAAATTAAATGGACAGGAGCAACTCTAAGGAATGACGGCCACGGTTCGTCCGCTGGCTACAGTAAATTCTGGCGCAAAATTCCTCATTGCAATACCTTTGCGAGGTTAATACCAATTTCTGAATTTTTAGAGTCAATATTCAGCAGAGCTGGGAATATTACTTGTTAATTTTGTCTTGCAAGTACTCACCTTATTGACTTGTATCATTGTTACCACTAATCCTTGCCTCCGAAAATGAAAACAACAATTAATACCAACATCTCCAACATTGCCAATGGGTAGAGAACGAGTACGAGACTGAAACAGTATATTTGTGGATCAGTGGGAAGCACATGTTCAGGCCAATAAGAAATAAGATGAATTCTGGCAACGAGATCTGCCGTTCATACAGCGACAGCACAATTCAAGGAGTTTCTGAAATCGAAGCTTACAAATTAGCCAATTTTGGGCCAAGGAAAAATTCTGGGAGTGAAATTGATCGCCGCCAGTCGTGCTAAACGGGCATCGGAAGTCAATTTTATGCTCCTGCTGATTTTCCTCCCCAAGTCAATTCAATGGAAAAGATAATCGCGAGGAGCGCAAAGCAGACCAATTTCATCCCCATTGACTCAATATTAGGAGACCACCCACAGGGATTCACGAACATGTCTTCAGCTGAAAATATATTTCAGGATGGGGGAGACATGTACTGGATCAGGGCGTGGAAATTTTAGTCAGCCCCCGTTTGCAAGTCTGAACGTAGTTCTTAAAAGAAAGACTTGCATGTAAATAATGCCTTTCACGACCACCGGAGGTCTCAAAGCGTTTTAAATCCAATTAAGTATTTTTTGGAGTGTACTCACTGCTGTTATGTAGGAAATGCAGCAGCCAAATTGCACACAGCAAGCTCCCACAAGCAAGGTGATAATGACCAGATAATCATGAAAGTAGTTGCAGGGACGCATTTCCCCATAAAATCTGCATACCGAGGTAAAGGTGAGTAATGTGTCACCAACATACACCACAATACCAGAATGATAACAACCTGACTTGCCCCATTGCTGCAGGAAGTTTTTGCATTACGCTAGGCCAACCTGTATGAATTGGGGTGCGGGAATTTTAAGCATTTATTCGTATATTCATGTAGATATCGCTGTAGAAGATAAAGTAAAAGTTAAATGACACCAGTCATTCGATTCGATACGGCTATGACATTTCACCTCGAACAAAACACCTGGTAGAGTTAATGCAACGAGTTATTCAGTCTCAAAGGCACTTTTAATACCCTGACCCAGAAAAAATGGAACCTACGCAAGGAAATATCTAAGTTTGGGGACAGTTGTTCCTGGTGGGATATTGGTATGACTATTGAGGTTCATCCCTGGATAATAATTATCTCCCACGTTTTGGTCATTGTTCAGTTCATGATAGTATTATATTTACGAATGATAACTTGTCGAGTCAACAGATGCCGCAAGCAAAATGCATTGGTCAAGCTGTTACAGAAGACGCTGAAGGAAGAACACAGCATCTACACGTTGTAAGTGCCTGTGACCATTGACTTGGATGCACAGCCACTTGAGAGTGGACAATGTACAACGCACTAATTGAGGGTGGACACAGTACAACACACTATTTGAGGGTGGACACTGTACAACACACTATTTGAGGGTGGACACTGTACAACACACTATTTCTGGGTGGACACTGCAGAACACACGATTTGTGGGTGCACACTGTGGAACACATTATTTGATGGTGGACACTGTACAACAGACTATTTGAGGGTGGACACTGTACAACACACTATTTTAGGGTGGACACTGTACAATACACTATTTGAGGGGCGACACTGTGGAACACACTATTTGAGGGTGGTCTCTATGGAACACTCTATTTGATGGTGGACACTGTAGAGCATACTATTTGAGGGTGGACACTGTAGAACCCACTATTTGAGGCTGGACACTGCAAAACACACTATTTGAGGGTGGACACTGTACAACACACTATTTGAGGGTGGACACTGTAAAACACACTATTTGAGGCTGGACACTGTACAACACACTCTTTGAGGGTGGACACTATAGAACACACTATTTGTGGGTGGACACTGTACAACACACTATTTGAGGGTGGACACTGTAGAACACACTATTTGAGGGTGGAAACTGTGGAACACACTATTTGAGGGTGGACACTGTGGAACACACTATTTGAGGGTGGACATTGTAGAACACACTATTTGAGGGTGGACACTGAACAACACACTATTTGAGGGTGGACACTGTAGAACACACTATTTGAGGGTAGACATTGCGGAACACACTATTTCAAGGTGGATAGTGTACAACACACGATTTGAGGGTGGGCACTGTGGAACACACTATTTGAGGGTGGACACTGTGGAACACACTATTTGAGGGTGGACACTGTAGAACACACTACTTGCTGTAACAATTGATCATGATTTTTCCATCATGCTTCACGAGGACACAGACTGTTTGCTGTAAGAACATTGCAAAATAATCTGTTTGACTTGCAAGCTGCAAAGCTGCCAATTGCCATTCAACAGATATGGAAGACAAGCTAATTTAGGTTCTGTGGTAACACGCTGTTGACTGTGAGATCAGTGCAATAACGAAACATCTTCAGATTATGGAATGTACCTAGCATTGAGACCCATAGTTGCTCAACTAACTAGTGCTAAGAGTGTCTGAGAAACAATTAATGACCATTATGCCATATAGTTAGAAACATGAATGCTGTGGGCGAATTGCCAAATTTTGGGGTATAATTGTTGTTGGAAACTGATATTCGGGGCGATAGTTGAAATTACCTGGTCAGTTGTCAGTTACAGTTAGTCATAATTCTCGTCATCGATGAATTGATCTCTCATCTGGTGTATAGTATGTGCGTGATATGTTAAAATCATCTGATCTTAAAGACAATGAATTTAGATGCTTGCTTGTGATACGTTCATGAATTGAGTGTAGTTTGAATTCTGGGAATTATTTGTAACCTCTTGTTGACTTTTAAGTAAATGAAGTTTCACAGTTTCATTGGGTATTGTGTTGACTGTTCCACGAGTCTGAACTCTACAAACTGTCAGACAATCAGAACGTCTAACAGGACTGGCCTAGGCCTTCACCAGACGAGACTGACCAACATCTTCTCCAGAGGGGACTCTAGAATAGATTGACCAAGGCAGTCTCCAGGGGGGATTGACCGAGACCTCCTCCAGAGGCAACTGACCGAGACCTCCTCCAGAGGGGTTTGATCGAGACCTCCTCCAGAGGGGTCTGAACGAGACAATCTCCAGAGGGGACTGACACAAATTTTCAAAACCTTTATGGCCACAGGGGATGTGCCAGAGGACTGGAGAACAGCTAACGTAGTACCATTATTCAAGAAGGGTAGTAGGGATAAACCAGGGAATTACAGGCCAGTGAGCCTAACATCAGTGGTAGGGAAATTATTGGAAAACATTCTGAGGGACAGAATTAGCCTTCACTTGGATAGGCAAGGATTAATCAGGGATAATCAGCATGGCTTTGTCAAGGGAAGATCATGTCTGAACAATTTGATTCAATTTTTCGAGGGGGTGACTAGGTGTGTGGATGAGGGCAGTGCAGTGGATGTGGTATACCTGGCTTTCAGTAAGGCTTTCGATAAAGTCCCACACAGGAGACTGGTCAAGAAGGTAAGAGCCCATGGAATCCAGGTTGCCTTGGAACATTGGATCCAAAACTGGCTTAGTGGCAGAAGGTAGAGGGTGATAGTCAAAGGTTTTTTTTGTGACTGGAAACCTGTGTCCAGTGGGGTAATGCAGGGATCGGTGCTGGGTCACTTGCTGTTTGTGGTCTACTTTATTAATTTGGGTGTGAATGTAAAAGGTATGATCAGTAAGTTCGCAGATGACACGAAAATTGGTGGGGTGGTAAATAGTGAGGAGGGTAGCCTCAGTCTGCAGGACGATATAGATGGGTTGGCCAGATGGGCGGAACAGTAGCTAACAGAATTGAACTCTGAAAAGTGTGAGGTGATGCATTTTGGAGGGACTAACAAGGCAAGGCAATACATAATGAATGGTAAGACCCTGGGAAAGACAGAGGATCAGAGGGACCATGGTGTGCATGTACCTAGATCCCTGAAGGCAGCAGAACAGGTGGATAAGGTGGTTAAAAAGGCATATGGGATATTTCATTAGCCTTCATTAGCCGAGGCATAGAATATAAGAACAGGGAGGTTATGATGCAGCTGTACAAAACGCTGGTTAGGCCACAGATGGAATACTGTGTGCAGTTCTGGTCGCCATACTATAGGAAGGATGTGATTGCTTTGCAGAGGGTGCAGAGGCGATTCACCAGGATGTTACCTGGCTGGAGTGCTTCAGCTATGAAGAAAGAGTGGACAGGCTGGGGTTGTTTCCCTTGGAGCAGAGAAGGCTGAGGGGCGACCTGATTGTGGTGTACAAAATTATGAGGGGCATAGATAGGGTAGATAGAAAGGAACGTTTTCCCTTAGTAGACGGGTCAATAACAAGGGGGCATTGATTCAAGGTACGGGGCAGGAGGTTTAGTGGGGATTTTAGGAAAAACCTTTTCACCCAGAGGGTGGTTGGAATCTGGAACTGACTGCCTGAAAGGGTGGTAGAGGCAGGAACCCTCACAACATTCAAGAAGCATTTGGATGGGCACTTGAAATGCCATAGCATACAAGGCTACGGACCAAATGCTGGAAAATAGGTTTAGATTAGACCGGGCGTGATGGCCAGCATGGACACGATGGGCGGAAGGGCCTCTTCCTGTGCTGTATAACTCTATGACTCTCTGACTCTATGACTCTATGACATTCTCCAGAGGGGACTGAATGAGACCTCCTCCAGAGGGTACTGATCACGACCTCCTCCAGATGAGACTGACCGAGCCTTCCTCCAGAGGGGACTGAGTGAGGCTTCTTCCAGACGGGGCGGACCGAGGCCTCCTCCAGCGGGGACTGACTGAGGCCTCCTCCACAGGGGATTTACTGAGACATCATCCAGAGGGGACTGACCGAGGCCACCTACGGAAGGGACTGACAAGGCCTTCTCCAGAGGAGACTGACCAAGACCTCCTCCAGAGTAGACCGACCAAGACCTCCTCCAGAGGAGACTGACCGAGCCCCTGACCAGAGGGGACTGACCAAGACCTCCTCCAGATGGGACTGACCGAGACCTTCTACAGAGGAGACTGACTGATACCTCCTCCTGAGGGGACTGACCGAGGCATCCTCCAGAGGGGATTGACTGAGACCTGCTCCAGAGATGATTGACCAAAGCCTCCTCCAGACGGGACTGACCGTGACATCCTGCAGAGGTTCTATCCAATGGGGCGCTCCTGAGATCTCTCTGTTTTTTTACCTGCGGTTGAATTTCCTCTCTGTCCCTGTTTTGTTGCCTCGGGTTAACAAGTTCTTGCTCGATTGTGGCCCTTGTGTTTTAAAGAGATTAAAGCCTGGGTTTAAGCTAGCCCAGCCTGTAATGTAACAAAAATATGTTAACTCGGTGTGTGAAATACCGGGGCTGAGAGGAAGTTAAAGGCCGAAACGTGAACATCGTGGATAGAGATTGCAAAATAATTCTTGTGTTTCGGACAAATTGCGACAAATTTGCGGGGACATGGAGGCTATTTGATGCATTTTGCTGTTGCATTGTTTGATGATACAACGGTAGGTGGGTCAATAAGCTGTGAGGAGAATAGAAAGAGCCTGCAAAGGGATATAGATAGATTAAGTTAGTGGCAGTAAGATGGCAGATGGAGTATTATATAGGGAAATGTGAGGTTAATTAACTTGGTAGGAAATTAGAAGAATAGAACATTTTTAAATGGTGAAAAAATTTTCAAATGTTACTGTTCAGACAGGTTTGAGTGTCCTCGTGCAACGAACACCGAAAGCTATCATGCAGGTACAGCAAGCAATAAGGGAGTCAAATGGCATGTTGGCCTTTATTGCAAGGGGGTTGGAGTATTAGTGTAAGGAAGACTTGCTGCAATTGTACAGGGCATTGGTGATAGCACACCTGGAGTACTGTACACAGTTCTAGTCTTCTTATCTAAGGAAGGAGGTACCTGCCTTGGAGATGGTGCAACGAAAGTTCATTAGATTAATTCCTGGGATGAGAGGGCTGTCCTATGATGATGCTTTTGGAGAATGGGTCTATACTAGCTGAAGTTTAGAAGAATGAGAAGTGATTCTATTGAAAAATACAGGATTCTGAAGGGCATTGACAGGACAGACGCTGAAAGGTTGTTTCCCTTGGCTGGAGTGTCTCGAAGTAAGGGGCATAGTCTCAGTGTATGGGGCAGGCCATTTAAGGTTGGGATGAGGAGGAACTTCTTCTTTACAGCATTGTGAATCTTTGGAATTTTCTGCACCAGAGGGCTTTGAATGCTGAGTCTTTGAGTATATTCAAGGCCAAGATAGATAGATTTTGAATTCTGAGGGAATCTAATGATATGGAGATAGGGCAGGATAGCGAAGTTGAGGTCGATGATCAGCAATGATTTTATTGAAAGCCGGAGCAGTTTCGAGGGGTTATATGGCCTTCTCCTGCTCTCATTTGTCATGTTTTGATAGAGTAAATAGGGAGAAATTATTTCCAGTGGCAAGAGGTTGGGTAAGCAAAGGACACAGGATTAAGCTTATTGGCAAAGAAACAGGGCGGAGATTAGGAGGATTTTTTTATGCAGCGATTTCTTCTGACATGGGATGCACGGCCTGAAAGGGTGGTGGAAGTGGCTTTTACTTGTATACTTGTAAAGACACAGTTTGCAGGGCTACGGGGAGAGAGGGACTAATTGGATCGCTCCTCGAATGAACTGGCACAGGCAGGATGGGCCGAATGGTCGATATGTTTCTATGATTTGTTGCAGATTGATGGGGGCAATTTTGCTACAGGGTGATGTTGGCCATTTTCTGTCAAGTTCATGGCGGCCATTTCCCGTTGCCTGTGGGGCGCCATTTTTAGAGTCCCAGCTGCGCTCTTTAGCTGACATTCAGTTCCACCATCTTGTGTAAATTGCATATCCAGTCTCCTGAGTAAGACCATCCGCTTCAATAGACCAACAGGTCATGTTTACAGCGTCGTTTGGAGAAGGTGGGATGTACTTTTGAGGAAACTTTATTTAATATATTCAAAAAATGAAGCCAGCTTTTGTGAAAATAGCGAGCAGACCTGGCGCGAGTTGAAGTAAGCGGTGGAGTTTTATTAACACAACACAGTGACAACAACAATACCTTGCCTTTATATAGCGGCTTTAATGCAGTGAAACGTCTTGGGGCAATTCTCAGGCAAAATTTGACACTGAGCAACAAATAAAAATTTTAGGAAAATGAACAAAAGCTTGGTGAAAGAGGTAGATTTTTAAATGAATATTTTGCATCTGTGTGCACTGTGGAGTAGGACGCTGTAGGCATAGAAATCAGGCAGGGGGATTGCGATACACTTGCACAAATTTGTATTGAGAGGGATGAGGTGCTAGCGGTTTTAGCTGGCTTAAAAGTGCATAAATCACCAGGTCCAGACCATATTTATCTTTGACTGCGGTGTGAGTCAAGGGAGGAGGTTGCAGGGGCTCTGACGCAAATTTACAGAACATCTAGTGCCACAGGGGAGGTGCCAGAGGACTGGAGAACAGCTAACGTAGTACCGTTATTCAAGAAGGGTAGTAGGGATAAACCAAGTAATTACAGTACAGTGAGCCTAACATTAGTGGTAGGGAAATTATTGGAAACAATTCTGAGGGGCAGAATTAGTCTCCGCTTGGAGAGGCAAGGATTAATCAAGGATGGTCAGCATGTTTTTGTCAGGGAGAGATCATGTCTAACAAATTTGATTGAATTTTTCAATGTGTTGACTAGATGTGTGGATGAGGGTAGTGCAGTTGTTGTAGTCTACATGGACTTCAGTAAGGCTATTGACAAAGTCCCACATGGGAGAACAGTCAAGAAGGTAAGAGCCCATGGGGTCCAGGGCAATTTGGCACATTGGATCCAAAATTGGCTTAGTGGCAGGAGGCAGAGAGTGATGGTCGAAGGCTGTTTTTGTGACTGGAAGCCTATGTCCAGTGGTGTAACGCAGCGATCGGTGCTGGGTCCTTTGCTGCTTGTAGTGTACAATCATGATTTTGATATGAAAGTAGGAGGTATGATCACTAAGTTCGGAGATGACACGAAAATTGGTGGAGTGGGTAATAGCGAGGAGGAAAGACTGAGGCTAAATTACGATAAAGATGGGTTGGTCAGATGGGCAGAACAGTGGCAAATGGAATTTAAACCTGAAAATTGTGAGGTAATAGATTTTGGGTGGACTAACATGGCAAGGGAATACACAATGAATGGTAGGGCCCAAGGAAGGACAGAGGATCAGAGGGATCTTGGTGTGCATGTACATAGATCCCTAAAGGCAGCAGGACAGTTGGATAAGGTGATTAAAAAGGCATATGGGGTACTTGCCTTCATTAGCCGAGCCATAGAACATAAGCGCAGTGAGGTTATGTTGGAGCTGTATAAAACGCTAGTTAGGCCACAGCTGGAATGCTGTGTCAATTTCTGCTCACCACACTTTAGGAAGGATGCGATTGCATTGGAGAGGATGCAGAGGAGATTCATCAGAATGTTACCTGTGCTGAAGCTTTTCCGCTATGAAGAGAGACTGGACAGGCTCGGGTTCTTTTCCTTCGAGCAGAGAAGGCTGAGGGGGGACCTGGCTGAGGTGTGCAACATGTTGAGGGGCATAGATAGGGTAGATAGAGAGGAACTTGTCCCTTTAGTAGAGAGGTCAATAACCAGGGGACATAGTTTCAAGGTAAGTTGTAGCAGGTTTAGAGGGACTTCGAGGAAAAACGTTTTCACCCAGGGGGTGGCTGCAATCTGGAACTCACTGCCTGAAAGGATGGTAAAGGCAGGAACCCTCACAACATTCAAGAAACATTTAGATGTGCACTTGATACGCCACAGCATACAAGGCTACGGACCAATTGCTGGAAAATGTGTTTAGAATAGACAGGGCATGATGGTGGGCGTGGACATGATGAGTCGAAAGAACTCTTTCTCTGCTGTATAACTCTATGACTCTATGTTTTAAGAAACCTTTAAAGGAGGAGGAGGAGAGAGAGGTAGAGCTGCAAAGAGATTTAGGGAGGGAATTCCACAGTTTAGTGACTTGGCAGCTGAAGTCGTGGCGCCAATGAGGAGTGATGAAAATGTAGGATGGGCAAGAGTTCTTATGACTGGAGAGCTCATGAGAGTTGTTGGGCCACTTGTTACAGAGTCTGACTCCTCACTGGGAGAGAAACACATTGCACACAGGTATACTTTTTAGGGAAAGTGACTCTCTCTGGGACAGACACGCAGGTATATTGAGTGCATTTGTCAGTTTCCCACTGCAGCCCAGACGTACCCGCACCCTGGGCCCTTCCTGTCATTGAATTTCCACAGTGGCACATTGGGGAACATTCAGCCCCGGATATCCTGAAGCAGGGCTGTGGGGCTGGGCGGCTGAGTATCGGGGCCCTGTGGCTGACCCTTTGACAGGTTGGCTGATTGGGCAGATGCATGGCAGACGCAGTATAATTTTGGTAAATGCGAGGTTATCCACTTTGGAGACAAAAAACAGGAAGATAGGTAATTATCTGAACGGCAATAGATTGGGAAAAAGGGAAGTGCAACGAGACCTGGGTGTCCTTGTGCACCAGTCGCTGAAGGTAAGCATGCAGGTGCAGCAGGTGGTTAAGAAGGCAAATGGTATGTTGGCCTTCATAGCGAGAGGATTCGAATTCAGGAGCAAGGATGTCTTGCTGCAGTTGTGCAGGGCCTTGGTGAGACCACACCTTGAGTATTGTGTGCAGTTTATTAAATACATATTTTGGTTCTGTCTTCAAAAAGGAGGACACAAATAACCTCCCAGAGATGTCGGGGAACATAGGGTCAGATGAAAGTGAGGAACTGAAAGAAATCAGTATTTATAGGGAAATTGTGTGAGGGAAATTAACGGGATTGATGGCCGATAAATGCCCAGGGCCTGATAATCTACATCTTAGGGTACTTAAGGAAGTGGCCCGAGAAATAGTAGATGCATTGCTGATCATCTTCCAACATTCGATAAAATCTGGAACAGCTCCCATGGATTGGACGGTAGCTAATGTTACCCCACTATTCAAAAAAGGTGGTAGAGAGAAAACGGGGATTACAGACAGGTAAGCCTGACATCGGTAGTGGGGAAAATGCTAGCGCCTATTATAAAATATGTAATAGCAGAGCACTTGGAAAACAGTGACCGGATCGGACAATGTCAACATGGAATTACAAAAGGTAAATCGTGCTTGTCTAATCTACTGGAATTTTTTGAGGATATAACTGGTAAAATAGATAAGGGAGACCCAGTGGATGTGATGTATTTGGACTTTCAAAAGGCTTTCAATAAGGTCCCGCATAAGCGATTAGCGTGTAAAGTTAAGGCACATGGGATTGGGGGTAAGGTATTGATTTGGATAGAGAACTGGGTGGCAGACAGGAAGCAAAGAGTTTGAATAAACGGATGTTTTTCTGAGCGGCAGGCAGTGACTAGTGGGGTACCGCAGGGATCGGTGCTAGGACCCCAGCTATTCACAATATATATTAATGATCTAGACAAGGGAACTAGATGTAATATCTCCAAGTTTGCAGACGACACAAAACTGGGTGGGCGTTTGTGCTGTGAGGAGGATGCTGAGAAACTCCAGGATGATTTGGACAGGTTGGGTGATTGGACAGATGCATGGCAGATGCAATATTACGTGGATAAATGCGAGGTTATCCACTTTGGCGTCAAACACAGGAAGGCAGATTATTATCTGAATGGCAATAGATTGGGAGAAGGGGATGTGCAACGAGACCTGGGTGTCCTTGTGCACAAGTCGCTGAAGGTAAGCATACAGGTGAAGCAGGCGGTTAAGAAGGCTAATGGTATGTTGGCCTTCGTAGCGAGAGGGTTTCAGTGCAGGAACAAGGATGTCTTGCTGCAGTTGTACAGGGCTTTGGTGAGACAACATCTTGAGTATTGTAGGCAGTACTGGTCGCCTTATATATGAGGAAGGATGTTCTTGCCATGTATGGAGTCCAGCGGAGATTCACCAGGCTGATACCTGGGATGGCAGGAATGACGAATGATGAGAGATTGGATCGATTGTGCTTATACTCGCTGGAGTTTAGATGAATGAGAGGGGATCGCTTAGAAACTGATAAAATTCTGACAGGACTGGACAGACTAGTTGCAGGAAGGATGTTCCCGATGGTCGGGGACTCCAGAACCAGGGGTCACAGTCTAAGGATAAGGGGTAAGCCATTTAGGACAGAAATGAGGAGGAATTTCTTCACCCAGAGAGTGGTGAACCTCTGGAATTCTCTACCACAGAAGTCAGTTGAGGCCAATTCATTAAAAGATATTCAAGAAAGAGTTGGATACATTTCTTAAGGCTAAAGGGCTATGTGGAGAAAGCAAGGACAGGGTACTGAATTTGGATTATCAGCCATGATATCATTAAATGGCAGAACAGGCTTGAATGGCTGAATGGCCTACTCCCGCTCCTACCTTCTATGTTTCTATGTTTCTATGTCACAATGGGAGATGGTGCTCGCTCAGCTCGAGCTGGGAACCCTAAAAGGGGCCAATAGATTTAAACCCTGAACACGCCCGATTAAAGGGGAGGGGCAGGCAATTGTCATATAATGAGAGCAGCGATGGTCATCGATTGAAATGTTCACACAACCACACTCAGTCCACTTCTTCTTCCCTGCAGCGACTCCAGGTGTCTCTTTCCGGTTGAACTGAGCTGATTCCAGCCCAGCCTGAATCAGATTAAAGATTAAACAGAAAATAAACAGATTGAACAACAGTGTAAATAACAGGGAGACTGGGGTTAATATTTCAATAATAATAACAGACACATATTACCCATAAAAGTGACTGAACAACATTTATATTTATTTATTACATTAAACATTAACGCAAACACTCACTCGATCAGCTGTAGACTCCTGCAGGTTAGTATGAGGCGGCAAAGAGTGGGGACAGGTCAGTCTATGAAGGAGTTTCATCCCAGGTCCAGTTCAGTCACTGACTGGTTTGGACAGAGATCGGAGGCGAGATCCTCGGTACAAAAATCTGTGAGACCGACGCCATCCAACCTGGTGAGCAGAGAGAGAAATAACAGGAATCAGAGTAAATCCCCCGTGTATCTTAATAACAGTATTGTGGCGGAACCACCAGAGGGTTATGGACACTTGTATATAATTCCTTTTGCAGCAATGTAGTACAGCTGGGGGCTGCACCTTTAATGTATCTGTTAACTGTACTAGGGCTTCTTTCCTGTACTCCACCTGATGACGTCATGCCGTCCGTCACGTGATCGCTCAACGGCGGGAAGAACGTGATGACGTCATGACGTCAGAACTCGGAACGTTCCAGCAGTAGAGCTCGGAACCTTCCAGCACTTGAGCTCAGAACCTGCGAGCAGTTGAGCGCGGAACCTTCTAGCAGTTCCAGAGAGGCTTTCAAGCAGGCCAGACCTATTTGCATTGTATACTACAGTTTTCTGCACAGCTTCGTTTGTTCATTAAATTTTATTGCTTTTGATTCTCTGAGTCGATCTCAATTCTTCGGCTAGGAACCCCAGTTCCTGCATTGGTGACCCTGATTTCTTCGAACAATTTTCGCTGAAGTTACATCATGGACACGAACGCCGTCACCCTCAAACTGCCGAAATTTTGGGAGCAACAACCGGCCGTGTGGTTTTTCCAGGCGTAAGCCCAATTTGCAATCTGGGGATTAGCAGCGGATTCGACCCGTTATTATTACATGGTCTCCGCCCTCGACAGCGCCATTGCCTCGCAGGTCCTCAGCCTCCTCAAGAGTCCACCGAACGATGGCAAGTACGAACCTTTAAAAGCACATTTACTGCAGATTTTCGGTCTGTCCAAGTTGGAGCGCGCTTGCCGACTTATCTCCATGCCCGGCCTCGGGGACTCAAAACCCTCAGAGCTCATGAGCCAAATGCTCATGCTTTTGGGCTCGGAATCGCAATGTTTTCTGTTCCGCGAGCTGTATCTCTGTCAACTACCAGAGCCAGCACAGACGGCCTTGGCCAATTCCACGATCACGGATTGTGCTGAACTCGCCGCGGAAGTGGATAAAATATTCAACATCTCACAACAATCTTGTGCAGCCACGAGGCGCCAAAACTGTGCTGAACTCGCCGCAGAGGCGGATAAAATATGCTCCTGCACACAGCCATGTTGTGCAGCCACGAGGCGCCCATCCACCACAAGAGCGAAGCCGACTCCTCCTCCTGCAGGCTGGTGTGCATAACACGTTTGTTTTGGTGCGAAGGCCAGAAATTGCCATCCGCCCTGCAGTTCCACACCAAAAAAAGAACCTACCTCAAACCAGCAGTTTCTGAGAAGATCAGTAAGGTCTAAGGGATGCGTCGGAGTTGCGATGGCCGTCGGGTCCGTAGGGAAACTTCTATACATTACGGACTCCCTGTCAGGGCGATGCTTTCTCTGTGATACTGGCTCCCAGTGCAGCATCGTACCAGCGTCATAGCTAGATCTTCAATCCGGCGATCAAGTTCCCCCCCTCGAGGCAGCCAGTGGTGCGGCCATGCACACGTTTCGAAAGCGAAGGGTCCAGTTGAGTTTTGGCGGCCAACATTTTGTTTGGGAGTTCATCACGGCGATAGTCTCACATACCATCCTGGGTGCAGATTTGTTCAGCGCAAATGGGTTTCTCGTCGACGTCCGACACTGCTGGCAAACCACTGCCTCCACTTTTCACTCGGTCCCCAGCCACCGAAGCACCGCGATGTCTTGGTCAGTTGCCTGTGCAGTCCCATCTCCAAATGAGTTCTCTCGTCTTCTCAGTGAGTTCCCTGAGCTCACCAGGAGCACATTTTCTTCTCAGTCGCGAGGCACGATTTGGCGCACCACATTACCACGACAGGACCCCCCGTTTATGTGAGAGCTCGAAGGCTGGAACCCGGTAAACTTGCGGCCACCAAGGCGGAGTTCCATATAATGGAATGCCTAGGAATTATTCAACGTTCGAATAGCCCTTGTTCCTCGCCATTTCACATTGTTCCTAAGCCGGGCGGTGGATGGAGACCATGCGGCGACTACAGATGCCTGAAGGAGGCCACCACACCTTATCGGTACCCAATTCCTCACATTGAGGATTTTTCGGCCCATCTGGCAGGGAATTGCATCTTTTCCAAAGTAGACCACGTCCGAGGCCATCACCAAGTACCCGTGCATCCTCAGGACTTCCCCAAAACTGCCGTCATCACACCTTTTGGGCTCGTTGAGTTCCTTCGTATGCCGTTTGGGCTGAAGAATGCAGCACAAGCCTTCCAACGTCTCATGAATTCCGTGTTGCACGATCTGCCATTCATCTTCGTCTAGCTAGATGATATCCTTATTGCCAGTAACAGCACAAAAGAACACATTATGCAATTGCATACCCTTTTTTCTCATCTCAGCCAACATGGCCTTATTATCAACCCAGCCAAGTGCCAGTTTGGGTTGCACAGCATTGATTTTCTGGGACACAGAATCACCTCAGAAGGCGCCGTCCCACTGGCCACGAAGGTGGAAGCAATCACCTCGATCCCTGTTCCTCAGACCGTCAGCGCCCTCCAGGAAATTCTGGGAATGGTCAACTTTTATCATCGGTTCGTCCCCAAGGCGGCATTATTGATCCAAACTTTGCACGAGGCCCTCAGAGTTAAATCGGGCAAAGACCCGATCGATTTGACACCCCAGATGGACCAGGCTTTCCTCGACACTAAGAATGCTTTGGCTGCTGTGACCATGTTGGCACATCCCCTTCCGGGCGCAAACATTGCCCTTACCACCGATGCATCTGATTATGCCTTCGGGGCAGTACAGGAGCAGTGGGTCGAAGGCACATGGCAACCACTGGCTTTCTTCAGCCACCAATTGCAGAAGAGCAAACGCAAGTATAGTACTTTTGATAGGGAGTTGTTGGCATTGTTTCTGGCCATCCACCATTTCCACTTCCTGCTGGAAGGACGGCCATTCACGGCTTTTGTAGACCACAAGCCACTAACTTTTGCGATGGCCAAGACAGCGGAACCATGGTCAACATGGCAAAAACGTCATCTTACGTAAATATCTGAATTTACAACCAACATACAACATGCCTCGGGCAAAGACAACCTGGTGGCAGATTGTCTCTCCCGCGCCCAGCTCCATGCAGTACACCTGGGAGTCAACAATGTTAGTTTGGCAAAAGAACAGAAGGCAGACCCTGAAATGCAGGCATACCGGACCATACATTCCAGCTTTCAAGTGGTTGATGTCAGTTCCTAGGCCGCAGGGACCACACTCATGTGTGACATCTCGATGGGCGTCCCACGTCCAATCGTTCCAGTCAAATTGTGCAGGAGAATTTTTGGCACTGTCCACGGGTTGTCACACCCTGGCATGAGAGCGTCACAACGACTCATGGCAAAGAAATTCGTCTGCAAGGGCATGCATCTCAAAGTCCGTGACTGGACCAATACCTGCGTGAGTTGCCAGAAGTCCAAGATACAACGTCATGTTAAGTCCCCAGTCGCCACTTTTCAGGTTCCGGAGCATCGATTCGACCATGTGCACGTGGACCTGGTTGGTACTCTCCCTCCTCTCGTGGGTACACTCACCTCCTCACCATGGTAGACCGCACCACCAGGTGGCCAGAGGCAATTCCTTTGGTTGCCACCACAGCGGCAGACGTCTCCAGAGCCTTCATCTCATCGTGGGTAGCTCGGTTCGGTGTACGGAATGACACCTCCTCAACCGAGGGCCTCAATTTACCTCTGAGCTTTGGAACGCCATAGCTCAAGGTTAGGGCACCAAGCTTCATCGTACTACCGCCTACCATCCACAGGTGAATGGTCTGTGTGAAAGATTCCACAGGTCCCGTAAAGCCGCACTGCATGCTAGTCTCCGTGGGCCTAGTTGGGGGAACAGGCTCCCTGGGGTGCTGATCGGTCTTCGCATGGCACCTAAGGACGACCTGCATTCTTCTTCAGCAGAGCTGGTTTACGGCCAAGCACTCAGAGTGCGTGGCGATTTACTTCCTCCTCACACAGAACCGTGGTCCCCAGCTGAGCAGCTCGTCAGCCACCAGGAAGCGGCTAGGAATTTCAACCCAGTGCCTAAGTCGCATCATGACATGCAGCGCCCCCATGTCCCAGTGGATATTAAGGGCGCAGAATACGTGTTCAGTCGGCAAGATGCTCGCAAAAACCCTCTGAAACCACCTTACACAGGTCCGTTCCACGTCATCTCATCAGGTGACAAGGCTTTCACTGTCGACGTCGGCGGTAAGCCTGACCACATCACCATTGACAGGTTGAAACATGCGCATCTGGATCTGAGCAAACCAGTCATCACTGCTCAGCCGCCTCGTCGTGGTCGTCCACCGTCGACTGCCAGTCCCGTACATCCACAGTCATCCGCCGAGTCACCAGTGCCCGCTTCACCGGATCAACGACATCCAGCCTCTTCTTCTTATCTGCCTGCGGCATCATCCCAACCACTGCCAACGGCAAGTTCATCTTCTAGCGCTCTGTTCCAGCTGCAAGGGTATCGCAGTCGGTCGGACAGGCTCGTCAGACCCGCTTCTCGCCTTACCTTCTCCTTTAAAAGCAATTCTGGGGGACACATGTGGCAGAACCACCAGAGGATTACGGACAATTGTATATAATTCCTTTTCACAGAAATCACAGAAACCCCACAGTGCAGATAGAGGCCATTTCGGGCCATCGAGCCTGCACCGACACATATCCCACCCGATCCCCGTAACCCCTACACCAACACATATCCCGCCCTATCCCCGTAACCCCACGTATTTAATTCCCCTAACACTAAGGGTCAATTTATCATAGCCAATCATCCTAACGCGCACATCTTTGGAATGTGGGAGGATACCGGAGCACCCGTAGGAAACCCACACAAACACGGGGAGAATGTGCAAACTCCACACAGACAGTCACCCGAGGCTGGATTCGAACCTAGGTCTCTGGCGCTGTGAGGTAACAGTGCTAACCACTATGCCACCGTGCTTATAGCAATATAGTACAGCTGGGGGCTGCACATTTAATGTATCTGTTAACTGTACTTGGGCTTCTTTCCTGTACTCCGCGTGATGACGTCATGCCGTCCGTCACGTGATCTCTCAACGGCAGGAAGAACGTGATGACGTCATGACGTCAGAGCTCGGAACCTTCTAGCAGTAGAGCTCGGAATATTCTAGCAGTTGAGCTCGGAACCTGCTAGCAGTTGAGCTCGGAAACTTCTAGCAATTCCAGAGAGGCTTTCAAGGAGACCAGACCTATTTGCATTGTATCCTATAGTTTTCTGTACAGCTTCGTTTGTTCATTAAATTTCGTTGTTTTTGGTTCTCTGAGTCGATCTCAATTCTTCGGCTAGGAACCCCACTTCCTACAGTATCACTGATACTCATAATAATGTTCAGTGTCAGACATCCAGTTATTATAAACACAATCTTGCAAAGTCTGGTACTTCCCACAGTTCCTGTATTTTACAGTCCGGATTCCTCAGAGCCGCAGACAATAGTTTCACTCCTGAATCTCCCAGGTTGTTGCCCCTAAGTCTAAACAGAAACAAACAGAGAGTGAGAAACAAACTGATTGAAACCCCGGATCTGATATTTTTTTCTCTCTCGGATATTACAGTAATCACGGAATGTACTTCAGGAAATTAATAAACGGATTCCCCCCGCTATTTCCCTACATTGGCAAGTCGGGTGCGGAAGGGTCGGTGGCGGCTCGCTGCGCTATCTGTTAAATGACTTTCACCTGATTGGATTGTTAAGCCCCGCCCAGTGCGTTTCCCGACCAACTAGAAGAAGCGGGAGTGGTGACGTCACTGATGCGAATCAGCAATTGGTTTCCTTAAAGGGATCATGCACAAATTTAGTTGGACAGCTGTGCTGTCAGTATTTTACAGCATTGAAGCGCTGCAAGCACTGAGAAACACTGCACATTGGTGCACGGCTGCACCCAGGCTCTCCCATGACTCGCTCCATATGCTTATGGAGGGAATCTCAGCCCACAGGGAGATTCTGTTCCCTTCCCTTGTGCGGAAGAACCTTCCCCGTTAGACTAACACAGCCTGGTTGCACATTGTACAGGAGGACACAGCAGGGATGTCTTAAGGAGGACCAGGTTTTAGTGGGGCAAACCTTTCACTTATGACAGTAGCTCACGAAGAATTACTGCAACGTCACACTCAACCTCATCCTGCTGTTCCACTCATCACATCCCTGTGGTGATTATTTCCTATGTTTAATAAGAAGTATTGTGATTGGTGAATGGGGTGGTTGTTCTCTGTATTAGTAAGAAGTATTGTAATTGGTTGTTTGTTTCTACCTTGAGATATATGTTTTAAACTCATTGGTAGTGGATGTCAGGTGATTTGTGGTGGCCATCTTAAATTCAGTTCTCTCTAGTCATTGTTGGAGACTGGTGTTGAAAGATGTGCTACTGGGTTTTTAAAGTTAATAAAGCCTAGATTAGAAAGGCAAATCTATTCTTTATTTCAATTTATTAACTTTTTATCAGAATGGAGCGATATCTTCAACCGGAACGATTCAATGCTGACCCTAGGAGTGGATGTTAAATGGAAACATTGGTATTGTACATTTACAAACTTTTTGGGTGTGTTGGAACAAGAGCCTCTGAATAAGCTGAATATGCTAATCAACTACATTGCTCCGGATGTGTATAAGTATATTTTGGACTGTAAAACTTACGAATTGGCTATTTCTACATTGGAGAAAATTTTTGTTAAACCAAAGAATGAGGTATTTGCACCTTACCTTTCTATCTGCCCGTAGGCAGCAGGTGGGATAATCTTTGGATATTTATTTACAAGCACTTCGGCACCTTGGTGCTAACTGTAATTATAAAGCCGTAACGGCCGAAGAATATAAGGAAGAATCGGTACGGGATGCTTTTATTAATGGACTAATGTCTAGATCAATTTGTCAACGGTTGTTAGAAAATAAGACTTTGGATCTCAAGAGTGCATTTGAGCAAGCTTCTACATTGGATATGGCTCAGAGAATTTCGGATTCTTATGCTCCTTCTAATCGGCCTGTGACTGTGGTTTCGGCAGTTCTGGACGAAAAGGAATTAGGTGGACTTAATGGGAGAGGTTTACTAGATTCTGAAATAGTTTCTACTCCAACATGTCCACCTTTTACTTCTGCGGCTGTTGCCTCTACGATTCAGAAGTGTTATTTTTGTGGGAACGTCCGGCATCCTCGTTTGAAGTGTCCTGCCCGGGAGGCTGTATGTAGTAAATGCGGCAAGAGAGGTCATTATGCACGTGTTTGTAAATCATTAGGTTTATTTACCTCCTCTTCTGCGACTATCCAACCTGTAGAGAGGGCGTTTATTGCATCAATTTCTGCTGCCTTTGCTCATGGCCTAAACAAAGCTATAGTTGTGGCCCAAGTTAATGGGTTAGAAGTGAAGGCTCTCATAGATACGGGCAGTACCGAGTGTTTATAAGTCTTCAGTTTGTGAAGGAAAAGTGTTTGAAAATCTTGCCTGTTACTTTTCAGGTGTGGATGGCTCAGGCGACCCTTACTTCATAAGTAGCTGGTTGTTGCCATGTGAAGTTAATTCTTCTAGGTAATATGAATACTGATGTACGCCTATCTGTTTTGCCTAATCTTTGTGCGGATATTTTGATTGTTCATGATGTGCTTAAATTACACGAGAGTCTTACTCTTTCGTTTGGAGGGACTAAGCCACCCTTATCCATTTGTGGATTAACTTCTTTATCTATTTCTCCATTATCACTTTTTTCCAATTTGATGCCAGAATGTAAGCCAATTGCTATCAAGGCAAGAAGGTATAGCAGTCAGGATAGATAATTTATTAATTCTGAAGTCCAAAGTCTTTTATTGGAAGGAATCATTGAACCTCGTTGTTCACCTTGGCGGGCTCAGGTAGTTGTCACCAATAACGAGAGGCATAAGAAACGAATGGTGATAGACTACTCTCAAACTATTAATAGGAATACTCAATTAGATGCGTACCCTTTGCCTAAGATTGATGAGCTTATCAACAAAGTATCTCAGTATAAGTTTTTAGCACTATTGATTTAAAGAGTGCTTATCATCAGATTCCTATTGTTAAGAGGGATCAACCATATACAGCCTTTGAGGCTGGTGGAAAGCTGTAGCAGTTTTGCCGAATACCATTTGGTGTTACTAATGGTGTTGCTTGTTTTCAACGGGCAATGGGTGCTTTTATAAGTGATAACTCTCTCTCTGACACCTTTTCATATTTAGATGATATCACAGTTTGTGGTAAATCAAGGGTGGAGCATGATTCTAATTTAGAAAGATTCCTTCAAGCTGCGGAAAAAGTTGGTTTAACTTTTAATAAAGAGAAGTGTATCTTTTCGGCTACTGAGGTAAATCTACTGGGGTTTATTATCTCGGGAAATAAGATTAAACCAGATCCAGAACGTCTGCGACCATTGATCGATTTACCTTATCCTACTAATTCTAAGGCTTTGCAACGAGTTGTTGGACTGTTTTCATACTATTCTAATTGGATTGCAAACTTTTCGCAGAAGATCCGGCCCCTTATGCGGGTTACGATATATCCTCTATCATGGGAGGCCAGGACATGTTTTGATAAATTTAAAAAGGATATCCTAGGAGCAGTTGTGCATTCTATTGATGAGCAGGTTCCCTTTGTGATTGAGACGGATGCTTCTGATTTTGCAATTGGGGCTACTCTGAACCAAATTGGAAGACCTGTGGCCTTTTTCTCACGTACTTTGAACAATAGTGAAAAAAGGCATTCTTCAATAGAGAAAGAGGTATATGCAATAGTAGAAGCACTGCGTAAATGGAGACTTTATTTATCGGGGTGACATTTCACGTTGGTAACCGATCAAAAATCTGTGTCCTTTATGTTTGATGTTAAACATTTTGGAAAGATTAAAAATGATAAAATAATGAGGTGGAGGATTGAGTTGGCATGTTACCATTTTGATATAGTTTGTCGTCCGGGGAAGGATAATGTTGCTGCTGCTGCACTGTCGAGGGCTTATTGTTCTCTGATTCACGGAGATACGCTTATTAATCTTCACAATGCTTTATGTCATCCTGGGGTTATGAGGATGATACACTTCGTACGCAGTAAGAATTTGCCCTTTTCAGTTGAAGACGTCAAGCAGATGACTTCATCATGTTCTATCTGTGCTCGGTGTAAACCGAATTTCTTTAAGCCTCAACGAGCTCATCTTATAAAGGCTACTTCTCCTTTTGAACTTTTGAGCGTTGATTTTAAGGGGCCTCTTCCTTCAACGACTCAATATCGATACATATTTACTGTTGTGGATGAGTTGTCAAGGTTTCCTTTTGCTTTTCCTTGTGCAGATCTATCAGCTGCTACAGTTATCAGATGTCTGACACAACTTTTTGTCATCTTTGGGATGCCAGCGTATATCCATTCGGATCAAGGAAGTTCTTTTATGTCTTCCCAGTTGAAGGAATACCTTCAGAGTTGGGGAATTTCTACTAGTAGAACTACCCCGTATAACCCCCAGGCTAATGCACAGTGCGAACGATACAATGGGGTGATCTGGAAGGCAGTTATGTTGGCTTTGACATCCCGGAATCTTAAGAATACACAGTGGGAAATGGTACTGCCTGATGCCCTGCATTCCATTAGATCATTGCTTTCAACGGCTACTAATGTGACCCCCCATGAAAGGCTCTTTAATTACCCGCGGAGATCTACTACAGGATATTCGGTACCTTCATGGCTTACTATGCAGGGACCTGCGTTGCTTCGACGCCATTTTAGATTGTCAAAATATGATCCTTTAGTGGAGGAGGTGGAGCTGTTGGAGGCAAATTCCCAATATGCTCATATTCAATTCCAAGATGGGAAAAAAAGTACTGTTTCAATTAAAGACTTGGCTCCTTGTGGTGGCCAGCCCTCTTCCGAGGATACTAATAATAGTCATGGTTCAGATAATGTGGATGTTGTTATAGATGCTACGAATGTTTCCAATCCTATTGCAGATAATTATACTTCTATTAGTCAGCCTTTGATGGATGTTCATGACCGTCCTAGTTTACTTCCTGATTGGATTTCCAATCCGGAAACCGTTGATAATCGTGATATGGATAGCTTGTCTGCAGAAGATACCTCGGTGCCTCCGGGTGTGGGAGGGCAACGAATTTCACCAAGGTTAAGAAGGTCGACACGAACAAGATATCCGGTCGACCGATTGAAAATTGACTTTTAAATTGATAGTAATGTTTTAAAGTTGTTGAAATATTATATTTGTATTTTAGTTGTAAATAAATTAATTATAAATTGTAAAGGTTATTTAGGTTGGGGCATGTTTTGAAAGGAGGGGTGAATGTGCTGATTATTTCCTATGTTTAATAAGAAGTATTGTGATTGGTGAATGGGGTGTTTGTTCTCTGTATTAGTAAGAAGTATTGTAATTGGTTGTTTGTTTCTACCTTGAGATATATGTTGTAAACTCATTGGTAGTGGATGTCAGGTGATTTGTGGTGGTCATCTTAAATTCAGTTCTCTTTAGTCATTGTTGGAGACTGGTGTTGAAAGATGTGCTACTGGGTTTTTAAAGTTAATAAAGCCTAGATTAGAAAGGCAAATCTATTCTTTATTTCAATCCCCATCATTCTGCCTTCTCTACCCTAATCTGCACATTCTTACTCACATCGCTTTATTTGCACCTTCACTCATCCTGTTCTATCTACAGTATCACTTCCCCATCTCACTAGCCAACACTCACACTCACCCATTCGAACATAAGAACATACGATTTAGGAGCAGGAGTAGGTTACTCTGCCCTTCGAGCCTGCTATGCCATTCAATAAGGTCACGGCTGATCTGATTACTCCAAATTCCCGCCTACCCTGATAACTTTTCACCCCCTTGCTTACCAAGAATCTATCTACCTCTGCCTTAAACATATTCAAAGACTCTGCTTCCACCGCCCTCTGATGAAGAGAGTTCAAAAGACTCACGACCCTCTGCGAGAAAAAAATGTATCCTCCTCTCTATCTTAAATGGGCGACCGCTTATTTTTTATACAGTCACCGCTAGTTCTAGATTCTGCCACAAGGGGAAACTTCCTCTCCACATCCACCCTGTCCACACCCTTCAGTTTCTTATATGTTTCAATCAAGTCACCTCTTACTCTTCTAAACTCCAGCGAGTACAAGCCTAGCCTATCCAACTTTACCTCATAAGATAAGCAGCCCATTCGAGGTATTAGTCTAGTAAACCTTCGCTGAACTGCTCGAGCACATTTACATCCTTCCTTAAATAAGGGGACCAATACTGTACACAGTACTCCAGATGTGGTCACACCAATGCCCTATATAACTAAGCATAACATCCCCACTTTTGTATTCAATTCCCCTCACATTAAACAATAACATTCTATTAGCTTTCCTAATTACTTCCTGTACCTGCAAAGTAACATTTTGTGATTCATGCACTAGGGCACCCAGATCCCTCTGCATCTCAGAGCTCTGCAATCTCTCACCATTTAGGTAATATACTTCTTTTTGATTCTTCCTGCCAAATTGGACAACTTCACATTTTCCCACATTATACTCCATTTGCCAGAACTTTGCCCACTCACTTAACCTATCTATATCCCTTTGTAGCCTCCGTATGTCCTCTTCACAATTTACTCTCCTACCTATATTTGGATCCTCAGCAAATTTATCCAAGTCATTTATGTAAGTTGTAAAATTTTGAGGCCCCAGCACTGATGCCTGTGGCACACCACCCGTTACATCTTGCCAATCAAATAACGACCAATTTAGGCCTACTCTCTGTTTCCTGTTAGCTAGTCAATCTTCTATCAACGCCATTATTTTACCCCCTACATAGCATTTATTTTCCGCAATAACCTTTGATGTGGCAGCTTATCAAATGCGTTCTGGACTTCTAAGTACAGTACATCCACCGGTTCCCCTTTCTCCACAGCACATGTTACTTCCTCAAAAAACACCAATAAATTGGTTAAACATGATATCCCTTTCACAAAACCATGTTGATTCTGCCTGATTACTTTGAACTTTCCAATGTGCCCTGCTATAATGTCTTTTATAATAGCTTCTAACATTTTCCCTAGCCTCTATCCTGTAGTTTCCTGCTTTCTGTATCACTCCCTTTTTGAATAATGGCGTCACATTGGCTATTTTCCAATCTAATGGAACTTTCCCTGAATCTAGGGAATTTTGCAAAATTAAAACCGACGCATCAACTATCTCACTAGCCACTTATTTGAAGACCCTAGGATGAAGCCCATCAGGACCCGGGGACTTGTCAGCCTGCAGCTCCAATAATTTGCTCAGTACCACTTACCTGGCTATTATAATTTCCTTGAGTTCCTTCCTCCCTTCTATTTCCGGATTTACAGCTATTTCTTGGATTTTACTTGTGTCCTCTATAGTAAAGACTGATGCAAAATTCCTGTTCAATTCAACTGCCATCTCTTTATTTTCCATTAATAATTCCCCAGACTCACTTTTTATCGGACCAAAGCTCAGTTTGTTAACTCTTTTCTTTTCTAAATATCTATAGAATCGCTTACTATCTGTTTTTATATTTCCAGCTACCTTTCTCTCGTAGTCTATTTTTTCTCTCCTTATTAATCTTTCACTCATTCTTTTCTGTTTTTTGATATTCTGTCCAATCTTCTGACCTACCACCCATCTTTTCGCAATTATATGCTTTTTCTTAAAGTTTAACACTATCTTTAACTTTTTTAGTTAGCCACGGATGGCGGGTCCTCCCTGTAAAGTCTGCGCCTCAATAATACACGGACTTCGGGAGAACAGTTTAACAGGTACGTTACTGAACAAGAGGCAGCTTGAAACTGAAAAAACAGAAGCCTGCTAGGGCCTTTTATACAGGGGTGGTCACTGCCGGTACAGCAGTCTAAGACCAGTTATTCCCTTAAAGGGACATACACAACAATTCCTCCCCTTTTAGATAAACAGTACATAACATTCATTTAACAACTAAATAATAACTAATTACAATTACAATTTTCTCAGTAATATATACATCAACTGGAAAGTCATTTATAAGTCCAGTCTTTGAGGAGGCTTCCTGATCCGGACTGGATAGCGCCTTTCTCGAGTATCCTGTTCTGACAGTGGAGTCAATTCTGGCTCATTGTCATTGGTTGGTTCGTCAGCTTCCAATATCCCTGCTTCTGAGGTAGACGCAATCTGTACTTCGGGCTCATTACCAAGTGCACATGCTTGTGGTACAGGTATGGCTTGTTCCTGTGACTCTAGAATCTGGTCAGCACGGCGTCTCACGATGCTCTCTCCAACGTCCACTGTGTACATTAGTGGTCCCTGCTGTGTGCATATCGTGCCTGGCTGCCATTTTTCTGTTCGGTAGTCGCAGGTCAAGACTGGTTGCCATATCTTGAAGCTCCTGGTTCGCTTCTCATTTATGTGCTGGAACTGCTTATCCTCAACATCTCGTCTTATGTTTGGTTTGAGCAAATCCAAGCGACATCTTAGTCTCCGGTTGAAATAAAATACGGCTGGATATTGGTTGATTACTGCAGGTTTTGTATTCCGGTAAGCAAACAGAAAGTTATCCACCTTGTGTTGCAGCGGTATGTCGTCATTATACATTGCCTTTATGGTCTTTCTAACGGTCTGAACAAACGTCTCAGCCAATCCATTTGTGGCTGGATGATATGGGGCAGATGTGTAATGTTTCACCCCATTATTCTTCAGGAACCGCCGGAAATCCTCAGACACAAACTGTGGGCCATTGTCAGGACAGATCTGTTCTGGCAACCCATTCCTGGTGAAGATGGTCTTAGGACTGCAATAGTTTTCTCCGTGGTGGTGGAGGACATTTTAATGACCTCTGGCCATTTCGAATGGGCGTCCACAGCGATTAGAAACATTGTGTCCATAAATGGACCAGCAAAATCAATGTGTACCCGTTGCCATGGAGATGAGGGCCACTCCCATGGATGTAGCGGGGCCTGTGCTGGAGCGTTTTGGACCTTCTGGCATCCTGTGCATCCCTTGGTCATATCCTCGATTTCTTTATCGATTCCCGGCCACCACACAAATGCCCTGGCTAGGCTATTCATTTTTACCCCTCCCAGATGACCCTCGTGAAGCTCATTGAGTATTCTATCTCTCAACTTGTGTGGAATTACGACTCGGGATCCACACATCAAGGTTCCCCGGCACACTGACAGCTGTTCCCTCCTTGGCGAGAATGCTGGCAACAGTGTGTCGCCATATGCTGGCCATCCCTTCACCGTCAAATCATAGACCCGAGAGAGTGTCGGATCATTTCGGGTTTCCTTCTCAATACTTGCGTTTGTAACAGGCAAACATTCGACTATGGTCGCATGGAATATCTCCACCAGATCCACTGCAGGTGCTTCTTCTGCCGTAGGCAACGGTAGGCGCGACAGCCCATCAGCGTTTCCATTTTCTTTCCTCCTTTGTACTCTATGTCATACTGATGTGCTACTAGAAAAAGTGACCATCTTTGCAGCTGTTGCGACGTCATCACTGGAACGCCCTTCTTTGGGTTAATAATTGTGACCAGGAGTTGATGATCAGTCAGTAGTGTGAATTTCTGCCCGTGCAGATAGTGATGGAACTTCTTCACCCCCCACACCAGGCTGAGGGCCTCCCTGTCAATCTGAGCGTAGTTACGCTCGGCTGAGGTTAGCGAGCGCGATGCAAAGGCTATTGGCCTCTCTGAACCGTCATGGAATTTGTGTGACAGCACCGCTCCAATGCCATAAGGTGACGCATCACATGCCAACCAAATCGGTTGTGTTGGGTTGTAGTGGGCCAATACTTCTTTTGAAGTGATTTGGCATTTACATTCCTGAAAGGCACACTTAAACTCATCACTCCATTTCCATGTTACACCAGTTTGAAGGAGGGCGTTCAGTGGGTGCAGAATTGTAGATAAATTCGGCAAGAACTTATGGTAGTAGTTCACCAACCCGAGGAGCGACCTCAGTTGCGACACATTTTCTGGTGCTGGAGCCTTGACTACAGCCTCAATCTTGTCCGGCGACTTATGCAACCCTTCCTCATCAATCATGTGGCCACAATACGAGATTTGTCTCCTGAAGAACGCGCATTTGGGACGGTTGGCTCATAGCCCATATTCCTGCAATCTCGTGAGCACATGTTCCAGGTTGGCAAGGTGTTCATTGTCATTTTCGCCCGTAGCCAGGATATCGTCCAAATAACACTGGGTCCCCGGGATCCCTTGCAGGACTTGTTCCATTGCCCTCTGCCACATAGCCGGGGCCGATGCTACCCCAAATACCAGTCGATTGTACTGGTAAAGGCCTTTGTGAGTGTTTATCGAGAGGTATTTCCTAGATGCTTCTTGCACCTCCATTTCTAGATACGCTTGAGCCAGGTCACTCTTTGTAAAACGTTTCCCTCCAGATAGTGAGGCGAAAATATCTTCTATCCGAGGAAGCGGATAATGTACTGTGTGCAGGACTGTGTTCACAGTCACCTTGAAGTTCCCACAGATGTGAACCTTCCTTGGCTCCCCAGGCGTGCTGCTCAATGCTTTCTTCATTACCGGAACGATGGGTGTAGCCCACTCGCTCCAGTCCACCTTAGACAACACCCCCGAACGCTCCAAACTCTCTAGTTCAGCTTCCAAATCTGGGCGTATCGGGTATGGCACCAGTCTGGCCTTGAAAACATTTTGGGTTTGCTTTATCCTCAATCGTTATGGTTGCCTTTACTCCTTTAAGAGTCACAAGTCCTTGTTGGAACACTCTTGCGTGTCAGATAGAATTTGTGACAGACGTCCAGGTGCGACGTCATCATCTTTTTTGTCAGTCACTGTTAGTGCCAGAATGGAATGCCAATCCAATTGTAGTCTTTGGATCCATTCACGTCCCAATAATGGTGGTCCTCCATCTCGTAGTATATACATGTATAGTTTCTGTGTTTCCTTTCCATTATATTCAACTGGCACCCTTATTTTTCCTCTGGGGTAGACCTTTTGCCCCGTGTATGTCTTCAATACAATGGACGTGTCCTTTAAGGGTATGTGTGAGAATAGCCGCTCATAGTCTCGGCGATTCATGACAGTTAGGGCTGATCCTGTGTCCAATTCCATCTTCACTGGGGACCCTGCTATCATGAGGGTGACACAAAAGGTTCGGTGATCTTCTTTTGCGATCACGTTGTGTAACTTGAAGCAACTTAGTCACCTGCTCCCGGAGTCCTTATCACTCTCCTGATCTTCTGAACTACTATCTGTCAGTTTATTTACTTTCTTGTACTGTTCCTTAGTAGTTCTTGTCGTATTGGTCTTCTTTCCCGACCTGCAGCCTCTTGCTATATGTCCCATTTTCCAGCATTGCCCGCATATTTTGTCTTTAACCCAGCAGTCCTTCTGCTCATGGGTTGTTCTGCCACAGCGATAGCACTTTTTGGCTCCATACGCCATTTCGTTAATGCTGTATTCTTGTGGTTTCTGTTGTATTTCTGCAGCTCCCCGTGCTGCTGCTTTGTAGGATACTTCCACGCTGAAAGCCTGTTCTAGCGTCAGGTCCTTTTTTCAAAATAGTCGTTTCTGGGTTCCTTCACTCTGGAGCCCGCAGACAAACTTATCCCATAAGATGTCTGCCAGTCCTGCTCCGAATTGGCAGTGCTTCGATAACTTTCATATATCCGTAAGATAGTCAGCATTGCTCTCATCTTGGTGCTGGTTTCTTTTATGGAACTTGAATCTTTTTGCTATCAGCTGTGGTGTAGGGCTTAGATGTTCCTGTAAGATATGAACAATCTCCTCAAAGTTTTCTCCATTGGTTTAGCTGGAGTAATTAAATTCCAAAAAAGGCCGTACGCACTCGCACCCATCAGATTTAATAATACCGACGCCCTCTTTCCATCAGCCACCTCATTTGCCTTGCAGTACACTTCAATTCTTTCCACATAACGAGTCCAGTCTTCTACCTCGTTGTCGAAAGCAGTGATACTGCCACTTTTCGGCATCTTGGGCAATTTAAAATGGCGCCTCCCTCGCTTTTGCTTCTTCCCCAATGGAATAAAATGGCGCCTCCAGCGCTCTTGCTTCTTCCCCAACGGGATAATATGGCGCCTCCCGCGCTTTTGCTTCTTCCCCTTACTGCCACGCTGCTCCTAGCATTCTACGGGGTAATGGTGGCGACCCGCAGCTTCGGCGCTTCTCGCTTTCCTTCCCCCCCATTTAGTTTCTCTCTGCTGTCCTGTTCTCGAGAACTGATCGTGCCCTGTGCGCTCCACCCTCTCTCTCTTGTTTTCTATTCCCGGCGACGCTGCGCTACCCATATTGTCTCTTGTTTTCTTTTCCCGGCGACGCTGCACGGCCCATTTTGTAGAGCCGCTCGATCGAGCTGGAGCCCACCGCAATCCGGGAGGGTCACCGCGCTGCCTGCTACCAGCACGATTCGCTGGAACCACAGTCTCTCCCGCAATTCTCCAAACCCCGATGGATTATTTGGGCGGTTGCCCTCGGTCGACGCCCGTTGCTCAGACTACGACCTTCCAGGACCTTCCTTTCAGGCGAGATCCCCGTGAGATGATGCCACACTGCAGGTGAGTTGGAACTTACTCGTCGCCACTGTAAAATCCGCGCCTCAATAATACACTGACTTCGGGAGAACAGTTTAACAGGTACTTTACTGAACAAGAGGCAGCTTGAAACTGAAACTACAGAAGCCTGCTAGGGCCTTTTATACAGGGGTGGTCACTGCCGGTACTGCAGTCTAAGACCAGTTATTCCCTTAAAGGGACATACACAAAACTCCCTTTGGAATTTTTCTTTCATGTTTATACGTATATATTCTGTGTATTTTGAAATAGCCACTTAAATGTCTGCCACTGTAACTCTATTGACCAATCCCTTAACCTAATTTGCCAGTTCCGTTTAGCTAGCTCTGCTTTCATGCCCTCATAATTGTACTTATTTAAGTTTAAAATATTAGTCTTGTGCTCACTTCTCTCTCTCAAGCTGAAAGTAAAGTTCAATCATATTATGATCGATTCAACCTAGGGGCGCCTTCACTATGAGGTCATTAATTCATCCTACCTCGTTGCCCAATACCAGATCTACTATAGTCTGCTCTCTGGTTGGCTCCAGAACGTGCTGGTTTAAGAAACAGTCCCGAAAACTTTCCATGAACTCCTCATCTAGTCGATCTATGCACATCTGATTTTCCTAGTCTATATGCATATTAAAATCCCCCATGATTTTTTCCATACACTTCTGACAAGCTCCCATTATTTCTTCATTTATACTCCATCCTACCATGCGGTTACTGTAAGGGGGCCTGTACACCACTCCTACAAGTGACTTCTTGCCTTTATTATTTCTCATTTGTAGCAAAACCGCTTCTACATCCTGGTTTCCTGAACTTAGGTCATCCCTCTCTATTGTGCTAATACCATGATTAATTAACAGAAGCAACCCACCACCTTTTCCCACCTTCCTGCCCTTCCTAAATGTCATGTATCCTTCAATATTCCGGCCCCAATCTATATCATCCTGCAACCAGGATTCTGTAATGGCGATCAGCTCATATTTTTTTATTTCTATTTGTGCTATCAGTTCATCTTTTTTGTTTCGAATGCTATGTGCATTAAGACACATAGCCTTTAGCTTTGCCCTTTTATTATTTTTGTAACCTCTAGCCTTATCTGTTGGTTTTCTCTTAGATTTATCCTCTCTATTCCTTCCTGTGACGGTCAGTTTATCATTTCCAACATTAATACCATTCTGTATTGCTTCATGCTAGTCCAGTCATACTAAGTAACAACATACAAATACGTGTTTTAGCCAATGTTCATATGAAGTTTCTGTTAAAGTGCTAGCAAAAATGTAAATCTTTATTTTCAATACATTCCGTTCTTAGACTGATTTTCTGCATTTTGGAAGTGGCTTAGTGAGTTGCAGTGAATGGTGAGACATAATGGTACCCCCGCAATACTGCTAAGTGTGATTGGAGTGGTTTGGGCATTGTAGGGATAATTTATTTTGTTGGTGTGGGGTGGTGCTAATCTGATGCATCATGTGGCAGACAGTTTGTGCAGCGTCAAGCGAAGTAAATCTAGCCATGGTGACCATTCCTGGTTTCCCATGAAGTAATATTGTCGGGTGCTGATGTCCTCTGTCCTGTACAGCATTAGGTGATTGTGGAGAAGCTTGGTGTTGATGTTGGTACTGCTGCTGTGCCTGTAGCTGCAGGTGTTGGTGGTGGTCGTGGTCAGATTCTGAGGCCCATGGTGAGAAAGTATAAACTGTACCCATTCTGATATAATAAATCGCAGGTGAACTTGAGATGAAAGAAGAAATCTGTTAATGGTGAGCGAGTTTGAGAGAAGATTTTCCAATGAGGGGACATTGGTTAGCGTGTTTTATCCGAATATTGCAACCTGCATAAAGCTCAATCTGTCTTCCAAGCACTAACTTGTGAGCTTGGAAAGTGACAAGCTGTGAGATGGGAGCACTTATAGCACATTTTCAGCTGTCAAGTAATGAGATGATTCCATGGCCATTCAACTCCCACAATGCTTCCCTGATGTGTTTGCGGAGTATCGTGCAACACATATGAGACCGGGTAAACTCTGGAGGCGAGCTGAAAATAGTTGTTAATCCTTTGTTAACATGCTCATAATGAACTGAGTTGCCTCCCCCGCTGCTGAATATCGTGTATGCTCAGCACTGACAGACCGGATATTTGGGTAATGCTCGTGGTGGAGGATTGACAGCGGGGCCCAGGCCCACCAGGGAAAAATCCATGTTCCCTACCCACCCACCGCTGATCACGTATGCTGAACTCTCGCAAAATGTCCCCCTCACTGAGAATGTATCTCACTCTGTCCAACTCCACATATATTCAGGGCGGTCATTAAATGTGTTTATTAAATAAAGTGCTGTCTTTGTGAAGCCTTTAACTGTCCCTCAGTCCGGTCTCATTCCCTGATGATGAAAAGTACCACCCTGGAGCTCAGTGACTGGCCCCGCCATGCTTGGGGAAATATGTCTCATTTCTGCTGCTCCTTAAGTCCAGGATTTTTTGGGAACGGCGCAAATTTTCCCGAATCAAATGATAAAGTGCTGATTCCCTGTACTTTGTGCATTATATGAAACTGTATAATATCTCGGGGGGAGTTATATTGTGAAACGGCAGCAACTCTTCCCGTAAAATCCGCCCCCAGGACTTTATGTAACAAGGAGATTTGATTCTGTCCCGTAACAATTTTAAATGCCTCTGCACTCCTAGTTTATATGGCAGGGGGGTCTCTCACTTGTTCCCCATTAAACAGGCTTTACATTTATTTCAGGTGTAACTGTCCCGACAGTTTTTGGGGCATTTTCCGAAGTTCCCTCCGCAAGCGAGGCCTCACACACAGGGGTGTGAATATGGGAAATTCCCGGGTTCACTGACCCCGGTTTATCTAGGAACTGCCCGCTCTGTGCGAGGCCCCACCGCTGGCCGGTGTGTATCAGAACTCTGGGGCTAATACCCCACAACACGTTAGTTTGGAACCTTTTAACGGGCAGATTTAAGAACTTGAATTAATTCACAATACCACAGATCTTCCAATCCCGGAAACTTTTCACTCGGGAAGACACAGTCTGCACGGTATTGGGGTAAATATCGAACTGTTTGTGATTTATACTCGGGTTTCTGTCCTGTTTCTAGTTGAAATGGTAGATGTGGAAAACATTTTAAATTAATTTTATATTTACTGCTGGATCATATTTTTTTACATTCTGCTTTCCAGGCATATTAAATATGATTTGATGGCACAGATATTCCAAACCCTACGGGTGGGTACGTTCTGTGTAGCCACCCGTCGGGTCCTCGCAAATGCCGGTTTCAGGCATGCACAGCACATGCGCTGAATTCTGGCATTTCCGATCTGTCAAGAATGATCTTGACAGATCCATCTGCCCTGCAGAAGAGCCTCTGTGGGCGCATTGGAGACCCTCCACCTGCAGAAAACTCTTACAATTCTTATGCCTGGTAAAGGCAGGTGCAAGGCCTGCTTATACCAGGATAATAGTGGTAAAAAGTTTTTAAAAAAGTTTTCACTGATTTATCGTTTAAAAATACTTTTAAAAAAAGGTAAGTTTATTTTTAGCCCCGTTCAAAACTTTAATTAATTTTTTGTTTAAAATATTTAACTTATTGCAATTTCAAGTCATTTTAAAATGTGATTTTTAAAAATAGTGTATATAAATTTTACAATGTTTTGTGGTGATCTCCATTCATATATTTGACAGTTCTTCCTTTCTAGTGTATGAAAGGAGATTCCCTTCTTTGATTGGCTCCCCATGGCCCACGTGATCCCAGGGTCGCTCCGAACTGTCTGCGTCTCTGGGATATGGGGGCCCTGCGCACTTGGAGTTTGGAGAGGCCCAGGATCGGAAGTGTGTGCATCCCGAGAGCCCTCAGGTAAGAGTGTAGATTTTTCCAGATCACAAGCCTCCACATGCGGGAGGCCTGCGATCGGAAAATCCGGGCCATTGTAATTAAATTATTAGACCATTTCAGTGACTTGTATTTGCTTATCCGACATGACTTCAAAATCCCTAGCTGTCCATGAGGATCAGTTCTAGATTTTCCCGTCCTCAGGGAATCACCAATCGATCCTCTTATTATTGGTCATATTTGTATTGAATCTGGTTTAACTGAAATGTTTGTTACCCTTCATTACGGAGAAACAACACCATCCGTGACTATTCTACAGTTCGCCCAACAGTTCGAGACAAATAAACAGTTACCTCAACACCCAGCATTTGTGCAGTACGGGTCCCAGCCGCTGGAGTCCTTCACACTGACTGTAGCAGCTCACTAGATTGAGGTGTCTTATTGTATCACAGCCTCCAATGACATGATGCAGGAATGCCATGGTCAATCGGGGTCAGTCACAAGCCATTAAATGTAAGTCTTTCCACAGATCCCACTGTGGCCCGAGTTAGTGCTGTATTCTGAGACTCAAACAGGAAGTGCAAAGTTTTCAGGAAGTCCCTTTTACCAGTCGCTCTCGCTGTATTTCCAATCCGTCCTTCAAATTTCTCCTTTAATCAGTCAATCACTCGGCAGGTGGTTTAATGAAGAAATGGACCCAGAAACTCCTCCAGGTGCCGAGCTGACTGTGAGGAGGAGAGACCAGCAACAAAACGGAGAAATATCTCAAATCGCCCATCTTCTTTGCTGTGGGCTTCAATGAGGATTTTCCGGATGCCCCCGGGATCTGGAGTCAGGAATTGTGCGAGTGCGGCTACAAAATCTTGAATGGTAAGGTACGGGAATGTGTACACCACACTCTGGGCAGAATCATCTCTCTCCAAAAGTTCCATCTTAAACCAAGACAGGAACTGGGAAGGTTGCAGATTGTATTTGATCAAATCGTCATTTCTAAACACAACCTTCTTCTCAGAGACTCCTGTGAAGGCCAGTTTACCAAGATTCAGCAAGACATCCCGGGGGCTTTCAATCTCTCGGTGATGGTTTTTCAGATTATTGTAGATGTAATAGGAATATAGTTGGGTGATGGTCTTGGGAACGCTCTGCTGTTTCCTGTCTCTTACTGTAAAGAAGGGGCCCATTGACAGGCCGAGGATCCAGCAGTAGGAAGGGTTGTAGCACATGGTGTGCAGGATCTCGTTCTCCTCCACGTGTTTGAAAACAGCTGCTGCCACCATCTGATCTTTAAAAAACTTGTTGAAATAATCCTTCCGTTCTTCACCAACAAATCCCAGGATTTCAGCCCAGACACTGAGCTCTACATTTTCCAATAAATGTAATGCAGCGGGGCGGCTGGTCACTAGCACTGAACATCCTGGGAGCAGCTTGTGCTGTATTAAACAGTGCACTGTAGGAATCGTCAGATCCCTAACTGAAGCACTGAGCTCGAGTCAGTCCGATAATAAAACAAAGTTTAATAGAAACTAGAGAACAAACAATTGCATGCAGGAGAAATAATCAACAGATCTATCTGGTGCTGGCTTCATGAGGTCTGAGTTGGGAAACTCCCACTCTCTGACGTCATGACGTCATCAAGTTTCCCGCCGTTCGGGGCATCACGTGACCAACGTAATGACGTCATCGCGCTGATTCTGGTGCTTATCCAGAACGGCTATTTACATTCAGTAAACAAACATAGGTGGTGTAGCACTCTGTTAAAGGCAGTTATACATTTATACAGGAGCCCGTTGGTGGCTTTGCCACATGCGCCCCCACAGAAGTGTCTTTAACCTCAAAAGTCAATTGCAGAGGAGGTCAGACAAGCCTGTCCGAACGACTCTGATATTCCCAGAATCACCAACTGCCATCGTAGGCGCGAAATGACCTCGGGTTCGTTCTTCCATTCACGCATTCGGTGCTGCTGCTTCCTCGGTGCAGTTGGCGTGAAACTGCATGGGTGTCGGCAGCATCTGGCTTTTGGACCGAAACGGGCGTGGTAGTAGCAGAGGCCGGTCGGTGGAGGCGCCGAGGTGGGATTCTTCAGGGTGGGACGCTTCGAGGTGGCACAGTACTGCTGCATCACCGCATAAATGGTGTCAGCTTCGGCCGCGAGCGCTACACCATCCAGAGCATCCGACCTGGCGAGGGCTGCTTGCACCTGTTCGGGGAGCTGGCTCACGAACAGTTCCCAAAACAGAAAACACTGTGGCTCAGACCCAAGGTGCGTGAGCATCTGGCTCATCAACTCAGACCGCTTAGCGTCGCCTAACCCGGGCAGTGTGAGTAAATGTCGCGTGTGCTCCACTTTCGTGAGGCCGAAAACCTGCATACGTCGTGCCTTAAGCATATCATACTTGTTATCCATGGGCGTTGTCTCCAGCAGACTGATGATCCGTGCAGCCGTCAAGCTGTCCAGTGCGGAGACCACGTAAAGATATCTGGTCTGATCCAGCAGGATGTTCCGAAGCTGGAACTGAGCTTTCGCTTGGACAAACCAGGAGGCCGCCTGTTGTTCCCAAATTTGAGGGAGCTTCAAAGTCGCTGCATTAACATCCATCGTTTTCTTCTGCGCGTCCTCCATGAAAATCATCCGCGAAGTCTCGGGGTCACCAATGTAGGAATCGTCAGATCCCTAACTGAAGCACTGAAGTCGAGTCAGTCTGATAATAAAAAAAAGTTTAATAGAAACGAGAGAACAAACAATTGCATGCAGGAGAAATAATCAACAGGTCTTTTCTGGTGCTGGTTTCACGAGGTCTGAGTTGGGAACCTCCAACTCTCTGATTTCATGACGTCATCACGTTTCCCGCCGTTCGGGGCGTCACATGACCAACGTGATGACGTCATCGCGCTGATTCTGGGGCTTATCCAGAACGGCTATTTACATACAGTAAACAAACATAGGTGCTGTAGCACTCTGTTAAAGGCAGTTATACATTTATACAGCAGTCCGTTGGTGGCTTTGCCACAACACAATGTCAGACACTTCACACCAGTCTTCAGGGTCTGTGCACATGTGCTGAGGTTTTGTATATCTCTGATTGTCAGCAAAATCGATCCCGTCCTTGAATTCATCCAAACCATCAAATAAATACAGCAACCCCTCTGGGTTCTTCCACAGCTCTCTCAGACTATTGCAAAAGTAGGGATACAGGTCCAGTATCAGAATCCTCAGGTTTCTTCTACAGTTAACAGCATTCAAATCCCGGAATTTGAAACTGAAAACAAATTGAAAGTGTTGGTATATTTTCCCAGTGGCCCAGTCATGAACAATCTTTTGTACTTTGTTGTTTTTCCAAACCCTGGGACTCCGCTCACTGCTGCTGAACTCCCCTGTACTTCACTCACTGCTGCTGAGTTCCCAGATTTGGATCGCTGGAAGAAATGATTCATTTTCTGGAGCAATCTGCGTCTCTGGGAAAAATTGCTCTTGAACAATTGATCAGTTCGGATTTTTTCAAGCTCTCTTCGGACGTGTTTCTCTCTCCACTCTTCATGATCTCGGCCTCTTGCCAGCAGTTCATGTTCTACAAGTTTTGTATCTCGAATAGTAGAAATGATCATTAGCTCAGTGTATCGATCAACCAGCTGGAAATTCTTAACCTTCTCCTTTATTAGGATAGTGTTCATTCTCAGAGTTTCAGTTTGTACCCGTAGTATTTCCTTATGTTTCTGTTGAACATCTTTAATTAGAACAGACAAAAATGTCTTTTCAATATTAGTTGTATTTTCATGAACACAAATTGGAACTAGCACTTTGCAATTCAGTAAGCTTTTAAACGATTTATTTCACAGCTTCACAGGAGGCGTGGAGATAATATTCAATCAAGTGAATGAGAAATGTGGTTGAAAGATAATGTTGGCTCAGAAATACTTCAAATGCTCACTTGATTTTTCTATTTACGGAATTTGGAAATTTCAATGAAGGTGATAGTTTCCCTATGATCTCATTAAAACATCAATCATGATTCTGGATATAAAACAGTGGTAGTTCTAATGCTAAATCTATGAACAGTGCATAGAATAGTGGAACGCTGGCGTCTCGAATGGTGGATGCTGATTCGCTGAATTCCTTCTACGTAGATCTGGACCTCTCTCTAGCTGAGTTGGACATCACCTCTGACAACACATAGATACTGCGGGAAATGTAATGCAACAGTGATCTGCTGGAACATGTCCAAATGCCTAGGAGAAGAAATTCCCAGATATCCCCCACCCATAATTGGTTTGGGTTTTTACCTGGTTTTCTGCTTCTCCCAGGAGATCACAATGTTTCTAATAGATGGAGAGTGTGTATAATTTATACGATGTATCACAAATCTGTGGAAAAGGCATGGTGAACTGTTTTCATCGAGTACATAAGTGAAACGGTTTCCAGTGGCAGAAGGGTCGGTAACTAGAGGACACACATTTAAGGTGATTTGCAAAAGAAGCAGAGGTGAGGTGACTAATTTGTTTACGCAGCGATTTTATTGTGATCTGGAATTAATTGCCTGAAACAGTGGTTGAAGCAGATTTAATAATTACTTTTAAAAGTGAATTGGATAAATACTTGAAGGGAAAATAATTGCAGGTCTATGGGGAAAGAGCAGAGGAGTGGGCCTAATTGAATAGCTCTACTAGAGATCTGGCACAGGCAAGATGGAGCAAATACTCGTCTTATGTGTTTTATCATTCTATATGTTGGTGTATTCTGTGCAATGGGAGAGGAGCAGACTGCAAATATACAGGAGATCCACTGTAATTTTATCAGATCTTGCGCAGATTATCTGGGGTACTTTGCTCAGTGAAAGAGGTGCAGACTGTGAATGTGTCTTTTTGACCATAATCTGAGCTTCCCAGCCCATATCCCCTCCACCACGAAGGCCACCTTCATAATATCACCTCTGTACGCCCCAGCTCATCTGTTGCTCAAACCCTCAACAAAGCTATTGTTACCTCCAGTCTGGACTATTCCAAGGCTCTATTGTAATCCTACAATATTGCAAACTCTATAAACTTGAGCTCATCTAAAATCCTGCTGCTCGTATCCTCATTCGCACCAATCTCGTTCACCCATCATCCCTGTGCTCAGTAAACTATATTGCCTCACAGTCCAGAAACTCTTCGATTTAAATACTCTCAATCTTGTTTTCAAATCACTCAATGTCTTGTCAGCACCCTATTTCTGTAACCTTCTCCAGCTTTACAACCAACAGAGATCTCTGTGCACCTCCAATTCTGGGCTCTTGTGCACCCCGAATTACCATCCCTCCAACATTGGCGGCCGTGCAGCCAGATTCCTCGGCCCTGAGTCCCTGATTACCTCCTTAACTTTTCCTTCACTTAACATAAGTTCGACTGTTATTGTATCAGGACTCGGGCAGATTCTCTGCTTTATTGTGTGCAGAGAGAGGGGCAGATTGTGACTAGACGAGACTTAAATTGTTTTTGTTTCAGGGTTCATGCAGGTTAACTCGGGTATTGCCTGCTCTGCTATCATTACCCGATCACAGGTAAAGTTTACTACTATTATGGATGAGGGGAATCAGACAGTTGATTTAAGTTAACTGGAGTTTTGGATGAGGGGGTTAAGATATATTGTGTTTGGACATGAGACTGAGGTATTAAAATGTTTTAATTGAATTTACAGCATTAGTGCAGGAAACGGTTTCACAATTACCAAACAATTAATAACGGAGAAAATTGAAAGTCAGAAGTAAGAAGTGAAATCAGGGATATGTGTTCACCCAAAGACTAAATATAGCGAGGGACCAGTTACTGGGGAAGTACACTAAAGGTGCAATATAAGCGGGGTCTACATACAATTAAAGATATGTCTGTGTATACTCTAAGAGAAAGGGTAGATGGGATCATCTCTGTAAAAGAGAGAGAATCATTTGGCCAAAGGTAATTTTCCTGACCCTATTCATGCTCACATTACATCTGCTTCAGAAATTACGAAATATTTTGCAGCAGCTTTATGCATATATTCATTAAAATTGTTTTTATAACAATCCTGTCATATCACTGATTGGAATTAGAAATAGAACTGTCGCCCATTTCACTCAGTGTAACACAAAAGCAAAATACTGCCGATGCTGGAAATCTAAAATAAAAACAGAAAATGCTGGAAATATTCAAACGGTCGGGCAGCATCTGTAGAGAGAGAAACAGAGTTAAAGTTTATTGATTTTTTTTCGTTTCTGGGATGTTGTCGCAACTGGCAGGGCCAGCATTTATTGCCCATCCCTAATTGCCCTCGAGATGATGGTGGTGAGCAGCCTGCTTGAACCTTTGCAGTCCATGCGGTGAAGGTTCTCGCTCAGTGATGACAGATAGGGAATTCCAAGATTTTGACCAGCGACGATGAAGAATTGGCGATTTTTTCTAAGTCAGGATAGTGTGTGACTTGGAGGGGAACTTGCAGGCGGTGGTGTTCCCATGCACCTGCTGCTCTTGTCCTTCTAGGTTGAAGAGGTTTGGGAGTTGCTGTCGAAAAATCCTTGGCGAGTTGCGGCAGTGCATCTTGTAGATGGTACACACTGCAGCCACGGTACACTGATGGTGGAGGGAATGACGGTTGAAGGTGATGGATGGGATGCCAATCAAGTGGGCTGCTTTGTCCTGGATGGTATCGAGCCCTTTGAGTGTTGTTGGAGGTGTACTCATCCAGGCTCGTGGAGAGCCTTCCATCAAACTCCTTTCTTGTGCCTTGTAGATGGTTAAAAGGGTTTGGGTTATCAGGAGGTGAGACACTCACCACAGAATACCCAAACCCTGACCTGCTCTTGTTGCCACAGTATTTAGGTGGTTGGTCCCGTTAGGTTTCTCGTCATTGCTGCCCCCCAGGATGTTGATTGTGGGGGTTTCCGCGATGGTAATGCTGTTGAATGTCAAGGGGAGGTAGTTAGACTCTCAGTTGTTGGAGAAAGTCATTTTCTGGTAATTGTTTGGCGCAAATGTTACCTGCCACTTATCAGCCCAAGCCTGAACGTTGTCTAAGTCTTGTTGCATGTGGGCATGGACTGTTTCAATATCTGAGGTGTTGTGAATGCCACTGAAAACTGTGCACTCATCAGTGAACATCCCCATTTCTGACCTTTTGTTGGAGGGAAGGTCATTGATGAATTAGCTGAAGATGGTTGGGCATAGGTCACTGCCACGAGGAACTGCAGAAGTGATGTCCTGGGGCTGTGCTGATTGAACATCAGCCAGCACAACCATTGTCCTTTGTGCTTGGTATTACTCCAGCCAGTGGGTATTTATCCCCCGATTCACACTGACTTGTTTTCCCAGGCACCTTGTGCCACACTCGATGAAATGCTGCCTTGATGTCAAGGGCATTCACTTTCACCTCACCTCTGGAATTTAGCTCTTTTGTCCATGTTTAGACGAAGGCTGTAATGAGTTCGGGAGCTGAGAAATCTTGGTGGAACCCAAACTGGGCATCCGTGAGGTGGTTATTGGTGAGTAAGAGCCCTGTAATACTACTGTCAATGACACGTTCCAGCACTTTGCTGAAGATTGACAGTAGGCTGATGGGGCGGTAATTGGCCGGATTGGATTTGTCCTGAATTCTGTGGAAAGAACATATCTGAGCAGTATTTCACATTGTTGCAGAGATGCAAGTGTTGTAGCTGTACTGGAACAGCTTGGCTAGATGCGCGGCTAGTTCTCTAGCACACGTCTTCAGCATAATAGCTGGGATGTTGTCGGGGTCCATAGCCTTTGCTGTATCCAGTGAGATCAGTCGTTTGTTGATATCACGTGCAGTGAGTCGATTTGGCTGAAGACTGGCTTCTGTGATGGTGGGGGCCTCAGTAGCAGGCCGATTTGTATCATCCACTCCATACTTCTGGCTGAAGATGGTTGCAAACGCTTCAGCCTTGTCTTTTGCTCCACCAACTATGAAGATGGGGATATTCAGGGAGCCTCCTCCTCCAGTTGTTTATTGGACCACCACCATTCAGGCTGGATGTGGTAGGACTGCAGAGCTTGGATCTGATCCGTTGATTGTGGGATCGCTCAGCCCTGTCTACTGCATGCTGCTTCCACTTTATTGCATGCATGTAGATCTGTGTTGTAGCTTCCCCGGGTTAGCACCTCATTTTTAGCTACACCTGGTGCTGTTCCTGGCATGCTCTTAAGCACTGCTTACCTGACGAAGGGTCATCATCCTGAAACGTTAACTCTGTTTCTCTCTCTACAGATGCTGCTTGACCTGATGAGTATTTCCAGCATTTTCTTGTTTTTTAGTTAATGTAATTTTAGAGCAGAAATCGTTCAAATTTCATTTCAACTGATCTACCAAAAGTATAAGGTTAATTTTGGACTTAGTTTTCTATAATGCAAAATTCGGAAATTAAATATTTGCTACTGTTAGATATTCCATTCAGTCTAGAATGATATCTGAAATAAAGTAAAATTCTGACAGTAGGTATATTAATATTATCCCTTTCACTGCCATTAGGAAGCTCGCCAATAACGTCCTACACACCATAAGTATTGTCTTGGGGTTTTATCGTAAATCACGATCTTGCCAGGTCTGTAGAATCATAGAATGGTTACAGCACAAAAGAAGGCCACTCGGCCCATCGTGTCTGTACCTGCTCTCGGCATTCAGCTAGTCTCACTGTCCCGTTCTTTCCCCGTAGCACTGCAATTATTTTCCTGCAATTATTTATCCAACTCCCATTTGAAAGCCGGGATTGAGTCTGCCTCCAGCACCCTTTCAGGAAGTGCATTCCAGATGTTAAGTACTCGCTGAGTAAAAAATATGTTCCTCATTTTGCCTCTGGTTCTTCTGCCAATCACCTTAAATCTTTGTCTGCTAGTTCTCGACAAGGACAAGGGTAGATCAGGAATAAAAATTCTAAATTGGGGAAAAGCAAATTTTGCTAAGCTCAGAAGGGATTTAGCCATGTTGGACTGGAAACAGCTACTTGAATGTAAATCAGTGTCAGAGCAGTGGGAAGCATTCAAGCAGTAGATCTGGATGGTTCAGGCCAAATAAGTGCCCTGAAAGAAAAAAGGTGGGATTAAAAATAAGAGCGCCCTGGATTTCTAATGACATACAGGATAGGATAAAGAAAAAAGGGAGGCGTTTGACCAATAACGAGGGCTAAATAGCCAGAATCTTCAGAGGAGAACAGGAAGTGCATGGTGCAATTAAAAAGGATATTAGGAAAGCAAAGAGAGAGCAGGAACAATTCTTAGCAAGGAAAATCAAGGAAAACCAAAGATGTTTTGTATAAATATATTAAGAGTGAGACGGTAATTAAATAATGGGTAGGGCCTATTAGAGATCATGAGGGTAATCTGTGTTTGGAGGCGGGAGACGTCGGCAGGGTTCATAATGAATACTTTGCGTTGGCTTTCACAAAGGAGAGGGGTGGGGCAGACATTGCTCTCAGGGGGGGAACGGTGTGAAATATTAGATGAAATACACATAGTGAGAGAGGAAGTATTAAGTGGTTAACAGATTTAAAAGTGGATAAATCCACAAGCCCGAATGTAATGTACCCCAGGCTGTTAAGTGAAGCAAAAGAGTAAATAGCAGAGGCTCTGACCATCATTTTCCAATCCTCTCTGACTTCAGGTGTGGTGCTGGAAGACTGGAGGACTGCTAAAGTTGTACGCTTGTTTAAAAAGGGAGAAAAGGATAGACCGATTAATTACAGGCCAGTCAGCCTTACCTCGGTGGTGGGAAAATTATTGGAAAGAATTCTGAACAACAGGATAAATCTTCATTTAGAAAGACACGGATTAATCAAGGATAGTCAGCATGGATTTGTTAAGGGAAGATCGTGTCTGATAAACTTGATTGAATTTTTTTGGAGGTAAACAGGTGGGTAGATGCACGTAGTGCGTTTGATGTAGTGCATATGGACTTTAGCAAGGCTTTTGATAAGGTTTCACATGGCAGACTGGTCACGAAGTTAAAAGCCCATGTGATCCAGGACAAAGTGTCAAGTTGGATTCAAAACTGGCTCGGAGGCAGGAAGCAGAGGATAATGTTTGATAGGTGTTTTTGACTGGAAAGCTGTTTCCAGTGGGGTTCTGCAGGGCTCAGTATAGGTCCCTTGCTTTTTGTGGTATATATCAATGATCTAGAGTTGTGTATAGTGGGTATGATTAAGAAGTTTGCAGATGATACTAAAATCGGCTGTGAGGTTGACACTGAAGAAGGAACCTGTGGACTGTGGGACGATATCATTAAATTGAACAGGTGGGCAGAACAGTGGCAACTGGATTTGAATCCGGAGAAGTGTGAAGTAATGTATTTGGGGAGGTCTAAAAATGAAAGGGAATACACATTAAATGGTAGGACACTGAGTAGTGTAGAGGAACAAAGGAACCTTGCAGTGCATGTCCACAGACCCCTGAAGGTAGCAGGCCAGGCAGACAAGGTGGTTAAGAATGCATACGGAATGCTTGCCCTTATTAGCCATGGCATAGAGTATAAGAGGAGGGGGGGTTCTGCTTCAACTGTATAAAACACTAGTTAGGCCTAAGTTAGATTACTGCATGCAGTTCTGGTCACCACATTACAGGAAAGATGTGATTACACTAGAGAAGGTACAGAGGAGATTTAAAAGGATGTTGCTCGGTGTAGATAATCTTAGTAATGAGGAAAGACTAGATAGGCTGGGTTTGTTTTCTTTGGAAGTGAGGAGGCTGAAGGGAGACCCTATTGAGGTGTATAAAGTTATGAGGGGCCCAGATAAAATGAATAAAAATGACCTATTTCCCTTTGCAGATGGGACAGAAACGAAGGGGCACAGATTCAAAGTAAGTGGTGGAAGGTTTAGAGGGGATTTGAGGGGAAATTTCTTCACCCAGAGGGCTGTGGGTGTCTGGAACTCACTGCCTGAAAGACTGGTAGAGGCAGGAACCCTAACCACAATTTAAAAGATCCTGGATTTTCATTTGAGATGCTGTAACCTGTAGGGCTATGGCTAAAGTGCTGGGCAGTGTGATTAGGCTGTATAGCTGCTTGTTGGCCGGCGCAGAGACGATGGTCCGAAATAGCCTTCTTCTGTTCTGTAAATTTCTATGATTCTATGATAATTTCCACACTTTTGAACTCTATAATTCTACTCATGGAGCCCAGGATCCCGTAAACTGTTTTAACTGCTTCGTCAACCTGCCCTGCCTCCTTCAATGATTTGTGCACATATGCCCCTAGGTCACTCTGTTCATGCACACCCTTTAGGATTGCACCCTTTAGTTTATATTTCCTCTCTTCTTTCTGTCTACCAATTTGTAAAACTTCACACATTTCTGCGTTAAAATTCATCTGCTACGTATCCGTCCATTCCGCCAGAATGTCTATGTCTTCTTGAAGTCTATCATTATCCTTCTCACTGTTCACTATCCTTCCAAGTATTGTATCGTCTGCAAATTTTGAAATTGTGCCCTGTACACCCACATCCATCTCATTCCTAGAACCGAACGCTGTTGTACACCACCACCAGAAGGACCTGACCTGGTGGGTGCAAAGCGGGAGTGGAGCAGTTAAAAGGAGCAATCCCGAGCACAGGAGGCTGATACAAGATGGAGTGGTCTTGGTAGTAGCACAGCGAGAGCGGATCAGTTAAATTGAGCTGTCCCGAGTGACAGGAGCCGGAAACTGGAAGGAGCAGACCTGGTGGGAGCACAGCGACAGTGGAGCAGTTAAAAGGAGCTGTGCCGAGTGGCAGGAGCCTGAGACCAGAAGGAGCGGACCTGGTTGGAGCACAGCGAGAGCGGAGCAGTTAAAAGGAGCAGTGCTGAGTGGCAGGAGCCTGAGACTGGAAGGAGTGGACCTGGTGGGAGCACAGTGAGAGCGGAGCAGTTAAAAGGAGCAATCCCGAGTGGAAGGAGCATTAGACCGGAAGGAGCCGACCTGGAGGGAGCACTGCAATGGCGGAGCAGTTAAAAGAAGCAGTGCAGAGTGGAAGGAGCCTGAGAGCACTAGGAGTGGAACTGGAGGGAGCACAGCGAGAGTGGAGCAGTTAAAAGGAACAGCCCTGAGTGGCAGGAGCCTGAGACCGGAAGGAGCGGACATGGAGGGAGCACCGCGATGGTGGAGCAGTTAAAAGGAGCAGTGCTGAGTGGCCGGAGCCTGAGACCAGAAGGAGCGGACCTGTAGGGAGCACTGCGATGGTGAAGCAGTTAAAATGAGTGGCAACAAATCAACGGACGCAGTATTTGAAAAAGTGACATCACACAAGGGAAGGAGCTGAATGGCGAGTAGCTGGTAAGTGTATTTTTTTAAGTTTATGACCCAGAAATTCGTGTGGGGGGCTTCCCGCAGGTGCAAGCCCCCAAGCTACAGTTACCTTGCGTGCTGGCAGTTGAGGCCTGGGCCTGCGTAGCTTTCCTCTCTGTGGCCTGGTCCAGCTCCAGGCACGCTGTTCTTGCGTGATCCAGTGGCATAGTTAGTGCGATGCGTCCCCTGGGATCACGTGAGCATGGGCAGCCAATCAGAGGAGGGAAAAGCCCATTCATATGATTGACAGAAAGACCTGTCAAACTTATGAATACTCCAGCCCCAAAACAGTATTTAACCTTCAAATAAATTTAATAAAAGATCACACTTTTTAAATAAACTATTAATAACATTAAAAAATTATTTTCAACAATAATTAAAATTTTTGAAAATATTAATTTTATAAAAAAACGGGGCTAAAAATAAACTTACCTTACTTTAAATTATTTAAAAATAATAAACCTGTGGAAAAAAGTTTTAATTTTAATTAATTGACCACTTACCTTGTAAAAAGCAGGCCTTAAGCCTCGCGTGAAAACCTGCAATTAAATAATAAGTTCAAAGCGCACGCGCAGCCTCCCCTGCACGCGCGTTTGACCTCTGAACCCCTTCGTTCAGAGGAACGGAAGTGCCGGTTTCCCGCGCATGCGCTGTGCATCGGGTCCACGGATGAGTACCCCGTGCGTACTCACGCATTGGGACCCGAATTTCGGGGCCTATAAGTTTATTTCTGCTAAGTTTGTTAATGGCCTATTAAATAGAGGGAAATTGCTGATGGTAAGTAGCTGGGGAGTGTGTTCTATGTTTTAAGTTTATTTCTGCTGGGTTAGTTCTAAGTCTATTGAAGAGAGGCAGGGCAGCTCAGTTCAGTGGAGTGCACATCTTGTGCCATGTGAGAAGTACTGGACACTTCAAGTAGCCTAGATGACCAAATGTGGGGGAAATTTTGCTAGTTACTGTAACTCGCGCTCCGGTTTTCGGAGCTTGAGTGGCGGCTGGAGTCACAGCAGTGCATCTGCGAGGCTCAGAATCACGTGGATAGCACGTTTCTAGATGCGGTCACCCCGCAGTTTTAGAGTATGCAGGCTGAGAGTGAATGGGTAACCACCTGACAGAGGAGGAGGATCTGGACTTCATCGCTTTCTCCAACCAGTATTCTGTTCTGAATACTGGTGGGGGCGATGGTTCCTCTGTGGAGTGTAGCCAGGGTCAGGTACAGGGCACCACCGGTGGCTCAGCAGCAGAGGGGGTGAGGAAAAATACTGGAAGAGCAATAGCGGTAGGGGATTCGATAGTTTGTGGAGCAGACAGGCGTTTCTGCAGCCGCAGAAGTGACTCCAGGATGTTTTGTTACCTCCCTGGTGCCAGGGTTAAGGATGTCATTGAGCGGCTGCAGGACACTCTGAGCAGGGAGGGTGACAAGCCAGATGTCATTGCCCATATTGGTGCAAACAACATAAGCAGAAAGAGGGATGAGGTCCTGCAGGCAGATTTTAGGGAGCTAGGAGAGAGATTAAAAAGCAGCACCTCAAAGTTAGTAATCTCCAGATTACTCCTGGTGCCAAGTGCTAGTGAGTACAGGAATAGGAGTACAGAGCAGATCAATGCAAAGCTGGAGAGATGTTGCTGGAGGGAGGGCTTTAGATTCCTGAGGCATTGGGACTGTTACTGGGGAAGGTGGGAACTGTACAAGCTGGACGGGTTACACCTGAACAGGGCCGGGACCAATTTTCTCACGGGGAGGTTGTTAGTGCTGTTGGGGAAGGTTTAAGCTGGCTTGGCAGGGGATGGGCGGCAGCATATAGGAGTAGGAAAAGTATTTTGTTGCATAAAAGTGTGAGTGTTTTGGACAGTACTAGAGAAAGTAGTACTATAGGCGTTTGTAGAACCATATTAGATCGGAGCAAACATAGAAAGAAGACGAAAAATTAAAAATTGATTTATGAATGTACTTAAACGCACAAAGCGTGGTGAGAAAGGTTGGTGAGCTACAAGCACAATTAGTCGTTTGATGTTATGGCAACAACAGAAACGTGGCTTAAAAACGGAGAGAGCTGGGCACTTAATATATAAGGGTACAAGGTGTTCAAAATAGAGAGGGAAGGAAAAAGGGAGGTGGGGTGGCAGTGCCGGTTAAGGAATATGTTGTGCTTTGGAAAGCGAGAATGTTCTTGCGGGTACACGGACAGAATCCATTTGCTTAGAGTTGAGGAGCAAAAAGCATATGAGCACGATATTGGGGGTATTCTATCGGCCTGCAAATAGCGAGATATAGGCAGATCAGCAAAATATATAGAGTGCTGATATTGGGGGATTTAATCATCGAAATGTCGATTGGGATAATGCTAGGGTAAAGCGAAAGGAAGGAGAGGAATTTCAGAAATGTGATCAGGAGAATTCGCTTTACCAGTATGTTCTTGGCCCAACTAGGAAGGAGGCATTAGTCGATCTGGTGCTGAGGAATGAGGTGGGCCAGGTCGAGCCATTGTCTGTCGGAGAACACTTGGGTACGAGGGATCACTGTATTAAGATTTAGATTTGCAATGGAGAGGAGCAATGAACAATCTAGAGTTGAACTTCTAAACTAGAATAGGGCTAACTTCAATGGGATGCGAAAGGATCTAGAAGGGTAAAATTGAAACAAAGACTGACAGGAAAAACTGTAATGGAGCAAAGGGTGATCGTTAGGGAGGAGATGATCCACGTACAGGCGAGGTATATTCCAGCAAGAGGGAATAGTAAGGGAACCGAAGCAAGGGCTCTTTGGATGACGAGGGTGATAGAGAAGAGGATGAAACAAAAAAAGTGGTTATATGATGCATGTAATGAGAATTTTTCAAGGGAGAACCAGACCAAATACAATATGTTGAGAGGGGATGTGAAGCTGAAAATGTGATTGGCAAAGAGAGAATATGAGAGTAGAATGGCGGTTAAAATAAAAGGAATCCCAAAAATCTACTACCAGCATGTAAACATTAATCGTGTAGTAAGAGTTGTGGTGGGGCCTACTAGAGTCAAAGAAGATGAACACATGGGAGTATGATATTGTTGCTATCACAGATACATGGTTGAAGGAGGGGCAGGACTGGCAGCTCAATATTCCGGGGTACAGAATCTTCAGGCGAGACAGAGGGGGCTGTAAAAGACGAGAGGGGTTCGCAATGTCAATCAAGGTGTCAATTACGGCGGTAAGGAGGGATGGGATCTTAGCAGGTCCCTCTAATGAGGCCATATGGGTGGAACTTAAAAACAAGAAGGGCCAAGCACTTTGTTGCGAGTGTACTGTATGCCCCCAAACAGTCAGGGGGAGATAGAGGAGGAGATATGTAGGTGAATCTCAGATAAGTGTAGAAATAATAGGGTAATAAATGTACGGGATTTCAAATTCCCCAATATTAACTGGGATATTCAGAGTGTGAAAGGCTTAGAGGGTGCTGAATTCTTAAAGTGCATCCAGGAGAGCTTTTTGAGCCAGCATGTAGAAAGTCCTACAAAAGAGGGGGCGGTACTAGACCTAATTCTAGGGAATGTAGCCGGGCAAGTGGTAGAAAAGCGCGTGGCCATTATTCGGTGAGATTTAAGGTAGTCATGGAAAAGGACAAAGAACGACCGGAGATAAAGGGTCTAAATTGGGGGAAGGCCGATTTTAATATGATAAGGCAAGATCTGACCAAAGTGGACTGGGATCAGCTACTTGTAGGAAAATCCATATCAGAGCAGTGGAAGATATTCAGAAAGGAAATAGAGAGAATACAAAGCCAACATGTCCCTGTATAGGTGAAGGGTGGTACCAACAAATCCAGCAAACACTGGATGGCAAGGGATATACAAGAATGGATTAGGAATAAATGGAGGCTTTTGGCAGATACAAAGGATTAAAACAATAGAAGCCCCAGAGGAGTATAGAAAGTGCAGGGTGTTACTTAAAAAAGGAATTAGGAGAGCGAGGAGGGGGCAGGAAAAGAGAAAAGACATTGGCGGGCAAAATAAAGGAAAATCCCAAGGAGTTTTATAAGTATATAATTATATTGAGGGCAAAAGGTAACCAAGGAAGTAACAGGGTAATAATAGTACAGGACTTCAACTTCCCCAATATTAACTGGGATAGTCAGAGTGTGAAAGGCTTAGAGGGTGCGGAATTGTTAAAGAGCATCCAGGGATCAAAGTTGCAATCTGTGTGTAGAGCCGGAAGATGTAGGTGAGGTTTTAAATGAATAATTTGCATCTGTGCTCACTACCGAAAAGGACGATGTAGGCATAGAAATCAGGCAGCGGGTTTGTGATATACTTGAACAAATTAGTATTGAGAGGGAGAAGGTACTAGCGATTCTAATGGGCTTAAAATTGGCTAAATCTGCAGGACATGATGTTTTGTATCTCACGCTGCTGTGTGAGGCAAGTGAGGCGATTGCAGGAGCTCTGACACAAATTTTCAGAACCTCTCTGTCCACAGGGGCGGAGCCAGAGGGCTGGAGAACAGCTAACGTAGTACCATTGTTCAAGAAGGTTAGTAGGGTTAAAACAGGGAATTAGAGGCCAGTGAGCCTAAAATCTGTGGTAGGGAAATGATCAGAAAAAATTCTGAGGGGCAGAATTAATCTCCACTTGGATAGGCAGGGTTTAATCAGGGATATTCAGCATGGCTTTTTAAGGGGGAGAGCATGTCTGACCAATTTGGTTGAATCTTTCGTGGGGGTGACTAGGTGTGTGTATGAGAGCAGTGCATTTGAAATAGTCTACATGGACTTCAGTAAGGATTTCGACAAAGTCCCACATGGTAGACTGGTCAAATAGATAAGAGCCCATGGGATCCAGGGCAATATGGCACATTGGATCCAAAATTGGCTTCGTGGCAGGAGGCAGAGGGTGATGGTCGAATGTTGTTTTTGAGACTGGAAGCCTCTGTGCAGTGGTGTACCGCAGGGATCGGTGCTGAGTGTTTTGCTGTTTGTATTGTACATTTATGATTTAGATATGAATGTAGGAGATATGATCAGTAGGTTAGAAGATGACACGAAAATTTGTGGTGCAGTAATTAGCGAAGAGTGATTCCTCGGTCTACAGGACGATATAGACGGGATGGTTAGATGGGCAGATTGGTGGCAAATGGAATTTAGCCCTGAAAAGTGTGAGGTGATGCATTTTGGGAGGACTAACAAGGCAAGGGAATATACAATGAATTGCAGGACCCTAGGAAGGACAGCGGATCATAGGGCCTTTGGTGTGCATGTACATAGATCACTGAAGGCAGCAGGACAGTTAGATAAGGTGGTTAAAACGCATATGGGCTACTTGCCTTCATTAACCGAGGCATAGAATATAAAAGCAGGGAGATTATGATGGAGCTGTTCAAAATGCTACTTAGGCCACAGCTGGACTACTGTGCGCAGTTCCGGTCACCACACTATAGGACGGATGTGATTGCACTGGAGAGGGTGAAGAGGAGATTCACCAGGATGTAACCTGGGCTGGAGGGCATCAGCTATGAAGAGATACTGAACAGGCTGGCCTTGTTTTCCTTAGAGTAGAACATGCTAAAGGGGAACCTGATTGAGGTGTACATAATTATGTGGGGCAAAGATAGGGAAGATAGAAATGAACTTCTACCCTTAGTAGAGGGGTCAATAACCAGGGGGCAAAGTTTCAAAGTAAGGGGCAGGAGGTTCTGAGGGGATTTGAGGGAAAACTTTTTCAACAAGAGTGTGGTTCCAATCTGAAACTCACTGCCTGAAAGGATGGTAGAGGCAGGAACCCTCACAACAATCAAGACGCTTTTAGATGAGCACTTGAAACGCCATAGCATACAAGGCTACGGACCAGGTGCTGGATAATGGGATTAGAATAGACAGGGCTTGATGGACGGCGTGGACACGATGGGCCGAAAGGCCTGTTACTGTGCTGCATAACGCTATGACTTTCTGACTCTATGATAAGTGGCAGACGGAATTTAATACGGAGAAGTGTGAGGTGATGCATTTTGTCAGAAGGATACACACTTAATGTCACAGTTTGAAAGAGTGTGCAGGGACAGCGGGTCCAGGGAGTTAACGTGCAAATGTCCTTGAAGGTGGCAGGATATAATGAGAGAGTGGTTAACAAAGCTTATGCAATCGTGGGCTTCGTAAATAGATGTACTGAGTACAAAAGTAGAGAAGTTATGTTGAATCTTTATAAAGCACTGGTTAGGCCACAACTAGAGTATTGCGTCCAGTTCTGCTCACCACCCTTTAGGAAGGTTGTGAAGGTCCTTGCGAGGGTGCTAAGGAGATTTTACCAGAATGTTTCCGGGGATGGTGGATCTCTGATACAAGGACAAGTTGGAGAAGCAGGTTTTGTTTTCATCAGAGCAAAGGATGTTGAGGGGTGATTTGATAGAGGTGTACATGATTATGACGGATTTGGATAGGCTAGGCAGAGATAGGCTGTTCCCACTATTTGATGGTACAAGGACTAGGGCACACAGATTATGGTTTTCGGCAATAGGTACAGGCGGAATTTATATTTTTTGTAAATTATGTATTAATTCTTTAAATACTCGGCATTGCTTGTCTACCGTCATACCTTTTAAAGTAATTTCCCAATCTGCTTGTGCCAGCTCGCCTCTCATACCTATGCGGTTTCCTTTGATTAGATTAAGACCCAAGTTTCGGACTTAACTAAATCACCTTCAAGTTCAATATAAAATTATAATCATATTTTGGTCTCTCTTCCCTAAAGACCCCTTTACTACAATGTTATTAATTAACCCCTTCTTATTGCACAATACTCGATTTAAAATATCCGGTTCTCAAGTTGATTCCTCAACATATTGTTCAAGAAAACTATCTTGTAGACATTCAATGAACTCGTGCTCCACAGTGCTACTGCAAATTTGGTTCAACCTAGTCCGTATGAAGATTAAATTCCCCCATGATTACTGTATTACCACTGTTACATGAACCTCTAATATCCTGATTTATATTCTGCGCTACATTGGAACTATTGTTTGGGGTCCTCCAATACATAATTCCATAACTCGCCACCACTTTTCTGACAGTTTATAGGATAGAGCTGGAGGAGCACACTTAACCTAACAAGGCACTGTCATTTTCCTGTGAGTCCAGGGCACACAGCAGGAAGGATAGGCAGAAAGGAAAAGGAAATGGGGCAGCTCTGCTAATAAAGGATGAGATCAGCACAATGGTGAGAAATGATCTTGGCTCAGAAGATCAAGATGTAGAGTCAGTTTGGGTGGAAATAACGAATAGAAAGGGAAAAATGTCACTGTTTGGTGTACTCTATAGGCACCCTAACAGTAGCTACACTGTAGGACAGAGTATAATTCAATAAATAATGGGGGCTTGTAAGAAAGGTACTGCAATAATCATGGGTGAATTCAATCTTCATATCAATGGGACAAGTCAAATTGTCAACGGTAGCCTTGAGGATGAGTTCATAGATTGTATTCGCGGCGGTTTCTTAGAACAGTACATCGTGGAGCCGACCAGGGAACAAGGTGTTTTAAATCTGGTAAAGTGTAATGAGAGAGGCTTAATTAATGATCTCATAGTAAAGGATCATAACATGATAGAATTTCACGTTCACTTTGAGGGTGAGAAAGTTGAATAAAGGCAATTACAAAGGAATGAAGATAAAAATTGACAAAAGTGGATTTGGAACATAGATTAATTGGTAAAACGGTCGATAGGCAGTGGGAGACATTTAAAGAGATAATTCATAACGCTCAACAAATATATATTCCATTAAGAAACAAAGACTCTACCAGACAGATGAGCCATCCGTGGCTAACTAAGGAAGTTAAGTATGGTATCAAAATGAAAGAAAACGCGTGCAGTGCTGCGAAGAATGGTGCTTGGCCAGATGATTGGGAATTTTACAGAAACCTGCAAAAGATGACAAAAAAAATTGTAAAGAGGAAGAAAATAGATTATGAGACTAAGCTAGCAAGAAATGTATAAACAAACAGTAAGAGCTTCTACAAGTATATAAAAGGAAGAGAGTAGCTAAACTATACGTTCGTCCCTTAGAGGAGGAGACTGGGAAATTAATAATGGGAAACAAGGAAATGGTAGCGACTTTGAACACATATTTTGTATCAGTCTTCACTGTAGAAGACACTAAAAGCATCCCAATCATAGTACATAATCAAGGGGCAAAAGGGAGGGAGGAACTTCAAAACAATCACTATAACCAGAGAAAATGTGCGAGACAAACTAACGGGACTAAAGGCTGTCAAGCCCCATAGACCTGATGGCCTGCATCTTTGGGTCTTAAAAGAGGTGGCTGCAGTGATAATGGATGCATTGGTTGTGAAACTCCAAAATTCATTTTATTCTGGAAAGTTACCAGCGGATTGTAAATGGCAAATGTAATGCCCCTATTCAGGAAAGGAGGGAGACAGAAACAGGAAATTTTAGGCCGGTTAGCTTGACATCTGTCATTGGGAAAACGCTGGGATCCATTATAAAGCGAATAGTAGCACGACATTTAGAAAATCATAATATAATCAAGCAAAGTCAACATGGTTTCATGAAAGCGAAATCATGTTTCACAAATTTATTAGAGTTCTTGGAGGATGTAACGAGCAGGGTGGTTCAAGTGGAACCAGTAGATGATTGTATTTGGAATTCAAAAAGGCATTCGATAAGGTGCCGCATAAAAGATTGCTGCACAAGATAAGTGCTCACTCTGTTGGGTGTAATATATTAGCATGGATAGAATATTGGATAACTAACAGGAAACCGAGAGTCGGGATAAATTGATTATTTTCAGGTTGGCAAACTGTAACTAGTGGGGTGCCGCAGGGATCAGTGGTGGGCTTAAACTATTTATAGTCTATATTAATGACTTGGATGAAGCGGCCGAGTGTTGTGTAGCCAAATTTGTTGACGATACAAATATAGGTGGGAAAGCAAGTTGTGAGGAGGACACAAAGATTCAGCACAGGGATATAGATAGGTTAATGAGTGGGCATGAATGTGGCAGATGGAGTATAATGTGGAGAATGTGAGGTTATCCACTTTGGAAGGAAGAATAGAAAATCAATATATTAATTAAATGGAAAGAGGCTACAGGATGTTGCAGTGCAGAATGATTTGGGTGTCCTCGTACATGAGACACAAAAGGTTAGCATGCAGATGCAGCAAGTAATTAGGTAGGCAAATGGAATGTTAGCCTTTCTTGCTAGGGGGGTGGATTTTAAAACTAGGGAAGGGCGTTGGTGAGACAACACCTGGAGTGCTGCGTACTGTTTTGGTCACCTTATTTAAAGAGAGATACACTTGCATTGACAGGTGTTCAGCGAAGGTTCACTGTGTTGACTCCAGAGATGAAAGGGTTGTCTTTGAGAATAGGTTGTGCAGATTGGGCCTATACTCATTGGAGTTTAGAAGAATGAGCGGTGATCTTATTGTAAAATATTAGATTCTAAGGGGGCTTGACAGGATAGATCCTCAGAGGATGTTTCCTCTCGTGTGATAACCATAGCTAGGGTACATAGTTTCAGGATAATGGGTTGCCCATTTAAGACGGACATGAGAAGGAATTTCTTCTCTCAGAGGGTCGTGAACCTTTGGAATTCTCTACCCCAGAGAGCTGTGGAGGCTGAGTTAGTGAATATATTGAAGGCTGAGATAAACAGTTATATGAGCTACAGGAGGGTCAAGGATTATGGGGAACAGGCAGGAAAGTGGAGTTGATGCCAAGATCATATCAGCCATGATCTTATTGAACTGTGGAGCCGTCTCAAGGGGCCGAATAGCCAACTCGTGCTCCTATTTCTTATCTCCTTATGCAACCCACCTACTGCTCCTCTCAGTATATCCACATGAACAAGTTCAATGATCTCTGGACCCCACTGAGACTGCCCCTTCCATGTCCTTCCCTGGTAAATAAACCCCACTCTGTTACTTTCGGATGAAAAATGTCACCCTGATTTCCCTTCTCAATCCTCACTTCAGAGTTTTAGTTGATCCATTATTAAATACTTATAGTCTGTGAGTCTCTTTCCTTCATTAGTTTAATGCATTCCGTTCAATGTTTCCATCAATAGGTCAACATCCTATATCTCATCCCACAAACAATACATATCCAACACTCACGCCATTTCCTCTGTCTTAATTCCTGCCACTTATAGCCATATTTCTAATTCTCTTCAGTAACTTCAATGTAGTAACAACAGGCTTCCTGTGGTCAGCTGACGAGAACTTCACACAATATCCAATATAACCTGCAAACGCTCTAATACAGTATAGGTGGAACTACTGTCCAATCACAGTCTGCCCCTCTCCCAGTGAACACAGTAACCCAGATAACCGGCACACAGTCTGATACATTAATAGTAGAATTTTTTATAGTAATATCATAGTATGATACAGCAGAGAAAGAGGACATTTGGCCCATCATGCCTCTGCCAGCTCTTTGCTGAACTCCCCAAAGAGATCCAGACCCCTACTCTTTCCACATAGCCCAGTATTGTAGGATTTTCGCAACAATTTCAAAATTTCCTGCAGCTCCGAAGATTAATTTTGATGAAAGAATCCCTGGGTGATATGCTTTTAAAATTCCAGGGATCAAAATGGCCGTCAGACTGCATGGCCGAGGACAAAAGCACTTGGAAGGGGCAGCCTGTGTCTGTGAGAAGGGTTCAATGGAGCAGTCAAAACTGGCAATCAAAGGGAAGTTCCCCCCTCCCTGCAGAGACAATCGATGTGTTTACAGAAACTGCTACACAAAGGATTAACCACTTGAGACTGGTTTCAGTCTGACCACAAGGACAGAGACTTTCTGTTTTCAATACGTTCAAGGCTATTTACTCAAGCAATCATGGAAATAGTTGAAACCACGGCAGCTTTATTCAAAGGACACATTTAAACTGCAACTTAATGCAAAGCCATCACAGACAATGAGGATACATTTAAACTGGAAACAGTTTAAACGAATGGTTGTTTCATCCAAACCCATTACAAGAGACTGGGGCAGTTTGAATCCCTTTTGTTTAGCCCAGATACATCCGGATCTGTGCGGGAAAATTTCGGCCCCAAATCGGGGGTATAAAAAAAGCTTCTCAGAAGCCATCTCGCTCACTGGCCTCGCCTCCGTGCTCCCTACAACGTGGGAGCCTACCTGAAGAAGTGAAACACCAGCAGTTTCCTTTTAAAATACTGGGGTGTTTTTACTTTGGGGCAATGAAGATCAAAGATCGCAGGGCACGGCGAAAGCGTTTTTATTGGTGAGCATATGTTTTTCTGGCCGTTTACAAGGCAACTTAGAATAGGTATAGGTTTGGGAATTAAGTGGGAATTTTGTTTGATCTGTGATTTTAGTCGGTCTTCCCTCGTTGTGTCCGGTCTCTCCTCCCCTATTTAAGTAACAGTGTTGCAATAGCAGATAAGGCTATAGTGAACATTGAGAGTAGCTGTGCTAAAGTGCTGTTTTAAGTAAAAGCCACTAAGCAAAGGTGATGCAGTGAGCAAGGTGTTTCTATATTTAAAACTGTATTAAAAAGGGCTGTTGCCCCTAGCAGAGAAGTGCTGTGGTAAACACTGTGTAGCTATTTTTAAAGTACTGTATATAAAACTGTATTAAAAAGCGGTGTTGCTCCTAGCAGAGAATTGCTGTGGTAAACACTGTGTAGCTGTTTTTAAGGCGCTGCGGCGGAGCCACTAAGAGGCTCAGGGCAATTAGTAATCATCCCTTTAACTACCGTGTAGTGCAGCTGTGGACTGCACCTTTAAGCTGTATGTACTTCCTTGCATTTCCGCGTGATGACGTCATGACGCCGATCACGTGACCACCAGTTGGCGCGGAGAACGCGTTGACGTCATTTCGTCAGCTTCCAGTACTTTGCAGCAGTATTTGAGGTGCTGGGGGTCTCCACAGATATCCTCTCCTGTAGTGTTACCAGTTAAGTTGTTTGTTTAATAAAATTTGTTATTTTGTTTCACTGAGTCGAACATCATTATTCGGATAGGAACCTCCATTCCTACATGGGTGACCCCGATCTCGTTGGACTACTTACATTGAGATATTTATAATGAATACGAACGCCGTCACCCTTAAATTGCCGCAGTTCTGGGAACAGCAACCAGCAGCATGTTTTTTCCAGGCAGAAGCCCAGTTCGCACTCTGGGAGATTACAGTGGTTTTGCCCCGTTATTATTACGTGGTCTCCACTCTTGACAGTGCCACGGCCTCGCGGGTCATTAGCCTCCTTGGCAATCCACCGGCAGAGGGCAAGTATGAAGCTCTAAAAACTCATTTGCTACAGGTGTTTGGTTTAAATAAGTCGGAGCGTGCATGCAGGCTTATTGCTATGCCCGGCCTTGGGGACTCAAAACCATCGGATGTGATGAGCCAGATGCTCATGCTTTTGGGTTCGGAGCCTCAGTGTTTTTTGTTTCGAAAACTCTTCCTCTGCCAGCTACCTGAACCAGTTCAGGCAGCCTTGGCCAGTTCTGTGATTACGGACTGTGCCGAGCTCGCTTTAGAGGCAGACAAGATTTTTACAGTGGCACAGCAGAGTTGTGCAGCCACGAGGCGCCTTTCCCCTATGCGAGCAAAGTCCAGCCCTCCTTCAGCAGGCTGGTGTATGTACCACACCCGTTTTGGTGCCAAGGCTCGACGCTGCCGTCCTCCTTGCAGTTTCGCTGAAATAAAATCTCCAACCGGCCCGTGAGCTGCGATGAGTACGACAGGGTTTGAAAAACACACCCAGTTCGCCATGGCAGTCGGTTCAGCGGGAAAACCCTTCTACATTACGGATTCCATGACAGGGCGACGATTCCTGTGTGACACTGGTTCTCAGTGCAGTATTTTGCCAGTTTCAAAGCTGGAACTGCAATCCGGCAGTCACGGTCCTTCCCTCGAGGCAGCCAATGGTGCGGCCATTCGCACGTTCGGTAAACGGACAGTTAATTTAGCTCCCGGAGGTCAGCATTTTGTGTGGGAGTTTATAACGGCTAAAGTATCACAGGCCCTCCTGGGGGCTGATTTTTTTTCTGTGCCAATGGCTTTCTGGTCGATGTTCGACATTGTCGACTCATTAATGCATCCACTTTCCATGCGGTGCCTTGCCACCGCAGCACCGCTGTCTCCTGGTCAGTCGACTGTGTGGTTCCATTGCAGGAAGGGTTTATGCGCCTACTCGGCGAGTTCCCAGAGCTCACCAGGCCTACATTTTCGGCAGCAGTCGTGAGGCACGGTGTGCTGCATCACATCACCACGACGGGGTCGCCTGTTTACGCTCGGGCACGAAGATTGGAACCCGGAAAGCTTGCAGCTGCAAAGGCAGAGTTTCAGGCCATGGAGCGCCTTGGGATTGTCCGATGCTCCGATAGTCCTTGGTCCTCCCCACTACACATTGCCCCTAAAACCAGATGGCGGATGGAGGCCTTGCGGGAATTACAGACTCCTTAATGAAGCCACTATGTCGGATAGGTATCCAATACCGCATATACAAGATTTTTCGGCCCATCTGGCTGGCAACTCAATATTTTCCAAAGTAGATCTCGTCCGTGGATATCACCAAGTTCCTATGCACCCTCAAGACGTCCCCAAAACGGCGATCATCACATCACTTGGCCTTTTTGAATTCCTCCGAATGCCGTTCAGATTGATAAATGCAGCTCAGGCCTTTCAGCGACTCATGGACTCTGTGTTACAGCACCTTCCCTTCATTTTCGTTTACTTGGATGACATTCTCATCGCTAGTAAGGATACGAAGGACCATATGTCCCATTTGCGTACACTCTTTGCCCGTCTCAGCCAACATGGCCTCATCATAAACCTAGCCAAATGCCAATTTGGGTTAACCAGCATTGACATTCTGGGGCATAGGATTACCTCAGAAGACGCTGACACACTGGCCACCAAGGTAGAGGCAGTTACGGCATTCCCGCGGTCTCACACATTCAAATCTCTTCGAGAGTTCCTGGGGATGGTAAATTTTTATCATAGTTTTGTCCACAAGGCAGCCCAGTTGATGCAGCTGCTGTACGAAGCACTCAAAGGGAAGTCGGGCAAAGATGTTATTATTTGGACACCGCAGATGGACCAGGCGCAACTATACTTGCACACCCACTCCCGGGCGCGACCATCGCTCTTACTACCGATGCCTCCGATTACGCATTGGGGTGGTTCAAGAACAATGGGTCGACGGGACTTGGCAGCCGTTGTTATTTTTTAGCCGCCAACTGCGCAAGAACGAGCGAAAATATTGCACTTTTGACAGGGAGTTGCTGGCACTGTTTTTGGCTATCCGGCATTTCCGTTTTCTCCCAGAAGGGCGCCTGTTCACTCCATTCGTGGACCATAAACCGCTCACTTTCGCAATGGCAACAACGGCAGAGCCGTGGTCAGCTTGGCAACAGCACCACCTTACATTAATATCTGAAATTACGATGGATTTCGACATGTGTCCGGCAAAGATAATCTCGTGGCTGATTGCCTTTCACGTGCCCCAGTCCAGGCAGTTCACCTGGAAATTGATTATGTCGGGTTGGCGGAAGAACAACTGGCAGATCCCGAAGTTCAGGCGTATTGGAATATGCCTTCTAGTTTGCAGGTAGCCGATGTTATGTTCCAATAAGCAGGTACCATGCTCTTGTGTGACACTTCGATGGGAGTGCCCCGGCCCATTGTGCCAGTCGAATGGCGTAAGAAGATTTTTCAGGTAATACACGTCTTATCACACCCGGGGATGCGAGCTTCACAACGGCTCATGACCCGCAAAATTGTTTGGAAGGGAATGCATTCGGACGTTCGGGACTGGACAAACAATTGCATGGACTGTCAAAAATCAAAGGTCCATCGTCATGTTAAGACTCCAGTGGCCATCTTCCCAGTGCCAGAACGCCGTTTTGATCACGCACATGTGGACTTAGTGGGTCACCTCCCCGCTTCGCGGGGTTTCATGCATCTCCTGACAATATTGGACCGCACTACCAGGTGGGCAGAGGCGATTCCCTTGGTTGCTACCACTGCAGCGAACGTATCCAGGGTGTTTATTTCATCGTGGGTGGCCCGGTTTGGGGTGCCATCTGACATCTGCTCTGACCGAAGTCCACAATTCGCATCAGAGTTGTGGAACGCAGTTGCACAGGACTTGTGTACCAAGCTGCACTCTACCACCGCTTACCATCCGCAAGCAAATGGTCTACGCGAGAGGTTTCATCGGTCTCTTAAGGCATCCCTCCATGCCAGCTTGTGTGGTCCCAACTGGGTGGACACACTCCCCTGGGTGATGCTAGGCCTCCGCACAGTCCTCAAGGATGACCTCCAGGCTTCATCGGCTGAGTTAGTCTACGGTCAAGCACTTCGAGTACCAGGGGACTTCCTCCCTCCGCATACAGAACCGTGGTCACCTGCTCAGCAGCTCCTTCAGCATCACAAGATGGCAAAGAATTTCCTTCCTGTTCCAAACTCGCGTCACAGCCTACAGAGGTCTCATGTTCTGGCAGAACTTATGAGTTCCGATTACGTTTTGATTTGGCAGGACGCTAATAGAGATACACTCAGACCACCTTATGCTGGACCGTTTCGTGTCATCTCATCAGGAGAAAACTTTTTCACGGTGGAAGTGGAAGGCAAGTCCGATACCATCTCTATCAACCAACTTAAACCAGCCCATCTAGACTGGAGTGAACCAATTGTTGCCGCCCAGCCACCTCGCCGTGGACGACCACCGTTGACTGCCAGACCAGTTATGCAACATACCACCATTGAACTGCCTGCTTCTGCCTCATGCTGGCCCACACCTTCTGCTACTGTTTCCTCCACCCCGGATGCGCCTCTTCAAAATCAGCCAAGCACCGGCTCGTCTCCCAAAATTCCACTGCCTGAAGTTCAGAGTCGTTTGGGCATGATCGTCAAACCTCCTGTTCATTTGACACTGTCTGTTAAAAGAATTCTGGGGGGTGCCTGTGGTGGAGCTACTAAGAGACTCAGGGCAATTAATAATCATCCCTTTAACTACCGTGTAGTGCAGCTGTGGACTGCACGTTTAAACTGTATGTACTTTCTTGCATTTCCGCATGATGGCGTCATGACGCCGTTCACGTGACCACCAGTTGGCGCGGAGAACGTGATGACGTCACGAAGTCAGCTTCCAGCACTTTGCAGCAGTCTCTGAGGTGCTGGGGGGCTGCACAGACCTGTGTACATCTTCTCCTGTAGTGTTACCAGTTAAGTTGTGTGTTTAATAAACTTTGTTATTTTGTTTCACTGAGTCGAACTTCATTATTCGGTTAGGAACCTCCATTCCTACAGTGCTGTATTTAAATAAAGGAGGGTTGCACTGAGCAGAGAATTGATTCAGTGGACACTGAGTAGCTGTATTTAAAATTTATGTATTTTTACAAATGGAGTTCTGCACTGAGCAGAGAAGTGCTCCAGCAGACACTGTGTAGCTGTTTTTAAAGTACTGTATTTAAAGGAGTGTTGCAGTGAGCAAGGAGTGCTCTACTGGACACTCAGTGTACTGCGTTAAGCAAAAGTGCTGTACCAGGCATAGGGGTGTTGCATCTTTTATTTAAAGTTGTTTCTTTCTTTTGCTTCAATAAATACTGATCTGTTTTGCACCCAAACCACGAGTCACGTGTTTCTGTCTACATCACTACCGAATAAGTACGGCGGTCAGAACCAGCAATAGGGGAGCACTTCGAAACTGCACGGGGGTCCCTGAGCAGCTCAGAGGCTTCTGACTGGCCAGATACAAATAACCCCAACCCCGCTAGCGTGTGTTAATTCCTTACAAAATGGCGACTGTGACCTGACAATCGGCAACGTTGTGCGATGTGGCAGACAATGGTTTGGGTCTGGAAAGAGCAGCAGTTACTGGTTTCCTTTTTATCCCACTACTCTGTCTGTGGTTAGCTTCCTGCAGGCTTGGGGAAGTCACCCGCAGGCTTAGGGAAGCCAGGGCAGAGAGTTGGGATAGGGAAAGGGAGGTTGAGGGATACCAGGCCAAGGTAGAGCACCTGGTATTTAAGTTTAGTGAGGGCAAATGCCACGCGAGGTACGAGTCAGAGTACCTGAAGTGCCTAGTGGCAGAGGCCAAGAACAATGAGATGAGGGTGCGGGAGGAGAATGCTCGCCTCATACAAGAAATAAGAGAGCAGGAGGAGAAGTTTAGGGAGGTAAAGGAAGCATATAAGCTGGCCTGCGAGCAAGGGTTTGAGGAAGCAGATCATGGCCCCTGTAGAGCAGAGAGCGAAAGCTTGAATATAGCTTTAAAAAGTGCAAAGGTGATGATATGTCTGATCAGCCCGAAGGCAGGTCAGCCGGATTTTACTGGCAACCCAAGTAAAACCGCCCCACTGGCAACACCCAGGGAAAGGTTGGTCAGGGAGTCAGAGGTCCCACGTCCTCCACCCACGGCTCCGAGCTTTCGGGACCTCTGGCAGCAAAGGCGGGTGGAGGATGGGAAGGTAGAGGAAGCACAGCAGGCCCCGCTAGATGGGCCGGGACCAGGAGCACTGTACCCCCTCTGACAACGGATGTACGGTCCGCCCGTTGATGAAGATGACCCAGGGGACATCCAGAATCAGTTTCTGGTGCCGTATGGCACCCACAAGCTCAGGGACATGCATAGCCACGTCCCCAAGCTCACTAAAAAGGGAGAACCCTCTCTGCACTTCAGGGAGATAGAGCAGGCAGCTTGTGCAAATGACTGCAATGAGGCAGATCAAGCAAAAATGCTGCTGTTTTCCCTGGCAGGTGATCTCCTCCAGTCCCTATCTGGCGAGCGCAAAAGGGGGCAGAGGGATTATGAGGGTCTTAAGAATGAGGTATTGGCGGCCATGGGACTCAATGATGGTAGCCCGTTCGCTCGGGTGGAAAGAACAGTGCAGCCCCCAGGGAAGTCGCCGCAGGCGTTATCAAACAGGCTGTGGCCAGCCTAATGGAGCACATGCCCAGGAATGCCAGGGCGGGCAGCACTGGACCCAGTCCAATTGACTCACTGGCTCTGGTGTCTCATGACGAACTACCCTACCCCAGATCCAAGCCCAGGTCATGGCTTGGTTTGACCCCCGAAACCACCAGACCACTGAAGAACCGGTGATTCGCCGGCTCACAGTAGCCTTCAGGAACATGACGGGTATCAATGCTCCCCAACCCAAGGGAAGATCCCATGAGGTTAAACCTGGGAGCCAGAGTAAGAAAGAGTGGCACCAGGAGGGGAGCCGACCCTCTCAGGCTAGGTTAAATTGCTATGGGTGTGGGAAAGATGGTCACTGGAGAAAAGACTGTAAAAATACTTCGAAGGATAGCAAGGGAAAGACTTCCACAGCCCAGTCCAAAGGGTAGAGACAGGAATTTACCCCGCCTCAGTCGAGTCACTACTGGAGGCAGTGTGGTCTATTCTGACCAACTGGGGGAAAATAGCAGCTACCACCGGTGCTGTAGTATCCTCAGCCCCCTCTGCCGCCCCAATAGGACTAGAGCCAGCGCAACCTGTTGACCTGCATCCACGTGAAAATGTTGAAGGGAGCAGGCCCTATGTTAAGGTGTGGGAGGAGATGGTGCAGGGGAGATATTCTGTGGAGACTGGAGCCTCCAGCACGGTGGCCCACTCGGAGGACCTGACCCACTTACCCCAGTCTAACAAGGTCCCATTTAGCTTAATGGGACCCACAGGGAAACAGGCAGCTGGGAGTGAAACTGAGAATAGTAATCCCCAGCCAACAGCACGTCCAAGTTCACAGGCTGCACAGGCAAGCGTTGTGGCTTGCGTTAGGGGAGGAGCTATTCATTATTTTGAACAAAATTACTGGCAGGCAGCCAGTTATATCAAACAATGCGGTTTGTCTAAGCAGGGGGCAGGGGAACAGGCAGCTGGGATTAATAAAGCTCCCCAGCACTTGGCCGAAGCGATTCCCCCTCTCTTGTGGGACTCCAGGGAGGAGCCTGAACCAGGTTTTAGACCTGAAGGTGACGGCTCTCAGCCACCGGCAGCCATTGGCAAGGGATTGCCTGTCCCTAGCCCAGGTTTTGGAAGGGAGGGACCCAAAGGAGGAGATCCCCAGCCAGCAGGGAGTGTGACCTGAGCTGGGGGCCTGCTCGCCAGGGTAGCCCCACCGTCGACACACCCTAGGAGATCTCTTTGGGTACACCAGCACAAGAAAGAAGGGTCACCCACTTTTCAGTGGAATAGGGTGGTCTCCCGAGTCAGGGAGAGGCCAAAGAGCAGAGGTCCCCAACTAGCAGCCATAAGCTGTGAGGGACTAGAAGCTGGAATCAGTCCAGCTATGCCACAGTGAGCAGTCTGTGGCAGCCCAAACAGGGATTAAGCTGGCCGCCCAGAGACGGGCGGTGCTTATATATAGTTTTGGTCAGGTAATATGTGTATAAGTTTAAGGTAGAACGTGTTAATTTTAATTTTATATTGCAATTTAAGGTAGAAAGTGTTATTAAACTAGAACGTGTTAAGTTCTTTTTTTATATTCAAATTAATAATAGTGTATAAGTTTTCAGTGTGGTACGATTCCAGAATTGTATTGTGGATCAAGGTCACGGGACCTGATTGCACTTCCCCGAGCCAGGGGACCTGGCAAAATGTTTTCTTTTGCTTTTTCAGAGTTCCAGAAGGCACCGAGTACCAGTGTGTCGTGAGACCCGAGGAAGAAAGCACTCCCAGCTCGCGAAGTAAAGGGGACCACGGGAGGCGGATGCCGTCAACATTTAAACTGTTGCTGAAAACACAATTTACAGAATTCTTACTGTTGTTTGGAGTTAAGTGAACGGATTGCATATGCCTAGGAATTGTTGTGCCTGCAGTTCCATGAATATTTAAAATACATTTCTGGCTGAAGTACAGTACCATTTAATAAAGTGCCTCATTGTAATAAAAAGAAAAGGAAGCTCATTGTCTTCCATCTGTATTTTTGCAGTTATGTTGGCTGGGTGACAATCCCGTTAAAGATGTTAAAAGTATGTTACAAGCAGTGCAGGGGCGTCGTACACCCTCCATGCTTGACTTATTGTGATTATAAGCGGTGCAGGGGCATAGGGCCCCCTCCATGCTTTGATTATTTAATTAATTTGGGGTTTTCTGTCAATAGGTGCCTGCCATACTACGATTCTCTCTGGGCAGGGGAGATGGATGTGTCGGGGTGGCAAAGAAAGATTTGGTTAAGTATAAGTGAAGGTTGTTTGTCAGGGGTCAGAAATTATTGCTCATTTTTGGCAAGGATACAACAAGCAAGTTTTAGTATCCAAGGGTGGACTGTAGGATTTATGCAATAATTTCAAAATTTCCTACAACTCCGAAGATTAATTTTGATTAAAGGATCCCTGGGTGATATGCTTTAAATATTCCAGGGATCAAAATGGCCGTCAGACCGCATGGCCAAAGACAAAAGGACTTGGAAAGTGCAGCCTGTGTCTGTGAGAAGGTTTCAATGGATCAGTCAAAACTGCCGATCAAAGGGGAGTTCCCCCCTCCCTGCAAAGACAATCGATGTGTTTACAGAAACTGCTACACAAAGGATTAACCACTTGAGACTGGTTTCAGTCTGATCACAAGGACAATGACTTTCTGTTTACAAAACCTTCAAGGCTATGTACTCAAGCAATCAAGGAAATAGTTGAAACCACGGCAGCTTTATTCAAAGGACACATTTAAACTGCAACTTTATTCAAAGCCAGCACAGACAATGAGGACACATTTAAACTGGAAACAGTTTAAACGAATGGGTGATACATCCAAACCCATTACAAGACCATGGGGCAGGTTGGATCCCTTTTGTTTAGCCCAGATACATCCAGATCTGGGCGGACCATTTCGGCCCCAAATTGGGGGTATAAAAGATAACTTCTCAGAAGCCATCTCACTCTCTGGCCTCGCCTCCGTGCTCGCTGCAACGTGGGAGCCTGCCTGAAGAAGTGAAACACCAGCAGTCTCCATTTAAAACACTGGGGTGTATTCACTTCGGGGCAGTGAAGATCAAAGATCGCAGGGCACGGGGATTGCGTTTTCATTGGTGAGCATATGTTTTTCTAGCCTTTTACAAGGCAACTTAAAATACGTATAGGAGTGGGGATTAAGTGGGAATTTTGTTTGAACTGTGATTTTAGTCGATCTTCCCTCATTGTGTCCGTTCTCTCCTCCTCTATTTAAGTTACACTGTTGCACTAGCAGATAAGGCTGTAGTGAACACTGAGAGTAGCTGTACTAAAGTGCTGTTTTAAGTAAAAGCCACTAAGCATAGGTGCTATAGTGAGCAAGGTGTTCCTATATTTAAAACTGTATTCAAAGGGGTTTTGCACGTAGCAGAGAAGTGCTGTGGTAAACATTGTGTAGCTGTTTTTAAAGTACTGTATTTAAAACTGTATTAAAGGTGTTGCACCTAGCAGAGAAGTGCTGTGGTAAACACTGCGTAGCTGTTTTTAAGGTGCTGTACTTAAATAAAGGAGTGTTGCACTGAGCAGAGAAGTGCTTCAGTGGACACTGAGTAGCTGTATTTATAAGTGCTGTATATTTACTAAAGGTGTGTTGCACTGAGCAGCGAAGTGCTCCAGTAGACACAGTGTAGCTGTTTTTAAGGTACTGTATTTAAAGAAGCCCGAGACCAGCATCGGACCTAGGAGTGAGCAGCGAGGTCAGGAGGAGGAGCTATAACTGGCATAAAAGCCAGCGGCAGCGACCAGAGGCCCGAGACCAGCATCGGACCTAGGAGTGAGCAGCGAGGTCAGGAGGAGGAGCTATAACCGGCATAAAAGCCAGCGGCAGCGACCAGAGGCCCGAGACCAGCATCGGACCTAGGAGTGAGCAGCGAGGTCAGGAGGAGGAGCTATAACCGGCATAAAAGCCAGCGGCAGCGACCAGAGGCCCGAGACCAGCATCGGACCTAGGAGTGAGCAGCGAGGTCAGGAGGAGGAGCTATAACCGGCATAAAAGCCAGCGGCAGCGACCAGAGGCCCGAGACCAGCATCGGACCTAGGAGTGAGCAGCGAGGTCAGGAGGAGGAGCTATAACCGGCATAAAAGCCAGCGGCAGCGACCAGAGGCCCGAGACCAGCATCGGACCTAGGAGTGAGCAGCGAGGTCAGGAGGAGGAGCTATAACCGGCATAAAAACCAGCGGCAGCGACCAGAGGCCCGAGACCAGCATCGGAGCTAGGAGTGAGCAGCGAGGTCAGGAGGAGGAGCTATAACCGGCATAAAAGCCAGCGGCAGCGACCAGAGGCCCGAAACCAGCATCGGACCTAGGAGTGAGCAGCGAGGTCAGGAGGAGGAGCTATAACCGGCATAAAAACCAGCGGCAGCGACCAGAGGCGTACCAAATCAACAGCAGAGGAGAGAGGTAAAAAATAATCCAAGAGTGACGTCACCAGGAAGCAGGTAGGTGATTGGTTGGATTGGTTGGTGAGTATTTCTTCTTTTTATTAGAAGCTTAAATTCGGCGGTTTTTTTCTAGGGTCTGTGCTGTAAGGGAGACAGTTGGTTAACCATTAAACTGGTGTAATTTAGAGGGATTGATTTAATCTAATTAAAAAAAAAAAAGTTATAATTAATTACATAGAATGGAGCAGATGATGTGTTACTGTTGCGGGATGTGGGAGCCGGTAGACCCCATTGAGGCTAACGGTGATTACATCTGTGACAAGTGTCTGCTGCTACAGGATCTCCAGCTCCGTGTTGATGAGCTGGAGTCTGAACTTCAGATACTGCGACACATCAGGGAGGGGGAGAAGTACCTGGACTCTGTATTTCAGGAGGTGGTCACACCTATGAAGTTAATTAATTCAGATGTAGCCCATGGTCAGGGACTGGACGGTGTGACCACGAGTGAGGCAGGTACGGGGATCCAGAAGGTAGTGTTGGAGGAGCCGCAGCCGTTGCTCTTGTCCAACAGGTTCGAGCTTCTTACTCCCTGTGGAGACGGAAGCAGGGGCTGCAGGGAGGATGAGCAACCTGGCCACAGCACCGTGGAGAGGGGGGCCATTCAAGAGGGGGGAGTAAATAGAAATGTTGTAGTGGTAGGGGATAGTATTATTAGGGGGATAGATAGAGTTCTCTGCAGCCAAGAGCGAGAGTCCCGTAGGCTGTGTTGCCTACCCGGTGCCAGGGTTAAGGACATCTCCTCTGGGCTGGACAGAAACTTGGAGTGGGAGGGGGAGGATCCAGTTGTCGTGGTCCATGTTGGTACCAACGACATAGATAGGACAAGGAAGGAGGTTCTGCTGAGGGAGTTTGAGCAGCTAGGAGCCAAATTAAAAAGCAGAACCACAAGGGTAATAATCTCTGGATTATTACCTGAGCCACGAGCGAATTTGGCTAGGACAAATAAAATAAGAGAGTTAAATGCGTGGCTCAAAGACTGGTGTGGGAGAAATGGGTTTTGCTTCCTGGGACACTGGCACCAGTACTGGGACAGGAGGGAGCTGTTCCGTTGGTACGGGCTTCACTTGGCCAGTGCTGGGACTAGAGTGCTGGCGGATCATATAACTAGGGCTGTAGAGAGGGCTTTAAACTAACTAGTGGGGGGGAGGTTCCCAGAGAGCAAATAATACAAATGACAACAGAGAAGGTCATAGACTTAGGTAGCAGTGGGGAAATTAAAAACCAGAGCGTGTCAGGAAGGGGTAGAAGGTGTGGAGTAAAAGGTAAAGTAATAAAAAGGGCAATAGCAGGAACTAAGTGTCACAAAACATATTTGAAAGTTCTCTATCTGAATGCACGTAGCATTCATAACAAAATAGACGAGTTAAAGGCACAAATAGCTACATATGGGCATGATCTTGTGGCCATTACAGAAACATGGCTGCAGGGTGACAATGCCTGGGAATTAAACATACCAGGTTATTTAACAATCAGGAAGGACAGGCAGGAAGGAAGGGGAGGTGGGGTGGCTATGTTAATAAAGGAAGGAATCACTGTAATACAGAGAAATGATATTGGGTCAAAGGATCAGGATAATGAAACAGTTTGGGTGGAGATAAGGAATAATAAGGGAAAAAAAACACTCGTGGGTGTAGTATATAGGCCTCCGAACAGTCGCAACTCGGTTGGATGGAGTATCAATCAGGAAATAGTTGAGACTTGTAATAAGGGAACATCTGTAATTTAGGGAGATTTTAACTATCATATAAATTGGACGAATCAAATTGGGCAGGGCTGCCTTGAGGATGAGTTCATTGAGTGTATTAGGGATGGGTTTCTTGAGCAGTATGTAACTGAACCAACCAGGGGGCAAGCAACCTTAGGTCTGGTCCTGTGTAACGAGACAGGATTAATTAAAAATGTCCTAGTAAAGGATCCCCTTGGAATGAGTGACCATAACATGGTTGAATTCCATATTCAGTTAGAGGGTGAGGAGGCTGTATCTCAAACAAGCGTGCTAAGCTTGAATAAAGGAGACTATGAAGGTATGAGAGCGGAATTGAGTAAAGTGGATTGGGAAAATAGGTTAAAGGATAATACGATACATGATCAGTGGTGTACATTAAAGGAGTTATTTTACAAATTCCAAAAAAAGTATATTCCACTGAGAAAAAAAGGGTGTAAAAGAAAAGACAGCCATCCGTGGCTAAGTAAAGAAATTAAGGATAGTATTCGACTAAAAACAAGGGCATATAAGGTAGCCAAATCTAGTGGGAGGATAGAGGATTGGGAAAACTTTAAAAGACAGCAAAAAATAACAAAAAGATTGATTAAGAAAGGGAAGATACATTATGAAAGTAAATTAGCAAAAAATATAAAGACAGATAGTAAGAGTTTTTATAGTTATATAAAAAGAAAAAGGGTGGCTAAAGTAAATGTTGGTCCCTTAGAGGATGAGACCGGGAAATTAATGGTGGGAAATATGGAGATGGCAAAAACACTGAATGAATATTTTACATCAGTCTTTACAGTAGAGGACACCAAGAATATACCAACACTTGACAAGCAGGGGGCTATAGGGGGGGAGGAGCTAAATACGATTAAAATCACTAAGGAAGTAGTACTTGGTAAAATAATGGGACTCAAGGCGGATAAATCACCTGGACCTGATGGCTTACATCCCAGGGTTTGGAGGGAAGTGGCGGTAGGGATTGTGGATGCATTGGTAATAATCTTCCAAAACTCCCTGGACTCAGCAAAGGTCCCGGCAGACTGGAAAACTGCTAATGTAACACCCTTATTTAAAAAGGGCAGTAGACAGAAGGCTGGAAACTATAGACCGGTTAGCCTAACATCTGTGGTAGGTAAAATTTTGGAGTCCATTATTAAGGAGACAGTAACAGGACATTTGGATAATCATAATTTAATAAGACAAACTCAGCATGGTTTTATGAAGCGGAAGCCATGTTTGACAAATTTGCTGGAGTTCTTTGAGGAAGTAACATATAGGGTGGATAAAGGTGAACCAGTGGACGTAGTGTATTTAGACTTCCAAAAGGCATTTGACAAGGTGCCACACAAAAGATTATTGCTTAAGATAAAAAATCACGGGATTGGGGGTAATATTCTGGCATGGATAGAGGATTGGCTACCTAACAGAAGGCAGAGAGTTGGGATAAATGGTTCATATTCAGACTGGCAATCAGTAACCAGTGGTGTTCCGCAGGGGTCAGTGCTGGGTCCCCAACTCTTTACAATCTATATTAACGATTTGGAGGAGGGGACCGAGTGTAACACGTCAAAGTTTGCAGATGATACTAAGATGGGAGGGAAAGTAGTGAGTGAGGAGGACATAAAAAACCTGCAAGGGGACATAGACAGGCTAAGTAAGTGGGCAGAGATTTGGCAGATGGAATACAATACTGGAAAGTGTGAGGTTATGCACTTTGGCAGGAAAAATCGTAGAGCAAGTTATTATCTTAATGGCAAGAAACTTGAAAGTACTGAAGTACAAAGGGATCTGGGGGTCCTGGTGCACGAAACTCAAAAGGTTAGTATGCAGGTGCAGCAAGTGATTAAGAAGGCCAATGGAATGTTGGCTTTCATTGCTAGGGGGATAGAATATAAAAATAGGGAGGTATTGCTTCAGTTGTACAAGGTATTGGTGAGACCGCACCTGGAATACTGCATACAGTTTTGGTGTCCATACTTAAGAAAGGACATACTTGCTCTCGAGTCAGTACAAAGAAGGTTCACTCGATTAATCCCGGGGATGATGGGATGGACATATGAGGAGAGGTTGAGTAGATTGGGACTCTACTCATTGGAGTTCAGAAGAATGAGAGGCGATCTCATTGAAACATATAAGATTATGAAGGGGTTGGATCGGGTGGATGCAGGGAGGATGTTCCAGATGATGGGTGAAACTAGAACTAGGGGGCATAGTCTTAGAATAAGGGGCTGCTCTTTCAAAACTGAGATGAGGAGGAACTACTTCACTCAGAGGGTGGTAGGTCCATGGAATATGCTGCCCCAAAAAGCTGTCGAAGCTACATCATTACATAAATTTAAAACAGAAATAGACAGTTTCCTAGTAGAAAAGGGAATTAAGGGTTACGGGGAGCGGGCAGGAATTTGGACATGAGTCTCGGTTCCGATAGATCATGGCCCTGTGGGTAGCGGAGCGGGCCCAGGGGCCGTGTAGCCTGATCCTGCTCCTGTTTTCGTGTGTCTAATGCTGTTAGATTCAGGAGATAGTCCTGTCATAGTGGATTGGCGGTTAGGATCAGATCAGCCATGATCTTATTGAATGGCGGAGCAGGCTCGAGGGGCCAATTGGCCTACACCTGCTCCTATTTCTTATGTTCTTATGTTCTTATGTAAGTGTTGCACTGTGCAGGGAGCGCTCTAGTGGACACTAATTGTACTGCGTTAAGCAAAAGGGCTATACCAGGCATGCGTGTGTTATATCGTTTATTTTAAATTGTTTCTTTCTTTTGTTTCAATAAATACTGATCTGTTTTGCACCCAAACCACGAGTTACGTTTTTCTGTCTACCAAATAAATCCGGCGGTCACAACCATGAATAGGGGAGCGCTTCGAAATCGCACGGGGTTCCCTGGAGAAGCTCAGAGGCTTCTGACTGGCCAGAGACAAATAACCCCAACCCGCTAGCTTGTGCTAATTCCTTACAGTATATTCCCCTTAGAGTAGTCATATAATTCCCTTTTGAATGTTAGTTTTGAACCTGTTACCACTACCCTTTCTTGCAGTGCATTGCACATTATCATAACTCACTGCATAAAACAATTTTCGCCTCTGATTCTTTTATCAATCACTTTCAAACTGTGTCCTCTGGTTACCGACACTTCTGCCGCTGGAAACAGTTTCTCCTAAGTTAATCTATCAAAAAACTACCTTATTTCGAACACCTATCAAATCTCCTCTTAACCTTCTTTGCTGTAAGTAGAACAGCTCCGGTGTTTCGAGACCCTCCACATAACTGAACTCCATCATCCCTGGTTATTTTCTAATAAAACTTTTATTGGCCATTGTTCATTTTCTATCGCAGCTTCAATTAGCTGAGTTTTAATTTCTATGCACACCTCTACTGAAGCAGTTAATTAAATTTCGCAACAGTTTACTGAAAAGTGAAATCGGATTAAGCAGTTGCTTTTATGTCAAATCAATTAACATTAGGAATAAAGTTCTGGCTGTTTTAATTCAAATTTATTCAACAGAAACACAAGGAAACACTCCGGATACAAACTGAAACACTGAGAGTGAAAACTATATCCTAATAAAGGAGGAGGTTAAGATTTTCCAGCTGGTTAATCGATATGCTGTTCTAAAGGTCATTTCGACAGTTCGAGATCGGACACTTGTAGAACATGAACTGCTGGCAAGAGGCTGCGCCCATGAAGAGTGGAGTGAGAAATATCTCAGGAGACAACTGGGGAAAATCCGATCTGATCAATTGCTCCAGAGCAGTTTTTCGCCGAGAAAATCCAAATCTGGGAGTCCAGCAGCAGTGAGCGTTGTCCCGGGGATTGGAAAAACAACAATGTTACAAAATATTCTGGGCCACTGGGAAAATATACTCACACTTTCAATTTGATTTCAGCTTTAAATTCCGGGATTTGAACGCTACTAACTGTAGACTAAACCCGAGGAATCTGATTCTGGATCTGTATCCTTACTTTGGAAATATTCTGTGAGAGGTCTGGAGGAACCCAGAGGGTTTGCTGTTCATATTCGATGGTCTGGATGAATTCAAGAACAGGATCGATTTTGCTGACAATCGAAGTAATACAGAACCACAGCACATGAGCACAGATCCCTAAGACTGGTGTGAAGTGTCTGACATTGTGTACAGTTTAATACAGCTCAAGCTGCTCCCAGGATGTTCAGTGATAATGACTAGCCACCCCACTGCATTACATTTATTGGAAAAGGCTGAGATCAATGTCTGGGCTGAAATTCTGGGATTTGCAGGTGAAAAGCGGAAGGAATATTTCAACAAGTTTTTTGAAGATCAGACGGTGGCAACAGCTGTTTTTAAACACGTGGAGGAGAACGAGATCCTGTATACCATGTGCTACAACCCTTCCTACTGCTGGATCCTCGGCCTGGCACTGGGTCCCTTCTTTACACAAAAAGACAGGAAACAGCAGCGAGTTCCCACGACAATCAACCAACTATATTCCTACTATATTTACAAAATTCTGAAAAACCACGGCCGAGACATTGAAAGCCCCCCAGATGTGTTACTGATGATGCGTGAGATGGCCTTCACAGCAGTCACTGAGAAGGAGATTGTGTTTAGAAATGGAGATTTGATCAATTGCAATCTGCAACCTCCCCAGTTCCTGTCTGGGTTCATGATGGAATTTTTGGAGAGAGATTTTTCTGTCCAGAGCGTGGTGTACACATTCCCGCACCTCACCATCCACGATTTTGTAGCCGCACTCGCACAATTCCTTACTCCAGGTCCCCGGGACATCCGGAAGCTGCTCAGTGAAGCCCACAGGAAGCAAGATGGGTGATTTGAGAAATGTCACCGTTTTGTTGCTGGTCTTTCATCCCCACAGGCAGCTCGATCCCTGGAGGAGTTTCTGGGTCCATTTCTTCATCAAGCCACCTGCCGAGTGATTCATTGGGTGAAGGAAAAGATTGAAGGCCAGATTGGGAACACGGAAAGTGAAGCTGGTAAAGGGAACCTCCTGAACACATTGCACTACCTGTTTGAGTCTCAGAATACAGCACTGGCTCGGGCCACAGTAGGATCTGTAGGGACACTTACATTTAATGGCTTGACATTGACCCCGATTGACTTTGCGGTCCTGTCTCATGCAATTGGACTTTGTGATGCATTGAAACACCTTGATCTGGAGAAGTGCTCAATTCAGTGTGAAGGTCTCCAGCGGCTGGGACCCGTACTGCACAAATGCTGGGTGTTGAGGTAACTGTTAATTTGTCTCTAACTGTTGGGTGAATTTTGGAACGGTCACGGATTATGTTGTTGCTCCATATTGAAGGGAAACAAACAGTTCAGTTAAACCTGAGAGAAGCAGGTACAACACAAAAATGACTTTTATTAACAGGATCATTTAGTAAGTCTCTAATAATGTTAAATCAAAATGGATCCTTGTGAACATGTAGGGATTTTACAGTCTTTATCGGATCAGCAAACACAGGTCACTGAGATTCTGACAATATAATTACAATAAGTCTTATTGAAAATGTTGGACGCCTGAATGCAAATGTAAAATAGAAGCCGGCACATCCACTATTTTAACCAGAAACAGGACAAAAACCCAAATTTAAGCAACTAACAGTTACATGTTTAATCCAGTATAGTCTAGGAGCTGTCTTGTCGTCGAGGAGTTTTCCTGGATTGGGAATATTTGAGAAACGAGAATTCTTTCAGCTGTTAATGTTTACAGATATTCGCATCCTGAATATTAAGAAAAGAATGACATTCAGGATATTAAATCTGCCGGTAAAATGGTTCCAATCTAACATGTTGTGGGGTATGAGCCCCAGAGGCAAGTGGTGGGGCCTCGCACACATTGGGCGGCTCCTGGGTAAACCGGGGGCAGTGAACCTGGGAATTCCCCATAATCCGCCCCCTTGATGTGGGGCCCCACTCGGGGAGGGAACTCCGAATATTCCCCAGAGTTGTCGGGCCAGTTACACCTGAAATAAATGTAGAGCCTATGTATTGGGGAATGAAGTGAGAGACTCCACTCCCCTATAAGCTAGGAGCTCAGTGACATTTAAAACTTGTAACGGGACAGCATAAACTCTCCTTCTTACATAAAATCCTGGGGGCGAATTTTAAGGCAGCAATTAGTGCCCTTTCACAATATAACTCACCCCGAGATATGATACAGCGTAATAATAATACTCGAGAATAAAGTATAGGGAATCACCGCATTATCATTTAATTCTGTGAACATCGGCCCTTTCCCATAAACTCCGGTATTTAAGGAGCAGCAGAAATGAATCAAATTTCCCCAAACATGACGGTGCTGGTCACTGAGTTCCAGGAGGCTAATTCTGATCATCAGGGAATGAAACCGGACTGAGGGACATTTAAAGGCTTCACAGAGACAGCACTTTATTTAATAAATACATTTACTGACAATCCCTGAATATATGCGCAGTTGGACAGATTGACATTCATTGTCATTAACAGGAAAACCGGGTTGTTAATTTCCTGATGAAATTTCAGTGATTGCTCTGATATCCGAGAGAGAAAAATATATCAGATCCAGGGTTTCATGCAATTTGTTTCTCCCGCTCTGTGTTTAGACTGAATGAAAATAAACTGGGAGATTCAGGAGTGAAGCTGCTGTCTGCAGCTCTGAGGAACACGGACTGTAAAATACAGGAACTGGAGTAAGTACCAGACTGTGCGAGATTGTGTTTATAATAACTGGATGTCTGTCACTGTACATTATTATTAGTATCAGTAGTAGTGTTATTAATAAACATTGGGGATTTACTCTGATTCCGGTTATTTCTCTCTCTGATCCTCAGTCTATGGGGTATCGGTCTTACAGCCTCTTGTGCCGGGGATCTCACCTCCGCTCTCAATACAAACTGGTCACTGACGATTCTGAACCTGAGTTTTAGTAAACTGGGAGATTCAGGATTGAAGCTACTGTCTGTGGCTCTCAGGAACCAGGACGGTAAAATACAGGAACTGGAGTAAGTAAGAGACAGTGTGAGAATGTGTTTATAATAACTGGATGTCTGTCACTGTAAATTATTATTAGGATCAGTAATGTGGTTATTAATAAACACTGTGCATTTACTCTGAGTCCTGTTATTTCTCTCTCTGATCCCCAGGTTGGTTGATGTGTGTCTCACAGATTATTGTGCCGAGGATCTCGCCTCCGCTCTCAGCACAAACCAGTCACTGACGGTTCTGAAACTGAGTAAACATAGAAACAGAGAAGGTAGGAGCAGGAGTAGGCCATTCGGCCCTTCGAGCCTGCTCCGGCATTCAATGAGATCATGGCTGATCATCCAAATCCCTGTCCCTGCCTTCTCCCCATATCCCTTGATCCCTTTAGCCTCAAGAAATATATCCAACTCTTCTGTGAATATATTTAATGAGCTGGCCTCCACCGCCCTCTGTGGCAGAGAATTCCACAGGTTCACCACTCTCTGGGTGAAGAAATTCCTCCCCATTTCAGTCCTAAATGGCTTAACCCTTATCCTTAGACTATGACCCCAGGTTCTGGAGTCCCCGGCCATCAGAAACATCCTTTCTGCATTTAGTCTGTCCAGACTTAACAGAATTTTATAGATTACGATGAGATCCCCTCTCAAACTTCTAAACTCCAGTGAGTATAAACCCAATCGACACAATCTCTCCTCGTACATCATTCCTGCCATTCCAGGTATCAGCCTGGTGAATCTTCACTGCACTCCATCCATGGCAAGAACGTCCTTCCTCAGGAAAGGTGACCAAAACTGCACACAATACTTAAGGTGCGGTCTCACCAATGCCCTGTACAACTGCAGCAAGACATCCTTGTTCTTGTACTCGAACCCCCTTGCTACGAATGCCAACATACCATTTGCCTTCTTAACCGCCTGCTGCACCTGCATGCTTACCTTCAGCGACTGGTGCAAAATAACACCCAGGTCTCTTTGCACTTCTCCTTCTCCCAATCTACTGCCATTCAAATAATAGTCTGCCTTTTTTTTTTTGCCACCAAAGTGGATAACCTCACATTTATCCACATTATAGTGCATTTGCCATGTTTCTGCCTAATCACCCAGCATGTCCAAATCGTACTGGAGTTTCACGACATCCTCCTCAAAGCTCACCCTCCCACCCAGCTTTGTGTCGTCTGCAAATTTGGAGATATTACATCCAATTCCCTCGTCCAGATCATTAATATATATTGTGAACAGCTGGGGTCCTAGGACCGATCCTTGTGGTACCCCACTAGTCACTGCCTGCCACTCGGAAAATGACCCGTTTATTCCAACTCTTTGCTTTCTGTCCACCAACCAGTTCTCTATCCAAGTCAATACCATGCCCCCAATCCCATGTGCCTTAATTTTGCACGCTAATCTCTGATGTGGGACCTTATCGAAAGTCTTCTGAAAGTCCAAATACACCACATCCACTGGTTCTCCTTTATCTATTTTACCAGTTACATACTCAAAAAATTCCAGTTGATTATTCAAGCATGATTTACCTTTTGTAAATCCATGTTGACTTTGTCCGATCCTGTCACTGGGAGATTCAGGAGTGAAACTACTGTCTGCGGTTCTGAGGAACGCGGAGCATAATATACAGGAACTGAGGTAAGTTCCAGACCGTGTGAGATTGTGTTTCTAATAACTGAATGCCTCACACTGTGCATTATTATTAGTATATTTAATAGAGTTATTAATAAACCCTGATTCCTGTTAATTTTTCTCTCTGATCACAGGCTGGATAATAACGTTTTCACCGATTTTTGTATCGAGCATCTCACTTTCGCTCTCAGTACGTTCTGAACCTGAACAAGAAGCATTTTGGAGATTCAGGAGTGAAACTTCTGTCTGCGGCTCTGAGGAACCAGAACTGTAAAACACAGGAACTGGGGTAAGTACCAGACTGTGAGATTGTGTATATAATAATTGCATGTCTGAACACTGTATATTATTATTAACTTCAGTAATAGTGTTTGTATTAAATGTTGGGGATTTAGTCTGATTCCTGTTATTCTCGCTCTGATTAACAGGCTGGATAATATCGGTCTCACAGGTTCTTGTGCCGAGGATTTCGCCTGCGCTCTCAGTACAAACCGTTCATTGACCAAGCTGGACCTGAACCATAATAAATTGGGAGATTCTGGAGTGAAGCTACTGTCTGCGGCTCTGAGTAACCCGGACTGTAAAATACAGCAACTGAAGTAACTACCAAAATGTGTGAGATTGTGTTTATAGTAACTGGATGTCTGAAATGTTAGATATTAATTATTATCAGTAATTTTGTTATGAATAAATACAAGGTATTTAATTTGATTCATGTTATTTCTCTCTCTGATCCCCAGCCTGGGTGATATCGGTCTCACAGATTCTTGTGTCAAGGATCTCACCTCCACCCTGAGTCCAAGCCGGTCACTGATCATTCCACAGCTGAGATCAAACTCCTTCACAGACGAATCTGTCCCCGCTGTCCGCCGCCTCTTACTGACCTGCAAAAGTCTGGAGCATATCGTGTGAGTGTTTCTGTTAATGTTTATTGCAAAAAATAAATTATAGATGGGATTCAGTCAATTTTATGGGTAATATTTGTCTGTAATTATTGAAATATTAACCGCAGACTGCATGTGATTTACACTGTTGAGTAATATGTTTATTTCCTGTTCAATCTTTAAACTGTTGCAGGCTGTGGAGAAATGAGTTCAGTTCCCATGGAGAGAGACACCTCGAGTCACTGCGGGGATCCAAACGCAGACTGAGAGTGGAAGTGTGAACATTTCAATTGATGACCATCACTGCTCTCATTATATGACCATTTTGGGCGGGTCTTCTGCTCCTCCCCTTTAAGCGGTCATGCTCCGGGTTTAAATCCTATCGGCCCCTTTAACGGTTTCCAGCTGGAGTTCAGCGCACGCCACCTCCCATTGTGATGCCAGAGGGTCAGCCACAGGGTCACGAGACTCAGCCGCTCGGCCACACAGCGCTGCTTCTGCAGGATATCTGGGGCTGAATGTTCCGCAGTGGGGTACTGGGGAAATTCACAGACAGGATGGACCCAGGGTGGGGCTCCGTCTGGGCTGCAGTGGGACACTGACAATTGCACTCAGTATTCCTGGGCGTCTCTCCCAGTGAGGAGTCGAACTCTGTAAAAAGTATCCATTTGTACAGTGAGTGTCTCTCGCAATGTGGAGTCAGACTCTATAACAACTGTCCCTACAACCCTCCGAGATCTCTCCACTCCTCTGAACTGTTGCACATCCTCGATTTTAATCAGTCCACATTGGCGCCATGATTTCAGCTGCCAGGGTCCTAATTTCTGGAATTCCCTCCAGAATCTCTTCGCAGATCTACCTCTCTCTCCTCCTCCTTTAAATGCTTCTTAAAACCTACATCTTTAACGAAGCTTTAGGACATCTGTCTTAAAATCTCTTTATATGGCTCGGAATCAATTTTTTTCTGGTAATTGTCTTGAGACGTTTCAATACATTAAAGCCGCTATATAAATGCAAGTTATTGTTGTTGTTCCTGTGTTTTGTTAATAAAAATCCACCGCTGACTTCAGCTCGCGCCTGGTCTCCTCGTTACATTCAAAAAACTGGTTTCATTGTAACAGTATATTAAATTAGGGTTCCTCCAAAGTATATCCCACCTTCTCCAAAAGACACTGTAGATGCGACCTGTCGGTCTATTGAAGCGGGTGGTCTTACTCGGGAGGCTGGATATAAAATTTACTCAAGATGTTGAGACTGAGTCTCAGCAAAAGAGCGCAGCTGGGACTCTAAAAATGGCACCCCACAGGCAACGGGAAATGGCCACCATGAACCAGTCCCAAAATGGTCAACATCACCCTGCAGCAAAATGGCCCCCATCAATCTGCAACAAATCATAGAATCATACAGCCAATTCGGCCAATCCTGCCTGTGCCGGCTCTTTGAAAGAGCGATCCAATTAGTCCCAATCTCTCTCCCATAGCCCTGCAAATTTTGTCTTTGCAAGGATGCAAGTACAATCTGCCTCCACCACACTTTCAGGCAGTGCATTCCAGATCAAAACAACTCGCTGCAGAAAAAAATCCTACTCATCTCTGCTCTGGTTCTTTTGCCAATTATTTTAAGCCTGTATCCTTTAGTTACCCTTCCTGCTGACCTGGAAATAGTTGCTCCCTATTTACTCTACCAAAACCACTCAAATGACCTCCATGTCCCTTCAAATTTGTCTCATCATTCCGAAGCACAAGCATTATTTTGAAATGTCCATCCACGGGGTTCACGTTTCCAATTTTAATTTACGTTCAGCCCCTGTTCATCACGCACCGAGTTAACATATTTTTGTCACATTGCAGGCCTGGCTACTTTAACTCCAATCTTTAACCTCTTCAAAACACAAGGGCCACAATCCAACAGCAACTTGTTAATCCGAGATAACAAAACCAGGTCCCAGAGAGGAAATTAAACCCCAGGTAATAAACAGCCACAACTCAGGTGGATCCATTTACTACAAACTGTGGAGTGGCCTCGTTCAAAGTCCAAAGATGTGCGGGTTAGGCTGATTGGCTTTGATAAAAATTGGCCCTTAGTGTTAGGGGGGATTAAGTACGTGGGGTTACGGGGTTACGGGGATAGGGCTTGGGTGTGATGGTTGTTAGTGTAGGGACCGGGTGCTAGGGTTTGGATGATTAGCCATGATCTCGTTGAATGGTGGAGCAGGCTCGAAGGGCCGAATGGCCTACTCCTGCTCCTATCTTCTATGTTTCTATGTTTCTATGTTCAATCCGCTCTGGAGGAGGCCTCAGTCACTCCCCTCTCGTCGAGGATTTGGTAAGTCCCCTCTGGTGGAGGTCTCAGTCAGTCCACTCTGGAGGAGGTCTCGGTCAGTCCACTCTGCAGGAGGTCTCGGTCAGTCCCCTCTCATCGAGGACTCGGTCAGTCCCCTCTGGAGGACATCTCGGTCAAACCCCTCTGGAAGAGGTCTCGCTCAGTCCCCTCTGGAGGAAGTCGTGGTCAGTCCCCTCTGGAGGATTACTCGGTCAGTCACCTTTGGAGGAGGTCTCGGTCAGTCCCTTCTAGAGGAGGTCTCGGTCAGTCCCCTCTGGATGAGGTCTCGGTCAGTCCCCTCTGGAGGAGGTCTCAGTCAGTCCCCTCAGGCGGAGCTCTCGGTCAGTCCGCTCTGGTGGAGGTCTCGGTCAGCCCCCTCTGGAGGAGGTCTCGGTCAGTCCCCTCTGGTGGAGGTCTCGGTCAGCTCCCTCTGCAGGAGATCTCGGTCAGTCCCATCTGGAGGGGGTTCTCGGTCAGCCCCATCTGGAGGCAGCCTCGGTCAGTCCCCTCTGCAGGAGGCCTCGGTGTTTCCACTCTGAAGGAGGCCTCGGTCAGTCCCCGCTGGAAATGTCTTAGTCAGTCGCCTCTGGAGGAGATCTTGGCCCGTTCCTGCTGGAGAAGGCCTCTGTTAGTCTCCTCTGCAGGAAGCTCTTGTCCAATAGCCCTCTTGCCCAAATTTTAAGTCCCTAAATCTTTTCGATGCATTTTGCAAAATAATCAGCACTAGATGGCAAAAATAAAATGATTAAAACACAGTACAATTAGTAAGGAAACAGCACGGGTCCAGGCTCCCTCTCTCTCACTCAGTTATACGGACAATCTCTTAGCAACACAATTTACCATCCAATACCAGTTATGAACCAGAGGAACTGAAGAATAAATGATTGAGAGACAAGAAAGAAGTTGACGACACACAGGAGAAACAAGACTGAGAGGATTTTCCTCCAGAGAGGGGGCTGGTTTTAATTGGGGCTCATCCACACTTGGGGCCCCAACCTTGACCACACCCATCCAAACACCAGCCCACACAGAATCCCAACCACCCAGCTACGCACCAGTCGATACACAAACCACCCTGCGACCCATCAACCCAAATATTACCCCACCCAATGATCAACTTACCCAGGGTCCAACCAATCGAGATGCAACCCACCCAGAGACACACCCACCCAATACCACACCACCCAGATACCACACCACCCAAAGAACCACTAACTGAGACATACTCCACACTGGGACTCACCCAACCATGTGAGCAGTTTAATACTGCAGGCTGCAGCTACTACCCTGAGCCTTTGACAGGTTGCTATATCGCTCCTGTATGCCCTGTCTTTCTGCTCATTCTCATGTTAATCCGGACTAATGCTGTCCAGTGACGGACTGATTTGTTCAGGAACGTTCCAGGGACCTGTTTTTTTATTTGAAACTGTAATATTTGTTGTGAATATTACTGCAGTTTGATATAATCCTAAACACTGATCCCACGCACAGGCCATACACAGGGATGGCCAAATAACATCACCCGGTGAAACAGATCACAGCTCACAACAAACCACAAGGACAGGGCTGGAAGGAGCAATTCTGATGCGTGACGGATTCCTTCCCCATCCACTCTACTCCCTCCCTCACTTGCTCCAAGTCCTCCTGTGTGTATTCCTTACCTGGGGATTTCACCTCCCTCCCTCAACTGCTCCAAACCCCCTGAGTGTATTCCAAACCTCTGGACATCCTCTCCCTCCCTCCCCTGCTCCAAACTCCCTGTGTGTATTCCTTGACTGGGTTCGCCTCCTCCCTCCCTCAGCTGCTCCATACTCCCCTGTGTGTCTTTCTGGTCTGGGGATATCCCCTCTTCCTAGAAACTGATGAACTTTCCCTGCAAACTGGGATTAAGCTGTTGAATCACAGAATCATCGTATCATAGAATGGTTACAGTGCAGTAGGAGGCCATTTCGCCCGTCGATCCCGTGCTTCCTCGCTGCAAGAGCACTTCAGCTAGACCCACTCCCTCGCACTTACCCCCTGGCCCTGCGTTTTTTTTTCCTTTGCGTACTTATCTGAGTCCTTTTTAAAGCCACGATTGAATCTGCCTCGACCACCATTTCAGGCAATGCATTCCAGATCCTAACCACTCACTGCATAAAAAAGTTTTTCCGCATGTGGCCGTTGGTTCTTCTGCCAATCACCTTAAATGTTTGTCCTCTGGTTCTCGACCCTTCCAATAATGAGAACAGTTACTCTCTATCTACTCTGTCTAGAACCCTCGTGATTTTGAACACCTATGTTAAACCTTCTCTCAACTTTCTCTCCGGTTTATCCATGTAAATGACGTCTCTCATCGCTGGAACCATTCTTGTAAATCTTCTGTGAACGTTCTCTAAGACCTTCGCAGCCTTCCTAAAGTGTGGTGCCAGGAATTGAACACAATACTCCAGTCGAGCTCAGACCAGTGTTTTATAAAGTTTCATCATGCCTTCCTTGTTTTTCTGCTCTATGCCTCTATTTATGAAGCCCGAGATCCCGAATACTTTTTCAATCGCATTCTCAACCTGCCCTGCCACCTTCAATGATTTGAGCACATATAACCCCAGGATATTGCAGCCCTTTAGAATTGTACCCTTTAGTTTATATTGCCTCTCCTCGTTGTTCCTACCAACATGTACCACTTCATACTTTGCTGCATTAAATTTCCATCTGCTACTCGTCCATCCATTCCATCAGCTTGTCTGCTCTCCACTTGAATTATATGACTATCCTCCTCATTGTTGACTATACTTCCAGGTTTTGTTTCACCTGCAAATTTTGACCTTGTGCCCTGTATACACAAATTCAAGTAATTAATATAAATCAAGGAAAACAGTGATCTTAGAACCGACCCCTGGGGAACACCACTGTGTAACTTCCTCCAGTCCGAAAAACAACCGTTCGCCACTACTCCCAATTTCCTGTCACTTAGCCGATTTCATATGCATGCTGTCCCTGTCCCTTTTATTCCATGGGCTTCAACTTTGTTGACAAGCCTATTGTATTGTACCGTATCAAAAGCCTTTTAGAAGTCCATGTACACCACATCAACTACATTGCCCTCATCAACCCTCTCTGTTACCTCATCAAGTTAGTTAAACACGATTTGCTTTTAACAAATCCATGCTGGCTTTACTTAATTAATCCACACTTGTCCCATTGAGTTTGTCCCAGATTATCGTTTCCTAAATCTTCCCCACTACCAAGGTTAAACTGACTGGGCTGTAGTTGCTTGATTTATCCTTACACCCTTCCTTGAACAAAGGTGTAACATTTGAATTCTCCAGTCCTCTGGCACCACCCCCGTATCTATGGAGGATTGGAAGATTATGGCCAGTAGCTCCGCAATTTCCACCATTATTTCTCTCAGCATCCTAGGATGCATCCCATCCGGTCATGGAGACATATCTACTTTAAGTACAGCCAGCCATTCTAGCACCTTCACTTGAACAATTTTGTTTTATCCCATCCAGTATCTCAACTACCTCCTCTTTCACGATTACTTTGGCAGCTACTTCTTCCTTGGTAAAGACAGATGCAAAGTACTCATTTAATACATCAGCCACGCCCTCTGTCTCCATGCGTAGATCTAGTTTTTGGTCTCTCATTGCACCCACCACTCAACATACGACCCCTTTACTATTTATATGCATATAGAAGAATTTTTATTCCTTCTAATGTTAGCCGCCAGTCTTTCTCACACTCTCTCTTGTCCGTTCTGATTTACTTTTTAACTTTCCCTCTGAACTTTCTATATTCAGCCTGATTATCACTTGTAATCTTCACCTAACATCTCACATGCGCACACTTTCTCCACTTCATCTTACTCACTATCTCTTTCATCATCCATGGAGATCTGATTTAATTACCCTACATCTCCCTCTCGTGGGACTGTTCCTCGACTATATCCGAACCATCTTTTATTTAAATGCAGCCCATTGTTCAATTACAGTTTGGCCTGCCAATCTTTGATTCCAATTTACCAGAGCCATTCTCAACCCAATGAAACTGGTCTTCCACCAATTAAGCATTTTCACTCTAGATTGCTCCCTGTCCTTTTCCATATCTAATCTAAACCTTATGATACTACGACCACTTTTCCCTATATATGCTCCTAATGACAATTGCTCCACCTGACCCACCTCATTCCCCAGAACCAGATGTAGCAATGCCTCCTTGTTCATTGAGCCAGAAGCGTGCTGATCAAGAAAGAGCACGCTTCAGAAATCCCTCACCCTCTTTACAATATTACTATCGCAGTCTATGTTAGGATAATTGAAGTCCCCATTAGCACTATTACATAGTTGTTGCAGCTCTCTGTAATTTTCCTGCAAATGTGCCCCTCTATATCGTTCCTACTGGTTGATGGCCTATAGAATACACCTAGTACTGTAATGGCACCTCTACTGTTTCTTAACTCTAACCAAATAGAGCCTGTCGTTGACCCTTCCAGGACATCCTCTCTCCAGCACTTTAATATTCTCCTTAATCAATACCACCACCCCACCTCATTACTTTCCTTCGCTGTCTTTCCTGAACACCAATGGTTAACTTGTTCATGCATTTGCTGTCTATTTTACTTGTTGAAATTAGATGTTGTGGTTGATGACACATCGCCTTCCCCGGATTGGAGCTGGGTTCAGATGCATCGCTGACTAATGGAATTAAAATCCCGGACTGCTGTCTGACTCATGCCTTAAATAGAGTTCATCAGCTCAAAAGTTTACGGTTCTGAGCTCATTAGCTTAGGCTTTTAAAAATGTCATACTCATTACAAACAGCTCGTTTTATACATTGCTCTCTCTCCCGCTATGTGGGAATTCATACAATTCTTTATTATATCATTATATTAAAGTTACTATTCAACTTCCTATGAAGAGAATTATTTTACTTATTATTTATCAATAACGACAGATGGATGAATAAAAATAGACTGAAGTGATCTTGAGACCGGGGGAGGTGTATCGATTTGAATTAAATGTTAAGGTAGATTGTAAACGCAACCTACGGCTGGTTGGTTTTCTCCTGTTGTAGTATACAATTGTGTTGGCCGGTTGAGATTTTCAATTAATATCTGTGAACAAAGACGTCTAATGTCACATTGACGAGTCAAGTTCCTATTGTCTCCATCAATCGACACTGCTCAGGAGACAGGGCCCCGTTCTATTGGCCCCGGAGACAATGGGGGGCGGAGTCTGATGGGGAGACCAGCGCCTGTAACATTCACACTGAGATTACAGAATTACAAATAACCATCATTGTAACACATGGTTTCTACATTAAAAGAAACTATATCTGTAAATTAAACTGAGCATCTCATTCCAGTACCCGTGGTGTGAGGCAGTTAATGCTGACACCCACATGGTCTACTCCACTGCTGACGCTCAATCATGACTGTTCTCTCAGATTATTACGTAGTATTTACAGCACAGAAATGGGACATTAGGCCCAACAAGTCCATGCTGGTGTTTATGCTCCCCACGAGCCTACTTCCACCCCTCTTCTTCTAACCACATCAACATTTCCTTCTACCCCTTTCTCCCATCTGTGCCTATCCAGTTTCCCCTTTGGACATCTATGTTATTTGCTTCAACTATTTCATGTGGCAGCGAGTTCCAAGTTCTCACCACTCACCGGGTAAAGAAGTTTCTCCTGAACTCCCTGCAGGATTTATTAGTGACTCTTCTATTTATGGGCGATAGATCTGTTCTCCTCTGCAAGTGGAAACATTTTCCCTACATCTACGAATTAAGCCCTTTCATAACCTTAAAGAACGCTATCAGTTCACACCTCAGCCTTTTCATTCCTAGGGAAAAGACCCCTAGCCTGTCCAAACATTCCTGATATGTATACTCTCTCAGTTCTCGTATCATCCAAGGAAATCGTTAATTACACATCTTCCATTGTCTTTATGTCCTTGTTTTTAATATGGGGACAAGAAATGTGCACAAAACTCCAAGTGTGGTCAAAACAAGGTTCGATACGAGTTTAGCATAAAGGACCAGAAATTAGGATCAGGGACTTGCCGCGCGTGCAAGCCCCCGATGTGCACTTGCCCGGCGCGCCTGCCTTTCAGCTCCCGGGACGCGTGGATTTCCTTTTCTCAGACGATGGCTCCCCGGCAGTGTCTTGCATCACGCCGACCAGGAGCGCAGCCAGCGAGAAGCCTCGAGCGTGGAGTGCAACTGAGACACGCCCCTTAAGGTCTAATTTCCATAGAACACGCCCCCAATCTTTCCAAGCAGCTGGAGAGGACTTGTACTTACAGAGCAGCAGTGCAATTAGGTTATCTGTATTTTTATGAATGTTTTGTTAACTTTTATAACATTTAAAAAACGTTTAAATGATTTTGATGACTCTGAGATAGTTTTAAAGAGAATTGAAGCTATTCAAGCAGTTTACAAAGACTTGAAAACATTCTTTTCATTCTTTTCAGTTAATTGGTTGGAATGAGCACATTTCACGTGATTAAAAGATCTCAGAACTTCACTGAGGATGACCTCAGGAACCTCCTCAACGAGGTGCAGGCAAATCACCTGCACATCATGGGGAATGAGCAGTCGAGGGCACTGCGAAAATGTCAGATGACAGCGTGGTCGGAAGTTGCACAAGCTGTCAGCGTGACCAACACCATTCCATGTACAGCGGAACAATGTCTCAAGAAATTCAGTGACTTGTTGTGATCTGTCAGGGTTTGTACAGTTATTACTAAAGTGTACTGTAACATTGCTTAGAATTTAAGTTAACCAGATTTCAAAAGGCTTTCAATGCATTCACTTCAGTCAAGTTACTTCTTGGTAAAGTCACCTGAGGTAACAATAAAACTTTCTGGCTTTGGGGCCAGCTCAGGGTTACCTACTGTTCCCTTATCTTGATTCCCGTGCTTTGAGCTGTAAAACTTCAATCAAAGATTTAAAGAAACACCCAACCCAGTCTTCAAAGCCTTTGCTGCCCATGTCAGAAATGCAGCTGTGTGATTCTCTTTTTTCTGCTGCAATTTCAGAGTAAAAGTGCTCACAACTCCAGGGAACTCACACGCCCAGGCGGTGGTGTTGCCATGCTGAGTGTTTTGATGGAACATGAGGAACGGGTCCAGCAGATGTACGGATTTGCTAGCAATCGCCCCGCAGAAGAATCTCAAACAGACATTGCTGACCCTCAACGTGATTTGGCCTGGCCAGCTATATGTTAAACAAGGTTAGGTGTGTGCTGGATATCTGTGATTCGGCATATCGTGTTTTACCTTTGCAAATGTTTTCTGCTTCCTTCCCACAGCTGGACAGAGTACCTCTCACACACGGGATGAGCAGTGCGTGGAGTCAGCGGCCACAGAGGGCATTGGGGAAGTTGTTTCTGATGCAGTGGCAGCAGTTACTGAGGTGGTTGAGGAACAGGAGGAACCTGTCCTATGTCAGCAAGTGCAGCAGGAGTGTATGGACCCTGTGTCGCTGCCCATTATCTCACCATCTCCTGGCCCATGTGGCTCTGTGCCAGTCACTGCTGACTGTAGCTCCACAGACAGACACCATATTGACACTTCAGTGCAGGTGGGAGGAGCAGAAAGACATTCAGTGCAACAGCACCTACAAGATGAGGAGCAACATATTGCAGGTTTCAGTCAATTGCTGAGCTCTCTTACTGAGAAGGATGTAGACTCTAGAGACTCTATCAGGCAGGGAATCGATAATCTTGGCATTACACTAAATCAGATATCATCTCAGTTGGTGGTGCTTAATGAGAATTCTCTTAATCAGGTGAGATTGCAGTTGGTGGCGCTTAATGAGAATTCACTTAATCAGGTGACATTGCAGTTGGCGGCGCTAATGAGAATATGGTTTCACTAGTTAATTCACATGAACCTGTAACTACTGCCATTACGCTGACTCCAGCAGAAGGGCCCTTCCCAGGTCACAGTGCAGAGCCACTTTGGTCCCAGGAGCCAGCAGCTGCGCCAGTCATGATGCAGGGAAACGTAGACTTGCATCAGCAACAACCCTTTCATGAGGCAGCTGCTGAAGAGCAGGAAAAGTCTCACAGGGGCCTTGCAAGTAGCTCCGGAGGGCTCCAGTCACGGGGATTGAAAAGGTGCATGAAACGTTAGGGTGTCACCTTCAGCTCACTCCGCCTCCTTCAACCCTAACTCACAGAGGCCAGTGGCCAAACCGTTATATTGTTATATTTTTCATTTTATTGAAATGTTAAATGTTTTCTTACATATTTAAATTCAAATGTTTATTTCTGAATGAAAGGATATGTAACCTTGTCGTTTCAGCAGTACACCCAGTAATCAATGTTAAAACAATTTCAACATTTATTTTATTTCAAACATTTTGACAACTGTTACAAAAGTAGAAAATAGCTAGTTTCCACCTTGAATGTCTGTGTTGCAGTAAGAAAGTAAAAATAATTACTGTAAAATGTTTACACTTTTTTTTTACATTTTACATTTTGCACATGTTTGAAAACGTTAAAATAGGTTGTTACCATCTTCAATTTTGTAATTTCACTAAGAAACCAGAACAAATGACTTAAACCTGTTTACAGAACAAATGACTTAAACCTGTTTAAAAAGTAATTTCAAAACTTTTAACGTACTTGCACGAAGAAAGAAAGATAAGTAAATACGATCTGTTTCCAATATTTTTTCTGCACTGTTCCTGTTCACATATGTTTTAAAAGTAGTGGAGCGCTACTTAAAATTTACAAGTTATTCACTTTATACATCGAAACTGAAGCTGAGAATTGTTTGATGATGCAATAAAAGGTCACTGTTTCACTCTAATATGTGTCTGCTTCTGTGTTTGCTTAGCGGGGGGAGGTGTAGGTACAGGGCGTAACTACCGCATGAAGGTGTTGGCTACCAGCAGTTCCCGAGCAGCCTTATTTTCTGCGGCAGTTGGCTCCTCCCCATGAGGCCTGACAACATGCACATTGCCATCGCCTTCATCCTCAATTTCAACAGGCAGCTGCTCTTCAGTGTTAAGGGTCAGTCCTTCCTGCAGGGCAAGGTTGTGCAAAGCACAACAGACCAGCACAATCTTTGCCACTTTCTGGTGAGAGTACTGCAAGGTACCCCCTGTGGTGTATGTGCCTGTAAAAGTCCCCTGTGTACTGTAATGCCGGTAGTGGCCACGCGGGCTATATAAGCCTGTATATTTCTTGTATCTGTTAGTTCACCTCTAGACTTTGGTCAGTAAACACTTGTGAAACCAACTCCTGCCTTCTGTGTCTCTTTTAACACACGGATACAACAGTGGCGACGAATTGGAAACGGACTTACCTGCAATTCGGCAGCACCTCAAGGAGATCAATTCCTCAGGCGAAAGTCGAAGAAAAGCAAGAAAAAAGAAACAAGAAAAAAAACTGTGGTTTCACCAGCTAGCCGAGCTGGTGGCAGGTACTGCAATAATCCTTCCTGGGCGGCGGGCTGGGGCTCCATCAGCTGGCTCTGCAGCGGGGCCGAGCAGCGAAGGCGGAGGCAAACAGAGACAGAGGGGGGGAGCACTCGGGAGATGGCTGGTGCTGCAAAGCAGATCGGCGTTCGGACCAAGCAGAGGGAGGGAATAGTCCCAGAGAATCCGGTGGGAACGAGTCTCCACCTGTAAATAAAAATCGCGGAAAACAGCGTTGTCAGCAGCAGCAGCAGCGGGAAAGCGCGGGAAGCGCCATTTTTTTTCTGCAGGGAAGAAAGGAAAGGGAGAAGACGCCATTTTTTTCAGGATGCCTAAGACTGGCAATATTAATGCTTTCGATAATGATATAGAGGATTGGACCACATATGTGGAAAGAGTGGAGGTATATTGCACAGCAAATGGAAGAGAAAATGATAAAAAGGCATCAGTACTTCTAAATCTAATGGGCGCAAGGACATACGGGCTATTACGAAACTTAATCACTCCAGCCAAAGCAAAGGACAAGAATTTTAAGGAGATTGTTGATACCCTACAGGAACACTTAAACCCAACACCGCTGCTGATAGCGGAATGATTCAAATTCTTCAAGAGGAATCAGCACAAGAATGAATGTAACGCTGATTACCTCACCGAATTAAGGAAGCTATCAAAGCACTGCCAATTCGGGGCAGGACTGGCAGATTCTCTTCGAGACAAATTCGTCTGCGGTCTCCTAAATGAAGGAACACAGAAAAGGCTACTTTCTGAGAAAGATTTAACACTGGACAAGGTTTTCAGTATGGCTGTATCATACGAAGAAGCAGCAAGAGGAGCTGCAGAGATACAGCAAAAGACACAGGACTTCGGCACCCATGAAATGACACAGGGTTTCGAGAGATGATATCGCTGCGGCAGATCCACCCATGACCAGAAGGGACCGCTGGTTCAAGGACAAAGCCTGTAGGCAATGTGGAAAGATTGGACAAATTGCACGTGTATGCCGATCTGGACACAAAAAATCCACGGACAGGAAAAAAATCAATAAGGAAAAGTACAGAAAGCTACAAATGATGATGGACAGCAGCTCCGAAGACCAGAGGAGTGATAGCAACTCCGGAAACAAGAGACTAAGCTGTCTCAAATTAAATAATGTAATTGCCAAAGAAGGTTACCAGACCATTAGGGTTACCATCAAGATTGCGTTGTCCCCAGTTAAAATGGAGCAAGATGCAGGAGCAGCTCTGACCATCATAAGTCGGCGGGATTACGAACGGCTATTTCCGCATATACCTTTGAAAGACACATCCATTATCTTGAAAACATATACGGAGCAGAAAGTATACCCAAAAGGGAAAATAAGGGTGCCTGTTGTATGCAACGGCAAGGAAATAAAAATTGTATTTATACGTTCTGCAAGATGGTGGTCCACCGCTGTTGGGACATGAATGGATCAGGAAAATACGTTTAGACTGGCACGCCATTCAGGCACTGACGGTGACCTGTAAGAAAACAAATGATGATGACGTCATACCTGAACGATTAAAAGACATCTTGGCCAACGCCAAAGAAGTTTTTCAACAGAAACTAGGATACTTGAAAGGCATCACCGCCTCAATAAAAGTGGAAGATGCGGCAATTCCCAAGTTTTTTAAGGCAAGGCCAGTGCCATACGCAATTCGTCCTGCAGTCCAGGCAGAGCTGGAGAATTTGGAGAAGGCAGGCGTATTATCCAAGATAGAGTGGAGCGAGTGGGCAACACCCATCGTCCCGGTCATGAAGAAAATGTTGAATAATGATAAATCTGAAGAACAGAGAAAAATTCGCATCTGTGCGGACTTCAAGGTGACTGTAAGCCCGATCCTTCACACAGTACAGTATCCTCTTCCGAGGATAGAAGATATTTTCGCCTCACTATCCGGAGGGAAACGTTTCACCAAAATTGACTTGGCACAGGCATATCTACAGATGGAGGTTGCAAGGCCTCCAAAAAGTAACTCACGATAAATGCACACAAAGGCCTGTACCAGTACAATCGACTGGTTTTCGGAGTAGCATCAGCTCCAGCTATCTGGCAAAGAGCTATGGAGCAAGTCCTCCAAGGGATTCCGGGGACTCAATCCTAGACGACATCCTTGTAACAGGAGAAAACGACAACGAGCACCTTGCCAATTTGGAGCAGGTGCTCACTAGGCTGAGAGAACGGAGCCTACGAGCAAATCGCCCCAAGTGCGAATTTTTCCAGATACAAATATCATATTGTAGCCACATAATTAACGAAGAAGGGTTGCATAAGTCACCTGAAAATATTGAAGCGGTCATAAAAGCCCCAGCACCTGAAAATGTCACAAAATTAAGGTCGTTCCTGGGATTGATAAATTACTAACATAAATTTTTACTGAACTTGTCAAATCTTCTGCACCCTCTTAACGAACTGCTACAAACGGGAGTAATTTGGAAATGGAGCGAAGACTGTAAACGTGCCTTTCATAAATGCAAAGGCTTGATCACGTCCAAGGAAGATTCGGCTCATTACAACCCATCACTGCCAATCAGACTGGCGTGCGATGTATCCCCTTATGACATAGGAGCGGTATTATCGCATAGATTCGCTGATGGCTCGGAGCGGCCGATAGCTTTTGCGTCACGCTCATTGAACTCAGCTGAGCGTAACTATGCCCAGATCGACAGGGAAGCACTCAGCCTGGTATGGGGAGTGAAGAAATTCAACCATTACCTACACGGACAAAAATGTACCTTGTTGACTGACCATCAACCCCTCGTCTCCATATTCAACCCTAAAAAGTGTGTTCCCATTATGACAGCACAAAGGCTACAGAGGTGGTCCCTATTCCGAGGGGCACACCAATATGACATAGAATAAAAAGGATCAAAACAGCATGGGAATGCTGATGGTTTATCGTGCCTACCGTTGCCAACGGTAGAAGAGGCACCTACAGCAGACCCAGTGGAGATGTTCCACTCAACCATAGTGGAATGTCTACCAGTAACAAATTCTGCCTTTGAAAAGGAAACGAGAAATGACCCGACTCTTTCACGAGTGCACGATTTAATGGTGAAGGGATGGCGAACCACTGTTGCCAGCATTCTCGCAAAGAAGAGAACAGCTGTCAGTGTGGCGAGGAACCTTGATGTGTGGATCCAGAGTGGTGATTCCACCCAATCTCCAGGATAAAGTGCTAAAGGAGCTTCACGAGGGGCATCAGGGTGGAGTGAAAATGTAGAACCTAGCCAGAGCGTTTGTGCGGTGGCCAGGTATCGTAGGAAAAATCGAAGAAATGACCAAGAGACGCCTAGGATGCGAGAAGGTCCAAAACGCCCCACCACAAGCCCCTCTACATCCGTGGGAGTGGCCCTCATCTCCACGGCAAAGGGTACACATCGACTTTGCTGGTCCATTTATGGACACAAAGTCCTTAATCGCGGTTGATGCACACTCCAAGTGACCAGAGGTAATAAAGATGTCCTCCACCACCACGGAAAAAACCATCACAGTATAAAGGACCATATTTGCCAGGAATGGGCTGCCTGAACAGATCTGTTCTGATAATGGACCGCAATTTGTGTCCGAAGAATTCCGGAAGTTCTTAAATAACAGTGGGGTTAAGCAATTCACGTCTGCCCCATACCATCCCACCACCAATGGATTGGCTGAAAGGTTTGTCCAGACCTTCAAGAAGGCCATAAAGGCCATGGGTAATGAAGACATAAAACTTCAGCATAAGGTAGATAACTTCTTGTTTGCATACAGGAATGCAACACATGCGGTTACAAACCAAACACCCACCATGATGTTCTTCAATAGAAGCCTAAGATGCAAGCTGGATTTGATCAAGCCAAACATCAGAAGGGACGTGGAGAACCGGCAATTTCAAGGCATGAATGAAAGGCCAACTAGAACCTTCCAGAAAGGACAACAAGTTTTGGCCCGGGACTACCGTACCGAGAAATGGCAGCCTGGGACTATTTGCACACGACTAGGACCGCTGATGTATAACGTGGACATTGGAGAAAGCATAATCAGGCGCCATGCTGACCAGATCATAGAGTCATCCGAAAAGGGACAACCTACACCACAACTCTATACACCTAATGATGAAGTAGAGATACCCATAGTATCTACCTCTGATCCGGTGATACTGGAACCAGATGAACCCGACACTGGCATTCAAGCAAAATCAGCCTTGCCAAAAGAACCTACTACACCACTAGAAACTACTACACCATGGAGGCGTTATCTGGACCGAGTCAGGAAGCCTCCAGAGAGACTGACTTATAATTGATTAACTGCAGCAAATGTGTAGATTATTGTTCTTGTATCATGTTAATTAATGATTACTTAAAATATTATGTACTGGTTGTCTAAAAGGGGAGGAATTGTGGTGTATGTGCCTTTAAGAGCCCCCTGTGTACTGTTATGCCGCTAGTGGCCACTCGGGCTATATGATCCTGTATATTGTCTCGTATCTGTTAGTTCACCTCCAGACGTTGTTCAGTAAACGCGTGTGAAACCAACTCCTGCCTTCTGTGTCTCTATTAACACACGGATACAACACCCCCTGACCTATCCAGGCACCGGAAGCATGATTTCTGAAGTCCTATTGTCCTCTCCACCACTTGACGTGTGGACACGTTTGCATGGTTGTATCTCTCCTGAGACTGATTATTGGTATTGCGGTAGGGGGTCATCAACCATGTTCTTAGCGGATAGCCCTTGTCGCCCAATATCCTTGCGGAACCTGTAGGCAAATTGCTGCGAGAATCATACAATTTAGAGTTACGGAGGATGAAGGAATCATGATTACTTCCCCGGTGCCCTGCATTCACGTTTAGGATCCTGAGGTGCGCATCACATAATATCATTACATTCAATGAATGATACCCCTTCCTGTTTATGTATGTCACAGGTGCATCCATTGGTGCCTTCAATGCAATATGGGTTCCATCGACGGCCCCAATCACTTTGGGGAATCCAGAAATGCGATGAAATGCTAAGGCCATCGCCTTTTGATGTCACGTGGACAAGTCACCCTTAATGAAATCTGAAATCCTATGGCAAATGGCTTCTGTGACCTGGTGAATGCAGACCCTCGCAGCATTCTTGGAGATGTTGCTTATGTCACCGGTGCCTGCTTGAAATGATCCACTTGCAAAAAAGTTCAATGCATTGGTTACCTTCATGATCACTGACAAGGCAGTGCGGGTCTTCGAGCGTGGTTCCAGGTCTGCCTTCAACATGTCACATAGTCGGCCAATTGCCTCTTTACTGAAGCGCAGCCTCCTGATACACAACTCCTCGGACAGCATTTCAAATGATCGCCACTCCCTGTAAATTCTGTGTGGTGGGTAGTTCTTCCATCTGATCACGAAACGGTTATGGTTCCTCAATCTTCTACGTTGCTCCCTGGCATTCCGATTTCTTGAAGCAAATCCACACAGAGCAACACGGCAACATTTCTATAAGAGGGCATGTTCCTCGCTCAAAAGACTCCTCTTTACACAGACGTACCTGTACGGAGTAAATGGAAATAGTTGTTACAGTTATTTTAATAAACTGAGTGCCTATAACATCAACTCAGCCTATGCCAGGAAGCATGCTTTAATGGCTTGCGAACACATCCTACCCGCCTGATGAATATCACAGGCCGAGATCCTTTTCCAATAACTTACATTTGCAGAAAGTCAAGATTACATAAATACATTCATCCACGTACTTGAAGGAATACATACATAAATGCACATCCTTCAAGGAATATATACAGACATACATGCAATCATGCATACATACTTACTAAAAATAAGATATATTACTGATGACAAGTTCATTTTGTAACCATTTTATTCTTTTTTAAACTGTCATTTTCACAATTAATAAACTCAACAAATTCAATTACGGCTTGCACACAGCCACAATCGCTCCTTCTACCTACAGTACCGAAAAACCGTTTAAAAAAAAAATAAATTTAAAACTTTCCTCAGCCTTTCTTAAAATAACTTCCCTCCGTTTCCCAAACAAAAATGTGCCATTCAGAAGCTCCACTGATGAAATTGTTCTTCCTCCGAAGCTTTTCGGTGGCTTCACTCATCCTTTTTTTATGTGTAAAATGTTGGGACTTACACTCACTAAATCCATTCATTAAAATGCCGAAATTCAGTGCGCACGCACTGCCTGAAACTTCGCACATGTTCTGCCTCTTAACCCCTTGGTTAAGAGGACAGGAAATACCGGTTTGCAGCGCATGCGCTGTGCATCCTGAAAACCGGCACTTCCATAGGGCCCACGCCTGAGTACCCCGACCGTACTCACGCATTGGGACCCGAATTACTGGGCCAATGTAACTACTTTGCAACTCTATTCCTCTAGAAATAAGCATTACAGCTTTGTTAGCTTTTTTGTGGCAATATTAACCAGCCTCATTTGTGAGTCATGTTATTGTTGATAATGATTTTATTGACTGACCTCTGCAAACAATCTCTTATCAATTAGACTACAAAAACAACTTGCATTTATATGAAATCAGTTTGAATTTTGAGGGGGATGGGCGCATTTTAAGCGGAATCGATAATGTTCACACTGAGAAAGCAGCAGACATCAAACACCCGGCATAAATTGAAAGAAATGCACTCTGATTACTGCTCATTTTGACAACAAAAATTGTCCTTCGGCCTAACAGAAAGACGGTCATTCCAAAATGGAACACGGGTTGTAATATAACTCTAGTTAGGAAAGGAAGCTAAGCTTTAATGTTACATTAATTTAACCAAAATCAGAATAAATGTTCAAGGAGATTTCACCATCTTCTTCAGCTCTTCCATGAATTTAGTTTGTGTAGCTGCATAAATACACGTGTTTGTACAGGAACTCTAATACATGAGCATAACCCCGCATTCTTTGTCTATTTGTGCAGGAGATGCATAATCGGGTGGCCGATGAGCGGGGTTTGTCAGTTAAAAACTTCCGGCAGATGTCAGCCGCAGCAACATTAAACTGCCCGATACACTGAACAGTAACTTGATGGACTTGCTCTGGCTCTCCATCTCTGGAGCCCTCTGATTCTCACTGCTGTGACTCTTGAGGCATCTGCGGTCTCTACTGGCCAGTAAAATATGTCTGATTGTCAAACAATTAAAGAGTAATATCAAAACTAAAGGAATCCAAATCGTTAAAATAACTTGTAGCCAGGAGAACACGACACCTGCAGGCGATGGAAAATAGTCCAGTCCGGGGTAAAAACCCCAATGAATATTGTGGAATATTCGAACAGGTTTATAGACAATTAAATGTGGAATGCTTTGTAAATTTATCAGGACAGAGACAATTGTTATGCCGACAGAATCAATTTTCATTCTGCAATAACTTGTTTTGAACGTCTGACAACATTAGGCTAGAAATCGGCCAAATATGAACCAGATTTTAAACCACACCGACATATCCAGGCTGGTAGAATTGATGTAAATAATGATCTTAAATATGGCAGTGTAGGACAGGAAGGAACGTGGTAAGTGACTTGTACAAATGTGATAAACAATTACATTGAGGATCGTTACCAGTAGATCAGCTGTTGCCATGGTCACCATGTAGACAGAGATACATTTGGAAAGGTCGCAGGGTCATCTGGAGAGAATCACCATTGTTATGTCTCCTCTGAGACATTGCTATCGTGTTTTTATCTCCCCCTAGTGTTTTACTACTTACCTCCTTATTGTTGATATATGTCAGGTGACATTATTAGAAAGTGAAAGTAAAACAGAACTACGAGTGAGCCAGAATTCATGGATGGTGATGTCTACAGTATCTAACGCCATCCTTCTCAGTTTCCCCCATGGTTGGCATTGTCTGTAAGTAGCTTTTTATCAGATGTGCTTTACGTTTGATCTATGTCACCATTTTTTGATATTTGTGGCCAGATGAGTTAATATATTGCACTTTGTGGAGCTCCGTGGTAGCTATCTACTACTCTTTCCCCTGGCATTCAAGTGTTAGACTTTTGATTGTTGTATCATACTTACCTCACATTGTAATAGAACCGTTGAGTTATAGCAGTAACGTTTCATTCTACTATCCTAGGTTTATTTCTGCATTCAGATTGTGATTGTGATACCAATCAGCCTTATTTGATGTTGAAATTTCTTGTTCTCTCTGTAGTTTCACCCTGTTTCATTAAACTGGATAAAAAATTATCAACGCCTCCTGTTTGCTGATGAGGGTTTAGCTGTCTGTCGAATCATAGACATGAGGAGGACAGAATAGTGAAAATACACCTTTCCCATGGGCGAATCTACTAAAGGTACAGATACTCTACGTTATCATCCTGGGTACATACATAACACTAACACGAGTCAATGCATCTCCCGAGCCACACATTCCAGACACCAGTCCCACAAGCTGGAATGGAGGAACAGTCACCATTGAAACAAGCAGAGGAGACCAGATCTCACTGTTCTGGCTCCTCCAGGCATTTAAGTAGGTGTGTTACTGGTGCAGCAGCAGCGATGGCCAGAACCAAGGCCGAAGCAGCCAAAGCAAAGATGTCCTTTGCTTAAAAAGGAAATGGACAAAAAAATGGAAAAGGCACGTATTGAAGCAACATTAGCCATATTGGATATGGAAAAAGAGGCAGCAGCAGCTCTAGCGGAGGCAGAAGTCCTTGAAGCAGCTGTTGAAGGTGAAGCAACAGGCAGAAAACTTAACCTTCATCTCCCTCATCAAGGTCCAGTGCAACGCAAATCAGAATACATACAAAGCCACTCTAGGTCACAAGCTGTTAACTCTTCAATGCCCGACATGGAGCCTGTTCCAGAGTTAATACACGAACAGGAAGAGCCTGGCCATGCATCTCAGTGCTGTTGTGAGCTCAGCAAAAACACTGTGGAAGAGGGCGAACACAAGTTCCAACCAGAAGACCAAAGGCTAACCGATCATTATCGTTCACAACATCTGCAGACCTATCACAGTCCAGCTGCTCTACCTCACTACGAACAGACCCGAGGCATGTCAGATTTCGTAAGGTTCTTCGCACGTCGTGAACTCGTCATCACCGGGCTGCTACAGTTCAAAGGCCAACCTGAAGACTACAGAGCATGGAGGTCCACTTTTCGGAACAACATAAGAGGATTAGACCTGTCAGCAAGCGAATAAATCGACCTACCTGCTAAATGGCTGGGTAAGGAATCCTGTGAGCACGCCAGGAGACTTCGAGCTGTGCACATTAATCACCCGGAAAGGGGGTTGAAGATGATATGGGATCGTCAGGACGAGAGCTATGGCTCCCCGGAGGTGGTTGAGAATGCACTGTTTAAGAAGCTGGAGAACTTTCCCAAGATCCTTAATCGAGACCACCTGAAGGTCAGAGAGTTAGGTGACGTCCTAATGGAAATTGACTCAGCGAAAACTGAAGGAAGTCTGCCAGGTCTTCTGTACCTTGACACAGCACGTGGGATAAATCCCATTGTTGAAAAGTTACCATTCAACTTGCAGGAAAAATGGATAACTCAGGGATCAAAGTATAAGGAAGATCACAACGTTCCCTTCCCACCTTTCTCCTTTTTTGCCAAGTTTATCTGCCAGCAGGCTAAAACAAGAAACGACCCAAGCTTCTTCTTCTCCACTCAAAGCCCTGGGCCACCGAAGACAGCACAGCCTGCTATAAGGTCCAGCCAGAGAACTCCAGTGTCAGTTCATAAAACTGAAAAGTCACTGTCCACCACCTCCTCCAGCGATGACGCTGATGGGAAAACGGACGACCCCGTCAAGCAATGCCCCATTTGCAACAAGCCGCACCCGCTCAGGAGCTGTTGGAGCTTCAGAGAACGGAATTTGGAGGATCGCAAATCGTTCTTAAAGGAACGTGGCATCTGTTACAAATGCTGTTCTTCTTCAACTCACCTGGCACGGGTCTGTAACACGGCCGTCAAATGTGCAGAATGCAATAGCAAAGGCACAACACAGCACTCCACCCAGGTCCAGTCCCCTGGGTCTCAACGGCCTCTACCGCCACAGCAGAGCATGGCGGGGAGGAAGAGGAAGACATTCTGACACCTGAAGTAGCCTCACATTGCACCAAGGTCTGCGGAGCACACATCGGCAGCAAATCCTGTTCCAAAATCTGTCTTGTGACGGTCTACCCTGAAGGACAGCAAGAGAAAGCCATAAAGATATACGCCATGCTGGATGATCAGAGTAACAGATCACTCGCCAAGTCTCAGTTTTTTGACCACTTTAACATAGAAGGAAACAGCTCCCCATATTCACTGAAAACTTGTGCCGGCCTAGTGGAGAAATCAGGAAGGAGGGCGGGTGGTTTTGTAGTGGAGACTCTTGATGGAAAGACGAGTCTGCCTCTGCCCAAACTAATCGAGTGTAACCAGGTGCCTAATAACATTTCAGAGATGCCTACACCTGAAGCAGCTCTTCATCATGCTCATCTCAAACCTGTGGCTTACCAGATTCCACCGTTGGACCCTCAAGTTCCCATCCTGCTTCTACCAGGCAGAGACATTGAAAATCCACAAGGTACGTGAACAGATAAATGGTCCACACGACTCACCTTATGCTCAGAGACTTGACCTAGGGTGGGTCATCATCGGTGATGTTTTTCTGGGAAACCCCCAAAAACCTGCCAAGGTGAACACATTCCTTACAAATGTGCTGGAGGATGGTCGCCTCTCACTCTTTGATCCGTGCCCCAACAGCTTTCAAGTGAAAGAAAGCTACGGCGTACAGGTTCCCAGCTCTCTCTCTGATGATCCTACTGAGCAACCAGAACACGGAAAGCAAGAGGATCATCTTGGTCAGGCAGTCTTCAAAGGGACGAGTGACGATGACAAGTTAGCTCCTTCCATTCAGGACAAACTCTTTATAAAGAACATGGATGAAGAGGTCTTCATGGACAGTAGCAATAGCTGGGTCGCTCCTCTACCGTTCAGAACTCCAAGACGACGGCTTCCAGCAATCGAAGACAAGCACTCAATCGACTCATCTCTCTCCGCCGCATGCTGGAAAGAAAGCCGGACACAACGGACCACTTCATTTCATTCATGCAGAAAGCCTTTGCCTCAGAAGACCACGCCAATGACCTAAAGTACCTGGACCTTCGAGTTGACTTACCGCCTCTACAGCGCAGCCTTGGACTCAGTTGGGAGCTGAATACGGATACCTTTACCTTCCAAGTTGAAGACAGCGAAAAGCCCTTCACTCGTCATGGTGTCCTTCCTACGGTGAATGGCCTGTTCGACCATCTTGGTTTTGTGGCACCAGTAATCATCCAAGGAAGAGCTCTGCTTAGAGACCTCACGGCAGACACGAACGATTGGGATTCACCACTACCTCGAGAAAAGGGGGGATCTTGGCACACATGGAGAAACTCTCTCCAAGACCTCAGAAAGCTTCAAATTCCAAGACCCTATACTCTCGTCTCTCCCTCTGAAGCTCTATACAAATAAATAAGTGTCTGTTCTGATGCTTCAAATGATGCCATAGCTGCAGTTGCCTACCTCAAGCTCACAAACCCCAATGGAGATTGTGAAGCAGGCTTCATCCTCGGCAAGGTAAGGTTAACACCACGTCCCGAACACAGCATTCCACGACTGGAGCTCTGTGCTGCCGTTCTGGCTTTAGAGATGGCAGAACTGATCAGCTCCGAGATTGATCTCAAACCTGACTCTATCCAGTACTACACAAACAGTAAGCTGGTGCTGGGCTACATATGCAACCAGACTAGAAGTTTTTATGTGTACGTCAATAACAGAGTCCAATGCATCAGAAGGTCAACACAACCTGAACAATGGCATTACGTGCCTACTCTCCTGAATCCAGCCGATCAAACCACCAGATCTGTCACTGCAGCTCGCTTAAGGGATACCACATGGCTTATAGAACCTGAATTCCTGTGTCGTCCCCAGCAGAAATTCACAGAAGTGTCATTCTTCTACATACGTGGACCTGCCAAGCAGCTTAGATCTGACTGTGGTACCAACTTCATCGGAGCCTGCAAGGAGCTCGACATTCCTTCTTCTAACGATGACAACACAGTTAAGAGATACCTCGCAGATCAAGGTTGCACCTGGATCTTAAATCCACCACATTCCTCACGTATGGGGGGTTCATGGGAACGAATGATCGGCATCACACGCCGCATATTGGATGCAGTGCTTCTGGACATGGATCGTCCAGACTCACTCATGAAGTCCTCACAACATTCATGGCTGAAGTGGTAGCCATCATCAATGCAAGACCACTCATTCCCTCCATCATCAGATGCAGAGTTCTCATTCATCCTGACGCCTGCCACCCTCCTCACTCAGAAAGAAGAAGCCATTCCTACACCTCCAGGAGAGTTTGGCAGCAAGGACCTCTACAGACGTCAGTGGAAGCAGGTACAGAGTCTGGCCAACACCTTCTGGAGCCGTTGGCGACGCGAGTACCTGTCAACTCTCCAAGCACGTAGAAAATGGCAATCATCAAAGACCAATGTCCAGACGGGGAACATAGTATTAATGATGGACAGTCAGAACAAAAGAAGTGAATGGCCGATGGGGATCATCTCAAAGGTTTTCCCCAGCAAAGGTGGTAGATTTTGAAAGGCAGAGGTCAAGATCCCAAGCGGTGATGGGAAAAAGCTCTTCTACAGGCCAATCACAGAGATTCTGCTTCTTCTCTCCAAGGAAGACCAGACAGTTGCTCCCTGATAAGTTGTATTTTCTTTATTATGTGGCGTCTTTGAGATACCAGACGGGGAGTGTTATGTCTCCTATGAGATTTTGGTATTGTTTGTTGCTACTTTCCTCCTTATTGTTGATTTATGTCATGTGACATTATTAGAAAGAGAATGTAAAACAGAACCACGAGGGAGCCAGAATTCATGGCTGGTGATGTCTACAGTATCTAACGCCATCCTTCTCAGTTTCCCCCATGGTTGGCATTGTCTGTAAGTAGCCTTTTATCAGATGTGCTTTACGTTTGATCTATGTCACCATTTTTTCATATTTGTGGCCAGATGAGTTAATAGATTGCACTTTGTGGAGATCCGTGGTAGCTATCTACTACTCTTTCCCCTGGCATTCATTTGTTTGACTTTTGATTGTTGTATCATACTTACCTCAAATTGTAATAGAACCGTTGAGTTATGGTAGTAACGTTTCATTCTAGTATCCTAGGTATATTTTGTGTATTCAGATTGTGATTGTGATACCAATCAGTCTTATTTGATGTTGTAATTTCTTGTTCTCTCTGTTGTTTCACCCTGCGTCATTTAACTGGATAAAAAAGTATCAACGCCTCCTGTTTGGTGATGTGGGTTTAGCTGTCTGTCGAATCATAGTCATGAGGAGGACTAAATAACCATTGTCAGTGGGTTCGCTGTGAGAAAAGGGGACAAGAGTTCAGTAACGGGGACACTCATGTAAATATCTCAGCTTATTGTGGGGAAATGTTCTGATGTCTTCCTATTATTTTTATACTGGAGAGCGTTGTCGACATTTTGTTCAAAAGAAATGCATCATTCTACACTCAGTATAGAGGGATTGAGAATCACTATCCTTCCAGCATATTTCTGTCAGTTGTTGTCAAGGTGGGGGGGGAGGGGGTGGGGGGGAGGAGGTTCGCTCCGTGTCAGTGTCGGGAATGGACACGGAGAGCGATCCCCACCACTACAGACATCCAGGCACTGATATAGGATGATATTAACTTTGTGCGATAATGTAAAACCGGCGACATTGGATCAGCCGACCATCATACATCTCTCCCGGTTGTCAGTTCAATCGCTATCACCCCTGATGCTAGACTGAGCCTGCATTCACACTCTAACTGCGCGGTCTGGGTCAAGCCGGAGTACCTCGCAAGGAAGGTGCAGTTACAGATAAAAGACACTTAAAGCGAAATCTTGGATGGTTCTCTAACTTGTGCATTTTGATAGTCAATAATGAAGCGCATTCCCTTACATACATCCAGACACACATTCTATTGCAGTGTGGAGCGATGAAAGTATCCCGCCATAAGGCTGGGACCAGATGATGCACCGAGCCAATTTGATGATATTCGACAGCGGCCCCAGGGAGCAATTGATGAAATGTTACATTTAATCTCATTGGTTTATTGGCGAGTTGGATCTCGGGAGCGGCATCAGATGTTAGCTGTGTTAAATATAATTTACAATCAATTTCTCGAAAGATATGAATTCAAACATTACACTCAGCTGGAACACAAAGCTTGATAATCACAGACCGCGACCGCTGCTGCAGGCCAGGGGATCACCGGATGGGGAAAATAACTAACATTGCAAAGAAATGTGGGGACATCTGATCATGAACTCCCGGTAAACTAGGGGAGTGAGTAGAAGCTAGAACTCCAAATAGAGAAATACTACTCATTAAAAATTATTGTTCATAGAGTTAAACCTATGGGGCTAAGGGCTCAGGAATAAAACTGTGAGTAAGGCCTTGATGGTTGCGACTGCTGCTATGGGACGATGCTTTGAATCCCAGCAGGGGATCGGGCTTTAGATCCCACAGACCATGTATTGAATTCAAGGTACTGAAGGATTCTTTCACAGCTCTTTAAAGAGAGGAAACATTCCCAACAGACCATTCTGGATACAAAGGGATGGTCCCAGAAATCCCCGACCCATGGGCACCACTCTTGGAGTCTGTCCACAACTGAATGCGATCTTGAGGTCCAGTGTCGATTGATGGAAATTCAGCCCCAGCATCAATGGGTCTCAGACCATCTTTGCTGAATTCAATGATCTGTGGCCACTCTGAGCAAAGCCGAGCCACTCCTGCCATGGCCAGTGATTCCAACAGGGGAATGTTTGGCTTTCGCAGCCCGGAGCAAAGGGCTTTCACCCACTGGTGGACTTTCTGAGTTCACTTGGTTCCAGTCATTCTGCAATAATCTGAATCTACCCAGCATCTCCCGGGGTGTCATTTTCAAATTGGAACACTGTGCTGGGATGGCATTGTAGTATCGGCAAAAGGCAGCAGATGGGCCTCGGCAACAGGCTCAGTGAGACTTCCAGTGCAACATGGTTTCATTCCCCAGACTAGTTCCATTGTAGTATCGGCCAAAGGAAGCACATCGGCCTCAGCAACAGATTCAGAGAGACTCCCAGTACAACGTGGTTTCATTCCCCACACCAGACCCATTGTGGTCTCTCCAACGGGGATCTCATGCCCTTCTGCGTGGTCAGGAGTATTTTCTGCGGTGCGGGCCCATAATAAAAAGAAGTGACGCTGATTTTATGAACTAACTGGAATTAGTTTCACAGAACAGACCTGGTGTGACCCAGACTCCCATTGAATAAGACGGCATAAAACAGGAAGTTTCATCGATGATTAGAAAGGCTGAGAATCCCACCAGTACAGGATTTTTTCAACGTGAGAAACTGACAAGCTTTAGGGAGCCGCTTAATTTCTGGCAGGAGGCTCGGCCTCTGATGCAGTAATTTGATGGTGGATTCACTGGTATGTAAATCTAGTCCATACCTCACCTGGGAGTGCGTGATGATTACAAGTTCGGAGGCTTCTGTCCTGTATTCATACCATGCTGTACGTGTGATGGTGAGCTTCATTGGACAGAGTCACAGGAGCTGTACGCTGCATTGGCCTCATGCTGTTTCTGAGTCCACTGTGCTTGATGATCGATAATACACTGAGATTTGCAATGTATCCAACTCCTGTCTACCTGTCCTGGGAGTGTATGATGTGACATTATTGAGAGGGCTTTACTCTTATTTTAACCCATGTTGTAACTGCCCTGTGCACGTTGGATGGAACACTCTCGAGGGAGCCTTACTTTGTATGTGACACATACTGTTCCTGACCTGGGAGTCTTTGATGGGACCGTTTGGAGGGAGATTTACTCTGTATCTACCCTGTGCTGGACCTGACATAGGCGCCTTTGATCGGCTGTATGAATGTGTTGTACACTGTATGTAACACATGCTGTACCTAACCTGAGAGTGTTTGATGGGACATTGCAGGTAGTTTTACTCTGCATGTATCTCGTGCTGTGCCTGAACTGCGTATGCTTGATGGGATAGTGTAGACGCAGCTTAATCTATTATTGCCCATAATTTCCCCTCCAATTATTGCTCATATGGCCCCACTCGTTGAGAGGCACGATAACCCCTACAGTCTGGCACTGACGCCCATTCTCGTTTTTAGGGAACAAACTGGTTTTAGAACACTGATGTGGTTGTTGTCGTGTATATGCCTTTAAGAGCCCCCTGTGTACTGTAATGCTGGTAATGGCCACTCGGGCTTTATAAGCCTGTATATTGGCCCAGAAATTCCAGAACGGGGTTTGCAGCGCGTGCACGCCCCATATTTGCACTTACCCCGCGCTCGTGCCGATCAGCTTCTGGGACGCCTGAACTTGCAGAAATAGAAAGCACATTCCCGGGCAGTGTATGACGTCACGCCGCCCAGGAGTGCAGCCAGCGCGAAGCCAGGAGCGTGCAGTGTAAGTGAGACACGCCCCTTGAGGTCTCAGTTTCACTGGACACGCCCCCAATGTTTCTGTCAAGCTGTGAAGGATTTTTACATGCAAAGCAGCAGTTTAAAGAGGTTTTTGGAAGTTTTTTGAAGATTTTGGTAACTTTTATAAACTTTTTAAAATGTTTACATTATTTTGAGTAATCTGAAGTAGTTTTAAAGAGAATTAAAACAATTTGAAGACTTTTAAAAGCCCTAAAAGAATTTTTTTAATTCCATTTATTTATTTAGCAATGTCGTCGTCATACGTGTCTTCACACTGTTCCCTTTGGGGAACTGTATGAAGTGGTGGAAGGATTTATGGCCATGATTAACGCTCATTCCGTGACCGTAACCATCTTTGAACCAGCCATTAGTGCGGCTAGTCCTATGGCGGGAGGGTTTTATGGGCTCCCACAAGCTATACAAGGAGGGGGGCCACCCACACCCACGGACACAAATATCCCACCAGATGTCAACCCAGAATTTAGAGCCGAAGCTCCGACTCCACTTGCCGGGACTGTCTGGAGCGGGGTTCGAAACCCTACCCTGATCTGGCCCAGCGGCGGGGATCCTACCGCTATGACAAAGGCCCAATCCAATTAGCAACATGAAATGGCAGCATAGGGCTCCAGTCACGGGGAGGGAAAAGGTGCAGGAAACGTATGGGTGTCACCTTTTGTGCAGAGTGGGCCTTTTGCATAGCAGTAAGCATCCCCGCTGCTGGGCCAGAAGGAGTAAGGTTTTGAACCCCACTCCAGACAGTCCCGGCAAGTGGAGTCGGAGCTCCAACTTTAAATTCTGGGTGGACATCCAGCGGGATACTTGCGTCCATGGGTTTTGGTGGCCCCCCCCCTCAGATGGGTTGTGGGAGCCCATAAAACCCTCCCGCCATAGGACTAACCACCCTAATGGCTGGTTCAAAGATGGTTACGGTCACGGAATGAGCGTTAATCATGGCCATAAATCCTTCCACCACTTCATACAGTTCCCCAAAGGGAACAGTGTGAGGATACGTACGATGATGACCTCTTGTGCAATGCACCTCCTTGGGCCCTCAGTCTCAGATGCGAGGGGTCAAGTCGTGCAATTGTTAAATTTTTTATTTTATTGACATGTAAAATGTTGGCCCAGTAATTCCCTTCCAAATGCGCTAGTACGGTCGGGGTACTTACGCATCTGGCCGGATGAAATGCCGGTTTTCAGCATTCACAGTGCATGTGGGGAAAACCGGCATTTCCTGTCCTCTGAACGAAGGGGTTCAGAGGCAGAACGCGTGTGACTGCACAGGCAGCGCGTGCGCAGTATAATTCGCCGCTTTCATTAATGCTTTCAGTGAGGTCCAGTCATTACAACTTACACATGAAAAAAGCATGGGTACAGTTGCTCCACAGGCTGCGGAGGAAGATATTTCTTATCGTGGAGCTTCTGAAAGTATGTATGTCTGTATATATGCCTTTGCATGTTATGTATATATTCCTTTATTTATGTGTATGAATGTATTATTTAATTATGACTTTCAGAGAAAGTAACTTATTGGAAAATCATAATTAAAAACATACATTCATACACATTAGTAAAGGAATATAAAACATACATACATATACGTAAAGGAATATATGTGGACATACATACATAACTCATTCTCACATTCCATTCACACAGCCACAATTGCTCCTTCTACCTACCGTTCTGAAAACCCTTTTAAAAAAAAATTTAAACTTTAAAACTTACTTAAAATTTCTTCAAATAACTTCCCTCCCTTTCCCAAACAAAAATATTGCATTTCAAAAGCTCCACGATAAAATATATCTTCCTCCGCAGCCAATGAACATCTTTACACTTGCTTTTTTCACGTGTAACTTCTAAGGACTTACCCTCACGGATTTCATGAATGAAATCCACGAAGTTCACTGCACAAGTGCTGCCTGTGCAGTCGCATGCGCTCGAGGTCTGGAAATGCCGGTGTTCCCCGCATGCGCTGTTCATGCTGAACGCCGGCATTTCCAAAGGCCAGAAGCGTGAGTAAGCCGACCGTACTCACGCTTCTGGCCTGGAATTTCTGGCCCTCTGTGTTGTATCAGTTAGTTCCCCTCCAGACTTTGTTCAGTAAACACCTGTGAAACCAACTCCTGCCTTCAGTGCCTCTATTAAGACACGAACACAACAGTGGTGACGAATTGGAAACAGACTTACCTGCAATTCGGCAGCACTTCAAGGACATCGATTCCTCTGACGTCCAAAGTCGAAGCAAGGAAAAGAAAAAGCTGTGGTTTCACCAGCTAGCCGAGCTGGTGGCAGGTACTGCAATAATCCTTCCTGGGCGTCGGGCTGGGGCTCCAGCAGCTGGCTCTGCAGCGAGGCCAAGCAGCGAAGGCAGAGGCAAGCAGTAACAGACGGGGAGGGAGCACTCGGGAGACGGCCGGTGCTGCAAGCAGATCGGCGTTCAGACCTAGCAGAGAGAGTCCGGCTGGAACGAGTCTCCACCTGAAAAAAAAAAACAGCATTGCCATCGGCAGCAGCGGTGCAGAAGCGCGGGAAGCGCCATATCTTTTCTGCAGAAAAGAAAGAAAAGCGTGGGAACCGCCATTTTTTTTCCAGGATGCCTAAGGCTGGCAATATTGATGCTTTTGATAACAATATAGAGGATTGGACCACATATGTGGAAAGAGTGGAGGTATAATGTACCGCAAATGGAATAGAAAATGATATAAAAGCGTCAGTACTTCTAAATCTAATGGGTGCAAAGACATACGGCCTGTTACGAAACATAATCACTCCAACCAAACCAAAGGACAAGAATTTTTAAAGAAATTGTTGATACCCTACAGGAGCACTTAAACCCAACACCGCTGCTGATAGCGGAACGATTCAAATTCTTCAAGAGGAATCAACACAAAAATGAAAGTAACGCTGATTACCTCACCGAATTAAGAAAGCTATCAAAGCACTGCCAATTCGGGGCAGGACTAGCAGATTATCTTCGAGACACATTCGTCTGCGGTGTCCTAAGTGAGGGAACACAGAAAAGACTGCTTTCTGAGAAAGATTTAACACTGGACAAGTCTTTCAGTATGGCTGTATCATCCAAAGCAGCCGCAAGAGGTGCTGCAGAGATACAACAAAAGACACAAGACTTCGGCACCCATGAAATGACACAGGGTTTCGAGAGATGTTATCGCTGTGGCAGATCCACCCATGACCAGAGGGACTGCTGGTTCAAGGACAAAGCATGCAGGCAATGCAGAAAGATTGGACACATTTCACTGGTATGCCGATCTGGAAAAAAAAAATCCACGGACAGGAAGAAAAAAGTCAATAAATAAAAGTACAGAAAGGTACAAATGATGACGGACAGTAGCTCCGAAGACCAGAAGAGCGATAACGACTCAGAAAGCAAGAGACTAAGCTGGCTCAAATTACATAATGTAATTGCCAAAGAAGATAACCAGACCATGTGGGATACCCTGACGGTAGCAGGGTCCCCAGTTAAAACGGAGCTAGATACAGGATCAGCTCTGACCATCATAAATCGACGGGATTACAAGCGGCTATTTCCACATATACCTTTAAAAGACACATCCATTAACTTGAAACATATACAGGGTTGAAAGTATACCCCAAAGGAAAAATAAGGTTGCCTGTTGAAAACAACGGCAAAGAAATGCAAAAGTTGTATTTATACGTTCTACAAGATGGTGGTCCACCGCTGTTGGGACGTGAATGGATCAGGAAAATACGTTTAGACTGGCACTTCATTCAAGCACTGACGGTGAACAGTAAGGAAAAAATGATGATAACGTCATACCTGAACGATTAAAAGACATCTTGGCCAACGCCAAAGAAGTGTTTCAAGAGAAACTAGGAACCTTGAAAGGCATCACCGCCTCAATAAAAGTGGAAGATGTGGCAATTCCCAAGTTTTTAAGGCAGGACCGGTGCCATACGCAACTCGTCCAGCAGTCGAGGCAGAGCTGGAGAATTTGGAAAAGGCATGCGTTTTATCCAAAATAGATTGGAGCGAGTGGGAACACCCATCGTCCCAGTCATGAAGAAAACGTTGAATAATGATAAATCTGAAGAACAGAGAAAAATTCGCATTTGTGGAGACTTCAAGGTGACTGTAAACCCGGTCCTTCACACGGTACAGTATCCTCTTCCGAGGACAGAAGATATTTTCGCCTCACTATCCGGAGGGAAACGTTTCACCAAAATTGACTTGGCACAGGCATATCTACAGATGGAGGTTGAAGAGGCCTCTAAAATGTATCTCACGATAAATACACACAAAGGCCTGTACCAGTACAATCGACTGGTTTTTGGAGTAGCATCCGCTCCAGCTATCTGGCAAAGAGCTATGGAGCAAGTCCTCCAAGGGATTCTGGGGACTCAATGCTACCTAGACGACATCCTTGTAACAGGAGAAAACGACAACGAGCAGCTTGCCAATTTGGAGCAGGTGCTCACTGGGATGAGAGAACGGGGCCTACGAGCAAATCGCCCCAAGTTCGAATTTTTCCAGAATCAAATATCATATTATGGCCACATTATTAATAAGGAAGGGTTGCATAAGTCACCTGAAAAAATTGAAGCGGTCATAAAAGCCCCAGCACCTGGAAATGTTTCACAATTAAGGTCGTTCCTGGGATTAATAAATTACTGTCATGAATTTTTACCGAACTTATCAACTCTTAAGCACCCTCTTAATGAACTGCTACAAACAGGAGTAATTTGGAAATGGAGCGAGGACTGTAAACGTGCCTTCCATAAATGCAACGAATTAATCACATCCAAAGAGGTTTTGGCTCATTACAACCCATCACTGCCAATTAGACTGGCGTGCGATGCATCCACTTACGGCGTAGGAGCGGTATTATCGCATAAATTCCCTGATGGCTCGGAATGACCAATAGCTTTTGCGTCACGCTCATTGAACTCAGCTGAGCGTAACAATGCCCAAATCGACAGGGAAGCACTCAGCCTGGAATGGGGAGTGAAGGCATTCAACCAATGCCAACACGGAAAAAAATGTACCTTGTTGACTGACCATCAACCCCTCATCTCCATATTCAACCCTAAAAAGCGTGTTCCCATTATTACAGCGCAAAGGCTACAGAGGTGGTCCCATTTTCTAGGGGCACACCAATATAACATAGAATACAAAAGATCAAAACAGCATGGGAATGCTGACGGTTTATCGTGCCTACCTTTGCCAACGGTAGAAGAGGCACCTACCGTAGACCAATTGGAAATTTTCCACTCTACCATAGTCGAATGTCTACCAGTAATAAATTCTGCCATTGAAAGGGAAACTAGAAATGACCCGACTCTCTCACGAGTCTATGATTTAACAGTGAAGGGATGGCCAGCACATGGCGAACCATTGTTGCCAGCATTCTCGCAAAGAAGAGAACATATGTTGGTGTGCCGAGGAACCTTGATGTGTGGATCCAGAGTGGTGATTCCACCCAAACTCCAGGATAAAGCTCTAAAGGAGCTTCACGAGGGGCATCTGGGTGGAGTGAAAATGAAGAACCTAGCCAGGGCGTTTGTATGGTGGCCAGGTATCGATGGAGACATCGAAGAAATGACCAAGAGCTGCCTAGGATGCCAGAAGGTCCAAAACGCTCCACCACAAGCCCCTCTACATCCATGGGAGTGTCCCTCATCTCCATGACAAAGGGTACACGATGACTTTGCTGGTCCATTTATGCACTCAATGGACTTAATCGCGGTTGATGCACACTCCAAGTGGCTGGAGGTAATAATAGATGGCCTCCACCACCACAGAAAAAAACATCACAATATTAAGGACCATATTTGCCAGGAATAGGCTGCCTGAACAGATCTGTTCTGATAATGGCACCGCAATTTGTGTCCGAAGAAAACAGGAAGTTCTTAAAAAACAATGGGGTTAAGCACCACACGTCCGCCCCATACCATCCCGCCACCAATGGATTGGCTGAAACGTTTGTCCAGACCTTCAAGAAGGCCATAAAGGCCATGGGTAATGAAGACATAAAACTTCAGCATAAGGTGGATAACTTCTTCTTTGCGTAAAGGAATGCAACACATGTGGTTACAAACCAAACTCCCGCCATGATGTTCTTCAATATAAGCCTAAGATGCCGGCTGGATTTGATCAAGCCAAACATCAGAAGGGACGTGGAGAACAGGCAATATCAAGGCATGAATGAAAGGCCAACTAGAACCTTCCAGGTAGGTCAACAAGTTTTGGCCCGGGACTACCGTACCGAGAAATGGCAGCCTGGAACTATCTGCACACGACTAGGACCGCTGATGTATACCGTGGACATTGGAGAAAGCATAATAAGGCACCATGCTGACCAAATCATAGAGTCATCCAAAAAGGGACAACCTACACCACAACTCTATACGCCTAATGATGAAGTAGAGATACCCATAGTATCTACCTCCGATCCGGTGATACTGGAACCCGATGAACCCGACACTGGCATTCAAGCCGAACCAGCTTTGCCCAAAGAACCTACTACACCACCAGAAACTACTAGACCACCGCGGTGTTATCCGGACCGAGTCAGGAAACCTCCAGAGAGACTGACTTATAATTGATTAACTGCAGCAATTTGTAGATTATTTTTCTTGTACATGTAATTAATCATTACTTAAAATATTATGTACTGGTTGGCTAAAAGGCGTGGAATTGTAGTGTATGTGCCTTTAAGAGCCCCCTGTGTACTGTAATGCCGGTAATGGCTACTCGGGCTATATAAGCCTGTATATTGTGCTGTATCAGTTAGTTCCCCTCCAGACTTTGTTCATTAAACACCTGTGAAACCAACTCCTGTCTTCAGTGTCTCTATTAACACAAGGACGCAACAGTTGTTATATCTTCATGCAAGCACATAGAACTCAAACTGTTTTTCACTGCTAAGGCAGGACGGCGAAGCACTGTTTGATATTATGTGAGGGAGTCTTTGGTGTCTTTCAGTCAAAAGGTGGGCATTTGGGCCATTAAATAGTGGGAACTCCTATTTGGAGTATGGGATGGGTAAATCGTAAATGGCAATTTGTGCGGTTGTGCTCACTGCCTGGGGTCTCAATACATGGTAACGGGGTCGGTGACAAGACTGAATGTACAACAGGTGTTCATCCCCAGAGAGACTGCACACCGGGAGCAAGCCTGGTCATGAGACCCTGTGAAACCTTCACTGGGCGGAGCTCTGGTTGCTTTGTGACACTGTTACTGGCTGCTGTGTGATTGGCTCCTGGCTCATTTGTGTTGTCACCTGGAGATAGGTCTCCACCCCTGGTTATGCTCCATCAGTCGTGTGTTACTGTTGGCGGAGCTGGAGTTGGCAGCGGATATGGTGTGTGAGTTCAATCCCCAAAAATAAGGGCATGGAAAGGAAAATCAATTAAATATTAAAATAAGTAATCCAAACAAATGTCATTAATTCTAAATATATTCAAATTATATATATATTGATAGTCCCAAAATTAGACCACTTGCTTTCGAGTAACATATTCTAGAAATAAACTAAACATTTTTACATTAAATTCTTCTTTTAGTGAACTTCATCTCAGGAAGGTGGAGAGAGCAAAATCGAATCACACCCACACTAACTGGGAGTACAGAAAGGTCGATGATTGCAGTGACATTTACACTGTATCTAACTCCTGTCTACCTGCCGTGGGAGCTTTTAATGGGTCAGTTTTGGGGGAGCTTTACTCTGCTTTAACTCGTATTGTACCTGCCCTTTTAGTGTTTTGTGGAACAGTGTCCAGTGTCCTTTACTCCGTATCTGACCCGTGCTTGTTCCTGACCCGGGAGTGTTTTAAGAAACAGTGTAGAGGGAGCTTTACTCTGTATCTGACCCGTGCTGCTCCTGCCCTGGGAGCGTTTTAAGGTACAGTGTAGAGGGATCTTTACTCTGTATCTAGCACGTGTTGTACTGCACTGGGAGTGTATGACGGGAATTTCTAAAGGAACCTTTACTATTCATTTAAACCAGATCTAACGTGGGTGTGTTTATTGCTACCACGCAGACAGAGCTTTACTCTGTCGCTAACCCGATCTCTACCTGACCTGGGAGTGCTTGATGGGACAGCCTAGTGGGAGCTTTACTTAATATCTACTCAGTGCTGGACCAGACATGGAATTGTTTGATGAAGCTGCTAAGAATGTGCTTTACACTGTATATAACACGTGCTGTACCTGACTTAGGAATCTTTGATGGGACGGTGTAGAATTAGTATAGCTGATCGTGTATCTCATGCCATACCTGAACTGCGAGTGTTTGATGGGACAGTGTAGACGGAGCCTTAACTATTATTGCCCGTGATTTCCCCTCCACTTATTACTCACATGGCTCCAACCATTGATGGCCCTGGAAATCCCTACAATGTGCCTCTAATGCTCCTTCCTATTAAGTGGAATAGATTGGTTTTAGAGAAAAGATCTGTTTGTTGCCTCTTCATTCAAGCATCATTACCGCAAACAGACTTTCAATGCCGAGGCAGGAGGGAGATGCAGTGCTTGATATTAAGTGAGGGAGTCTTTAGGGTGCATAAATCAAAAAGTGAATATTTGCACCATTGAACAGTGGAAACTCATATTTGGAGAATGGGACGGAGAATTGTAAATGGGCACTTTCGTGCGGTTGTGTTACCTTGCCTGGGGTCTCAGTACATGGGACCGGGTTCTGAAACAGGATTGCAGATACAACATGTATTCATCCCAAGTGAGACTGCACACCAGGAGCTGAGCATATTCATGTGACCTGTTAAACTTCGATGGGGCAGAGCTCCGGTTGCTTTGTGACGTTGTTACTGGCTGCTGTATGATTGGCTTCTGTCTCCTTTGTGATGTCACCTGGAGACAGGTCTCCGCCCCTCATTATGGACCATCAGTGGTGTGTTACTGTGGGCGGAGCTGGTGTTGGCAGCTGTTACGGTGAGTGAGTAGAGCCCCTATAAATACTGCAATGAAAGAGAGAAACAATTTAACACTGAAATATGTATTTCAACTAAATGTAATTAATTGGAAAATAAATTAAATTATATATAATATAATCACGAAAATATTCCCCTCGTATTCCGATTAAAGTTTATAGAATTAATATAAATCATTGTTATACTGCTACTTTCTTGGAGGCAGCTGTATCTCAGGAAGGTGCAGAGAGGGAGAGGTTGAATCATCACCACATTAACTGGGACCGGAGAAAAGCCTCAGGGATTGCAGAACAGATCTGTTGTTAATGACCCTCGTGTCAAAGACCAGATAAAACAGGAAGCTTCAGCAATGATTAGAATGATGAGGACCTTTCCTGAGAATCCAATCAATCCAGGATGTTGCCGAGACGAGAGTCGAACGTGATTACCGCAGCTGTTCAACATTTGCAGTAAGGCTCGGCCTTTGATGCAGCAGTTTGACTGGGGATTCACTCGTGTGCAAACTTTGCCCTTACCACACCTGGGACAGCCTCAAAATTACATGTACATGGAATTTTATCCTGCAACCGCACCGTGCTGTACCTGAGTTAGTTTGCTTCATTGGACATTGTCAGAGTAGGAAACGCTGCATTAACCACATGCTATATCTGAGATGACTGTGCTTGATGAACCAAAATTCGGCGAGATTTACACTGTACTGAATCCCTGCCATAACTGCCCTGGTAGTATTTGACGGGACAGTAGAATGGAAACTCTACTCTGTATCTATCCTATGCTGTACCTGCGCTGGGCGTGTTTGATGGGAAAGTTTAAAGGGAACTTTACTCTGTATCTAACCCATGCTGTACCTGCCCTGGGAGTGTTTGATGGGACAGTGTAGAGGGAGCTTTACTCTCTATATATCCCCTGCTGTACATGCACTGGGCATGTTTCATGTGACAGTGTAGAGAGAGTTTTAGTCTGTATCTAAACAGGGCTGTACCTGCACAGGGAGTGTTTGAGCGGAGAGTGTAGATGAAGCTTGACTGTGGAACAAACCTGTCCTGCACCTGCCCTTGGCGGGCTTGATTGCACGGTGTAGATGGATACATTACTCTGTATCTGACCCATGCCGGACCTGCCCTGGGAGTGTCAGGTGGTGCAGTGTTGAGCGAACTTTACCCTATATCTTACCCATGCTGTTCGTAAGCCGATGCTTCAACCATTGGATGCCACTGATGATCCCTCCAATTATTTTTTCTAATGCTCCTTCTTGTTAAATGGAAACACACCCCAAGAGCAGAAAGGGGAAGCTTCAACAATGATTGGAAATGTGAGGAGCTTTACTGAGAATCTCTTCAGTCGATGATATTGCCGAGGTGAGAGACTAACAAGCTATTGGGAGAAGTTTAACATCTGGCATAAAACTCGGCTTTTGATGCGTTTAGTTGACTGGGGATTCACTGGTATTTAAAGCTAGCCGATATCTGCAGTTCTTGAACCACTCGCCAGAGGTAATAGTTTTTCTGTATCTACTATATCAAACCTCACATTATCTTGAAAACCTCTATTAATCCACCTCTTAAGTTCTCTTTTCCAAGGAAAACATTCTGAACTTCTCATAACTGAAGACCCTCATCCCTGCTAACATCGTCTTAAAACTCATCAGTTCCCTTTCTATGACCTTAACATCTTTCCTGAAGTGTGGTGCTCGGAATTGTCAACAATGCTCCAGCTGTTGCTTTACCGGCGATTTATAAATTTCTGGCCTGGTCGCTTTGCTTTTATATTCTATTCCTCCATTTATAAACACAAGTAAATCATTTGATTTTTAACAAATGTGTCTGCTTGCCCTGCCACATTTACGGATTTGTGTATATGGACATCAAGGTTTTTCTGATCGTTTACAATGTTCAAAATTGTGCCATTTATAGTATACTGTCTTTCCATTTTAGTACTCCCAAAGCTCATCACTTCACATTTTTCCACTTTGAAATCCATGTGCCATCTTTCTTCCTAATTCACCATCCTTGCTATGTCATTCTAGCTTCTATAACTATCATCAATATCTTCTACCTTTCGAAGTGCCATATCATCTGCATACTTTATAATGCTGCTCCCTAGGTTGTTAATTAAAAAAATGAAACGACGAATGGACCCAAAATGACCATTGAGGAACACCACGGCAAACTACCTCCCAGTCTGAAAAACATCCATCCACAAACACCATTTGCTTTCTGTCACTGAGCCAATTTTGTATCCATAACGCAACATTCCACTTAAATCCATGGGCTTCCATCTTTTTAATAAGGCACATATCCAATCTACATATCCAAGTATTGCGGCTTTCATGACCACCAGGCGTCTCAACGTGCTTTATAGCCATTGAAGTACTTTTTGAAGTGTAGTCACTGTTGTAAGGTGGGAAATGCGGCAGCCAATTTGCACTCAGCAAGCTGCCATAAACAGCAACGTGAGAATAATCAGATAATATGCTTTAGTGATGTTGATTGAGGGATAAATACTAGCCAGGACACCGGGGATATCTCCCCTGTTCTTCTTCGAAATAGTGCCACGGGATATTTTACGTCCAACTGCGAGAGTAGACGTTTAACATCTCATCCGAAATTTAGCACTTTCGACAGTGCAGCACTCGCTCAGTACTGCATTGATTTGTTGGCCTAGATTTTTATGCTCAAGTCGCTGAAGTATACAAAGATATGCTACATTGTCAACAGTGTAGATTTGAGCATAAACTTACGAAGATATATTCATAGATGAAGTAAGTGGGTGAACTCTGGCAAATGCATATAAATATAAGCAGGTGTGAGATGAGTCATATAGAAATAAAAAGAATACATCAAATGCTTTCTAAATGGTGAAAGACTAGAAACAGTGGAGGTCCAAAGTGACATAGGGGTCCATGTACATATATCATTAAAATATCATGGGCAGCTGCAGAATATAATAAAAAAAACTAATGGAATACTGGTAATTATATCTAGAGGATGACAATATCAGGTGGATAAGTTATACTACAGCTATACAAAGCTCTGGTTAGAATATGTTCAGTTCTGGTCACCACACCGCAGGAAAGATGTATTAGTCTTTGAAGGGGTGCAGGGGTAATTGGCTTAGTCCTGTTCCAATAATGAGTGTTTGAGGGTGCTGTTCGCAGAGATGAGAATCCGATTTAAAAGCAACACATGAACAGAGAATTGAACTCTAGACCCTCAGATTAAAAGTCTGATGCTCTACCGACAGACCTATCCAGGTTCTGTTTTTCTCGGGTCATACAACAACGTTCACTGGCTCACCTGCTTCATTACACACTAGAAATTGCATTTGCTTCTCCAGTAATCCTGCCTGTACAGCGCATTTCTCTCACAAACATAGACTGACTGCCCCCAGCGGCTTCACTTCAGGAATAGTCTCCCTCACAGAAAGGACACGCTCTTTAACAGCGGTAAGAACGGAGGCATCTGTTTGTTACATTAGAGCATCTGGCACTTCTCTCCCTAACACTGGTGAACTAGTGAGACAGACTTTTTAGCAAGTTTCTGTTTATTGTGAAAAAGCAAAGAAACTATTCTTACAGAATTATCCAGACCCCAATCAACGCTGAAATGATTCTGACCGCGATGTCAATTGTCAACGCAGCCTTCTGATGCTGAATCTGACGCACTACCGTTGCACCACGAGGTCATGAAAACCGTCAGAAATAAACCAGGAAACTGCTCAAAATACACAAAAGGTCGAGCAGCTTATGGAAAACAATTTAGCTTTCGGCATGGAGACAGTAGTTCGAACTGCAAAGGCAGTGTGAAAATATAAACTATAAACTGTGTGTGTGTGTATATAGAATCATAGAAACTCACAGCACAGAAGGAGGCCATTCGGCCCGTCGTGACTGTGCTGGCTTAGAAAGAGCAGCCATACTATTTCCGTAATAGTCCTCCAAAAGTGCATCACTTCACACTTCTCCGGATTGACCTCCATCTGCCATGCTTCTGCCCATATCACCCTCCTGTCTGTGTCATTCTGAAATCGACAACTATCCTCATCATTATCTATTAAGGTGCCAAGTTTCGTGAGATCTGCAAACCTTATATTGCTGCTCGAGTCAAGTTCGTTTATAAAAGTTGCAAAGAGTAATGGACCCAAAACAGACACTTGGGGAACACCACTGCAAACCACCTCCTCGTCTGAAAAACATCCATCCATCACCGTCCTGTGCTTCCTGTCACTGAGCCAATTCCGTATCCATACCATCACACTTCCCTTAATTCCATGGGCTTCAATCTTCTTAACAAGCCTCCTGTCAGTGTGTGATGTTTATACAGTAAATTAGTGTTTATGTGATGAGTGCGATGCATTATATGTGGGACAGTTTAAAGTTTATTTTTATACTATGATAAGTCCTGTTTAAAAATATAAATATATATAATTGTATCTGTGATAATTCTACATGTACTTGGTTGTATCTGTGCACTAGTTAAAATATAATTGTGTGTATCATTGTGTTATTTATCACTGTTATTTTGTGAGTGTTGTCTGTGTTATTTGTAAATATTTTTCTGTGTAATTTAGATGTACCATATTGAGAAAAAGTATATAAAAATACATTTGAAATGAAGAGTGATGTTCCCAAGTAAAGGAATAAATATTACACGTGCATGGGAAAACATTTGTAAGCAGCAGTGTCATAGAAACATAGAAACATAGAATAATAGGTGCAGAATAAGCCATTCGGCCCTTCGAGCCTGCTCCGCCATTCAATATGATCATGGCTGATGCTCTATCTTAATACCATGTTCCAACTCACTCCCCATACCGCTTGATTCCTTCTGTGTTTAGAAATCTATCCATCTCTTTCTTATATATATTCAGTGACTTGGCCTCCATAGCCTACTGTGGTAGAGAATTGCACCGATTCACCAGCCTCTCATGAAATAAATTTCTCCTCATCTCAGTCATAAATGTCCTTCTCCGTACCCTGAAACAGTGACACATCATTCTAGATCCCCAAGCCAGGGGAAACATCCTCCCTGCATCCAGTATGTCTAGACCTGTCAGAATTTTATACGTTTCAATGCGGTCCCCTCTCATTCTTCTAAACTCTAGTGAATACAGGCCTAATCATCCCAATCGCTCCTCCTACGACAGACCTGTTATTCCTGGAATCAGTCTGATGAACATTCGATGCAATCCCTCTATGGCAAGTATATCTTTTATTAGGTAAGGTGACCAAAACTGCACACAGTACTCCAGGTGTGGTCTCACCAAGGCCCAGTATAACTGTATAAGACATCCTTGCTCCTGTACTCAAATCATTATGCCATGATGGCCAACATAACATTTTCCTACATAACTGCTTGCTGCACATGCATGTTTGCTTTCAGTGAAACACAGAAACATAGAAACATAGACTGGTGTACATGGACACCCAGGGGTCTTTGTACATCAACATTTCCCAATCTATTACCATTTAAATAATACGCTGCCTTTCCGTTTTTCCTACCGAAGAGGTTAGCTTCACATTTTCCTCGTTATACAGCATCTGCCCACTCACTCAACTTGTCTAAATCGCCTTGAAGCCTCTTTGTATCCTCCCCACAACTCACAATTCCGCCTAGTTTCGTGTTGTAAGCAAACCTGGAAATAATACATTTTGTTCCCTCATCCAAATCATTGATATATATTGCGAATAGCTGGGGCTCAAGCACTGATCCCTGCGGTACCTCAATAGTCACCGCCTGCCACCTCGAAAAAGACCCATTTATTCCTACCCTCTGTTTGCTGTCTGCTAATCAATTTTCAGTCCATGCCATTATATTACCCCCAATCACATGTGCTTTAATTTTGCACAATAACCTCTTATGTGGGACTTTATCAAATGCCTGCTGAAAATCCAAATATACAATATCCACTGGATCTCCCTTAATTTTCTTTCAATTACATCCTCAGAAAACTCCAGTAGGTTTGTCAAACACGATTTCCCTTTCATAAATCCATGTTGACTTTGTCTAATCCCGTTGACATTTTCTAAGTGTCCTGTTATCACATCTTTTATAATAGACTCTAGCATTTTCCCTACTACTGATTTTAGGCTAACCGGTCTGTAGTTCCCTGTTTTCTGTCTCCCTTCTTTTTTACAGAATGAGGTTACATACAGTTCCATAACCTGTAGAATTTTGGAAGATGACAATCAATGCTTCCATTATTTCCATGGCTACATCTGTTATTACTCTGGGATGAAGATCATCAGGCCCTGGGGATTTATCGGATTTTGGTCCCTTTAATTTCTCCAGCACTATGTTTTTATTAATACAATTTCCTTAAATTCCTCAATTTCTGGGAATTAATTTGTGTCCTCTTCCATGAAGACAGAAATAAAGTATCTGTTTAATTGCTCTGCCATATCGTTGTTGCCCATTATAAATTCTCTCGTTTCTGACTGTAATTACCCTACATTTGTCTTTAAAATCTTTGGGCTAGATTTTCAGTATAGACAGTTTTGGGGCGCTAACCTTAGCGGCCGCCCGAAGTTAGCGCCCGCCCCAAAGTAGCGCCCCGTTGCCGGAAATTCAGTGGCTTCGCCCTAAGAGAGTGGTGGAGTGCTAAAAGAGGCGTTCCACTCCTACCTTTAGGTGCTAAGCCGGCGGTCCAGAGGGATAGCGCCCAGGCGGGGCGCAGCACGGGTGCGGTCATTTTTTCACTGACAGCAGACCCCGTGGTGCCGACCAGCTCTTAAAGGGGGAAGGGACTAATTGGTCTGCTGCCACGCCCTGCACACTGCAGCCTTGCAAAGAGGCCTCAACACTGCTGCTCAGCCCCAGGGAGTCATGGCAACGCCAGAGAAGGCCCGTCAGTGTGCCCTGCGCTTCTCAGAGGGTGATCTGGACATAATGGTCACAGCTCTGGAGGTGAGGCGCAAGATCTTGTTTCCAGAGAGTGGGAGGAATCCAACCCACCATGACTACACCAAAGCCTGGAAGCAGATCGCCCAGAGGGTCACGTTCACCGGCGAGGCCCCCAGGACCCACAAACAATGCCGTAAGAAATACAACGAACTGACCAGGATTGTGAAGGTGAGTAGCCTTTCCAGTCTCCTCCTCATTCTTGCATGTACACCTGACATGATGGGCAAACGGACCTGAAAGTTCTATTGGCCAGCCCTCAGCCAGCAGCATTGGGACAGTCATGAGCATCAAATGGCCATTCGGCACTCTACACTTTGGCCAAGCTATTCCACCATGGGAGGCAGTGCACACTACATCAGGGCTTCACTCTGTCCAAGCTATTCCACCATGGGAGGCAGTGCACAGTACATCAGGGCTTCACTCTGTCCAAGCTATTCCACCATGGGAGGCAGTGCACACTACATCAGGGCTTCACTCTGTCCAAGCTATTCCACCATGGGAGGCAGTGCACACTACATCAGGGCTTCAATGCGCACTTACAGCCCGTCCTTTCTCTTGCAGGCTAAAGAAGCGTTTAATTGCCAGGCCCGTGCCAGGGGTGGCCGCGCCAAGCTGCAGAAGCTCACTCGGCTGGAGGAGCGCGTGTGTGTGCTCATGGGAGCCCGTGTGATTGTCCCCACAGCGTGCGGTATATCCGACCCTCCACTGGCCGGCAATGGTAAGGACCTCGCCTTTTGGCCCTCTCGCGTCGCACTGGCCCATCCGAGCTACCTCCTTTGCCACTGTCCCACCAATGCGCTGAATCCCACCAGTCCTAACTCCCTCGCTGACGCCGTCTCCTCACTCTGAAGCTACTCTTGTGCATTCCTGCTTTCAGCTGGTGACGACCAGGACCCTGAAGCTGCCAGTGACAGCACCTCCGACCAGGAGGAGGAGGAGGAGCAAGCCGGACCTTCGGGGGAACAGTCACGTCCCGCAGGAGAGGAGGAAATGCTTGACACCTCCTCACTGGACGAGTGCCTGGAGGAACTGTCGCAGGGCAATGCAGCTTCTGGGACCAGTGGCGTCCAGCCACCCAGCAGCCGTGCGCGTGGCCCGTGGCCTTCCCCGCAAAGGGGAAGGATCAGAGGGGAGTGCTGCTGCTCGGCACACTCGCCGTCAACAACGCGGCAAGGGTCCCCTAGTTCGGCCCCCTCCTCCCCAGCGGGAGAGTCGCGACACCAGTCCGGACACCTTCACTTCGGAGGAGGTGCGGAAGCTGGATAAGATGGCCGACGACTCGGACCGGCGCCACACGGAGCTCATGAGCGTGGTGGGGCGCATGCCTGAGGCCATCGAGTCGCTGGCGACCAGTGTGCGCGAGTTCGGGGCAGCAACTGCCGCGAGTGGCCGCATGCTGACTGATGCCGTCAAGACCCTGGCGGATGTGATGCGCGCGCACACCAGGACCACAGGGCCACTCACTGCTGCCACACGCGCTGTCTCAGGCAGGCATCGACAGGGCAGGCGCCGCGCTGGACCATCCCAGCAAGCCGCCCGTCGGCTGATTGCTGCGGATCTTGCAGTGCGGGCCCGGCCGAGTGCCACCGCGCCACAGCATCAGCCAGCGCATCCCAGACGCCAGCTGGCCCACATTGCGCCATCCGTCGCCGCCATTCCCCCTCTGGGGCGTCAACGGCAAGCGGCTGCAGCTGATGGTGGCCAGGCTCAGGTGCGCCACTCAGCAGACGGCCCCTCAAGGCCCAAACGCCATGTAGGCCGCCCCCCAGCGGCATCTGGCGGAAGGGCATCTGAGCCTCAGGCGCCTTCCCCCAGCCTCGCAGCAGCCACTGGGCAGAGCTTGCGAAGGAGCAGCAGGCAGGGCAGGGGAGGCAAAATGCTGGCCAAGGTCTCGCCCTCGCGGGCCACTCAGTAGAGGGTGTGGGCAGCTTTCCTTTAATATGGCGGTGGCCATTTTTATTTTGCCCATGGTTGTGCTTTTGGAGGGCTTATTTTTTGCGTTAGGCCGACGTTGAGGCCCGGTTTGAATAAAGGTGGAGTGGCTCCTCCCCAGTTTGTGGGAGTGAGTCGTTTGTTCGGCTTTTTGTGGGGCCCGTTTATTGTTTTTGGGGATTCATGTGGGAAGGGCTTTTCATTTTTGTGCAATAAAAAATTATCTTTTTTCATGCAGTCTCCATGGTTGTTCTTCTTAGTGTTTGTTGGCTTCGCCGGCTGAGGGCTTGCGGAGCGGCTGCATTCATCTTCCCTCATGGCCCCTGGCCATTCCCTGACAGGGGGCTTAGAAGTACCGTGTAATAAGGTGTCGTCGTGCGGACCTTGGCCCTGGTCGCTCCCTCCTGGGAACGTACTCCTGCTCCTCCTCCTCCTCCTCATGCTCCTCCTGCTCCTCCTCCTGAGGTGCTGGTCCAACGTCAGGTGGCAGTGCCTGAGTCCTGCGGATAGCCAGGTTGTGTAGCATGCAGCAAACCACCACAAATTGGGAGACCCGGTCCGGCGAATACTGGAGAGCTCCTCCGGAGCGATCAAGGCAGCGGAACCGCTGCTTGAGGACCCCAATAGTTAGCTCGATGATGTTGCGGGTGGTTTGATGGCTCTCGTTTTAGGCCTCTTCAGCAGCGGTCCTGGGCGCGCGGAGCGGGGTCATGAGCCAGGTGCACAAAGGATAGCCTTTGTCCCCGATGAGCCATCCTCTTGGGGAAGGCTGTGCCTGGAACATGTCATGCACAGTACTCTGCCGCAGGATAAAGGCATCGTGGCTGCTGCCTGGGAAGCTGGCATTGACTGCCATGATGCGCTGCTTGTGGTCACATACCAGCTGCACATTCAGAGAATGGTAGCCCTTCCTGTTGCGATACTGCTCGCCATGCTTCAGAGGGGCCCGCAAAGCCACATGCGTACAGTCAATGGCGCCCTGCACCAAGGGGAATTCCCCGAGTCTGGCAAATCCAAATGCGCGCTGATGCTGGCTCTCGAGGGACATGGGGAAGGAGATGAATTGGCTTCTCCTTCTGAACAGTCCTTCGGTCACGTGGCGGATGCAGCAATGCGCGCCATACTGGGAGATGTTTGCTATGTCCCCAGCAGCGTATTGGAAGGAGCCGGTGGCATAGAAGTTCAATGCCACCGTCACCTTCACTACCACCGACAGAGACGTCCTGCACCTGAGCTTTGGCCGCAGATCTCGGCGAAGCAGGTGGCAGATCTCTGCAATCACCTCCTTTCGGAATCGGAGCCTTCTAACACATCGCGCGGCACTCATGTTTAGGTAGGAGTGCTGCTGGCGGTATAGCCTGACTGGGTAAGGCCTACGTGGCCGACGCCTGTAGCCCCCTCTGCCTCTAGCCAGGGCTGCCCCTCTCACAATGTGTCTGCGAGCCCTACGGACATGGCGCTGCAGCTGCGCGTTGGCACCCCATGCAGCCCCCATCAAATCCTGGCAAACAGTCTAATTTCCAAATGGCCACTTGCAGCGCTATTGCCTGAGTCCAAAAATACCTGGCTCTTGCTGCTTGAAACCAGTTAGCTATCCTCCTTGTTGTGTCTCCAGAAATGCGTTGCACAAGACTGTTTTCTGAAAAAAGGATGGCCTTTATACTGGAGAGGATGTTCCCTTTAATTAGCGCCCCCCGGGGCCCACGCTGGTTGTGTTGCATTCCTTTTTCCAAACGCTCCGGCCGCCCGCCGCACAATGGGGCGGTCCGAATGAAGTTTGCAATCGGGGCGGCCAAAGGGCATTGCATGAGGATGTGACGTCATTTTCTGCGCACGCATCCGGGCGGGCGCTAAACTTTGCGCCGGCGCTAACGGGCAACTTAATTTGGGGCGGGGCGCAAACTGCGCTGCGCCCGGGTGCTACACGCATAGCGCCCGGAAATCACTTCTCTTAAGGTGCTAACTGCTGGCGCAAGCGACTGAAAATCTAGCCCTTTGTCTTTTTACATACTTGTAGAAGCTTTTGCAATCCGCTTTTATTTTACTTGCAATTTTTCTCTCATACTCTATTTTTCCCCTCTTAATCAATCTCTTGGTCCTTTTTTGCTGAACTGTAAACTGCTCCCAATCCTCAGGCTTGTTACTTTTTCTGGCAACTTGATATGACTCCTCTATGGATCTAATATTATCCTTAATTTCTTTTGTTAACCAAGGTTGGGCCGCTTTTCTTTTAGTGTTTATGCATCAGACAGGAATATATAACTTCTGCAATTCATGCATTCGTTCCTTAAATGTTAGCCATTGCCTAACCACCATCATGCGTTTTAATGAAGCTCCCCCAATCTATCATAGCCAGCTCACACCTCATACCTTCGTAGTTTCATTTGCTTAGATTTAGGACCCTAGTTTCGGATTGGACTTCTTCACTGTCCATCTTAATGAAGAATTTTATCATGTTACGGCCACTCTTCCCTAAAGGGCCCCGCACAACAACATTATTAAATAACCCTTCTCATTGCACAATACCCAATCTGGGATAGCCTGCCCCTCGTTGTCTCCTCAACGTACTGGTCTAAATAACATGTTGTGCACACCCCAGGAATTTATCCTCCACAGTACTTTTGCTAATTTGTTTTGGCCAGTCTATATTTAGATTAAAGTTGTAATGTATATACCTTTAAGGGGGGAACTATGTTTTACAGCTCATGTATACTGCAGTACCGGCATTGACCACACCTGTATATAGCCCTGAGTAGTAATCTGTACAGATCAGATGCAGTGTGAGCCACGTTGAGTAAACACTTGTTGTACAATTCTCCGCAGTCTGTGTCTTATTATACACGGACGCAACATTGGCGACGAGGCAGGTTCGAACCTACCAGCAACTCTGCATCACCTCCCACGGATTCGTTCCGGGAGATCAGTGGATTGGAGGTCAAGGCCAGAGACTCGGGCATTGACCACGGGCAACCATCCAGTCATCCGGCAGAGATTCGAGAATTGCGGGGGAGGCTGTCGAGAGCCAGGCTTGGCTTTCCAGTCGAGGTGGTCCAGCGAAACGGGCTGGCAACAGGTAGTGCGCAGACCCTTCCCAGAGAGTGGAGGGCTAGAGCCCGACCGAGCGGCACAGCAAAGGACCGAGCAGCGTCGACGGGGAAGAGAGAGTGAGGGCAGAGCGCACAGGGTGCAGCCGGTGTTCAGAGGCCGAGCAGCGTCGGAGAGAGGGAGAGAGAGACGCGCAGAAACCCGCAGGAGAAGGGCGAGAAGCCTACAGGGCGCCGCCATTGCCACGAGAACCGCCGGGTGTGGCGTTGGCAGCAGCAGGGGAGGAAGGAAAGCGCGGGAGACGCCATTTTAAGCCATTGGGAGATGCCATTTTAAACCACACCCAAAATGCCGAAGAGTGGCAGTATCACCGCATTTGACAATGAAGTCGAAGATTGGACTACATATGTCGAACGAATAGAGGTGTACTGCAAGGCAAATGAGGTGTCAGATGAAAAAAAGCATCAGTATTGTTAAATTTAATGGGGCAAAGACGTATGGTTTATTACGAAATCTAGTAACCCCAGCGAAGCCAATGGAAAAGAGTTTTGAAGACATAGTAACGATAATAAAGGAACATTTAAACCCCACGGCGCTGCTGATAGCAGAAAGATTCAAGTTTCACAAACGGAACCAGCATAAGGATGTAAGCAATGCTGATTATTTAACAGAACTGCGCAAACTATCGAAACACTGCTAGTTTGGAGCGGGACTGCCAGATACCTTAAGGGACAAATTTTGTGTGTGGGCTTCAAAGTGAAGGAACCCAGAAATGGCTTTTACCTGAAAAGGACCTTACGCTGGAAAAAGCTTTCAGCATTGCGGCATCATATGATGCAGCAGCACGGGGCACTGCAGAGATACAACAGAGACCGCAAGAATATGGCACAAATGAAATGTCATATGGAACAGAGAAGTGCTATCGCTGTGGCAGAACAACACACGACCAGAATGATTGCTGGTTCAAAGACAAAGTGTGCAGAGAGTGTGGAAAAGTAGGACACATTGCACGAGTCTGCAGGTGGGGAAAGATAACCAGCAATATGAAACCTACCAAAGGATAGTACAAGAAGGTACATAAGATGACGGAGAATAGTTCAGACAAACAAAAGAGTGATAACGACTCCGAAAGCAGGGAACTGAGTTGTCTGAAACTACATAATATGAGCACAATGGAGGATCACCGAACCATTTGGGTCACTCTCAAGATAGCAGGAGTCCAGGTAAAGATGTAATTGGACACAGGATCAGCCCTAACAGTCATAAACCGACGGGACTACGAGCGGCTATTCTCACACATACCCTTGAGAGACACAAAAATTATTTGAAAACGTACACGGGGAAACAATTCTACCCCAAAGGAAAAATAAGGGTGACCATTATATATAACAGTAAGGAAACACCAAAGCTGGACCTGTATGTATTGCAAGATGGAGGACCACCATTACTGGGACGTGAATGGATCCGGAAAATACAACTGGATTGGCATTCCATACAGGCACTGACTGTGGCTGACAAAAAGGATGACGACATCACACCTGGGCGACTGTCAAAGGTCCTAACTGACGCGAAAGAAGTGTTCCAGCAAGGACTCGGAACACTGAAAGGCATCACAGCGACGATTAAAATTGAAGAAATCGCAAGCCCAAAATGTTTTAAGGCCAGACCGGTACCTTATGCGATCTGCTCAGCCGTCGAAGCAGAGCTGGAGAGCCTGGAACGTTCAGGTGTACTGCCCAAGGTAGACTGGAGCGAGTGGGCTACACCCATCGTCCCTGTGATGAAAAAGTCGTTGAGCAGCACACCTGAGGAATCAAGGAAGGTTCGCATCTGTGGGGAATTTAAGGTAACAGTGAACCCGGTCCTTCACACCGTACAATATCAACTAGCGGGTTGAAGATATTTTGTGGTGCTGAACCTGACCAACATCACCCTGCCTGCTTGGTGTTCACCACAAACTCAACAGTTATGCCAGCACCTTCTAACACAGGTATTGAAACAAGGCGCAGACCGAAGTGGAGGCAGATACAGAAAGAAAAGCCGGCGGGTATGGCGATGTAAGAGGTCTTTAGTTAATGAGGCAGCAACGGTCTTTAACACCAGCACATCGGTTGTTAACATCATTGATCTGGCTACTATAGATCAGAAGGTCTGGGATCTGGGTTCCCGCATTAAAGCCATCTTACAAGAGCAGAAAAAGAATGAGGGCCAAGAGTTAAAGGAGGACCAGATATTAACTGTATACCTCCAGGATATAGCTACTGTATTAGAAACATACGCAAAGACTATAAATAAGCTAATTAAGGAGGAATACAATGCCTCACATTAGGCAGCAGCAAACGACATTTGCAGCACATATGGGAATTGGATAGTGGAGCAAACCCGAGAAAACTTGGAACAGATACAGGCAGGTGAGTTGCCGCTGTAGATTATCAATCAACAGTTAAAAGGGACCCTGAATCACGGACATGCCACACAGTTCGAACGCAAACCAGATGGTGGGGGGGGCATTCCTGGGTTTAGTTTTGCTCGTCCCGGTGATGACACCACAGACACAAGGGCGGGAGGTATATCAGGTACCAAATATTGGAATACTAAAAAATGGCATACATATATCTTACCACAATATGTTACCTCATGCAGTGATGGTGAACGGAACCTGGATGGGTAACAAGCTGGAAGGATGTATCACCAGACATGTCATCATCATGTGCCCGCTTGCAATCAGCCAAAGCCCGCAAGCCCAATGTCGTTTCAATAACACAGGCATAGAGATTAACTGCACCATGGAGGCAGTGGCGGAGCCTCAAAGCCCACCCAGGTGGCATACGCTGGCAAAGGTGAATGCACTGTAATGACCAACATGGAGACGTTTGAGTATGCCAATCTAACATGCGACCTCCTGTGGTGATTATGCTTTATGTTTAGTAAGAAGTATTGTAATTGGTTGTTTGTTTCCTACCTTGAGATATATGCTGTAAACTTATTGGTAGTTGATGTCATGTGATTTGTGGTGGCCATCTTAAATTCAGTTCTCTACAGCCTTGGTTGGGACTGGTTGTTGAAAGATGTGCTACTGGATTTTTAAAGTTAATAAAGCCTAGATTTAGAAAGGCAAATCTACTCTTTATTTCAATTTATTAACTTTAGGTCAGAATGGAGCGATATCTTCAACCGGAACGATTCAATGCTGACCCTAATTCTGCAGGAGTGGATGATAAATGGAAACACTGGTATCGTACATTTAAAAACTTTTTGGGTGTGTTGGATCAAGAGTCTCTAAATAAGCTGAATATGCTGATCAACTACATTGCTCCGGATGTGTATAAGTATATTTTGGACTGTGAAGCTTACGAATTGGCTATTTCTACATTGGAAAAGATTTTTGTTAAACCAACGAATGAGGTATTTGCACGTCACCTTCTATATGCCCGTAGGCAGCAGGTGGGAGAATCTTTGGATACTTATTTACAAGCACTTCAGCGCCTTAGTGCTAACTGTAAATATAAGGCCATGACGGCAGAAGAATATAAGGAAGAATCGGTACGGGATGCTTTTATTAATGGATTATTGTCTAGATCAATTCGTCAGCGGTTGTTAGAAAATAAGACTTTGGATCTCAAGAGTGCTTTCGAGCAAGCCTCTACATTGGATGTGGCTCAGAGAAGTTCGGATTCTTATGCTCTTTTTAATCGGCCTGCAACTGTGGTTTTGGCAGTTCTGGATGAAAAGGAATTATGTGGACTTAATAGGAGTGATTTACTAGATTCTGAAACAGTTTCTACTTCGGCGGCTGTTGCCTCTAGGATTCAGAAGTGTTATTATTGTGGGAATGTCCGGCACCCTCGTCTGAAGTGTCCTGATCGGGAGGCTGTGTGTAGTAAATGCGGAAAGAGAGGTCAGTATGCACGTGTTTGTAAATCATCAGGTTCAGTTACCTCCTCTGCGACTATTCAGCCTTTAGATAGGGCGTTTATTGCATCAATTTCTGCTGCATTTTCTCATGGCCTAAACAAATCTATAGTTACGGCCCAAGTTAATGGGTTAGAAGTGAAGGCCCTTATAAATACAGGCAGTACCGAGAGTTTTATAAGTCTTCATTTTGCGAAGGAGAAGCGTTTGAAAATTTCGCCTGTTACTTATCAGGTGTGTATGGCTCAGACGACTCTCACTTCACAAGTAGCTGGTTGTTGCCTTGTGAAATTGATTCTTCTAGGTAATACATATACTGATGTACGCCTATCTGTTTTGCCAAATCTCTGTGCAGATATTTTGATTGGTCATGATGTGCTTCAATTACACGACTCTCTCAGTCTTTCGTTTGGAGGGACTAAGCCACCTTTATCTATTTGTGGATTAACCTCTTTATCCATTTCTCCATTATCACTTTTTTTCCAATTTGATGCCGGATTGTAAGCCAATTGCTACCAAGTCAAGAAGGTATAGCAGTCAGGATAGAGAATTTATTAATTCTGAAGTTCAACGTCTTTTATTGGAAGGAATCATTGAACCTAGTTGTTCACCTTGGCGGGCACAGGCAGTTGTCACCACTAACGAGAGACATAAGAATAGGTATACTCAATTAGATGCGTACCCTTTGCCTAAGATTGATGAGCTTATCAACAAAGTATCTCAGTATAAGGTTATTAGCACTATTGACCGAAAGAGTGCTTATCATCAGATTCCTATTGATAAGAGGGATCAACCATATACGGCCTTTGAGGCTGGCGCATAGCTGTATCAGTTTTGCCGAATACCATTTGGTGTTACTAATGGTGTTGCTTGTTTTCAACGGGCAATGGATGCTTATATAAGTGATAACTCTCTCTCTGACACCTTTTCACACTTAGATGACATCACGGTGTGTGGCAAATCAAGGGTGGAGCATGATTCTAATTTAGAAAAATTCCTTCAAGCTGCAGAAAGAGCTGGTTTAACTTTCAATAAAGAGAAGTGTATCTTTTCGACCACTGAGGTAAATCTACTGGGGTATATTATCTCGGGAAACAAGATTAAACCAGATCCAGAACGTCTGCGACCATTGATTGATTTACCTTGTCCTACTAATTCTAAGGCTTTGCAACGAGTTGTTGGACTGTTTTCTTATTATTCTAATTGGATTGCAAATTTTTCACAGAAGATCCGGCCCCTTATTCGGGTTACGATATATCCTCTATCATGGGAGGCCAGGACATGTTTTGATAATTTTAAAAAGGACATCCTTGGAGCAGTTGTGCATTCTATTGATGAGCAGGTTCCCTTTGAGATTGAGACGGACGCTTCTGATTTTGCAATTGGGGCTACTCTGAACCAAAATGGAAGATCTGTGGCCTTTTTCTCATGTACCTTGAACAATAGTGAAAAAAGACATTCTTCAATAGAGACAGAGGCGTATGCAATAGTAGAAGCACAGCGTAAATGGAGACATTATTTATCGGGGCGACATTTTACGTTGGTAACTGACCAAAAATCTGTGTCCTTTATGTTTGATGTCAAACATTTTGGAAAGATCAAGAATGATAAAATAATGAGGTGGAGGATTGAGTTGGCATGCTACCATTTTGATATAGTTTATCGTCCGGGGAAGGATAATGTTGCTGCTGATGCGCTGCCGAGGGCTTATTGTTCTGTGATTCACGGAGATACGCTTATTAATCTTCACAATGCCTTATGCCATCCTGGGGTTACGAGGATGATACACTTCATACGCAGTAAGAATTTGCCCTTTTCAGTTGAAGACATCAAGCGGATGACTTCATCATGTTCTATCTGTGCTCGGTGTAAACCGAATTTCTTTAAGCCTCAACGAGCTCAACTTATAAAGGCTACTTCTCCTTTTGAACGTTTGAGCGTTGATTTTAAGGGGCCTCTTCCTTCAACGACTCAAAATCGATATATATTTACTGTTGTGGATGAGTTTTCAAGGTTCCCTTTTGCTTTTCCTTGCGCAGATGTATCAGCTGCTACAGTTATCAAATGTCTGACTCAACTTTTTGTCATTTTTGTGATGCCTGCGTATATCCATTCGGATCAGGGAAGTTCTTTTATGTCTTCCCAGTTGAAGGAATACCTTCAGAGTCGGGGAATCTCTACTAGTAGAACTACCCCGTATAATCCCCAGGGTAATGGACAGTGTGAACGATACAATGGGGTGATCTGGAAGGCAGTTATGTTGGCTTTGACATCCCGGAACCTTAAGAATACACAGTGGGAAATGGTACTGCCTGATGCCCTGCATTCCATTAGATCATTGCTTTCAATGGCTACTAATGTGACCCCCCATGAAAGGCTCTTTAACTATCTGCGGAGATCTACTATGGGATATTCGGTACCTTCATGGCTTACTATGCAGGGACCTGTGCTGCTTCGACGCCGTGTTAGATTGTCAAAATATGATCCTTTAGTGGAGGAGGTGGAGCTGTTGGAGGCAAATTCCCAATATGCTCATATTCGATTCCAATATGGAAAGAAAGTACTGTTTCAATTAAAGACTTGGATCCTTGTGGTGGCCAGCCCTCTTCTGAGGATATTAACAATCGTCATGATTCAGATAATGTGGATGTCGTTACAGATACTACGAATATTTTCAATCCTATTGCAGATAATTATACTTCTATTAGTCAGCCTTCGATGGATGTTCATGACCGTCCCAGTTTACCTCCTGATGGGATTTCCAATCCGGAAACCGTTGATAATCGGGATATGGGTAGCCTTCCTGCAGAAGATACTTCTGTGTCTCCTGGTGTGGGAGGGCAAGGAATTTCACCAGGGTTAAGAAGGTCGACACGAATTAGATATCCGGTCGACCGACTGAAAATTGACTTTTAAATTGATAGTAATGTTTTAAAATTGTTGAAATATTTTATTTGTATTGTTTTAGTTGTAAATAATTAATTATAAATTGTAAAGGTTATTTAGGTTGGAGTATATTTTAAAAGGAGGGGTGAATGTGGTGATTATTCTTTATGTTTAGTAAGAAGTATTGTAATTGGTTGTTTATTTCCTACCTTGAGATATATGCTGTATACTCATTGGTAGTTGATGTCATGTGATTTGTGGTGGCCATCTTAAATTCAGTTCTCTGCAGCCTTGGTTGGGACTGGGTGTTTAAAGATGTGCTGCTGGATTTTTTAAGTTAATAAAGCCTAGATTTAGAAAGGCAAATCTACTCTTTATTTCACCTCCCCAGTCCAGAGTTCTGCTTCACACCAGCAGTTCCGGTACTGATTGGACAGGAGCAGTTGGTGGAGATACACCAGTTTAATATTACCTCTCTTCAAGTGTCTGAAGACATCAAGTATGGATTATGGAACTACATCAATACATTTGGGTATACTATACCCACACTTCCCGAACACCTGAGGCAGTTGCGGAAGGAGATACAGCTTTCCCAGAAGGTGTACTGTACTCTGCAGCAACAGAACATGGATTTGAAGAAAGACATCGAAGCGATCCTGGTGACCATGTGGGTGGATGACATTTGGGACTGGCGAATAAATATACAGATCCACCCATGGATCCGACTGATTTCACATGTATTAGTCATGGTGCAGTTTGAAATTGTCCTGACCTTGTTATGTATGACATGCAGGAAATGCAAATGGACTCGGGTGAAACAAATTGCAAAACAAGTGGTTAAAACTGCTAATGCTTGTACTGCTCCTACTCCAAGCATTTCAGATGATGACTTTAATAACTTGTTGGAAAAATCAAGTGTATGAATAATGATGCAATCATATAATGAATCGGGGAAATCGTAAATATTAACTTTACTCATCTGATGCATACTGGTGCCTCGACGGGTGGCCACCCTGACAGGATTCACACCAGACGATATGCAACAAATGTGCAGCCTACCTGGAATAGTTAAAGGCCTGCGGGGGAAGAATTGATCAAATTGGTGGAAGGGGGGGGAACACAGGAAAACCTTCATCATTTCATGCTATTTTAACGGGGAAAACCTATATGCATTTCTGACATACTATAAACCCACCAGCTTATCACACTATCGTAGAGTAGAGAGCACACCCTCCAACACCGCTTTAACGGTCCTTTCCGGGGGCTGGAAGGGGGGACTGAAGGTTCCAGCTTGTTCCCAATCAATTCTGGGATAATTAACTATGTTGACCCCCTATTTACCCATAGTGTAGGTTTAGCTGACTGAAGCACATTTGCAGAATGCAAGACGCCAATTCACTTATCAAACTTCGGAATGTGTGTGTTCACAGCCTCAGTCGAGCCATTGCCTAAACACGGCCTGTCCTCCCAGGAGATAAGGGTACAATTAACAACCAACATTGTACTAGTCACAGGATACATGAATCACTGCGGCCTTGGAGCCATCTTACTTGTTCGTGAGTTAAAGATAAAACATGTTTATTCAAATTATAATCTATGCCAATAACAGGGAAGAGACAACAGCAGGAATGTGGGGAGTAGGATGAGACAAACAACATCTGTAACTGGCATGGACAGAGGGTACCCGAGTTCAAGGGGTGGGCCGACATTTGAGCGACAAACCACATAAACCAATAAAGAGTAACTGTTGTGGCACTGTTTGTACGTGTACGCCCCATTATGTAGTAGGTGGATGTTGCTTATAGAAATGTATAACTTGAATGAACCGCTGCTTGTCCCTCGAGAGTGCACCCCTAGCTTTAGGAAGCTGTGTGCCTCTCCCTTGTGCCCAAGTTCTCTTGGTTCTCTTGTTTGTTTTAATAAATTCTGAACTTGCCCTCAATTCCGGCTCCATCTGGAGTTTCTCCAAATTCGAATCTAACACATGTAACAAGCGTATTACAGTAATCCTGGGTGTTTTTAATCTGCATATAGACTGGCCAAACCAAATTAGCAATAATAATGTGAAGGATAAATTCCTGGAGCGTGTACGAGATGGCTTGTTAGACCAGTATGTTGAGGAACCAACTTGGGAACACATTATCAAAGATTGGGCATTCTGCAATGAGAAGTGGTTAATTAATAATCTTGTTTTGCGAGGTCCTTTAGGGAAGAGTGACCATAACATGATAGAATTCTTCATTAAGATGGAAAGTGAAGTAGTCCAATCCGAAATTAGGGTCCTTAATCAAAGCAAAGGATACCATGAAGGTAAGCCGAGGGAGTTAGCTATGATAGATTGGGGAGCTTCATTAATAGGCAGGACGGTGGATAGACAATGGCTAATATTTAAGGAACGAATGTTGGAATTGCAACTCTTATACATTCCTTTCTCACGCAAAAACATCAAAGGAGTAGCAACCAAACCATTGCTAACAAACAAATTAAGGATAGTATTAGATTCAAAGAGGAGTCATATAAAGTTGCCAAAAAAGTAGCAAGCCTGAGGATTGGGAGCAGTATAGAGTTCATCACAAACAGGCCAAGTGATTGATTAAGTGGGGAAAATAGAGTATGTTAGTAAACTGGCAAGGCACATAAAAGCGGAATGTAAAAGGTTCTGCAAATATGTAAAATGTAAAAGACTGGTAATGACAAATGTAGGTCTCTTACAGTCAGAAGCAGGAGAATTTATAATTGGGAACAAGGAACTGGCGCAGCAATTAAACAAATACTTTGGCTCTGTCTTCATGGTAGAGGACACAAATAACTTCCCAGAAATGCTAAGGAACCAAGGATCTAGTGAGAAGGAGGAATTAAAGTCAATTAGTAGAAGTAAAATGAGTGCTGGAGAAATTATGGGACTGAAAGCCAATAAATTCCCCGAGCCTGATGACCTGCATCACAGAGTACTAAAATATGTAGCCATGGAAACAGTGGATGCATTGTTTGTCATCTTCCAAAACTCTATAGATTATGGAACAGTTCCTGTAGACTGGAGAGTGGCAAATGTAACCCCTCTATTTAAAAAAGGAGGGAGAGAGAAAAGAGGGAGCAACAGGCTGCTTAACTTAAACGTCAGCTGTAAGGAACATGCTAGAGTCTATTATACAGAAGGTGATAAAAGGACACTTAGAAATTTTCAACGGGAGTCGACAAAGTCAACATGGATTTATGAAAAGGAAAATCGTGTTTGACGAACCAACTGGAGTTTTTTAGTATGTAACAGGTAGAATAGTTAAGGGAGAACCATGGATGTGGTGTATTTGGATTTTCAGAAAAAGTCCCGCATAAGAGGTTAGTATGCAACATTAAAGCACATGGGATTGGGAGCAATATACTGGCACGGATTGCAAATTGGTTATCAGACAGGAAACAGAGTGTAGAAATAAATGTGTCTTTATCGGGGTGGCAGGTGGTGACTAGCATGGTACCTCAGGGATCAGTGAGTGGCAATTACATGACAGATGCTGTATAACTTGGATAAATGTGAAGTTATCCACTTCCGTATGAAAAACAGAAAGGCAGGGTATTATTTAATTGTTGATAGATTGATAAATGTTGGTGTACAAAGGGACCTGGCTGTCACTGAAAGCAATCATGCAGGTTCAGCAAACAGATGGGGAGGCAAATGGTATGTTGGCCTTCATTCAAGTGGATTTGAGACAGGAGCAAGGAATATTTATTACATTTATACATGGCGTTGGCACGACCACACCTGGACAACTGCGTGCTGTTTTGGTCTCCTTACCTAAGAAGGGGTATACTAGCCATAGATGGATTGCAGTGAACGTTCAACAGATTGATTCCTCTGATGGACTGTCGTATGAGGAGAGATTGGATCGTCTAGGCCTGTATTCATTAGAGTTTAGAAGAATGAGTGGGGATCTCATTGAAACATATAAAATTCTGACAGGGCTAGACAGACTGTATGCAAGGTGGATTTTTCCTCTGGCTGGGAAATTTAGAACGAGAGTTCATAGTCTCATTATACGGGGTAGTAATTTAGAACTGAGATGAGGAGACATTTCTTGTCAGAGTGTGTTATATATGTGGAATTGTCTATTACAGATGGCTGTGGAGGCCAATCACTGAATATATTTAAGAAGGAGATAGATAGGTTTCTAGACACAAAAGGCATCCAGGGGTATGGGGCGAAGGCGGGCATATGGTATTGAGATAGATGATAAGCCATGATCATATTGAATGGCGGAGCAGGCTCGAAGTGACGGAAGGCCTACTCCTGTTTCTGTTTTTTTATGTTTCTATGTTGGTTATCACTGGTAGTGGAGGAGCAGGGCAACGTCTAGTGTAAGTATTAGGAGCTATTATTACCAGAAGAACATGGTCATCTCTAATGCTGCAGAGCTTTTTCATATATTGCAGGATTTGTTTCACCACCTGTTCTGGAGGAGTTGGAGCACTAGGAGCCATTGAAGGGCAGGGCCAGGGCGATGGCTGCCAGTGTAGCCGCTTCCACCAGTCCTGCTGGAATAGGGTCTGCTCCAGTCTTGGGTGATTCCAGTTTCCATTCGTAAAGAATGTTTGTATTGTGCGTGTTTTTGAAACCGTACAATAACAATTTCACATATTTCTCTTAATCTGACTTTTCAGTCAAAAAAAACAACTTACCTCAGTCTATTTGTTAAATGACTGTAACTAATGCCAATTATGAGTTCATTTGATTAAGTCCCTGGTGGATTGATGTGTGGATAAATATAGGTTCCATTCTATTGTCTCAGCCGTGCGCCAGTCACAGACTTTCATCTCCTACAGAAGTCATCCAATCTCACAGGAAATGGGGCGGCCAGCTATCCTGCTGCTATAAGAGATTTACTACCTGATTCTTGCAGCTTTCTGTATCCCCGGTGAGCAATTGTAACCTCTTTGTTGTTAATCGGTGTTAACTGTCTCCCTGTTAATGTCGCATGTTGGATATGGTAAATGTTTTACAGATGTCAGCATGACACAGTGAACCACGTCTCTGCACTTTCCCAGTTGCCCATAATATCGTAACATTATTGATGTTACAATCTTCTTTGTAGCTCCAACACAATGATTTTAGCGGGTTTCCGGACCATTTCTCAGCCCGTGCAGAGTGAGCGCTACAGCAGCTCATTAAAATGTGTGGGTGGGTGTCCCAGGTAATGATTCCAGTATTAATCCTGTTCTCACACTGCTCCGTGTTGATAACCACACTGAATAGAGTAAAATACTCTCCACCGGTATCGCCATATATATTTCTATCAGTCACTGGAACATTGTTTTTCTCCTCTCCCTTTCTTACAGCGAACTTGGTGACAATCGTGATTCTCTCCCGAGGAAACTGCGGCCTTTCCAAGTGTATCTGTCTACATGGTGGCCATGGCAGCAGCAGATCTACTGGTCATGATCTTCAATGTAATGACGTATTATATTTTCAGTTATCACTTTCCACTTTCGTTCCTGTCCCACACTCCCGTGTGTAAGTTCAATCTATACATAAATGCTGTCACCTTCGATTTGTCTGTTTGGTTTACCGTCTCCTTCACATTTGACCAATTTATTGTGATCTGCTGCCAGAAGTTTAAAGTAAAGTATTGCAGCGAGAGAACTGCAGCCGCAGTTATAACAGCATTCTCGGTCCTGAACTTTTTAAAGGGCATCCCCGTATTGTTTGCATATAAATCTGAGCAAATAATTAGCAACGTGCAGTGGGGCTGTCGATCAAGTATAGCTTTCTTTTCTGCACCTGCAGGGGTACCGTATCTCTGGTTTCACATCATATGGCTTGTTTGGCTACCTTTTACATTAATGGCTTTGTTTAATTGTTTGACAGTCAGACGTATTTTAGTGGCCAGCAGAGTGTCAGAGCAGTGAGAATCAGAGCGATCCAGAGATGGAGAACCAAAGGAAATCCATCATTTTGCTCTTCGCTATATCGGGAAGTTTTATATTTCTGTGCCTGACAGCTGCCATCAATTTTTTAATTACCAGAATGACAAACATCAATTATTATCGAGGCAACCACACAAACCCAGCCTATATCGCCACTGAAACCGGAGCCATGCTGAAACATTTGAGTTCCTGTCCGAACACATGCATTTATGCAGCGACCCAGAGGAGATTCAGAGAAGAGCTGAAGAAGGTGCTGAAATCTCCCTGGACACTGATTCTGAGATTGGTTGAACATGAAAGAAAGCCGAACTGAAGCTTTGGTTGGCACATTGGAATTCCATTCCAGCTCGTGTTCCAACTTAGACTGGGATTCCCTCTGCTAACCGTCACATAAGGATTGTCATAGAGTCATAGAGTCATAGAGTTTTACAGCACAGAACGAGGCCCTTCGGCCCATCGTGTCTGCGCCGCCCATCCATCCCTGTCCAGTCTAATCCCATTTTCCAGCATTTGGTCCATAGCCTTGTATGCAATGGCATTTCAAGTGCTCATCCAAATGCTTCTTGAATGTTGTGAAGGTTCCTGCCTCTACCACCCTTTCAGGCATTGAGTTCCACATTCCAACCACCCTCTGGGTGAAAAGGTTCCTCCTCAAATCCCCTCTAAATCTCCTGCCCCTTACCCTGAATCTATGCCCCCTTGTTATTGACCCCCCTACTAAGGGGAAAAGTTCCTCTTTGTCTACCCTATCTATGCCCCTCATCATTTTGTACACCTCAATCAGGTCCCCCCTCAGCCTTCTTTGCTCCAAGGAAAACAACCCCAGCCTGTCCAGCCTCTCTTCATAGCTGAGGCGCTCCATCCCAGGTAACATCCTGGTGAATCTTCTCTGCACCCTCTCCAAAGCAATCACATCCTTCCTATAGTGAGGCGACCAGAACTGCACACAGTACTCCAGCTGTGGCCTCACCAGCGTTTTGTACAGCTCCATCATAACCTCCCTGCTCTTATATTCTATGCCTCGACTAATGAAGGCAAGTATCCCATATGCCTTTTTAACCACCTTATCTACCTGTTCCGCTGCCTTCAGGGATCTATGTACATGTACACCAAGGTCCCTCTGACCCTCTGTACTTCCTAGGGTCCTACCACTCATTGTGTATTCCCTTGCCTTATTTGTCCGTCCAAAATGCATCACCTCGCACTTTTTAGGGTTAAATTCCATTTGCCACTTTTCCGCCCATCTGACCAACCCGTTTATATCGTCCTGTAGCCTTAGGCTTTCCTCCTCACAATTTACCACCCCACCAATTTTCGTGTCATCTGCGAACTTACTGATCATACCTTTTACATTCTCATCCAAATCATTTATGTAGATCACAAACAACAAGGGACCCAGCACCGATCCCTGAGGTACCCCACTGGACACAGGCTTCCAGTTGTTGTAAAATCTCACAGGGACGCGAATACATTTGGTGTCCTTTTAGCATTTAACGCCAAAAAGGACTGTGGGTTTCCGCAGTTCTATGGCCGAGTGTCCCCTCCCAAACAACGTCATTCCCCCTTAAGCATGAAATATGTCAGTGAAAAAGTGAAATTTAACAATGGAACACAATAGTTGATAAACTGGTTTAATATCTGATTCTGCGAGGACTGTAATCAATTCCATTATATATTGACTGGATCAGTCACTAGTTTTAGGGACAGATATTGTCGTTTTCAACTCCCGGTCTTTTACCTTTTCTAGCAGGTTTGCTGAAAATGTTGCTTGGACTGATTGTAGCTGCAAGGGCCGCTTTACCCCTTCTCCTGGGAGTAAGCAGCGGTGCCGCTGTTCCCTTCTCAGTGTTGCGATGTGTTACCATATTTTGAATGTTAACTGGCGTTGCCTCGTTTTACCTGTTGTTTTGCTGACGTCTCGAATAATGGGAATTATTTGAAGGCTGCCCCTCAACATTAAATAAAGTTTTTACTTGCTGTTACTAAATGTATCGTGGGAAATCTGAATGCTATTAATCTGAACCAGCGATCCTGTAACCTGGCAAAACAGTGTAAGAAATATTAATGTATAATTGGGGCCTTTCAGTCATGGATCAGTAATCAGGCCTCTCAGATATTTATATGGAACAATCCACTGTGTGTGTTGGTGCACAGAGATTGCCGTGTAAAACCTTTTACCAACTGTTGTTGACGGAGTATCTCCAGTGCAAGTCGATGTATTCTGAACGCCGTCCGTACCACTAGTGACCTGATTTTGAGAGTGTTGATCAGTGCAAAGGCTTCAAGTGAGGATTTGCACCAATTAACTCGAATTTTGTTTGCCCGCTAATTTCTGTGCGTCGGTAGAAGCAGTTTAGCAATTCACCCTGCAGTATTATAATTTCTCTCGTTTCTGACTGTAAGACATCTACATTTCTTTTCACTAATCAATTTATTTTTACATACTTGTAGAGCTTTTACAGTCCACTTTTATGTCCCTTGCAAGTTTAGTCTCATAGGCCTAGAAATTCGGTTGTGGGTTCGCCAGGGCTTTAGCGCCGGAAATTTAGCGCCGGCGCTAATTCCCCCTGCGCGCGCCAAAAATTCAGTAGCGCCGCGCCCAAACGGCTGCCGGCGCTACTAGAGGGTGTCAGCGCCTCGAAATGGGCGCTGAGTGCCGCATTGTGGTGCAATTCCGGCGCTGCGGCACCCGATGCAGTGCGGCAGGCTGGGGAAGTGCAGGCCTCCTCCTTCAGTTAAGGAGGAGCTGCCTGCACCCGCCCGCTGGCCGTTCAAATGTTCAGAAAAATGAGCCCGACACCTCGGACAAGTGCCGGGCTTGCAGGCCAGACGCATCTGTTCCGCGGGGGGGGGTGGAGGAGTCCGGGGAGGGAGGTGCGGGCAGGCGGCCGGCGGGAAAGCGGCCGGCCGCCGCGCGACCTTAATGCGCCGGCGCTAACTCCTGCAAGACTCGGTTGCCAAAGTCTTAGTTGCGGCAGCCACGTGCGAGGCGGCTGCAACTCAATTTCGGCGCTGGGGCCCGTCACCACGGCAACCGGGACGCTGCGCACACCGATGACGTCATCGGTGCCGGCGCAGCGCAACCGGTGTAACGCCGACGGAAGGGCCCCACTGAATTTGCCAACTGGCCATAACTCCGGCGCTAGGCCCTCCAGCGCCCCAAATGGAGCGCTAAGCCTACTGAATTTCTAGGCCATAATCTTTTTTCCCCTCTTATTCAATCTCTTGGTGATTTTTTGCTGAATTCGAAAATGCTCCCAATCCTTTCCTGGCAACTTTATATGACACATCTTTGGATCAAAATGTCTTTTGTTAGCCATGGTTGGGCCGCTTTTCCTTTAGTGTGTTTGCGCCAGAAAGGAATGTATAACTTGCAATTCATGCATTCATTCCTTAAATGTTAGCCATTACGTACCCACCGTCATGCCTTTTAATGAAGCTCCCCAATCTATCATAGCCAACTCAATCCTCATACCTTCCTGGTTTCCTTTGTTTAGATATAGGACCCTAGTTTCGGATTGGACTGTTTTACTTTCCATCTAAATGACGAATTTACCATGTTTTGTTCACTTTTGCATAACGGAACCCCGCAACAACATTATTAATTAACCCTTTCTCATTACACAACACTCAATCTAGGATAGCCTGTTCCCTATTTGGCTCCTCAAAGTACTGGTCTAAAAAACCATCTCGTACACAATCCAGGAATTCATTCTCCACAGTATTATTGCTAGATGTTGTGGAGAGGCTGACCCTTCAACTGGTTAAATCCACTGTTCACACAACAGGATGTGAAAAAATGTCAGAGGACTGGTTCAGTATTTGTCCCAGTGTGCTGGTCAGTATTTATCAATCAATGAGCAGAAATACAAGAAGATTGGGAGTTAACAACAAATTATTGGGGTGAAATTTGACATGGGTAGGAATGCAAAACATGCGGAATCTTATTTTCCGGCTGCCATACCACACATCCAATACTCACTTCTATTGAAGTCAGTGGAACTGAATATTGGGTGAAGCGTGTAACAGGCGACCGCTGTGAGAGTACCCATTTTACGACAACCGCCCATGCCCAATTTCACTCTATCTTGTCATTTACCTCATTGTTGTGTGTGTGACCTTGCTGTGCACAAACTGACTTTTGCATTGCCTAAATTTTAAAAATTGACTGCAAGACAAAAGCACTTGGTTGAAAGGCACTATATGAATATGAAGGGCTGGAAAATCGTCTGGGCAGTAGTGGAAAATCATATCGCCTCCTGTTATAGGTACCGCCCAATATAGCACTCAATGGAACTGAATATCTGGCCGAGTGTGTAACAGATGACCGAAGTCACGCTGTTGGTTTAGTCGACCGGCACGTGGATAATCTCACCTCAAATTCATTATTTCCAGTCAAATTTCCAGAACTAGTTGTAAGGAGCAATTCAGTTTCCCCAATCACGCTGTTTTATACATAAGTTGAAACGTTGGCTTTAAGTCCATTTGGGTTCAGTGGAATCTGAATATTCTGAAAAGATGATCATTTTCAATTTCAGCCTGTGCAGAAATCTGGCTGAAGCAGACTGTCCACCAGTCACCGTGCTGAATTTCTCTTTTCAGTGACTATAATGAAAACGAAATAGGAGTGGGTGTAAAATATGCAACTGCCAATCAGCAAAATTCACTAAAGCGGAGGAAAGTTTAGTCAAATCACCGAATTATTGACCTGTTTCCTATTTTCCGAATACTAATTGATAAAATACCGACACTATTGAAGCAGCTGCCTACTGTTTCATGACACGGTACCATCAGTGTCAGCTGGGCAGTGGCAGTATTTGGATTGTGAGTCAGCTTTTTGTTCTTTTAGATGAAAACCAGTCTCTCATAAATTCATAGAGGCAGTAACAAATTTAAATGTTCAATAAAGATGTATTGCATAATCGTGTCGAAAGAAAGACTGGAATATTTGGCGTGTAACTCACGTGATGTTCTCCATTGTGTATTTATAAGTCAGAACACGATGATCGCGTTCGGTGTGCTTGTATAACAGTGCAGATAATTCTGTGCTTGTAGACTGTTAGTGGAGGAGTACAGAGCTCCCTGCTGAGTCTTTCGGATGCCCTTAACATCGGAATCTGCCTCTTGTACCACTCAATGCTAGATGAATTTAAAAGGATATTTATTTCAGCTGGAATTTAATATATTTTGCGTTATAATAAAGGGAATTAAATGAATGCTCAGTGCTCATATCCACAAGTCTAATCATCACAAAACAGTAGGCATAAATATTCGCGATTTATGTGTTATCGTTGAATTACGAAAGTACAGTAAAACTGCTGAACAAACAAATTGCAAGGAGTGAATGATGCAGGAGCTCCTGTACATAATTGGTGACATGTCACAGAATCGGCTTGGCGCTGTACCCATTGGCATTAGTGTCAGAAGTGTGATGAGTCAGATTTACCTTTGAAACGCGCCCAAGTCAGTAGGAACACGATACTACAGACTATGGCGCTCTTCACGATGGGCCGCAGGAAGTGAAGTAACAGTCTGATTGCCTGAGAACAGGAAATGTTGCTGCCGATCAGTGTCTCTGTCAGAATGTTTCGTCTTTCTCAGTGACCAGATGTCATTGTCCCCAGTCCTGGAATTCCTCCGGACCACCAATTTAGGGGAGTAAAACCAAACACCAAGCGGGTCAGCCCCATGATATTCGTTCATTGTACAAATTCACAAGAAAACAACACTAGAATTGGAACAAATATCACTGGGCAGGGCAAATCGGACACTCATTCTGTTCCTGTCAAAACCATGTACAGTAATGCCTAAAGTGCCACATAACACACTAGATTTAATTTAAAAGTAGTGTATGTAATTTAATTTAATTTTATATATTTCAATTTCGTTTAGTTTAATTTATTTCGTTTAATTTAATTTAATGTTACTTTATTTTGAAACTCTCTTTAAGCTTCCATCGTGATTTCTGTCGCTATGGAATTTAGATGCTGCAAATTACATTGATAACAACAGTGGATATTCCTGTGACATGTTGGAACTCCAGGGCGCTTCACCTGGCCATGATATTTACGTGTCCATGAAGTGGCTCCATTTCCTCAGTATTAAGTTTGGAATTTCTGAGCTTGAGGAGTGGCCGAAGTCTCTGCAGGGCTGAGAGCTTGTTCGACCACAGATTTCAGGAGGTGGACACCCCGCAGCCACAATGAGTTCAGGAGGATAGTAAGTTGGTGGCCATGGGCAGGGTGCGAACAGGTAGGTGTTGCAAGGATCCTCCGGGGGGGTGGCACTCTCAAGGATGGGTCCAATTACAGACCACAAAGGGGATTTTCTTGTGCAGGCAGGGGGCATGGTTTAGATATTAAATGAATATTTTGCATGTGTCTTCACTAAAGAAAAGGATGCTCTCAATGTCATGGCAAAGCAGGTGATAGTAGAGAAATTGGATGGAAAAACAAAAATAAAGAAGAGGTATTTAAAAGTTTGGAAGAGTTCAAAGTAGAAATGTCACCAGCACAAATGGGTAGTATCCTAGGTAGCTAAAGGAAGTAACGGTTGAAATTGCAGAGGCTCTGAGGTCAAAAAATCTTCCAACCATCCTTAAGTATCGGAGAGCAGCCACAGTAGTGGTGGACTGGAAATATTACACCTCGTTCAAGAAAGGGGAGAGGGACAAACCTGGCAGCTACAGGCCAGTCAGCCTAATGACGTGCGGAAACATGTAGACACAATAAACCGACAGAAACTTAATTGGCACTTGGAAAATGAGAATTCATCAATTAAGGCCAGCACTGATTTTTCATTGTGGCATCATGTTTTACTAAGTTGATCGAGTCCTTTGCTGAAGTAACTGAGAGGATTGATGAGGGTAGTGCAGTTGATGCTGAGTATATGGACTTTCAAAAGGGATTTGACAAAGTACTACATGATAGATGTTAGCTAAATTAAGGCCAACATTTAATTCATAATTCAAAGCAGAAGAAAAGAAAGTTTAAGATAAATGTTCAGTAAGTAATTCAGTGGAGCACCAAACTGAATGAAAATTAGGAATGATTTTGCTAAAGGAAATTCGACGAAATTGGTTCCAGGGGCAGACAGCTCGGTAACCAGAGGACACAGATTTAACGTAATTGGCACAAAAAGCAGCGTGGACATGAGGATAAATAAATGTAATTAAAATATGTAGCAGAGGAGTGGGGCAAATTGATTATCTCTTTCAAAGTGTCGGAACAGGCACAATGGGCCAAGTGGCCTTCTTCTGTACTGTATAATCCTAGGATTCTATGATTGTGCGACCTTCCGTGCAATTGTCCATAGTCAGACGCAGTGTAGGGTGTAAATTTAACAAATGCTGCACTAAGAAAGCGGAGATCCCGATTCTTGGGAGAAGATATGTAATTCTGAACTAACTTTGGGAGATGTGGGTTCAAAGTGAAGAACTCCGACTGCAGAGAAATACACAAATTCACGTGAACCCTCTGCGAGCGCTTTCTCACCAATTAGCACTAACAATTAAGTGAGGGTCATTTCCTTTAAGAGAAATTTGAATCAATCAGAAATGTATAGCAATTTTTATATTATTGTTAGTGGTTCAATTGAAGCGCACCGCACACTATATCCAATCAGTACAATACATTATTAGAGGCATTAAAATTGGAATTGAAACTAAACATTGGGTGTTTGTCACCAATTATCTGTGAGGAATGCTTCTTGTCATTTCACCCCAACCGTGCATCTCTTTCAAGAGTCGGGACTTTATATTTTGCTAAATTTTCAAAATTAAGAACCTCAGCCCAGTACCGGTCCCCCATAATGCACCAGTTCAGTTTGAATCTCAGTCACGAGTGGATTACAACTCTCAGAATCCAGCAGAGTCGCAGTGCCCTTCAGTTGGTTTAACTCTCAATTCAGCATTGCAGCATAACCCCGCTCCCCCTCCTTTTTTATTCCAATTCCTTAGTGAGGAGTTAAAAGAGTGAATGAAGTATTTATCATCTTCCTCAGCATGTATCTTTCAGCATAATAAAATTCGACTTTTCAACAATGGGGTCTCCATGACTTGGGAACATATTTGGATTCGCAACACAGGAGATTCCGTGTATTTGATGTTATGGGCCCGTTCAACACAACAGAACCGAATCACTCTGTTTGTACTTCAATGGAGTGCATATAACTGGGTTGCCAGCTTTGCATTTGTTAAAGTAGGGACAGACACCACAGACTATCCCATTAACAACTGAGAGAATGATTAGAATAAATCGACAACTTAACAAAATAACGTTATGTAATAGAGGTCCTAGTATTGCCTCTTAAACTGCAGTATATTACTGGCAGTAGTATTCCACTTAAAGGTGTATTTTTGGTAATCTTTCCATCTTTCAAGATAATTTTCTTGCTTTCTTCATTTTGTATCTTGACTGCTAAACTCCTCAGACTGTGGTTCATCAGTTTACATTTGCCTGTTTTACGCAGCACATGGATATTGCAGTTTGTTTACAGAAGGTTATGTTTGGCATGGGATAAACTTTCGATAACATAGTTGTCAATTTAAAAGCCAAATAAATAGTTTTGTGCCGAATGACCCCCTGGTAATTCATTAAATAGCATAGAGAATACGGTTATCCAGTCAGCTGAAATGGTCCGCCCAGCTTCCCGTCTAACACTAAATTTCACATTTTGTACTTGTAGATCTTTATGATTGAACACCTTGATGCAATATAGAATTTGAGAAATTTGTGCATTCTCCTCGTAACCATAAAACTGACTTTAGATGTCCTGGCGGTTTCCTCTTTTCTAAAGATAGAAAGCAGGAATTTCTATAATTTCTTCAAAACTGGAATTGTGAATCCCTGGCATCTCTGGTGCTGCGCTGTGTGACCTGTAAAGTGCAGATATATCCATTTTATGATTAGGTTGCCAGAGTTGTCCACACAGTCCAAATTAGGTAAACCCAACTATCCTTGTGCCAACAATAATTGATTTCATTTGCACACTATCCCTCTGATATTCGAGGGCCATTCTCGAACAAAGGGAGCATCAGGAAATGGCAGAGTGCAGCATGTGAGACTGGTAACTGGCAGAGTGAGGGAACCCGTGAGACTGGGAACTGGCAGAGTGCGGGTACCCTTGGTACTGGAACCTGGCAGTGTGAGGGGCCAGTGATACTGGGAACTGGCAGAGTGTGGGAACACATGGGACTGGAAACTGGCAGATTGCGGGATCCGACAGAACGAAGTGGAACCAGGAGAGCAGGGCTATGATGTGAAGGAGAGCGGGAAGTCGAAAAAATAGATGGAGAAGTCTCGAATTGAATTAATAAAATATCAATTGTAATTTGTTTTCAATTTTGAATACAGATCGGTGAAATGATATGAACAGCGATTCGATAAAATCGTTAATGGAAGAGTTTGGATACTTTCAAGCAGGGCAATTTGTTAACGTACTTAAAATATATTTTGCTGATACTTGAATTTTAAATTATACGAAAGTAAATTAAACAATAATTTAAACTGAGCAAGAAAGAGATCAAGGTACGGCTGGAGTGTTCCGGATGTGAGGTTTTGGGTGGGCCCTTGTCCACCGCAAATGAAAGACCTGGGATCTGTAAAGAATTTTCTTTGCGAATCCACCACATCCCCGGGTTAAGGGCCTCCACGGGCTGAGAGTAGCAGTATTAGCCCATCGTCCGCCCACTGAAAGCCCGTGAAAATCTTACGCCTAGTAAAAGCAGGAATGATGCTTTCTATACCTCCCGGAACTCCAGGTAAATTCGGAGGCATCTGCCATAATGCTTTTACCAGCATAAGAGTTTTAAAATATAGAAAAATATTTTTTTAACTCATTTATACATTAAAAACCCTGTCCGATAAGGAAAGATTATTTTGTGCCCCGTTAATATTTTTCAATAAATTAAATTTTTGTTTAAAATATTTGATTACATGGTATATGAATTAATTTTAAATATGTAATTTATTTTTATTTTTTCATGTGTTCATGTATGTATTAAGTGATCCACATTCATGCTTATGGGGACTCTGTTGTTTCGAACCCCCATAACTATGTATGGGGATTCCGTTCATTTATTGGTTGGTGCGGCCCACGAGATCTAGAGGGTGAGCAGCTGGGAGAGGAGCAATATAAAAGGAATTTAAATTGGTTTGAGGGACGATGTTACATCTTTAACTAACCTGCTGGAGTTTCTGAAACACATCAGTGGCCTGTAGGGCAGGGGAAATGCAGTTGGAATCACCCAGTCGGATTTTAACGAAGCAGCGGACAAGGTTCCACATCTACAAACGGTGGGGAATTATGGGATGGGGTGGGAGATCTGGCATTGCACAGAGAGCTAAGTACAAAATGTAAGTAGGTTATCGACAAATGGGAACCTGTAAGGGACGGGTGACTATTGGACCTCTGGAATCTTCCTTCTTACCAGTTAATTTATAATGTTTTGTTTAACAGAATCATAATGGGGATGAGGGTAACTTAAAAACCAAAAAAAATGAAAATAACACCAACGTACGCAACACTATAAAACCATAAAAATGTATTCACAGAATCACAGAAAATCACAGAAACCCCACAGTGCAGATAGAGGCCATTTCGGCCCATCGAGCCTGCACTGACACATATCCCGCCCAATCCCCGTAACCCCACATATTTTAATCCCCCTAACACTAAGGGTCAATTTATTGGGTAGGTGTAGGTCATTTGACCCATTCTATCGATACTGGGTTCTTTGACACAGCAATCATAAACTATCTGCACTGTCCTCCTTTCTCTCCAAGACATTTATTTTTTCTGCTTCAAATATTCATCTAATTTCACTTAAATATTATGTGACACAATACATACCATGCTCCAGCAACCCTTTAAATAAAAATGTTACCGCTAATCTCTCTCCTCATTCCCTTTGTGGCCATTTTAAGTCGATCCACCTTTATTGCTCGCTCTCCAACTAGTTGGAATGATCTATGCCAAATCTATTCATAATTTTTAAAACCTGCATTAAATCTCCTCTTAGATTTCGCTACTCCAGTGCAAACAGTCCCAATATCTTGCCCCTCATCACTAGTATAGTTCTGAACCATGGCACAATCCTGATGTATCTACACTGCCCGCTCTCAGTGGATTTAATCGCCTTTCCACAAAGAGGGTCCAAAGCTGTAACTAATGTTCCAATGGTGGCCTTCCAATGTTTTATAAAGCTTCATCATCACTTGTTTTCTCTTGTGATCTATGCCTACGTCTATAAAACTCCAATTTCTGTTGGATTCTCATGGACTAATCCACCTGAAAACATACTTTCTACGAATTGAGTATGTGGATCCCCATCGCTCGCTGTTCCCGCGCACACATCAGCTGCTTCCCATTCAGACTTTGCTCCCATTCTTTGGCGTTTCTTGCACTGTGGTGAGATCACCGGTGAACAATTTGTAACTGATTCAAATTTGCTGGTATTTTTCGTTATTATTTGGAACAATACGAAAACGCATAATAAAACAGTAAACAGAGAGTAGGAACAGGAAACAGAAAGTAGGAATAACTGGGACTTTTTCGGTGTGGCAGGTGATGACTGGCGTGGTACCGCAGGGATCAGTGCCTGAGACCCAGCTATTCACAATATATATCAATTATTTGGATGAGGAACCAAATGTAATATTTCCAAGTTTGCTGACGACACAAGACTAGGTGGGATTGTGATTGGTGAGGAGGATGCAAAGAGGCTTCCAGGCGATTGAGACACGTTGAGTGAGTGGGCAAATACATGGCAGATGCAGTGTAACGTGGATAATTGTGAAGTTATCTACTTCGTTTGGAAAAACAGAGAGACAGAGTATTATTTAACTGGTGATAGATTGGGAAATATTGATGTACAAAGGGACCTGGGTGTCCTTGTACACCAGTCACTGAAAGGAAACATGCAGGTGTATCAAGCAGTTAGGAAGGAAATGGCATGATGGCCTTCGTTGCAAGAGGATTTGAGTACTGGAGCAATGATGTCTTAATACAGTTATACAGGGCCTTGGCGAGACCACACCTGGAGTACTGCACGCTGTTTTGGTCTCCATAACGAAAAAAGGATGCACTTGCCATAGAGGGAGTGCAGCGAAGATTCACCAGACTGATTCCTGGAATTGCAGGGCTGTCGTATGAGGAGAGATTGGGTCGACTACTCCTGTATTCACTAGAGTTTAGAAGAATGAGAGAGGATCTCGTGGAAACGTATCTAATTCTGACAGGACTAGTCAGACTGGATGCAGGGAGGATGTTTCCCCTGGCGGGGCGGTCTACAATGAGGAGTCACAAGCTATCGATACGGGATAGGTCCTTTAGGACTGGGTTGAGGAGCAATTTCTTCACTCAGAGAGTGGTGAACCTGTGGAATGCTCAACCACAGACAGCTGTGAAGGCCAAATCACTGAATATATTTAAGAAGGAGATAGGCAGATTTCAAGACACAAAAGGCATCGAGGGGTATGGGGAGAGAGGGGGAATATGTTATTGAGATAGCGATTCAGCCATGATCATATTAAATGGCAGAGCAGGCTTGAAGGGCCGAATGGCCTACTCCTGCTCCTATTTTTCAATGTTGTATGTTCCTTTAATTACCAAAGATTTCTGAACGTCTGCAAATCTTCAGCCAACCACAGCATACTTAATATCTGTTTTGTTTTATCTGAATTTCTGGAAGTGTTTTTTTACAGATAACTTACAGCAAATGTAATAATTAATAACTTTATGAATAAGCATTCTTTTTACATTTCTTTACTATTTAGTTTGGGAGACAAATTAAGACCGAATACCAACAATATTTCTCAGGAAACTTTTATCAACAGTACAAAACAAGTCCTTCTTTGTAGGTAGTGAGAGACACCAGTCATTGCACAATCGAGATTTTAAGTCAGTATCTGGGACAAAAGAGGTGAAAGGTCACGTCGATGAGCCGAGTTCCGCCTGTTTCCTCCATGCGAACAACTGAGCACATGACTAGAGCCCGCTCTACTTGTTAATGAGGAATGGAGTCCGATAGATAGACCTGCACCTGCAATATTCACACCAAACTTCCAGGAAATTTACCAATATTGGCGATCGCAAGACCTTTGATAGTTTTGGAACCAAATGGAATTTTATTGATTAGAAAGTGGCGCACCTGATCCCATTACCTGCAGTATATGTTGGATTCCTCTGTTGTCCACATGTCCGAATTCACTGCTGAACCTCATCATTGTTATCTTTGATCCCTGAAGGTGAAATGTGCTAAATTTGCAGGAATAGGTTATGATAACCCAGCAAATAAAACATAGTAACATATGAACATGAGTAGGCCTTTTAGCCACTCAAGACTGTTCCGACATTCATTCAGATCGTGGTTCATCTACGATCTATCTCCATATAACCACCTTTACCCTATATCCATTAATACCTTTGGTTAAGAAAATCTATCAATCTCAGCTGGAAAATTAGCTTTTGATCCAGCATCAAGTCGTGCTTGCGGAAGAGAGTTGCAAACTTCTACTACCCAGAGGTGTGTCCTAAGTTAGCTCCTGAAAGGCCTGGCTCTAATTTTTTACATTTGACCTATAATCGAGAGGCCTGGACTGATAATCCGGAGATCAGAGTTCAAGTCCCACCATGGCAGCTGGGGAATTTAAATTCAGTTAATTCAATAAATCTGGATTAAAAAGCTAGTATCAGTAATTCTGACCATGGAACTGCCACATTGTCCTAAAATCCATCTGGTTCACTAATGTCCTTTAGGGAAGGAAATCTGCCATTTGGCCTATATGAGATTCCAGACACACAGCAATGTGGTTGACTCGTAACTGCCCTCCGAAATAGTCTAGCAAGAAAATCTGTTGTAAAACAACCCGCAACAAGAAACAATAATAAGAATAAAAACAGATGGACCACATGCAAACGACCACGGCACAGGCTTCAGACACAACAACGGCATTCCCAGCTCTGAGCTTTGTATAGTTGCAGCATAATTTCTGTAATGTATATACCTTTAAGGGGGGAACTACTTTTTACAGCTCATGTATACTGTAGTAGCGGCAGTGACCACACCTATATATAGCACTGAGTAATAATCTGTACAGTTCAGTTCCAGAGTGAGCAACGTTGAGTAAACACCTGATGTACCGTTCTCCTGCAGTCTTATGTCTTACTACTGATGGACACAACATTGGCGACGAGGCAAATTCGATCCTACCTGCAACTCTGCATCACCTCCGAGGGATTCATTCCTGGGGAACAGTAGATTGGAGGTCAAGGCCAGAGACACGGGCGTCGACCACGGGCAACCGCCCAGTCATACCGCAGAGACTCGAGAATTGCGGGGGAGGCTGTTGAGAGCCAGGCTTGGCTTTCCAGTCGTGGTGGTGCAGCGAAACGGGCTGGCAACAGGTAGTGCGCAGACCCTTCTCGGACAGCGGTGGGCTAGAGCCCGACCAAGCGGCACAGCAAAGGGCAGAGCAGCATCGACGGGAGAGAGAGAGAGAGGACAGAGTGCACAGGGTGCAGCCGGTGTTCAGGGGCCGAGCAGCATTGAGGAGAGAGAGAGAGACGCGCTGAAACCCGCGAGGTGACGCCATTGCCATGAGGACCACTGAGAGCGGCATTGGCAGCAACGCAGGAGAAGCGCGCGAAACCTACAGGGCACCGACATTGCCAAGAGGAGCGCCGAGAGCGGCGTTGGCAGCAGCGGGGGAGGAAGGAAAGCGCGGGAGACGCCATTTTAAGCCATTTGAAACCACACCCAAAATGCCGTAGAGTGGCAGTATCACCGCATTTGAAAATGAAGTCGAAGATTGGGCTATATATGTTGAACGAATAGAGATATACTGCAAGGCAAATGAGGTGTCAGATGATAAGAAAGCGCCGGTATTGGAAAATTTAATGGGTGCAAAGACATATGGCTTATTACGAAATCTAGTAACCCCAGCGAAGCCAGGGGAAAAGCATTTTGGAGACATAGTGACGATACCATAGGAACATTTAAACCCCACACCGCTGCTGATAACAGAAAGATTCAAGTTTCACAAACGGAACCAGCATAAGGATGAAAGCAATGCTGAATTTTTAACAGAATTGTGCAAACTATCGGATCTCTGCCAGTTTGGAATGGCACTGGCAGATACATTCAGGGACAAGTTTGTGTGTGGGCTTCAAAGTGAAGGATCCCAGAAACGGCTTTTATCTGAAAAGGACCTTACGCTGCCCAAGGCTTTCAGCATTGCGGTATCATATGAAGCAGCAGCACAGGGCGCTGCAGAGATACAACAGAGACCGCAAGAATAGGGCACAAACGAAATGTCATACAGAACAGAGAAGCGGTATCGCTGCGGCAGAACAGCACACGACCACAATGATTGCTGGTTCAAAGACAAAGTGTGCAGACAGTGTGGAAAAGTAGGACACATAGCACGAGCCTGCAGGTCGGGAAAGAAAACCAGCAATAAGAAATCTCCAAAAGAAAAGTACAAGAAGGTACATATGGTGAAGGAGATTAGTTCAGATGAACAAAAGAGTGATACCGACTCCGAAAGCAGGGAACTGAGTTGTCTGCAACTTCATAATGTGATCAAAACGGAGGATCACCGAACCATTTGCGTCACTCTCAAGATAGCAGGAGTCCAGGTAAAAATGGAATTGGACACAGGATCAGCCCTAACAGTCATAAACCGACGGGACTACGAGCGGCTATTCTCACACATACCCTTGAGAGACACAAAAGTTAATTTGAAGACGTACACGGGGCAAAAAGTTTACCCCAATGGAAAAATAATGGTGACCATTATATATAACGGTAAGGAAACACCAAAACTAGAACTGTATGTATTGCAAGATGGAGGACCACCATTACTGGGATGTGAATGGATCCGGAATATACAGCTGGATTGGCATTCCATACAAGCACTGACTGTGGCTGCCAAAAGGAATGACGATGTCACACCTGGGCGACTGGCAAAGGTCCTAACCGACGCACAAGAAGTGTTCCAGCAAGGACTCGGAACATTAAAAGGCATGACAGCAACAAGTAAAATCGAAGAAAACGCACGCCCAAATTTTTTTAAGGACAGACCGGTACCTTATGCGATCTGCCCAGCCGTCGAAGCAGAGCTGGAGAGTTTGGAACGTTCAGTATTACTGTCCAAGGTACACTGGAGCGAGTGGGATACACCCATCGTCCCTGTGATGAAAAAGTCGTTGAGCAGCACGCCTGGGGAACCAAGGAAGGTTCGTATCTGTGGGGACTTTAAGGTAACAGTGAATGCAGTCCTTCACACCGTGCAATATCCACTTCCGCGGATTGAAGATATTTTCACTTCGCTATCTGGAGGGAAACACTTCACTAAGATTGATCGGGCCCAGGCGTATCTGCAAATGGAGGTAGAAGAAGCATCAAAAAAATACCTCACAATCAACACCCATAAAGGTCTCTACCAATACAACCGGCTGGTAATCGGGGTAGCATTAGCTCCGGCTATTTGGCAAAGGGCAATGGAACAAGTCCTGCAAGGTATCCCAGGGACCCAGTGTTATTTGGACGACATCCCCGTCACGGGCGAAAATGACAGTGATCACGTCGCCAACCTGGAGCAGGTGCTCACTAGATTGAAGGAATATGGGCTCCGAGCTAACCGCCCCAAATGCGAGTTTTTAAATAACAGACCTCGTATTGTGGCCACGTTATCGATAAAGAGGGGTTACATAAGTCCCCAGAAATATTGAGGCAGTCGTCAAGGCTCCAGCACCGGAAAACATGTCACAACTGAGGGCATTCCTCGGGCTGGTAAACAACTACCATAAGTTCTTGCCCAATTTGTCTACAATATGGCGGGTGAGAACAGAACTAGAGGACATAATTTAAGGATAAGGGCTAAACCATTTAGGACAGAGATGAGGGGGAATTTCTTCACTCAGAGAGTGGTGAACCTGTGGAACTCATTGCCACAGAGGGCAGTGTACGCCAGCTCATTAAATATATTTAAGAGGGAATTAGATATATTTCTACGGGCAAAAGGGGTTAAGGGTTACGGAGAGAAGGCGGGGACGGGATACTGAATTAAAGGATCAGCCATGATCTCATCGAATGGCGGAGCAGGCACGAAGGGCCGAATGGCCTACTCCTGCTCCTATCTTCTATGTATCTATGTAATACTACACCCACTGAACAGCCTACTGCAAACTGGAATGCCATGTAAGTGGAGTAACGAATATAAACGAGCTTTCCAGAAGAGCAACACACTAATCACATCGAAAGAGTTATTGGCCCATTTCAACCCAGCACTATCAATTCGGTTAGCGTGTGATGCGTCACCCTACGGCATTGGAGCAGTGCTGTCGCACAAATTCTCGGATGGGTCAGAGAGGCCAATAGCCTTTGCATCACGATCACTAACCTCAGCCGAGCATAACTACACCCAGATTGACAGGGCAGCCCTCAACCTAGTGTGGGGAGTAAAAAAGTTCAATCACTATCTGCACGGACAGAAATTCACCTTGCTGACTGACCACCAGAATTTTGTCTCCATTTTTAATCCGAAGAAGGGCGTTCCGGTGTTGACTGCGCAACGACTACAAAGATGGTCACTCTTTCTAGGTGCGCACCACTTTGAGATTGAATATAAGGGCACGAAACGGCATGCAAATGCTGATGGGCTATCACGCATGCCACTGCCTACTGCGGAGGAAGCACCAGCATTGGATACTGTCGAAATATTTCACTCGGGAAAGGCGCTATCCAGAAAGGATCAGGAAGCCTCCCCAAAGACTGAATATATAAATGGACTATTTTCAGCTAACGTTGTATGTTAAAAGTGTTAATTGTGATTACTTTGATATTTAATTTTTAAATGAGTGTTATGGTACTGTTAATCTAAAAGGGGAGGAATTGTAATGTGTATACCTTTAAGGGGTAACTACTTTTTACAGCTCATTTATACTGTAGTACAGGCAGTGACCACACCTGTATATAGCACTGAGTAGTAATCTGTACAGTTCAATTCCAGAGTGAGCCACGTTGAGTAAACACCTGTTGTACCGTTCTGCTGCAGTCTTGTGTCTTACTACTGACGGACACAACAATTTCTACCCCCTTTTATGAATTCCTCTAGATATAATGCCCAGCATTCCGTTAGCCTTGGTGATTATTTTCTGTGCCTGTCCATGACTTGTTAATGATCTATGCACCTAGACTCCCAAGTACCTTTGGACCTCCACTGATTGTAGCTTTTCTCCATTTAGAACTTACTCTGTCCTATCCGTTTTACGTCCAAAGTGGAAGACCTCACATTTGCTTACATTGAAATCCATTTGCCACAGTTTTGCCCATTCGCTAAATCTATTAATATTCCTTGTAATTTTATGTTTGCATCTACACCACTTGCAATGCCGACTAACTTTGTAACATCGGCCAACTTGATATTTTGCTTTCTATCCCATCATATAAGGCGTTAATAAATATGCTGAATATTTGAGGCCCTAACACAGATCCTTGCACGATACCACTATTCACATCCTGACAGTCAAAATATCTGTCCATTTTCCCTACGGCCTGTCTCCTGCTGCTCAGCCAATTTCCTAACCATATCGATAATTTTCCTTCAATGTCCCTCACCCTGTCACATTTTGCTGTTCTTTGTACCTCTCCCAGTTGCCAGGACCCGCACTAGTTTTTGCATTTTATATATGTTTGCTTTTATTTAGGTTGTCCCTTATCTCATTAGTCCCCCAAGACTTCTTTGGTAAGTTGTCCCTTAGAGGTATAAACTGGCCTGCATCATCTTAGTTATTTTTTAACACCTCCCACTGATCTTCTGTCATCTTAACCATTAACAGACTTGCACAGTTTACTGTGGACAGTCTCTGCCTCATAGCATTGAAGTCGGACTTACCTAAATCCAGCATCTTAGCTGTTTCCTGATCATGTTACGATCGCTATTGGATAAATGTTCATGCACTGTAAGGCTTAACTAAATCAGGCTCATTACTCGTCATTCATTCTAATTTGGAATGCCCTCTTGTTGGTTGTAGAACATATTGTTTCAGAAAATTATCCTGAACACTCTCAAGAAATTCATTAATTTTCTGACATGAGCGTGAAAATTAAAGCAATGCCAAAATCAAATGTATGCTACAAAATGGAAGAAATGTTTATACAAGAATTCTCCCAATTTTCACATTACCAGAAAAAAGGACGTTAAACGATAGGGAATGAGTTGAAATTGCACTTCTGTTCCGAAGAAGCTTTAATTTGACTTGATTATTTTTATCTGCATTTTCTAACTATTCTCAGAATCAGCGTCCGGGGAGATTTTACCACATTCTTCAGCTCTTCCCTGAATTTCCACTGGGTCGCTGCATAAATACACTGGTTTTGAAAGCAACTCAAAAGCTTCAACATTGTTCCAGTTTCAGTGGCGATATATCCAGGATTTGTGCGGTCACCTCGTTAATTAGTACGCTTTGCCAGTCTGGTTGTTACAAAACTCACGGCAGCTGTCAGCCACAACAGTATAAAACTGCCCGAAATAGTGAGGAGTAAAATGCAAGATTTCCTTCAGTTCTCTGTCTCTGCATCGCTCTGATTCTCACTACTGTGTTCTCGGAGTATCCTGCAGTCTCTATTGGCCACTAAAATATGTCGGGCGGTTAAAGAATTAAACAAGACAATTAACGTGAAAGGAAGCCAAACAACCCATGCGCTCTGAAACCAGACGAAGGCTACACCTGCAGGTGAGGAAAAAAATGTCACACTTGACCCGCAGCTCCACTGCACATTGTTAATTATTTGCTGAGATTTATATGCAAACAAAAAGTGAATATCCTTGAAACAACTCAAAACAGAGAACGTTGTTATAACAACGGCCGCAGATCACACAGTCCAATAACTTGTTTTAAACTTCTGGTAGCAGAGAGCTAGAAATCGGTCAAATGTGAAGGAGATGGTGAACCAAACGGACAAATCGAAGGTGATAATACCCATGTATAGAATGACCCTACACACAGGAGTGTGGGACAGGAATGAAAGTGGAAAGTGATAACTGAAAACATGTTAAACTATTACATTGATGATCAGGACCAGTAGATCTGCTGTTGCCAGAGATACACTTGGAAAGGCCGCATTTTCCTCGGGAGAGAATGACCATTGTCACCAAGTTCGCTGGAAGAATGAGAGAGGAGAGAAATAATGTTCCAGTATCTGATTGAAATATATATGGAGATACATGGGGAGAGCATTTTACTCGATTCAGTATGATCATCGACACGGAGCAGTGTGAGAACAGGATTAGTACTGGAGCCATTACCTGGGAAACCCGCACACACATTTTAATGAGCTGCTGCAGTGCTCACTCTGCACGGGGTGACAAGACTGTCCGGAAATCCTCTAAAAAATATTGTATTGGAGCTTCAAAGAGCATTGTAACATCGTTGACCTGATCATATTTTGGGGAACACGGAAATGTGGACAGGCTGTTCACTAGTAGGTCCAGTCACTACTGACTATGTAATGCTGACATCGGAGAATGCGTTACTTATCCAACAGCTAATAATAAGAAGGACACAATGAACACCGATTAACACTGGGAATAACGATTGCTGCAAGAATCGGGTAGTAAAAATCTTTGATCAGCAGAATAGTTGGTCGCCCCATTTTCTGTGAGAATTGATGAATTCTATCAAAGCTAAAGACTGACTGGCGTATGGCTGAGGCAATGGAAGGGAACCTATATTTATCCACACATCAATCCTACAGGGAGTCAATCAGGTTAAGTCATAATTAGCATTTGTTACAGTCACGTAATAAATAGACTAAGGCAAGTTGTTTTTATTGTCTGATACGTCACATTAAGAGAAATGTTTGAATTTGTTATTGGAAATGTTCAAAAAAACATTATTTGCAAGTAAAAAATGTAATCTCGCAGTACTGGTGCTAACCCTCTTCCCACTGGAGTAGTGAAGGCAGCTCCTCTTGCACTTCACACCCTGACACTGCGCTTGACTCAATCCTAGTGCTCCAACTCATCCAGAACAGGTGGTGAACCAAAATTCCATTGTTGGTGATGACCTCAATCCTGCAGCACTAAAAGTAACGGTGTTCCTCCTGTAGTTGTAGTGCACCAACACTTAGATTAGAGGTGACCGTGCTACTCCTGTACTAGTGGAACCACTACACTTACACTAGTGGAGAATGGGAACCTTCAGTGCAGGTGGCAATCTACATTTACAGAATCACAGAATCACAGAATCTACAGTGCAGATAGAGGCCATTTCGGCCCATCGAGCCTGCACCGACACATATCCCACCCTATCCCCGTAACCCCACGTATTTAATCCCCTAACACTAAGGGTCAATTTACAAGAGAGGTGAACGTCCGCCACTTAAAATAATGGTGAATGTGATCGCCCGGGACTGATGGTTCCATAAACTTTCATCAGTGGTGATATTGCTTCCAATACACTAGCAGTACCCCTCCACATAAACGAGTTGTGACCCTGCGCCTCTGGTAATTTTGTGCCTACAGTTATGCCAGAGGTGACAATGCTCTTTCACTGCTTTAGCTGATCCTATTCCTGTTCGAGGCCCCACTCTTCTTGCACTGACGGTGACGCAACTACTGCACTAATGGCGAGGACTTTACATTTACAGCACTGGTGGAACACCTACTGCTGGAACACAAGTACTGACCAGTTTTGCAGCAATGGTGGTAAAGGTACTGCTTGGACAGAATTAATGATCAGTTTTGCAGTACTGGTGGTACATGCACTGGGAGACACAATTAAGAACATAAGCAATAGTAGCAGTGGTAGACCCATCGGCCCTTGGAGCCTGCTCCGCCATTCAGTAATGTCATGACTGATCTTCTACCTCAGCTCCAACTTCCCGCCCGATCAACATATACCATGATTCAATAGTATCCAAAAATCTATCGATCGCTGTCTTCAATACGCTCAACAACTGAACATTCACAGCCCTCTGGTGTGAAAAATTGCAAAGGTTCACCACACTTTGAGTGAAGAAATGTCTCCTGCTCTCATTTCTATATGGGTGATCACCTATTCTGAGACAGTGATGCCTAATTCTAGACTTCCCAGACAGGGGAAACATCCTCCCAGCATCTACCCTGTCAAGCCCTTTAAGAATTACATACGTTTCAATGAGATCACCTCTCATTCTTCTAACACTGGGGAATATATGTCTTGGTCTACTCAATATCTCCTCATAGGACATCCCAGGATTCAGTCTATTATACCTTCGTTGCACTCCCTCTAACTTAAGTATATCATTCTTTAGATAAGGATACCAAAACTGTGCACAGTACTCCAGGTGTGGTCTCACCAGGGCCCTAAATAATTGCAGTAATACTTCTCTAATCTAATACTCCAAACCGCTTGAAATAAAGGCTGATATACAATTTGCTTTCATAATTGCTTACTGTAACTGCTTGTAAATTTTCAGTGATTTGTTTACAAGGGCACTCGAAACTCTCTGAACACCAACATTTCACAATCTATCGCCATTTAAAAATATTCAGCTTTTCTATTTTTCCTAGCAAAGTGGATAACTTCATATTTCTCCAAGTTAAATTTCATCTGCCATGGTCTTGCCCACTCATTTAACATTTCTATATCCCTTTGCAGCCTCTGTGCCTCATCCTCACAACCTACTTCCCAGCTGATATACCTATCAATTCATCCAATGAAAAGCGACGAGTTAAGAAAGTAACTATAGGTTTTTATTGGCTAAATAACAGAGCCCACCCTCGTGGGTGATCGGATACAACAAGGAGGAATACCAGCCAGTCGACCACCTTTATACCTGGGCAGGTAGGTGGAGCCATGGGCGGAGTCAGCAGTGTTCAGCCCAGGTATAACAGCGTGACAAGAGGCGACCTCGTATAGTGATACAACAGTGTGAACAGTGATAACGATATAACAGTGATAACTATAGTGTAACGATAGTGAACGACAAAAGTGATTTACCACACCAGCCTAACGTTGTAACGTCAGCAAACTTGGATACATTAAATTCTGTCCCCTCATCTAAGTCCTTAAAATAGATTGTAAAAATCTGAGGCCCAAGCACTGATCCTTTTGGTACCACATTAGTTACAGACAGCCATCCCGATAATGAACCATTGATTTCTAATATCTGCTTACTGTCCTTTTACAAATCCTCAATCCATGCTAATGTGGTAAAACCACCAAGGAACTCCTGTACAAGTGAATAACTGTGTTTAAAGCAATCTTACAGCACCGAGGTCCGTTTGCTGAGAGTAAACAAACTTTCTGTAAAAGCCCTGAAATAACGCGATGGCGTCATCGCGTTGGTCACGTGGTGCCCCGAGTGGCGGGAAACGTGACGACGTCATGACGTCAGAGGTGGGCGGTTCTAAGTTGAGTCTTCGTGGAACTAGCTACTGTACAGACCTGTTTGTGATTTCTCCTGCATATTTTTTTTTGTTCCTCAGTTTAATTAAATTCGGTTAATTTACTGAACTGACTCGACCTCAGTGATTTAGACAGGAATCCACAGATTCCTACATTGGTGACACGGAAGCTTCGTGGACGATTTTTGCGGAGGCAAGCTCAAGAACAAGATGGATGTAAATGCAGCGAGTTTGAAGCTCCCTCAATTTTGGGAATTCAAGCGGAGGCTCAGTTCCAACTGTGATACATAGAGCTGGATTGGACCCGTTACCTTTATGTGGTCTCCGCACTGGACAGCTTGATCGCTTCCTGCATTATCAGCCTGCTGGAGACCCCGCCCGTGGAAAACAAGTATGAAATGCTCAAGGCGCGCCTCATTCAAGTATTTGGTCTCACAAAGGCGGAACGCGCACGTCGTTTGCTTGCACTCCCCGGGTTAGGCGATGCTAAGCTTTCTGAGTTGATGAGCCACATGCTCACCCTCCTCGGTTCTGAACTGCAGTGTATTATATTTCGCGAACTGTTTCTGAGTCATCTTCCTGCACAGATACAAGCGGCCCTGGCCAGTTGGACAACTACGGACGTGTGGCGCTCGCGGCCGAAGCCGACCCCATTTACGCGGTGATACAACAGCATTGTGCCACCTCGATGCGCCCCGCCTCCAAGAACCCTGCCTCGGCACCTCCACAGACTGGCTTTTGCAACTATCATGCCCGTTTCGGTCAGAAAGCCAGATGCTGCCGGCCAGCGTATAAATTCGTGCCATCGGCACCGCGAAAGCAGCAACATCGATTGCAAGACCAGAAGGGCAGCCTCAAGGTCGGTTTCACCTCCACAATGACAGTTGGTGATGCCGGGAAATTGTTGTACATCACCGACTCCATTTCGGGCCGGCGGTTCTTATGTGACACGGGCGCTCAGTGCTGCATGCTCCCCGCTTTGATCATCGATGTCCATTCTGGGCAGTGCGGTCCTCCACTACAGGCCGCCAATGGCAGCACCCTCCGTATGTACGGGAAATGATGTATCCGTTTGTGTCTCGGCAGCCAACTCTTCCACTGGGAGTTTATCACTGCCACGATACCACTGGCAATGCTCGGTGCCGATTTATTCTGCGTGCATGACCTACTGGTCGACGTTTGTCATTGCAGCCTGATCCATGCCGCCTCACGAGCCCCCATCCCCTGTTTTCGGGGTTACGGCGCGACCCACGCAGTTGCCACCACCGAGTCGCCGCCAGACGAGTTCGCCGGCCTGCTCAAGGCGTTTCCGAAGCTCACTCGACCCACTTTCTCTGCGGCGACTGCCAAACACGGTGTTGAACACCACATCACGACGACCGGCCCCCCGGTTTACGCCCAGGCTCAGCAATTAGAGTCCAGTAAACTCGAGGCCGCAAAGGCGGAGTTCGCCACTATGGAGCAGTTGGGCATCGTTCGCCGCTCCGATAGCCCATGGTCATCTCCACTACACATTGTGCCAAAGCTCGGCAGTGGGTGGTGGCCCTGTGGTGATTATCGGCGCCTTAACGAGGTCACGACTCTGGACCAGTAACCGATACCGTATATTCAAGACTTTTCCGCCCATTTGGCTGGCATGTCGTGGTTCTCCAAGATCTTCCTCGTCCGCGGGTATCACCAGGTGCCCGTCCACCCTCAGGATGTCCAGAAAACGGCGGTCATTACCCCGTTTAGCCTCTTTGAATTTTTACGGATGCCTTTTGGACTTTCAAATGCGGCGCAGGCATTCCAACGCCTCATGGATTCGGTGCGCTGGGATCTCAAATTCCTCTTTGTATTGCTCAATGATATCTTCGTCGCCAGCGCATCAGAGGAGGAGCACCCACGTCACCTGCGCTTCCTTTTCCGCCATCTCCAGGAGCATGGCCTCATCATCAAACCAAACAAATGCCAATTTGGACTGATGGTGTGGAGATGCCGGGGTTGGACTGGGGACTGGGGTGGACAAATGTAAGAAGTCACACAACACCAGGTTATAGTCCAACAGCTTTATTTGAAATCACAAGCTTTCGGAGCGCTGCTCCTTCATCAGGTGAAGTGGAGAAATGCATAAAGACACAGCTTATATAGTCAGAGAATCATGTCAGATGTTTACAGGTAATGTTTCCAACTGCCATTTATCACACATTGGCAGAGAGATAGTCACAGCAATCAAAGGTGTGAATGGTGTCCAAACAGGTCAGTCAGGAAAGCATTACATCAAAGAACAATGAGGTGGGTTCACAAGGGGTCAAATATTGCAGATGCTGGCGTCTGTATGAAAAACAAAAAAACAGACAAAAAAACATTTTTTTTGCAGGAAATCACAACAGGTCCGGCCGCATCTGTGTAGAGAGAACAAGCCAATGTCGACTCGAGTCTGGATGACCCTGCGTCAGGTAGGGTTACATGTAGCGTGACATGAATCCAAGATCTCGGTTGAGGCCGTCCTCATGGGTGCGGAACTTGGCTATCAGTTTCTGCTCGACGATTTTGCGTTGTCGTGTGTCTCGAAGGCCGCCTTGGAGAATGCTTACCCGAAGATCGGAGGTTGAATGTCCTTGACATCTGAAGTGTTCCCCGACTGGTAGGGAACACTCCTGCCTGGGGATTGTTGTGCGGTGCCCGTTCATCCGTTGTTGCAGTGTCTGCATGGTCTCGCCGATGTACCATGCTCCGCGGCATCCTTTCCTGCAATGTATGATGTAGACAACGTTGGCCGAATCACATGAGTATGTACCATGTATCTGGTGGGTGGTGTCCTCACGTTTGATGATGGTATCTGTGTTGATGATGTGGCTTGTCTTCCAGAGGTTGCTGTGGCAGGCTTGTGTGGTGTCGTGGTCGCTGTTCTTCTGAAAGCTGGGTAATTTGCTGCGAACGATGGTCTGTTTGAGGTTAGGCGGCTGTTTGAAAGCGAGTAGTGGAGGCGTGGTGATGGCCTTAGCGAGGTGTTCGTCGTCATCAATGACATGTTGAAGGCTGCAAAGAACATGGCGTAGTTTCTCTGCTCCGGGGAAGTACTGGATGACGAAGGGTACTCTGTTGGTTGTGTCCCGTGTTTGTCTTCTGAGGAGGTCTATGCGATTATCCGCTGTGGCCCGTCGGAACTGTTGATTGATGAGTAGAGCGTCATTCCCGTTCTTACAAGGGCGCCTTTCAGTATCTGTAGGTGTCCATCGCGTTCCTCCTCGTCTGAGCAGATCCTGTGTATTCGCAGGGCTTGTCCATAGGGGATGGCTTCTTTAACGTGGTTGGGGTGGAAGCTGGAGAAGTGAAGCATCGTGAGGTTGTCCATGGGCTTGCGGTAGAGTGAAGTGCTGAGATGTCCGTCTTTGATGGAGATTCGTGTGTCCAGGAACGAAACCGAAACTGAGGAGTAGTCCATGGTGAGTTTGATGGTGGGGTGGAACTTGTTGATGTTATCGTGTAGTCTTTTCAGTGATTCTTCGCCGTGGGTCCATAGGAAGAAAATGTCATCGATGTATCTGGTGTATAGCATTGGTTGGAGATTCTGTGCAGCGAAGAATTCTTGCTCGATCTTGTGCATGAAGATGTTTGCGTATTGGGGTGCGAATTTGGTCCGCATGGCTGTTCCGTGTGTTTGGGTAAAGAACTGGTTGTCGAAGGTGAAGACATTGTGGTCAAGGATGAAGCGGATGAGTTGTAGGATGGCGTCTGGAGATTGGCTGTTGTTGGTGTTGAGTAGTGAGGCTGTCGCAGCGATGCCGTCATCGTGGGGATACTGGTGTCGAGTGCCGAGATGTCCATCGTGGTGAGGAGTGTTCCTGGGTCAACTGGTCCGTGGGTGCTGAGTTTATGTAAGAAGTCTGTAGTGTCGCGACAGAAGCTGGGGGTTCCCTGTACGATGGGTTTCAGGATGCACTCGACATATCCAGAGAGGTTCTCACACAGGGTTCCGTTGCCAGATTCGATAGGATGTCCGGGTGTGTTGGCTTTGTGTATCTTTGGGAGGCAGTAGAAGTCTCCCACGTGGGGAGTACGTGGGATAAGAGCGCGTAGGATGCTTTGAAGGTCTGGATCGAAGGTCTTGATCAGTCTGTTGAGTTGGCGGGTTTGTTCTTTGGTCGGATCTGCGGGTAACTGTCTGTAATGTTCCTGGTTGTCCAGTTGTCGGTATAGTTCTTTGCAATAGTCCGTTCTGTTCTGTATGACGGTGGCGCCTCCTTTGTCTACTGGTTTGATGAAGATGTTGCGGTTGGTCTTGAGAGCATGGAAGGCATTGCGTTGTTCTCGGGTGACATTCTGGACTGTCTTGTGAGTGTGGCTGATGAATCTGGCGTTGATGCCTCTCCTGACAGCTTGAGCATACATGTCAAGCTTAGGGCAGCGACCCTCCGGAGGGGTCCAATTTGACTCTTTTTTCTTCAGTTGCTGCACTGTGGATCCCTCTGTCTACTGGTCCGGATCATTGATTGTCTCATTGGGTTCGCTGCTGACATCTTGGGATTTGTGGATGAATTCCTGGAGCCTCATTCTCCTGATGAAATCCTCTCTGTCTGCCGCGAGACCGATGGGATCCATTTTGGTGGTGCGGCAGAGATTGATCCCTCGGTTGAGAACTTGAATTTCGTCTGGTTGGAGGGTGTGGTCGGACAGGTTGACGATGGATTTCCCTGTGGTTTCAACCGTGGTACCGGGGGAGGCTTGTTTGCTGCTGCTGGTGATGCCGAGTTTCTCAAGCATCCTGTTCTTGGTGTGATGCAGGTAGTGTAGTTCTGTTGCCTTGTTTGTTTGGCGGTGTCTCGTAGCTGGTCTGCTGTGTCCTGCGCACAGGCTGAGAACATGGACTCCATCTCGGTTTCGAGGTTGCGGCATAGAGCTGGTGTACGAGATGGTTGAGGAGTGTCCGAAAGTTACGACAGCAGAGTCTCTCAGTGTAGTCTGTGTTGTAGGTCGATTGAGTGGTTTCGTGATCTTTAGTCCTTTCGGGATCTTGTCTGCTTTCTTGCATCTCTGTAGAAACTTGATGTCTGTGTCGATATGCGCGATCTTCTTGGAGATCCTCTCCATTTTGAGCCGGCAGTTTGTGGTGTCGATAGTAGCCATGCTGTGGAGAGCCGGAGTTGGACTGTGGTGGACAAATGTAAGAAGTCACACAGCACCAGGTTATAGTCCAACAGTTTTATTTGAAATCACCTCAACCGAGATCTTGGGCTCATATCACGCTACATGAAACCCCACCTGATGCAGGGTCATCCAGACTCGAGTCAACATTGGCTTGTTCTCTCTACACAGATGCGGCCGGGCCTGCTGTGATTTCCAGCAAAAAAAATGTTTTTTGTCTGTTTTTTGGTTTTTCATACAGACCCCAGCATCTGCAATATTTGACCCCTTGTGACCCCACCTCATTGTTCTTTGATGTAATGTTTTCCTGACTGACCTGTTTGGACACCATTCTCACCTTTGACTGCTGTGATTATCTCTCTGCCAATGTGTGATAAATGGCAGTTGGAAACATTACCTGTAAACATCTGACATGATTCTGTGACTATATAAGGTGTGTCTTTATGCATTTCTCCACTTCCCCTGATGAAGGAGCAGTGCTCTGAAAGCTTGTGATTTCAAATAAATCTGTTGAACTATAACCTGGTGTTGTGTGACTTCTTACATTTGTCCACGCCAGTCCAAATCCGGCATCTCCACACCATGGCTACTATCGACACCACAAACTGCCGGCTCAAAATGGAGAGGATCTCCATGAAGATCGCGCATATCGACACAAACATCAAGTTTCTACAGAGATGCAAGAAAGCAGAGAAGATCCCGAAAGGACTACAGATGACGAACCCACTCAAGTCGACCTACCACATAGACTACGCTGAGAGACTCTGCCATCGTACCTCTCGCACACTCCTCAACCATCTCGTACACCATCTCTACAGCAGACACCGCAACCTCGAAACCGAGATGGAGTCCATGTTCTCAGACTGTGCTCAGGACACAGCAGACCAGCTACGAGACACCACCAAACAAACAAGGCAACGGAGCTACGCTACCTACATGCACACCAAGAACAGGAATCTTGAGAAACACGGCATCACCAGCAGCAGCAACCAAGCCTCCCCCTGTACCACGGATGAAACCACAGGGAAATCCATCGTCAACCTGTCCGACCACACCCTTCAACCAGACGAAATTTAAGTTCTCAGCCGAGGGCTCAATTTCTGCCTCACCACCAAAATGGACCCCATCGGTCTTGCAGCAGACACAGAGGAATTCATCAGGTGAATGAGGCTCCGGGAATTCTTCCACAAATTCCATGATGTCAGCAGCGAACCCAATGAGACAATCAATGAACCGGAACAGCAGACAGAGGGATCCACAGTGCAGCAACCGAAGAAGAAAGAGTCAAATTGGACCCCTCCGGAGGGTCGCTGCCCTAAGCTTGACATGTATGCTCAAGCTGTCAGGAGATGCATCAATGCCAGATTCATCAGCCGCACTCACACGACAGTCCAGAATGTCACCTGAGAACAACGCAATGCCATCCACGCTCTCAAGAACAACCGCAACATCGTCATCAAACCAGCAGACAAAGGAGGCGCCATTGTCATACAGAATAGAACAGACTATTGCAGAGAAGTATACCGACAACTGGACAACCAGGAACAATACAGACATTTACCCACAGATCCGACCAAAGAACACACCCGCCAACACAACAGACTGATCAAGACCTTCGATCCAGAACTTCAAAGCATCCTACATGCTCTCATCCCAAGTACTCCCCGCGTAGGAGACTGCCACTGCCTCCCAAAGATACACAAAGCCAACACACCCGGACGTCCTATCGAATCTGGCAACGGAACCCTGTGTGAGAACCTCTCTGGATATGTCGAGGGCATCCTGAAACCCATCGTACAGGGAACCCCCAGCTTCTGTCGCGACACTACAGACTTCTTACAGAAACTCAGCACCCACGGACCAGTTGAACCAAGAACACTCCTCGCCACGATGGACGTCTAGGCACTCTACACCAGTATCCCACACGATGATGGCATCGCTGCGACAGCCTCAGTGCTCAACACCAACAATATCCAAACTCCAGACGCCTTCCTACAACTCATCCACTTCAACCTTGACCACAATGTCTTCACCTTCGACAACCAGTTCTTTACCCAAGCACACGGAACAGCCATGGGGACCAAATTCGCACCCCAATACGCAAACATCTTCATGCACAAGTTCGAGCAAGAATTCTTCGCTGCACAGGATCTCCAACCAACACTGTACACCAGATGCATCGACGACATTTTCGTCCTATGGATCCACGGCGAAGAATCACTGAAAAGACTACACGATAACATCAACAAGTTCCATCCCACCATCAAACTCATCATGGACTACTCCTCAGAATCGGTTTCATTCCTGGACACACGAATCTCCATCAAAGACGGACACCTCAGCACTTCACTCTACCGCAAGCCCACAGACAACCTCACGATGCTTCACTTCTCCAGCTTCCACCCCAACCACGTTAAAGCAGCCATCCCCTATGGACAAGCCCTGCGAATACACAGGATCTGCTCAGACGAGGAGGAACGCGATGGACACCTACAGGCACAGAAAGACGCCCTTGTAAGAACGGGATATGATGCTCGACTCGTCGAACGACAGTTCCGACGGGCCACAGTGAAAAATCGCATAGACCTCCTCAGAAGACAAACACGGGACACAACCAACAGAGTTTCATTCGTCATCCACTACTTCCCCAGAGCGGAGAAACTACGCCATGTTCTTCGCAGCCTTCAACATGTCATTGATGACGATGAACACCTCGCTAAGGCCATCCCCACGCCTCCACTACTCGCTTTCAAAGAGCCGCCTAACCTCAAACAGACCATCGTTCACAGCAAATTACCCAGCTTTCAGGAGAACTGCGACCACGACACCACACAACCCTGCCACAGCAAACTCAGCAAGACATGCCAGATTATCAACACAGATACCATCATCACACGTGAGGACACCACCCACCAGGTACATGGTACATACTCATGTGATCGGCCAACGTTGTCTACCTCATACGTTGCAGGAAAGGATGCCCTGGAGCATGGTACATCAACGAGACCATGCAGACACTACGACAACAAATGGACGGACACTGTGCAACAATCACCAGGCAGGATTGTTCCCTTCCAGTCGGGGAACACTTCAGCAGTCAAGGACATTCAGCCTCCGATCTTCGGGTAAGCATTCTCCAAGGCGGCCTTCGAGACACACGACAACGCAAAATCGTCGAGCAGAAACTGATAGCCAAGTTCCGCACCCATGAGGACGGCCTCAACTGAGATCTTGTGTTCATGTCACGCTACATGTAACCCCACCTGATGCAGGGTCATCCAGACTCGAGTCGACATTGGCTTGTTCCGTCTACACAGATGCGGCCGGACCTGCTGTGATTTCCAGCAAAAAAAATGTTTTTTGTCTGTTTTTTTGTTTTTCATACAGACCTCAGCATCTGCAATATTTGACCCCTTGTGACCCCACCTCATTGTTCTTTGATGAAATGTTTTCCTGACTCACCTGTTTGGACACCATTCACACCTTTGATTGCTGTGATTATCTCTCTGCCAAGGTGTGATAAATGGCAGTTGGAAACATTACCTGTAAACATCTGAAATGGTTCTCTGACTATATAAGCTGTGCCTTTATGCATTTCTCCACTTCACCTGACGAAGGAGCAGCCCGCCGAAAGCTTTTGATTTCAAATAAAGCTGTTGGACTATAAACTGGTGTTGTGTGACTTCTTAAACTTGGACTGATGCAGATCGAATTTTGGGCCACCGCATCACCGCGGAAGGGGCACTGCCACTCAGGGCGAAAGTGGCAGCCGTCGCTGCATTCCCGTGGCGCAATCCGTCAAGGCGCTCCAAGAATTCCTTGGCATGGTAAACTTCTACCACCGCTTTGTCCCCCGGGCCACCCAGCTCATGCGGCCGCTCTATGAGGCACTCTGAGGCAAACCGGGGAAAGAACTGGTAATCTGGTCGTCGGTAATGAACCATGCTTTTGGGGACATGAAGGAAGCCCTCGCCAATGCGATGATGTTAGCGCACCTGCTGCCTGGCACCAGAATCGCGCTCATGATCGATGCATCAGACTATGCCATCGGCGCCATGCAAGAGCAATGGGTCGATGGAGCATGGCAACCGCTGGCGTTTTTTAGCCACCAGTTACGTAGTAATGAACGTATCGATAACACATTTGACCGAGAGCTGTTGGAGTTGTTCCTGGCCATTCGCCACATTCGTTTTTTACTGGAGGGCGCCAATTTGTCACTTTCATCGATCACAAAGCCCTGACATTTGCCATGGCCAAGACGAGTGATCCGTGGTCAGCCCGAAAGCAGTGGCAACTCACTTTCATCTCCGAGTTTACCTCCGACATCCGGCATGTGGCCGGCAAGGACAACGTGGTTGCTGACTGCCTCTCGTGTGCGGCCGTCCAGGCCGTCCAACTGGGCCTCGAATATTCACTAATAGCGGTCGACCAAGCGGATGATCCAGAGACACACATTTTCCGTTCTGATCCTTCTGGCCTGCGGCCAGTGGACGTACTTTTCCACTCCGACGGCACATCCTTGCTCTGCAATGTCTCCCTGGGAGACCCACGCCCATTAGTTCAATCATCCTGGCGCAGGAAAGTCTTCGCTATCATGCACAACCTCGCCCACCCGGGGGTACGGGCTTCACAGAATTTGTTAGCATCCAAGTTTGACTGGAGGGGAATGCTAAAAGTTGTGCATGACTGGGCCAACACCTGTGTCGTGTGCCAGAGAGCGAAGGTGCAGCCCCACGTTAAAGCCCCTGTCGCCGTTTTCGAGTTACCGGAGCGGCGTTTCGATCATATTCATTATGACCTCATGGGCCCACTACCACCATCACAAGGGTTCACGCATCTGCTAACGATTGTCGACCATACCACCAGATGGCCGGAAGCCATTACATTGATGTCCACCACCTCCCCGGACGTTGCCCGGGCTTTCCTTTCATATTGGATTGCCCGTTTCGGCGTGCCATCGGACATTTCCTCGGACCGCGGGCCGCAGTTCTCCTCTGCTTTGTGGACTGCCGTGGCTTCAGAATTAGGCACCAAGATCCATTACACCACAGCTTATCAGCCGCAGGCCAACGGGTTATGCGAACGCTTCCATCGTTCTCTGAAGGCATCGCTGCGGGCTACCCTGCAAGGGACCGTGTGGATGGACAAGTTATCATGGATAATTCTCGGGTTGCGCACGGCATCTAAGGAACACCTGCAGGCGTCGGCCGCCGAACTGGTCTACGGCCAACCGCTCAGGGTCCCGGGCGAGTTTCTCCCATCGCCGACATGCCCCTGGACTGCTACTGCACAACTGGAGGCTCACCGAGCCGCGGCGCATGCTTTCCGGCCAATTCCAACTTCACAGCATGGACTGCCTGCATCGCATATCCTGCCAATGCTCATTAGGGCTAAATACTTTTTAGTCCGGCACGATGCCCACCGCCACCCCCTCATGCCTCCCTATATGGGCCCCTTACGGGTGCTGAAGGCAGGCGCCAAGAGTTTTCTGGTGGACGTCGGTGGGATGCCCGACTACATTTCCATGGACCTCGACCAGCCGGCCAAAGCAGCGCAACCGTCGCGTCGTGGGCAACCGCCCGCGGCTGCTTCGCTTGGCCCATCTGCCCCACAGCCCAGCTCCTCTACTGCACCATCCATTCCTCTCCGGGAATATCGGAGTCATTCCAACAGGATTGTCCGACCTCCTCTGTGATTGACTTTGATGATTAAAGACACTTATGGGGAGGCGCATGTGGTAAAACCACCAAGGAACTACTTAACAAGTGAATAACTGTCTTTAAAGCAATGTTACAGCACCTAGGTCCGTTTGCTGAGAGTAAGCAAGCTTTGTGTGAAAACCCTGAAATAACGTGATGACGGCATCACGTTGGTCACGTGGTGCCTCGTGTGGCGGGAAACGTGACGACGTCATGACGTCAGAGGTGGGCGGTTCTAAGTTGAGTCCTTGTGGAACTAGATACTGTACACACCGGTTTGTGATTTCTCCTGCATATTTTGTTTTTTTCATCAGTTTAATTAAATTCGGTTTATTTACTGAACGGACTCGGCCTCAGTGATTTAGATAGGACTCCGAAGATTCCTACACTAACGTATTACCGCCAAACCACAAGAGCAAATCTACAGTAATAACCTTTTATGTGGCATCTTATCGACTTCTTTCTTAAAAGCCAAATAAAATACAACCATTGGTTCCCCTTTATCTAACCTGTTAGTTGCAACCTCAAAAACACTATTAGATTCGTCAAACAAGTTTTTCCCTTCAAATTTATCCATGTTGAGTCTGCCTAATCATATTATGATTTTATAAGTTGCCACGCCCCTAATAATAGATTCTAGAAATTTCACAACTATTGATGTCAAACTAACTGGCCTATAGCTCACTGTTTTCTCTCTCCACGCTTTCTTGAATGGCCGGGTTACCTGTGATACATTCCAATCCGTGGGGCCCATTTTTGAATCTAGGGTATTTTGGACGATCACAACCAATGCATCCACTATATCTACAGACACCACTTTGAAAACGCTAGGATGCAGGCCATCAGGTCCAGGGACTTATTCGGCTTTTAAGCCCATCAATATCTCAATTACTATTTAATTACAAACACTAATTTCTTTGAAATCCTCATTCTCATGGGACCACTGGTTTGCCATTATTTCCGGAATGTTGTATTTGTCTTCTTCCATGATGACAGGTGGAAAATATTTGTTTCATGTCTCTGCCATTTCCTTATTTCCCATGATAATGTCTCCTGTATCTGCCTGTCAGCGATGCGCAGTCACATTCCCTAATCTCTTCCATTTACATCCCCATATAAATTTACAATCGGATTCATGTTTTTGCCAGTTTCACTCTGTATGTGAATGCACGTAGCATAAGCTATAATTTAGAAGCACAAATTCAGCTTAAAGCTATGATGTGTTAGCCATTACTGAGATATGTGTACAAACTGGGCTTGATTGAGAGCAAAACATTCCAGCTTACAGGATCTTTAGAAAGAATAGGAAACGTAAACAAAATTACAGCAGCAGAAAGAATCAATTTCAGTTAAACATGATCAAGGAGTGGAAGCACTATTCTTAGAGTTAAGGAATAGCAAAGCATGAAATACTCTGGTGTGACTTGTCTGCAGAGCTCCTGATAATAGTGATGTCATAGGATGTATAAGCAGGGAGATCAGGGGAGCATCTAGCCAAAGCAATGAGGTTATAAAGGGAGATTTTAATTTTCACGCAGACTGAGAGAAATGGAACAGCTCAAGAACTAAAATAATAATTTAATCAAATGCATTCAGGACAGTTTCCAAGAATAAAATATCTTTGTATCAAAGCAGGAACAGGTCAATTTGACGGCAAGGGATCTTCTTGAAAATAGCATCCATAACGTGACTGCAAACAAAATTAAGTTTGAGAGTTAGAAGACCGTGTATTTAATCAGTGGCTACATTTAATTAAGGCAAACTTCTAATCAATTGGAATTTAATTGGCCACAGGAAACTTAACTTCACATTAATAGGTAAAACTGAAGACAAACAGATACAACTATTAAAATACGTATTTGCTACGATACAACAGGCAGCACATGCCCAAAGGCATATATCCACTTATGTGGTTAAGTTACCACGGCCACAAAATGAGGCAACAGAGAGTATCAAGCTGAAAAAATCAGTTTCACAAATGGAGTGAGGAGTGAAAATTCAGCATTTTGTGAGCGCTATTAAAAGCAACAAAGGGATGTAAAAATATAATAAGAGGTGAAAAAAATGGAAAACGGAATATCAAATCTAACAGAAAATTATTTCTATGAATATATTAAGAGAAAAAGAGTGGTAAAATAGATAGTGGGCTCTAAAAAACAGATTCAAGCAGGATTATAATTCATAATGAGAAATAGCAGACTTGTTAAATGGGTATTCTGCATCAGATTTACAGTGGATGAAGACAGCAAAATACCAGGCATACAAAGCAACCTAAAATAACTGATGGGGAGGAACATAGTGGATGTAATAGAAGTAAAACGGTAACGAAGAACATAATGTAATTTATGATACACAAATCAGCAGGAGTTGATGGATTCCATCCCATAGTACTAAAATAAATAGCTGAGGAAATTGCAGCAATGCGACATACATTTCCAAAGCCCCAAAGTTAGGGACTGTTCCTTTGGTTTGGGAAATTGCAAATGTTACTCCATTATCGAAGATGGGAGGGAAGGAAAATGCAAGAAAATACAGACTGGTCAGTGTAGCGTTAGTTGTTGGAAATTTAGTTCAATCAGTTATCAGAGAAGAGTGACTGAACACTTAGACAAGTATCAGCTCCTCAAATAGAGGCAGCATGAATCGGCGACGGACAGGTCATGTCTGACTAATCCAGCTGATTTTATTGATGTGGCCACTTGCGTGTTGGACAGTGAAGTGTCCATGGAAGATTTCTATATGGACATTCAGAAAGTTCTGTAAAAGAGATTATTAACAATAAACAAAATGAATGGAATGGGAGTTAATCTTGTAACATGGATTTGTAATTGGTTGACAGATGGGAGACAGAGATTAAGGATAAACAAAATGTTCGCTGTTTTGCCAAGTGGTGTTCTGTAGGTATCTGAATTACTGCCTCAGTTTTTAACCATATATATTAGTGGCTTCTATGAAGGAATAGAGAGTTACATATCCAAGTTTGCATGACACTAAGTTAGGAAGTAAAGTACGTTGAGTACATGGAATTAGGAAATTACAAAGGGGCATAAACTGCATAGAGTGGGAAAATCTATAGCAGATAGAGTTGATTGTGATTGATTGTGACACCATCCACTTCGGATCTGGGAAAAAACAAATCGAAATTGAATTCAAAATGAGGACTCGATGCTTCCGTTTTACATAACCTTGGTCAGACCCCATCTCGAGCAGTACTTTCCGTTTTGGGCAGCGAATATCAGGTACAGTGCATATTCACCAGAATTGTACCAATGCTTGCAGAGTTGAATTATGAGGACAGGTTGCACATACCTGGTTTGTATTTCCATGAGTTTAAACGGATGAGAGTAGATCCTATCTAAATATTTAAGTCATACATGGATTCCATAGGGTAGATACAGACAAACTATTTCCTCTAATAAGGAAATGCAGAACAAGAGGGCATCATCCTTGAATTAGATCTGGGCCATTTAGGAATGAGATTCAGAAGCATTATTTCACACAAAGGTTATTGGAAAGCTGGAACTCGCCTAGTCAAAAGGCTGTTGGATGCTGAACAATATAAATTGTGAAGACTTTAATAGGGAGATGTTTCTTTAGGTAATTATGTCAGAGGATGTGGAGCAAAGTTGTGTAAGTGGATTTAAGGTGCAGATTAGTCATGCTATTGAATGGTGGAACAGAATCGAGCTGCTGAATTTTTTAATTTTTTTTATTCATTGATGGGATCTGGCCGTCGCTGGCTGGCTAGGCCTGCATTTTGTGCCAATCCCTAATTGTCCTTGAGAAGATGGTGGTGAGCCGCCTTCTTGAACCGCTGCAGTCCATATGCTGTTAGGAAGGGAGTTCAAGGATTTTGGCCCAGCAACAGTGAAGGAACGGCGATACAGGTCCAAGTCAGGATGGTATGTGTCTTGGAGGGGAACTTGCAGGTGGAGATGTTCCCATGCGTCAGCTGCCCTTGTCCTTCTAAGTGGTAGAGATCGCGCATTTGGAAGGTGCTGTTGGAGGAGCTTTGGCGAGTTGCTGCAGTACATCTTGTAGATGGTAAACATTGCAGCCACAGTGTGCCGGTGGTGGAGGGAATGAATGTTGAATGTGGTGGATGGAGTGCCACTCAAGCGGACTGTTTTATCCTGAATGGTGTCGAGCTTCTTGAGTGTTGTTGGAGTGCACTCATCCAGGCAAGTGGAGAGTATTCCATCACACTCCTGCCTTGTGCCTTGTAGATGGAGGAAAGGCTATGGGGAGTCAGGAGGTGAGACACTCGCTGCAGCATTCCCAGCCTCTGGCCTGCTCTTGTAGCCACAGTGTTTATATGGCTTGTCCAGTTCAGTTTCTGATCAATGGTAACCCCCAGGATGTTGATAGTGGGGGATTCAGCGATGGTAATGCAATTGAATGTCAAGGGGAGATGGTGAGAGTGTCGCTTGCTGGAGCTGGTCATTGCCTGGCACTTGTGTGGTGCGAATGTTACTTGCCACTTGTCAGCCCAAGTCTGAATGTTGTCCAGGTCCTGCTGCATATGGACACGGACTGCATCAGTATCTGACGGGTCCCGAATGGTGCTGAACTGTGTGCAATCATCAGCGAACATCCCCACTTCTGACCTTATGATGGAGGGAAGGTCATTGATGAAACAGCTGAAGATGGTTGGGCCTAGGACACTGCCCTGAGGAACTCCTGCAGTGATGTCATGTGATTGGGATGAATGACCTCCAACAACCACAGACAACTTCCTTTGTGCTAGGTATGATTACAACGAATGAAGAGTATTCCCCTTGATTCCCATTGACTTCAGTTTTGCTAGGGCTCCTTGATGCCACACTCGATCAAATGCTGCCTTGATGTCAAGGGCAGTCACTCTCACCTCCGCTCTTGAGTTCAGCTCTTTTCTCCATGTTTGGACCAAGGCTGTAATGAGGTCAGGAGCTGAGTGGCCCTGGCGGAACGCAAACTGGGCGTCAGTCAGCAGGTTATTGCTGAGTACGTGCCGCTTGATGGCACTGTCGATGACACCTTCCAAAGCTTTGCTGATGATTGAGCGTAGACTGATGGGATGGTAAATCGCTGGGTCGGATTAGTCCTGCTTTTTGTAGACAGGACATGCTTGGGCAATTTTCCACATTGCCGGGTAGATGCCAGTGTTGTAGCTGTACTGGAACAGCTTGGATAGGGGCGCAGCTAGTTCTGGAGCACAAGGCTTCAATACTATTGCCGGAATGTTGTCAGGACCCATGGCCTTTGCAGTATCCAGAGTCTTCAGCCGTTTCTTGACATCACGTGGAGTGAATTGAATTGGCTGAAGACTGGCATCTGTGATGCTGGGGACCGCAGGAGGAGGCCAAGGTGGATCATCCACTCGGCACTTCTGGCTGAAGATATTTGCAAATGATTCAGCCTTGTCTTTTGCACACACGTGCTGGGCTCCACCGTCCTTGAGGATGGGGATATTTTTGGAGCCTCCTGCTCCTGTTAACTGTTTAATTGTCCACCACCACTCACGACTGGATGTGGCAGGACTGCAGAGCTTTGATTTGATCCGATGGTTGTGAGATCGCTTAGCTCACTCTATCGCATGTTGCTTCTGTTGTTTGGCATGCAAGTACTCCTGTGTTGTAGCCACACCAGGTTGACACCTCATTTTTCGGTATGCCTGGTGCTGTTCCCAGCATGCACTCTTGCACTCTTCGTTAAACCAGGGTTGATCTCCCCGCTTGATGGTAATGGTAGAGTGAGGGATATGCCGGGCCATGAGGTTACAGATTGTGTTGCTTCCCCACAGCATCTCATGGATGTCCAGTTTTGAGTTGCCAGATCTGTTTGAAATCTGTCCCATTTAGCACGGTGGTAGTGCCACACAACACGGTGGAGTATATCCTCAACATGAAGACGGGACTTCATCTCCACAAGGACTGTGAGGTGCTCACTTCCACCAATGCTGTCATGGACAAATGCATCTGCAACAGGTAGATTGGTGAGAACGAGATCAAGTAGATTTTTCCCTCTTGTTGGTTCCCTCACCACATGTTGCAGACCCAATCTGGCAGCTATGTCCTTTAGGACTCGGCCAGCTCAGTCAGTTGTCGCGCTACCGAGCCACTCTTGGTGATGGACATTGAAGTCCCGCACCCAGAGGACATTCTGTGCCTTTGCTACTCTCAGTGCTTCTTCCAATTGGTGTTCAACATGAAGGAGTACTGATTCATCAGCTGAGGGAGGGCGGTAGGTAATAATTAGCAGGAGGTTTCCTTGCCCATGTTTGACTTGATGCCATGAGACCTCATGGGGTTCTGCGTCAATGTTGAGGACTCCCAGGTCTACTCCCTCCCAACTGTATAGCACGGTGCCACCACCTCTGGCGGGTGAGTCCTTCCAGTGGGACAGGAGATAACAGGGATGGTGAAGGTGGTGTCTGGGACATTGGTTGTAAGGTATGATTCGGTAATTATGACTATGTCAGGCTGTTGCTAGACTAGTCTGTGGGACAGCTCTCCCAATTTTGGTACAAGCCACCAGATGTTGGTAAGGAGGACTTTGCAGGGTCGACAGGGCTGGGTTTGCCGTTGTCGTTTTTGGACAGGTTCACAAACCTTGTGCTTCACCTTATGTGTAGTGGCTCTACAGTCTGATGATGAGCAAGTTTCAATTCTTCAAATGTCTATTCAGTTACTTATTATTATATTTAATGCAACCGCTACCTCCTGGGTGGTGCAGTCCACGTGGTCAATATGATCTGTGTTGAACAAAGTCAATGTATTGGGGAGAAAGCTACTGATCTACAAGCTTAGGCGACATTGATCAGGGATTGATAACTATACTAGTGCGAGTAAACTGGATGGAAGGAAAACTGGATGCAGTGAGTGATTGAGCGAGTGTGACAGAGGGGGTGAGGGAGGGAGGAGGGAGAGATGGATGGATGGATGGATGGATGGATGGGCGGCTGGATTGATGGGCGAATGGATGGATGGATGGATGGATGAAAAACCAGGATGAATGGATGGATAGATGGATGGATGGATGGATGGATGGATGGATGGATGGATGGATGGATGGATGGATGGATGGAAGGATGACAAACCAGGATGAATGGACGGATAGATGGATGGATGGATGGATGGGCAGATGGATGGATGGATGGATAGACGGATAGATGTAAACCCAGGATGAATGGATGGACACCCGACATGAAACTGGTCCATGTACCTGTTTGTATTCCGGTGGAGGTATTGAGATCATAAAATTTGAGCTGTTAATGGCCAGGAGACTGTTGACTATCTCCCGGTTGCTTTTTATTGGATAGCCTTTTCCACAAATATTGATGAGGTATCTCCACATTACAGAGCTCCGCAGCAGCTTTTCCATGCAGTTCAGATCAGCCTGAACTCTGGACCATGAGGCGTATATCACTGTCTCCGATTTTCCGACTACAAAGAGATCAGTGAAACACTAACCATAACCCTAACCCTAACCCAAGCAATGGCCTGGACTGCCAAGTGAAACGGCTTTGGTGTCTTCCTCTCCACGTGGACACAGTAAACATTCTGAGGAGCGTAAATGCTTCTCAGGAGCCTCTCAAACATGTCGATATTTTCATTGACCACCATAGAATAGGCCAGAGGGAACTCACGTTCCTCAGGAATTAAGGGGAATGTGATGTATTTGCGGATTTTAACAAATGAATCGCAGTCTCGGGTCATTGTTAAGTAATCGCTTTCAGTGAAGGCCTTATATTTGTTTGCGATTGCGATCGAGTTTAAAAGAACCTTTTGAACGGCTTCCAGGTCAGCACTAATTATCTTCCAACAATTTGACAGATCTAGGGATTCATATCGCACATTATAAACTGGTTTTAGTTTAACTGTTGTCTCGTATTATACGAATGGAATTTCTCTCTTGCACAAATATCGACAAACGAATGTTACAGAGAGACTGCACAGGATTGAGCTCAGTATCAGCTGCCTGTATGGACACCGAGCCAAGCTCCTCATGGCCAGGTTTTTTTTAAACCTCATCATCTGATCCAAGTTTCCAGATATAATTCCAAGCTCCTCATGGCCAGGGCTTTTTTAAACCTCATCATCTGATCCAAGTTCTGGATATAGTTCCATCCTCCTCATGGCCAGGGGGGTTTTAAACGTCATCATCTGATCCAAGTTCTGGATATAATTCCAAGCTCCTCATGGCCTGGGTGGTTTTTAATCTTCATCATCTGACCGAAGTTCTGGATATAATGCCAACCTCCTAATGGCCAGGGTGGTTTTAAACCTCACCATCTGATCCAAGTTCTGGATTTAATTCCAAACTCCTCATGGTCAGGGGGGTTTTAAACCTCATCATCTGATCCAAGTTCTGGATATAATTCCTATGCATATTTAAAACTAGAGGAATTGTGAGCTCGAAAAAGTGACTCTCTGCTTCAGGGATTTGAATAAATTGCGCGCTGAACTTTCAGGCTTCAATTAATTGAAATCTGAAGCTCGGGGCTGAAAACAGCAAGTGTGCATTCATTGGGGTTCAGCCGGCCGCCCTGTTCAAAAGGTCTCACCTGCTCCTGGTGTCTTGTCCCCACATCTGGAGAGTCTCTGATCTCGGTCAGACTTCACACCTTCCCGCACTCTCACTCTCTCCGCTCTTTGTGATTTGGTCTCGCTCAGTGCCTCAGTTCCTTGTCCCAGAAATATAATGTAAAATGTAGGTTTCTCCTTCGTATACCTTGTGTCACTGAGTGCACAGACTCCACATTTATTATTTCCTTTCTCGTAACTTCCGCATTTCCATCAGAGTTTCTTTCCAGAAGGCAGGAGCAGGCTCCAGGCGGATCTTTTAAAAGATTCAAAATCCGAACAGGTAAGGATGATCAAAGCGAAAACAGGTTGAGTACAAGAGAGCAGAGCACTAAACATGGGAGCGAAAACAGAGAAAGACTTGCATTTATATAGCGACTTTTGCGATTTAGTATGTCCCAAAACCAATCATTACTTTTATGATGCGGACAGTATTGTAATGCATCAAGCGCAGCAGCACTGAATATTAACCATACGGTAGCCTAGAGCTCCTTCAGTACTGGGCCAGCACAGTGCAGGTCTTCCTCAGTACTGGGCCACCGACAGTGCAGATCTCCCTCAGTACTGGGCCTTCGAAAGTGCAGCTTAACCTCAGTACTGCCCGGACAGCACGGCTCTCCCTCAGTGCTGCCCCGACAATAGAGCTCTCCCTCAGTAATGCCACAAAAGGACAGTATCCCTCAGTATTGCCAGCCAGTGCAGCTCTCCCTCCATACTGCCCCCGACAGTGCCACTATCCCTCAGTACTGCCCTGACAGTACAGATCGCTCGCAGTACTTTACCTCTGCACTGCCCCCAACATTACAGCTCTCCCACAGTAATGCACCCGACAGCACAGCTCTCCCTCAGTACTGTCCCCCAACAGTGCAGCTGATAATGTCTCCTATCTCAGCATGTATGGGACCCAAATTTACTTTTGCTAATCTTTCCATTTTTACAATCCCATAGAGGTTTTTACAGTCTGTTTTGATGTCTCTCGCTAGTTTACCCTTTACTGAGCTGAACTTTTTGTTCTGTCTGAACTTCTAGTCCCATCTTTGGTTCGTTAAATACATTGGATACCAAACGGTTTAGTGAGTGCATTACACAAAAAATGACAACGAGTTAGAAGGGTCTGTTTGGACTGTGAATTCTAAAATAGGGCGGAGACACCAATTATCTAGGATAAGGTAAATCCCATAAGTTCGCGTTCATGCTTTCTGTCCAGCAATCACTTTAAAATGTGTCTGCCGGGATACCGGGGAATAAAAGGTGTGCTTTTAACCCTGAAATCCCTGGTGTAAAATGAACTGACCTCAGTCACAATCTTTGCTCACACTCACAGAACAGTTGCATCCCCGGCACTGTGGAACAGATCAGACGCCTGGAAATAGTCTTTAGCGGGGAAATATAAAGGGAGAAATGAAATAAAACACAGAAATTAATCATAGAATCTATATTAACCTTACCCTGATCCCGCAAGAATTTTTTGTCTCTCTATTTCCGTGTAGATTTGACAAGTTATATCCTTGTTATTTCAATACAACCAATCAGGTAGAAGTACCTTTTTATTTGAGCAAGTCACAAATTGTGAATTTCATCTGATCCTTGTTCTGTGGGCCTCACTTCCGCCCTCTGTGTGAAAGCTGCTGCCCGCCCTCAAGATGGATTTCAACTCAAAGAGTCCTCAGTTGCATCAGAATAGGGAGCGGCCTCTCTGGACACTTCAAATTCTAGTGGTTTGACAATGTGCTCCCAATTCAAGTGTGAGCATAGCTAGTTATAGATTTAACGTTATCTCTACTTGCTGCAGGGAAGTTCAGTAAAACAGACACATGGTGAGAAATAAATTGTTACATTTCCTTCTGGATAGTGTTTGCTAAAATTCGCATCGATTTCCTGATGTTTGAGCATTGAGCGCAGGGCCCAAGAGCCAGTTTCTTGTCAGTCAGCTGAGAGGGGGCTGTTTCTGTACGTGAGGACATCAAACATTTAACCGCCGAATTAAACTATACAGTAAAGATCACCCATGTGCTGTAGCTGTTATAAAGGTTACATTTTCCTCATTATCAAGGTGGTTATCAGACAGTAATAAATATCCTCTTCCCGGGATGACACTGTCCGAGAGAAAGTGTTGGAGAGCAGATTGTGCTGATAACTCTGAGGGGCAGATTAGAGAGCAAAAAGGGAAATATCGCAATCTGCCCTCGGAATTATCACCACAAACTATCTTCGAACACTTTCGCTCGGGCACTTCCATCCCGGGGAGGGGGTATATATTATTGTCAGAGAACCACCCTGGAAATGAGGAAAGAACAAGCTTTATAGCAACAGCAAAGGACTGGTCCCTTCTGTGTCTAACAATGTAATGGGTGTATCTGCTCCAGATTCACAATGATAAATATAACTGTGGACAGTCAGTACTCATTCCCCCAGTAACTGACACGATTGATGCTCAGGGATAATTTCATTCGGCGGTTAAATGGTTAATGTCCTCACATACAGAAACAGCCTCCTCTCAGCTCACTGACAAGAAACTGGCTCTGGGACCCTGGGCTCAAAGCCAAAACATCAGCAAATCGATGCGAACTTTAATAATGTCTCAGATGGAAATGTGACAATTTATTTCCAACCATGTATCTGATCAGGTGAACTTCCCTGGAATAAGGCCATACCAAGTTAAATTTATCTCTATCTGTGTTCATAGGTGAAGCGTAATCCAATTGTCAAACTGGTTGGATTTGAAGTTACCAGAGATGTCGTTCCCTGATCTTAAGCAAATGAGGAATGTATGAGTTGAAATCCATACTGAGGGCGGGCAGCAGCTTCCACACAGTGGGTGGAGTTTTGAGTCTCACAGAACAAAGATCAGCTCAAATTCACAATTTGTGAATTGCTCAAATCAGTCAAGGAATTTCTACCTGATTGGTTGTAGTGAAATAATAAAGTTGTAACTGGCATAATCTACATGGAAATAGTGACAGAAATTCTCGCGGTTTCAAGGTAAGGTTAAAGTATCTTCTAAGCTTCATTCCTGTGTTTTACGATTTTATTGTCTCCCTTCCTCTCTACCGCCAGTATCCTGTGGACTTATATATTCCCCAGCGCCGGGGATGCAGCTATTCTGTGAGTGTGTGCTCAGACAGTGACGTCTCCACCAGTCTCCCCACAGACTCTCAAACTAACTTCAGGTAGCAGGATTCCATCACTGATCTTTATACAAAAGTTAACTGCTCAGATTACCAACAGGTAGGAGCATCCCAGCATTAGCCTTTATATAGAAAGAAACTACTCAAATTATGAAAAGGTAGGCGGGTCTCCATTAGAAATCTTTTAACGAAAATAATTACTCACATTTTCAATAGAATCCCATCACTACTCTGCTGCTAACAACTAACTACAGAAATTACCAACAGGCACGAAGATACCTGCCACTGGCTATCACATCTGTCATTATTAAACTAACACAAATATTTATAACCTCCAGCAAACTTGTCACACTGATTCATAATTGTAAACACTTCTATCATGTAGCCCCACAATCTGCGTTATTTTAACCAAAAAAAACCACCAACGTTCAAAGTTTTCTGCATATTTGTGGTTACTCAGACCCGGCAGCTGCCCAGTGAATCTGTGTTTATCCCTCTTTATAGTTTCCAGCCTTCCTATAATGCAGAGCTCAATAGTACACACAATACTCTAACTGAGGTCTTATTAAAGCTTTATATAGGCTGATTGTTAGGTTTTGGGTTTTATATTCTATACCTTGCGCTTGAACCTAGAATTTCAGCAATTTCATCATGGCATTCTCAGGTGTTGCTTTTAATGTCCTTGCAATCTGTAGCCCCAAATCTCTCTGCTCTTCCACAGCACCGACCCTACTTCCATTCAGGGTATAATTACAGCTCTTCTAAATAAGTAATTATACCTCCTATTGTAGTCTCCACAGCGTGTTTGAATGCCAATCCCTCCAGGCCTCTGTGAATCATCAGTAATTTCGTTAATCTAACTCAATTAACCGCAACACCAAAAGCTAAACACAAAAACATAGCAACCTCAATAAATTGGCCTCAATTGAGTTAAATGTCTGAAATTAGTAGGCTTTTATGAAATGGTTGTAACCTTCTGCATTAATAAACTAACTCCAAACTGCTATTATCCCCAGCAATAATCAACTAATAACTTTAAACATGCCTTTTTCTCCCTGACATGCTGTTAACAGATCGAAGCCCCACAATTGACAAGTTGCTGTATTTGAACATAAGAAAATAAGAACATAAGAAATAGGAGCAGGAGTAGGCCATACGGCCCCTCGGGCCTGCTCCGCCATTCAATAGGATCATGACTGATCTGAATCTAGACTCACGTCCACTTCCCTGCCCTCTCCCCGTAACCCCTAATTCCCTTATCTGCTAGGAAAATGTCTATCTCCATTTTAAATTTATTTAATGTTGCAGCTTCCACAGCTCTCTGGGGTAGCAAATTCCATAGATTTACTACCCTCTGAGTGAAGAAGTTCCTCCTCCTCTCAGTTTTGAAAGGGCAGCCCCTTATTCTAAGATTATGCCCCCTAGTTCTAGTCTCACCCATCAGTGGAAACATCCTCACTGCATCCACCCGATCAAGCCCCATCACAAAGCGGCAATTGCCAGTTGTCCAAGTTCATAATGTCCACTCGGGATAGAAGAGAAGAGAACAGGCAATTGAGGAATTTGTAGAGGGATGCTGTTTATTCAGATTCGTAAATGATAAGGAGGAGTTTACCACTTTTAACAATGTAAAATTTCAGTCGGAGTATCGGTGTGGGGCTGGGTCAGAGGGGTGTGGGGCTGGGTCAGCGGGGTGACGGTATGGGGCTGGGTCAGTGGGGTGTCGGTGTGTGGCTGGGTCGGTGGAGAGTGGGGCTGGATCAGTGGGGTGTTGATGTGTGGCTGGTTCAGTGTGGTGTGCGGCTGAGCTGGTGGGGTGTCGGTATGGAACTGGATCAGTGGGGTGTGGAGCTGGGTCAGTGGGGTGTAGGTGTGGGGCCGAGCCCGTAGGGTGTGGGGTCGCTAGCTTAAAGGGAACATTGTTGAACTGTAATGGTCATTGAACAGGCAAGTTACAAATTGCAAAGAAAAGAACCCTTTATGGGCTTGACGCTCCCAGTCTCTGGAACCTCCTCCAGCCCTACAATCCCCCACCGCCAAGATCTGTCTGTTCCTCTGTCTCTGCTCTGTTTTGCAATTCACCCTCTCCTCACCCTTTCAGTGGCGGCCGTGCTTCCAGCTGTCAAGGCTCTCTGCTCTGCAATTCCCCACCTAAGCCTCACCAGCTCATTATCCTCCTTTTCAAGACGCTCCTGAAACTCAGTTCTTTGGACAACGTTGTGAGCACCCCTCCCCCTCCTTTATTCAGCGCCCATCCTTTGACTGATTTCTCTCCTTTTAAGCACCCAGTGATGTTTTTCTTTGTTTAAAGCCCTGAGGAAATGCAAATTGTTTCTGTATTGTGTTTATTACACAATATCAGCATGATTGAAACAGCAGATACCTGACGTTCGCAAGTTCTCAACCTTGGCTACAAATTAAAGCTGGAGAATAACTTCAACAATAGTTTGGAAAAAGTACTGATCCATGACAGATTCACTTTTACGTTTCCCCAGTGGGGAAAGGAAATAACGCTGACTGATAGTTTGATTGGACGCTCATGTGTGGGCACACACACAGCGAGACACGCACACAACTGTAGAATTGTGATTGTAAAACAGCAGGCAAAGCTACCAATTGTCTATTTATTGCGTTCCTTCATGCTGCAAGAACCCTCAATATTCCACTCATCAATGCTGTGCATCACCTCACTCTTTAAAGTTAAATGCTACATAATATTATACATTATTTATAATATTAGTGGAAGAGCAGTAAATATCCTCACTTCCTACAGTTCTCATTAGTCAGGTGCTGACACCATGAGAGAATTGGTGAATATTTTCAAATAGAAGCACCAAGTAGGACACATCTCCATGAACGCACGCACAATGTCACTGCCTTTATGACCAGAGGAATCACATCCAGCTATATATATAATGAGTGGATAACAATCACAATTATAAATTAAAATAATTTAAGATAAAAACGCGACAAATCAAAAATATTAAACATAAATCTGTCAAAAAAACAATAAAACAGCACACGACAATGTGAAACCGAGTGGAGGATCATTTACTTCTTGAACTTATATAAAAACAATTAAAAAGCTATGAAGACAGTGTTGGCAAAAGTGGACTCGGAAAATAGATTAAAGGGTAAGTCAGTAGAAAAGCAGTGGCAGATATATAAGGAGAGATTTTATAACTCTCAGCAAAGGTTTATTCCAGTGAGAAAGAAAGACTCTGCGAGAAGAATGAAACATTCGTGGCTAACTAAGGAAGCTAAGGATGCAATCAAATTGAAGGAAATTTTGCTGATGATAAAATGCTAGTTGGGATTGTAAACTGCGAAGAGAACACAAAACGTGGCAGACATTTAAGGGGATATTTCAAAATACACAGAATATATACATTCCAACAAGAAAGAAACATTCCAAGGGGAGGACCCCCCATCCATGGTTAACTAAGAAAGTTACAGTTAGTTTAAACTTAAAGAAAAAGCATATAATTGCGCATATAATAAGGAGAGAAATTTAGAGTATGAGAAAAAGCTAGCTAGAAATATAAAATCAGATAGTAAGAGTTTCTATAAATATTTTAAAAAGAAAAGTTTTAACAAAGTGAGCGTTGGTCCTATAAAAAGTGAGTCTGGGGAATTAATAATGGAAAATAAGGAGATGGCAGTTGAATTGAAGAGGTATTTTGCATCTGTCTTCATTATAGAGGATACAAGTAACATCCCAGAAATAGACATAAATCAGGAAATGGAAGGGAGGGGGGGAACTCAAGAAAATAATAATCAGCAGGGAAGTGGTACAAAGCAAATTGTTGGAGCTGCGGGCTGAAAAGTCCCCGTGTCCTGATGGACTTCATCCTAGGGTCTTAAAAGAAGTGGCTAGTGAGATAGTTGATGCTTTGGTTGTAATTCTCCAAAATTGCCTAGATTCGAAGAACGTTGCATTAGATTGGAAAATAGCAAATGCAACTCCTTTATTCATAAAGGGAGGGAGACACAAAGCAGGAAACAACAAGGCAGATAGCTTAACATCAGTCATAGGGAAGATGTTAGAAGCTATTTTTAAAGACTTTATAGCAGGGCACTTTGAAATGTTCAAAGTAATCAGGCAGAGTTAACATTGTTTTGTGCAAGGGTAATCATGTTTAACCAATTTATTGGAGTTCTTTCAGGAGGTAACATGTGCTGCGGATAAAGGGGAAACGGCGGATGAACTGTACTTAGATATCCAGAATGCATTTGATAAGGTGCCACATCAAAGATTATTGTGGAAAATAAAAGCTCATGGTGTAGCAGGTAACATATTGGCATGGATAGAAGATTGGCTAGCTAACAGGAAACAGAGAGTAGGCATAAATGGGTCATTTTCTGATCGGCAAGATGTAATGAGTGTTGTGCCCCAGGGATCAGTGCTGGGGCCTCAGCCTTTTACAATTTATATAAATGACCTTGATGAAGGGACCAAAGGTATGGTTGCTACATTTGCTGATGACACAAAGATAGGTAGGAAAGAAAATTGTGAAGAGGACATAAAGAGGCTACAAAGGGATATACCTAAGTTAAGTGAGTGGGCAAAGATCTGTCAAGTGGAGTATAATGTGGGAAAAAGTGAAGTAGTCCATTTTGGCAGGAAGAATAAAAAAGAAGTGACATAAGAAAACAACTAGGCACTTGGTCTGAGTATTAAACAAGGCTTTAATCAACTGTTTTTCAACATGGAGATCTAGTTGTGTTCTTCACTAGTTCCTGTTAAAGACTGTCCTGAGCAAGCTGGGCCCATGTCCGAGTATTTATACTCTCCCCGGACAGCGCCACCAGCAGGCCACCCAGTATTATTTCATAAGTTATTTCCACATGAATGACAAGATTCATGTCAAGAAGAATATTATCTAACTGGTGAGAGATTGAAGAGCTTTGAGATGCACAGGGATCTGGGTGTCCTAGTGCATGAATCGTAAAAGCTTACTATGCAGGTACAGAAAGTAATTAGGAAAGCTATTAGAATGTTATTGTTTATTGTGAGGGGAATTGAATACAAAAGTAGGGTGCTTATTCTTCAGTTAAACAGGGCATTGGTGAGACCCCATCTGGAGTACTGTGTACAGTATTGGTCTTCTTATTTAAGGAAGGATGTAAATGCGTTGGAAGCAGTTCAGAGAAGGTTTACTAGTCTAATAACTGGAATGGGTGGGTTTTCTTATGAGGAAAGGTTGTACAGGTTAGGCTTGTATCCGCTGGAGTTTAGAAGAGTAAGAGGTGACTTGATTGAAACATATAAGATCCTGAGGGATCTGGACAGTGTGGTTGTGGAGGGGATGTTCCCTCTTGTGTGAGAATCTAGAACTAGTGGTCGCTGTTTAAAAATAAGCGGTCGCCCTTTTAAGACGGAGATGAGGAGAATTTTTTTCTCACAGAGAGTCTTGAGTCTTTGTAGCTCTTCCTCAGAGGGTGGTGGAAGCAGAGTCTTTGAATATTTCAAGGCAGAATTAGATAGATTCTTGTTAAGCAAGGGGGTGAAAAGATATCATGGTAGCAATGATCTTATTGAATGGCGGAGCAGGCTCGAAGTGCCGAGTGGTCGGCTCCTGCTCCTAATTCGTATGTTCATATGTTCGTAAAAAGTCTGCAATATAGACTAAGTAAATGGGCAGTAACGTGGCAGATGGAGTATAATGTAGGGAAATGTGAGGTTATGTTCGTTGGTAGGAAGAATAGAAAAACAGAATATTTTTTAAATGGTGAGAAACTTTCAAATGTTGGTGTTCAGAGAGATTTGAGTGTCCTCGTGCAAGAAACACAGAAAGCTAGCATGCAGGTGCAGCAAGCAATAAGGAAGTCAATGGCTTTTTGGCCTTTATTGCAAGGGGGTTGGAGAATAAGAATAAGGAAGTCTTGCTGCAATTGTACAGGGCCTTGGTGAGACCACACCTGGAGAATTGTGCACAGTTATATTCTCCTTATGTAAGGAACGATATACTTGCCTTGGAGGCAGTGCAACGAAGGTTCACTAGATTGATTCCTGGGATGAGAGAGCTGTCATACGATGAGAGGTTGTGTAGAATAGGCCGATATTCTCTGGAGTTTAGAACAATGTGTTGTGATCTAATTTAAACATAAAATATTCTGAAGGGGTTTGGCAGGGTAGATGCTGTGAAGTGGTTTCCCCTGACTGGATTGTCTAGAACTACGGGGCTTAGTCTCAGGATAAGGGGTCAGCCATTTAAGACCGAGATGAGGAAGAATTTTGTCACTCAGAGGGTTGCGAATCTTTGGAATTCTCTACCCTAAATGGCTGTGAATACTGAATCTTGGAGTATATTCAAGGCTGAGATAAATACAATTTTGGACTCCGGGGGAATCAAAGGAGATGGCGATCGGGCAGGAAACTGGAGTTGAGGTACATGATCAGGCATGATCTTATTGAATGGTGGAGCAGTTGCGAGGGGACATATGGCCTAATCCTGCTTTTACTTCTTATGTTCTTTTGTTCTTATGAAAAGGCATACGATGATGCAAAGATTAGAGGTAGGCCAGAGGTTTGATATTTTTTTTAGAAACCAGCAAAGGATGATTAAAAAATGATTAAGAGGGAGAAGGTAGAATATGAGAGTAAACTAGAATAAAATATAAAAACAGAAAATAAGAGCTTGTACAGTTATATAAAATGAAGAGAGTAGCTAAAGTAATTGTTAGTCCCGTAGTGATTGAGAATTGGGAATTAATAATGTGAAACAGAAATGGCAGAGACTTTCAACAAATATTTTGTATCGGTGTTCATGGTAGAAGACACAAAAACATCCCAATAACACTTGTGAATCAAGGGGCTATGGGGCTGGAGGAACTTAAAACAAGCACTTGCACCAGAGAAAATCTACAAGGCAACTAATGGGACTAAAGGATGACAAGTCCCCTGGACCTGTTGGCCTACATCCTAGGGTTTTAAATGTAGTGGCTGCAAAGTTAGTGGATGCGTTGTTTGTAATCTAACAAAATTCACTGGATTTTGGAGATGTCCCAGTGGATTGGAAATCCGCAAATGTAACTTCCCTACTCAAGAAAGGAGAGAGACACAAAGCAGTAAACTATATGCCAGTTAGCCTAACATCCGTCATCGGGAAAATGCTGGAATCAATTATTGAGGAAGTAATAGCAGGACATTTAGAAAATCATAAGAAAATCAACCAGTGTAAATATGGTTTTTTGAATGGGATATCGCGTTTGACAAATTAGCTGGAGTTCTTTGAGGATTTAACGAGCAGGATGGATAAAGGGGAACCGGAAGGCATTCGATAAGGTGCCGCATAAAAGGTTACTGCACAAGATAATAGTAAGAAGTCACACAACACCAGGTTATAGTCCAACAGTTTTATTTGTAATCACAAGCTTTCGCAGCGCTGCTCCTTCGTCAGCTGAAGTGGAGAGATGCATAAAGACACAGCTTATATAGTCAGAGAATAATGCCAGATCATTACAGGTAATCTTTCTAACTGCCATTTATCGCACCTCGGCAGAGTGATAATCACAGCAATCAAAGGTGTGAATGGTGTCCAAACAGGTTGGCCAGAAAAACATTACATCAAAGAACAATGAGGTGGGGTCACAAGGGGTCAAATGTTGCAGATGCTGGGGTCTGTATGAAAAACAAAAAACAGTCAAAAAAACATTTTTTTTGCTGGAAGTCACAGCAGGCCCGGCCGCATCTGTGCAGAGAGAACAAGCCAATGTCGACTCGAGTCTGGATGACCCTGCATCAGGTGGGGTTACATGTAGCGTGACATGAACCCAAGATCCCGGTTAAGGCCGTCCTCATGAGTGCAGAACTTGGCTATCAGTTTCTGCTCTACGATTTTGTGTTGTCTTGTGTCTCGAAGGCCGCCTTGGAGAATGCTTACCCGAAGATCGGAGGCTGAATGTCCTTGACTGCTGAAGTGTTCCCCGACCGGGATGGAACACTCCTGCCTGGCGATTGTTGCGTGGTGTCCGTTCATCCGATTTCGCAGTATCTGCATGGTCTTCCCGATGTACCATGCTGCGGGGCATTCTTGCCTGCAAAGTATGAGGTAGACAACGTTGGCCGGGTCACATGAGTATGTACCATGCACCTGTTGGGTGGGGTCCTCACGTGTGATGATGGTTTCTGTGTTGATGATCTGGCATGTCTTGCAGAGGTTGCCGTGGCAGGGTTGTGTGGTGTCGTGGTCGCAGTTCTCCTGAAAGCTGCGTAATTTGCTGCAAACGATGGTCTGTTTGAGGTTAGGTGGCTGTTTGAAGGCAAATAGTGGAGGCGTGGGGATGGCCTTAGCGAGGTGTTCGCCATCATCGATGACATGTGGAAGGCTGCGAAGAACATGGCGTAGTTTCTCTGCTCCGGGGAAGTACTGGACGTTAAAGAGTACTCTGTTGGTTGTGTCCCGTATTATTCTTCGGAGGAGGTCTATGCGATTTTTTGCTGTGGCCCATCGGAATTGTCGATCGATGCGTCGAGCGTCATATCCCGTTCTTACGAGGGCGTCTTTCAGCATCTGTAGGTATCCATCGCGTTCCTCCTCATCTGAGCAGATCCTGTGTATTTGCAGGGCTTGTCCGTAGGAGATGGCTTCTTTTACGTGGTTAGGGTGGAAGCTGGAGAAGTGGAGCATCCTGAGGTTGACCGTGGGCTTGCAGTACAGTGAAGTGCTGAGGTGTCCGTCTTTGATGGAGATTCGTGTGTCCAAGAATGAAACCGATTCTGAGGAGTAGTCCATGGTGAGTTTGATGGTGGGATGGAACTTGTTGATGTTATCATGTAGTCTTTTCAGTGATTCTTCGCCGTGGGTCCATAGGAAGACAGTGTCACCGATATATCTGGTGTATGGCGTTGGTTGGAGATCCTGTGCAGCGGAGAAGTCTTGCTCGACATTGTGCATGAAGATGTTGGCGTATTGGGGTGCGAATTTGGTCCCCATGGCTGTTCCGTGTGTTTGTGTAAAGAACTGGTTGTCGCAGGTGAAGACATTCTGGTCAAGGATGAAGCAGATGAGTTGCAAGATGGCGTCTGGAGATTGGCTGTTGTTGGTGTTGAGTACTGAGGCTGCAGCAGTGATGCCGTCATCGTGGGGGATACTGGTGTAGAGTGCCGAGACGTCCATCGTGGCGAGGAGTTTTCCTGGTTCAATTGGGCCTTGGGTGCTGAGGTTCTGTAAGAAGTCTGTAGTGTCGCGACAGAAGCTGGGGGTACCCTGTACGATGGGTTTCAGGATGCCCTCGACGTATCCAGTGAGGTTCTCACACAGGGTTCCGTTGCCTGATACACTAGGACGTCCGGGTGTGTTGGCTTTGTGCATCTTTACGAGGCAGTAGAAGTCTCACACGTGGAGAGCTAGATAAGAGCTCACGGGGTTGGGGGTAATATAATATATTGGATAGAGGATTGGCAGAATAAAAAAAATCAGAGATTCTGAATAAATGGGTCATTTTTAGGCAGGCAAAATGTAACTAGTGGGGTGCCACATGGATCAGTGCTGGGGCCTCAACTATTTACAGTCTATAATAAGGACTTGGATGAAGAGCCGAGTGTACTGTTGCCAAATTGGCTGACGCTTCCAAGATAGATGGGAAAGCAAGTTGTGAGGAGTACACAAAGAGTCTGCAAAGGAATAGAGATAGTTTAAGTGAGTGGGCAATATTTGGCAGATGGAGTATAATGTGGGAAAATGTGAGGTTATCCAATTTGTTAGGAAGAATAAAAAGCAAAATATGTTTTAATGCAGAGAATACAGAATTCTGTGGTACAGCATAATCTGGGTGTCCTCGTACATGAACCACAAAAAATTAGCATGCAGTACAGCAATAATTCGGAAGGCAAATGGAATATTGGCCTGTCCTGCAAGAGGGCTGCAGCATAAATGTAGGGAGACTTGCTACAACTGCACATGGCGTTGGTGAGACCACTCCTGGTGTACTGCATACAGTTTTGGTCTCGTTATTTAATTTAGGATATACTTGCATTTGAGGCAGTTCAGAAAAGGTTTTTGATAAACAGGGCAATCAAGAATTATTGGGAGCCAACAGGAAAGTGGTGTTGATGCCAAGATCATATCAGCCATATTATTGATTGGTGCTGCAGGCTTAATGGGCCGAATGGACTAATCCTGCTCCTTTTTCTTCAGTTCTGACGTTCTTATGAATGAAAAACCTGCTTAATTAATCGTTCAGCATATTCTATAACTCAGGAATAATGCTGGTATTGGCCTGCACTCTCTAAGTAATTCTTACCAATGGCCGGATTTGTGAAGTACAGTACACATCTGGCAGGATGCTCATACATGGAATCCCCATACACTCCTGGCAGGGTCCCGAAAAACTGTGAAATTTCATACACACCTGGCAGGATCCTGATACACTGTGAAATCCCATACACACCTTGCAGGATCCTGATACACTGTGAAACTCCATACACACCTGTCCTGATCCTGATATACTGTGAAAAACAATAGACAACGGGCAGGATCCTGATATGCGGCGAAACCCCATACACACCTGGCAGAATCCTGACACACTGTGAAACAGGATACACACCGAGCACGATCCTGATACACTGTGGAACCCCGTACATACCTGGCAGGATCCTGATAGACTGTGAAACCCCATATGCACATTGCAATATCCTGATACACTGAGAATCCCCGTACATAAATGGCATGATTCTAATACACTATGAAACCCCATACACACCTGGCAGGATCCTGATACACTGTGAAACCCCATACACACCTGGCAGGATCCTGATACACTGTGAAACCCCTTACAGACCTTGGGATCCTGATACACTGTGAAACTCCATACACACCTAGCAGGATCCTGATACACTGTGAAACCCCCTACACACCTGGCAGGATCCTGATACACTGTGAAACCCCATACACACCAGGCAGGATCCCGATACACTGTGGAACGCCATACACAGCTGGCAGGATTCGGATACATTGTGAAACCCTATACAATCTTGGCAGGATCCTGACACACATTGAATCCCCTTACACACCTGGCAGGATCCTAATGCAGATATATCTCCCTGTCTTGTCGCCACCTGTCTCCTCACCTCTCTCTGCATCTCCGACCCCTGTCTCCATGCCCCTGTTTCCTCACACCCCTTCTCCTCGCTCTCCGGCTCCATGGACCATCTCATCCCCCATCTCCTCGCCGTACCATCTCTTTGCCCCGTCTTCCTGTCCCCCAGCTCCCTCACCCCCAGTCTCCTTCCTCTCCCATTTCCTTCTTCCCTCTCTGTCTCCTTTCTACTCCATGTCTTCTTCTCCCACCATTTACAACTTGCCCATCTCTCCATCCATCCACTCCGAAGTCACCTGCCCCATCTCTTCCCCACCCGCAGTCTTCACTCCCCCGTCTCCTTGTCTGCTGTTTTCCTCCTCGTCTCACCTACGCACCTATGACCTCCACTCTCTCCTCGCCTACCCACCCCCCGCATCCTCTCCCTGAATGCAAGACCAATGAGTAATCAGTTGGAAACTTGTAAATGCAGCTGTAAGTGATTGAGGGAGAGTAATTACAGGGCAAGACAGGGAAGGAATTATGGTTGGTGGTGGAAGAGAAATATGAGTAGAGAGCATACAAGAAGTGATCAGAGATGGCCTTATCTGTGAGTGACATGATTGGAGTAAAGAGGCTATATGAGATGGCGAGCTTCAGGTGGTGGCCATGAATATGGTTAGATTAGCTTAAATAAAGGAGACTATGAAGGTATGAGAGTAGAATTGACTAAAGTGGACTGGGAAAACAGATTAAAGTGTAAGACAGTACAAGAGCAGTGGTCTACACTCAAGGAGATATTTCACATCTTTCAAGATAAATATATTCCACTGAGGAAAAAGGGGAGTAAAAGAAAAGACAGCCATCCGTGGCTTAGTAAAGTAATAAAGGATAGTACGATAGCAAAATACTGCAGATGTTGGAAATCCGAAATAACAACAGAAAATGCTGGAAAAACTCAGCAGGTCAGGCAACATCCGTGGAGAGAAATTTGAGTTGACATTTCGGGTCGAACCCTTCTTCAAAACTGGAAAGAAAAGAAACTGGATCGAAGGCAGGTCTGCGATCGGACAAAAGAATAAAAGAAACAAAAGAAGTAAAAGAAATTAGAAGCTAGACGAGATGGTAATGGGCTGAGATTAGGTGTAAAGTGTACTGGCAGGGCAAAAGATAGCTGCCAGGTGTGAGAGAGAAACAAAAGGAAAGGGGGGGGAAGGAGTGGAACAATTACAAGTGAAAATGAAATGGGGGCCGACTGAAAACAAGGGCATATAAGTTACTCAAATTTGGTGGGAACATAGAAGATTGGGAAGCATTTAAAAGCCAGCAAACAATAACTAAAAGATTAATTAAGAAAGGGAAGATGGATTATGAAAGTAAACTAGCAAAAAATATAAAAACAGATAGCAAGAGTTTCTACAGCTGTATAAAAAGAAAAAGGGTGGCTAAAGTGAACATTGGTCCCTTAGAGGATGGGACTGGGAAACTAGTGGTGGGGAACATGGAGATGGCAAAGATGCTGAACAAATATTTTGTATCAGTCTTTACAGTAGAGGACGCTTAAAAATATCCCAACACTGGACAAACAGGGGGCAGTGGGGGGCACGGAGGAGCTAAACACGATTAAAATCACTAAGGGGATGGTACTCAGTAAAATAATGGGACTTAAGGCAGATAAATCCCCCGGACCTGATGGCCTACATCCTAGGGTCTTGAGAGAAGTGGCGGTAGGGATTGTGGATGCAGTGGTGATTAATTTCCAGAAGTCCCTGGACTCAGGAAAGGTCCCGGCAGATTGGAAAACTGCTAATGTAACACCCTTATTTAAGAAGGGAAGTAGACAAAAAGCTGGAAACTATAGACCAGTTAGTCTAACATCTGTGGTTGGCAAAATGTTGGAGTCCATTATTAAGAATACAGTAACAGGGCATTTGGATAAACATAATTTAATAGGACAGAGTCAGCATGTTTTACGAAGGGGAAGTCATGTTTGACAAATTTGCTCGAATTCTTTAAGGATGTAACATACAGGGTGGATAAAGGGGAACCAGTGGATGTAGTGTATTTGGACTTCCAAAAGTTATTTGACAAGGTTCCACACAAAAGATTACTGATCAAGATAAAAAATTACGGGATTGGGGTAATATACTGGCATGGGTGGAAGATTGGCTATCTAACAGCAAACAAAGAGTTGGGATAAATGGCTCGTTCTCGGGCTGGCAATCAGGAACTAGTGGTGTTCTGCAGGGGTCAGTGCTGGGAACACAACTCCTTACAATCTATATTAACGATTTGGAGGAAGGGAACGAGTGCAACATATCCAAGTTTGCCGATGATACAAAGATGGGAGGGAAACCAGTGAGTGAGGAGGTCATAAAAAACCTGCAAAAGGACATACACAGGCTAAGTGAGTGGGCAGAGATATGGCAGATGAAATATAATGTTGGAAAGTGTGAAGTTATGCAATTTGGCTGAAAAAATCAAAGAGCAAGTTATTATCTAAATGGAGAGAAACTGCAAAGTGCTACAGTACAAAGGGACCTGGGGGTCCTGGTGCATGAAACACAAAAAGTTAGTATGCAGGTGCAGCAGTTGATCAGGAAGGCCAATGGAATCTTTGCTTTTATTGCAAGGGGGTGGAGAATAAAAACAGGGAAGTCTTGCTGCAGTTATACAGGGTATTGGTGAGGCCACACCTGGAATACTGCGTGCAGTTTTGGTTTCCATATTTAAGAAAATATATACTTTCTCTCGAGGCGGTTGAGAGAAGGTTCACTCGGTTGATTCCAGAGATGAGGGGGTTGACGTATCAGGAAAGGTTGAGTAGGTTGGGACTCTACTCATTGGAGTTCAGAAGAATGAGAGGCGATCTTCTCAAAACATATAAGATTGTGAGGGGACTTGATCGGGTGGATGCGGGGAGGATGTTTCCACTGATGGGTGAGACTAGAACTAGGGGGCATAATCTTAGAATAAGGTGCTCCCCTTTCAAAACTGAGATGAGGAGAACCTTCTTCACTCAGAGGGCAGTAAATCTATGGAATTTGCTACCCCAGAGAGCTGTGGAAGCTGCAACATTAATTAAATTTAAAATGGAGATAGACATTTTCCTAGCAGATTAGGAAATTAGGGGTTACGGTGGGAGGGCAGGGAAGTGGACGTGAGTCTACATTCAGATCAGCCATGATCGTATTGAATGGCAGAGCAGGCCCGAGGGGCCGTATGGCCTACTCCTGCTCCTATTTCTTATGTAGAAGTTTAGATGGAGGGACAGATTAAGGAAGGATAGGAGGGCTGTGAACCTAGAAGAGAGAGAGCTATATGAGTTGAGATGGAGGTTGAAATCACCAAGGATGAGATTTCCCTCCGTGCAGAGGCCGCGAGATGTAAGCAGTGAAGATATATTTAAGAAATTTGGCATGGTACTTCTGTGGGCGGTAGAAGATGAGGATTTCAAATGAGAGACAAGAGGAGTGAAACAAGAAGGAAAAGGTGCCAGTGGAGTAGGGAGACAGACCAAGGTGTGATTTAGTGATGAGCGCCAAACCGCCACTATTCCGGTATGGTTGGACGAGTCCTGAACTGTATAAACAGGTGGCGAAAGTTCATTTAGGGTAAAAGTGTCATCACAACATTGCCAGGTTTCTGTCAAAGTCAATGGCCCAGAAATTCGGGTCAGGGTCTTCCCGCGGGTACAAGCCACCGACCGGCACTTAACTAGCATGCTGGCCGTTGAGCTGTGGGCCCTGATGGTCTTCGGATCCTGGACCTCCTCCAACTGCCGGCATGCAGTGGTTGCGCATCCCAGGGGTGCAGTTAGTTCGCTGCATCCCTGGGATCAAGTGGTCCATGGAGAGCCAATGGTCGCAGGGAATGCTTCATTCATAAGTTTGACAGGAAGAGCTGTCAAACCTATAAACACTATAGGCCCCAAAACATCACTAGAACCTCAAATACTTTTTTAAAAAACGTCACATTTCTAAATAAACTATAAATTACATGAAATAACTATTTAAAACAATAATTTAATTTGCGGAAAAAAAATTACATTTTCTAAATGGCTAAAAATAATCTTATCTTTCTTTAAAATATTGAAAAATAATAAACCTATGGAAAAAGTGTTTTAATTTGAATTAATTCACCATTTACCTTGTTAAAAGCAGGCCTTGTGCCTGCTTTTTAAAAGTGCAACTTCTGGAGACTTACCGTTCTGGAGAAACCTGCAAAAAAAAGTAAGTTCAATGAGCAAGTGCTGCCTCTCCAGCGCACGCGTTCGACTTCTGAACCACTTATTTCAGGGGAACAGAAGTGCAGGTTTCCCGTGCATGCGCAGTGCATGCATGGAACCGGCACTTTCATTGGGCCTACGTGTGAGTACCCTGTGCATTCTCACGCGCTGGGACCCAAATTTCTAGGCCATGAGGCAGTAGATTGGAATAAGGGGAAAGGTAACGAGCCCTGGGTGTCCTTGTTCAGCAGTCGCTGAAGGTAAGCATGCAGGTGCAGCAGGCAGTTAAGAAGGCAAATGTTATGTTGGCCTTCGTAGCGAGAGCATTTGAGTACAGGAACAAGGATGTCTTGCTGCAGTTGTACAGGGCCTTGGTGAGACAACATGATGAGTATTGTGTGCAGTTTTGGTCGCCTTATCTGAGGAAGGATGTTCTTGCTATGGAGGGAGTGCAGCGAAGATTCACCAGGCTGATGCCTGGGATGGCAGGAATGACGTACGATGGGAGAGTGGGTCCATTGGGTTTATACTCGCTGCAGTTTAGACGAATGAGCAGGGATCTCATTGACACTTATAAAATTCTAAAAGGACTAGACAGACTAGATGCAGGAAGGATGTTCCCGATGGTCGGGGAGTCCAGAACCAGGGGTCGCAGTCTAAGGATAAGGGGTAAGCCATTTAAGATAGAGATTAGGAGCAATTTCTTCATGCAGAGAGTGGCGAACCTGTGGAATTCCCTACCAAAGAAGGCAGTAGAGGGCAATTCATTAAATATATGCAAGAAGGAGTTGGATATATTTCTTAAGGCTAAAGGGATCAAGGGACATGGAGAGATGGCATGAACGGGGTACTGAATTTGGATGATCAGCCATGATCTCATTCAATGGCGGAGCAGGCTCGAGGGGCAGAATGGCCTACTCCTGCTCCTAGCTTCTATGTTTCTATGTGTCTATGTTTCTACGCAATCATTCATAATAAGCTGAAGGATTGCAAGGGCCTTGTTCAGAACTGAACGAAGTTTCTGGGAGAGAAGCGGAGAGCGACAGTGACAGATGATCCAGTGGCAGAGTCCACAGGTTAAGCATTGGCAGGGGTGAGTGGGATGGGAAAGAGGTTGGCCAGATTAGTGCCCTTTGAGCGCTCTGGGTGGGAAGGGTGGCGAGAGATTAGGACGAGAGAGTTTGGGTTGCTGCTCATAAGGAGAAAGTGACGAGTGCAACGATGGACACTTCAGTGGAAGCCAGGAATGATACAGAGGGAATCTGTACGATTTTCTACGACCGATTGAATCTTGGGGCAGTGGCAGGAGAGTCGGAATGTCGAGGAGTGCTAAAGTGTTATGGTAGTGATCTGGGAGGACAGAGTACCCGAGAAGAGAGAAAAGAATGGAGACATGACGACAGGAGAAGGGGTCTAGAAGGGGTAAAGAGAACAGAGCAAATGGGAAAATAGGAGGGATGGGCTTGTGCCCTGAGCGACAGCTAAAATGCGCAGGCGTCTGGACACTGGAAACTCAAGTTACATAGGCCTGGTTACATATTGATGAATAGAGATGAGACAATAGGAAGGAGCTCAGAGTTAGTTTCAGAGGTCCCGGGGTGGGATATCTTGCCGTAGGTAGGGTAGACCCAGCTTGGAGCGTTGACACACTGATGTCCAGGTTCAGAGCCAAGTGGGGAGGCGAGTGAGTCCAGATGCTATGTAAAGGGTAGAGTACCAGAAACGCACTGCTGGAGGTATTTCGGTGTGATTGAAGAGTTGAGAAATGAACAGAATCGAAATCAGGGCAGAAAAACGTTGGCACATTTGGAGATCACCACAAGATCAAAAGGTGGAAGAGAAACGGACTTTGGCTCAAGAGAATGAATTTCTGAGCACAAACCAGACTCAAGTTGAAGCTGAAAATTAGTTAGGACAGTCATAAACTCAGCAGGTAACAGTGGCGGTGGGGAATGGGCTGTAGGCTTGATAAAGTTACCGAAAAACTTAGCAACCGTATAACAGGTCAGAGACAAATTAGCTGCGATGTAGTGTGTTGTCCAGTGAAGAGGCGTAGTGTTGAAGACCAGGTATTTGGAAGCTGAATTTAGCAAATATGCAATGCGCACTCAGAGAAAAAAAGAGCGGGCATGATGGGGGGATGGGCATTTGCCGCAAGTAACTTTAAACTAGCAGTTAACTAGTACTTAGGGCTAAAGTGCATCTACTATTAGAAACCAGGGGAAGTTAAACAGTGGACGAGAGGAGTCTGGGTGGCAAAGGGCAACGCATGGTCAAGGATTAATTTGTACAGCAAAGGTGCTCACCAGGGAGCTGCCATCCCAGGACCCATCTTGTAACACATCAGGTTAACATTTGAGCAGTTCATGAAATCAGAAATTACAGGACCTTTGTATATATGTACTATAGATAGAGGATCACTTATATGGAACTTTCAACCGACCCTAATATAAAACCTTCAGTAAGTTTCTGGGCCTCACTGTTTAAATCTGGCTGAGCACTGTCTGTGTGTTTTTATTAAAGTATGTTTTACAAAGTTTTCCCTCGATTTTCCCGCACCGATTTTCTGTATTTTACTGGCCTGGAATTCTGTGAAATTCATGACAGAAGAGCTCAGCCTTAAATAAAATCAAGCAATCACTTTGGTTTAAAGGGGATTTCCTAACCATCCAGTGCTGAATGTCATTGTCCAGAAACTCTGGTTAAAATTCACATTTAACAAATGCTGGAATTTGTCATCCACCCGATGATTAAATGGAGGAATATAGAAGCAGGCGGAGGCGATTCAACCTCTCAAGCCCGTTCTGCCAGTTAATTAGATCGTGACTCATCGGTGCTTCGAATCCTGTTACCCGTCTTGAATTCATTTCACTTGATACCATTAACTGATAAAAATATCTCTTGAAAAATTCAATTGACACAGAATCTAAGGCTTTTTGGAGGAGAGATAATCACATTTCCACTGCCCTTTGTGTGATGAAATGCTTCCTGTTTCACACCTGAACAGTCAAATCTAATTTTAATAATATCACCTTTTGTTCTGGATTCCCCCACCAGAGATAATCTCTCTCTGTATCTTCTCTATCGAATCCTTTAATCATTTTAAGCACCTCAATTAATGCCCACTGCCTGCAGCAAACCCACAATTTACCCACACTGTCCATCTAACAGTGAATGAATATGTTGGTGTGAATTTAGTTCCATGACTAATCTTTACATATAAAGAAACGATTCAAATTACAAAAAGGTAGGTGGCTCCCCATTACTAAACTTTTAATGAAAATAATTACTCACATTATCAATAGAGCCCCATCACTAAGCTGTTGCTAACAACTACCTACACAAATTACCAGCAGGCACGAAGGTACCTCCGAGTGGGTATCACATTTGCCATTATTAAACTAACACAAATATGTATAACCTCCAGCAACCTTTTACCACCAATTCATAATTGTAAACACGTCTACCATATTGCCCCACAATCTGCGTTGTTTTAACATCGTTCAAAGCTTTCTGGATATTTGTGGTTCCTCAGACCAGGCAGCTCCCCAGTGAATCTGCATTTAACCCTCTCTAAATTCTCCATCATTCCTATAGTGCAGAGCTCAATACTACAGATAAAACTCTAACTGAGGTCTTAATAAAGCTATATAAATGCTCATCCTTAACTTTTGGGATTTATATACGATATCTCCTGATTAAACCTAGCATTTCATCAGCTCCTTTCCGACTTTCTCAACCTCAGGTGCTGCTTTTAATGTCCTTTCAATCTGTATCCCCAAATCTCTCTGCCCTTCCACAGCACCGAGTCTACTTCCACTGCGAGTATAATTACAGCTCTTCTAAATAATTAATGACATCTCCTATTCTGGTCTCCAATGCGGGTTTATATCCAGGCCCTCCAGGCTCATATCAATTATTGGCAAATAACTTAATCTAACTGAATTGGGTATAATCCGCAGCATCATTAAACTAACCACCAAACATAGAAACCCCAATAAACTGGCCTCAAATGAGCTAAATCTCTGAATTGGTAGGCTATGCTGAAATGGCTATAACCTCCTGCATTAATAAACTGAATCTAATATGCTATAATCCCTAGCAATAATACAGTTAGAACTTAAATGGGTAATGTTCATGGCGTTTTCCTCACTGTCTTGTTGTTCACAGCTCAAAGCCCCACAACTGCCGAGATTCTGCATTTCCAACGATTGCCAGCTTTCCAAATTAATGATGTCCACTCGTGAAAGAAGAGAGCAGGCAGTTGAGGAATTTCTGGAGGGAGGCAGTTTATTCAGACTCTGAAATTTTAAGGAGGAGGTTACTACTTTTAACAACCGAACATTTCACTAGGGTGTTGGTGTGGGGCTGGGTGAGTGGAGTTTAATGTTGGGTCATGGTGGACGAACTGGAAGGATGGGTCAGAACATAAGAACATAACATAAGAAAATAAGAAGTAGGAGCAGGAGTAGGCCATACGGCCCGTCGGGCCTGCTCCGCCATTCAATAGGATCATGGTTGATCCGAACCTAGACTCACGTCCACTTCCCTGGGGTTTGGGTGTAGAACTGGGTCAGTGGGACGAAGGGACAAGAACAGGTGTACTGCAGTGTTCCCTTTATATTTTCTGTGACTGGTCAAAAGACCGCGCATGCACAATTTCTGATTTAAAATCCGGTGAGCCGGCTGCACAGTAGCAAAGGAACATTGGTAAATGGTGCAGGGTCAGTGAGAAGAAAAGATTCAGATTACAGTGACTGTCTGCAAAGAAAAGACGCAGTTATTGGAAAGCTTGATAAACACATGAGGGAGAAAGTAATAGAGGTTTACGATGATAGGGTTAGATAAAGAGAGATGGGAGGACGCCCATGTGGAGCATTAACACCGAAGTGGACCAGTCGGGTCGATTGGCCTGTTTCTGTGCTGTACATTCTGTGTAAAGGGATGTGATGCTAACACATTTTCTGAAGCATTTTGGTGCAAAGAGAATTTCAGAAACTTTGCTCTAATTCTGTAGCCTGTAGCAAAGAAGCTCCTCTGGTGGAACTGGGAAATTCCCAGCGTGGAAATGTATGTAACAGTGAAAGGAGTATTACATGTTCTACAACATTAAAGCACAAATGAGACGTCTGTATTTCAGAGGAGAGGGTTTGATCAGAGATGTGCCCAGTTTGACACGTGGATAAAGAGTTAGATAGGGTATGTTCATCGCCAGCCTCCATTTCCTCTCGATGGTTTGTCACATCCCGAATCTCTGCCCATCTTTCTCACGACTCCATGTTTGAATAGCGCCTGCAACAACACGAAAATGACGATCAAGTCACAAATAACACCATCTTTGACAATAACCGTGGTAAATATCCCTCCTCATTCTTCTCTGCAGTCCTTGACACGATCGAGCACAATATCCTCCTGCAATTCCTCTCCTATTTTCTAGCTCAGTGAGACTGCCCTCACTTATTTCTGCTTTTATCCATCCACTCTTAGACAGAGAATCTTCATCAATGGCTTCTCTTCTTGCTCTCGCACTGTTACTTCTGGAGTCCCCTCTGGATCTATCTCTCCCCCCACCCATTTCTAATTCTCATCTTCATGCTGCCCCTTGGAGACATTATCTGAGGGAGTCGCTTTCACACATACCCTGAAAGCACTCTGCTCTACTTCTCTACCACCTCTCTCGAACTCTCCAGTGCCACTGCTTTCCCACGCTGCTTTCGAACAGCCAGTCCTTGATGAACTACAAATTCACCAGTTGAAAACTGGAAAGACCGATGATATGGTCCTCGGCCCCAACATGAATTCGGTTCCCTCGCCAGTGATTCCTTCCACGTCCCAGCCAACGTCTCGGATTGAAGCAGACGGTTCTTCACCTCAGCATAATATTTTGCACCAAGCTGAGCTTTTGACTCATTCTCATCTCCTCACAAATATCGCCTTTCCCAACTCTAACATTGCCCATCCTCGGCCTGCTTTCGCCCACCTGCTGCTGATCCATCATGCATGGTTTTATCACCTGCAGTCTCGGATTTTACAATCCTCTTCGGGCCGTCTTTGCTCCTTTCATCCTCCATAAATTTAAGTGCATCAAAACTCCGGCTTAACAATCACCCCTGTTCTTTAGAACCTACATTAGATCCTGCTCCGTCCGCAGCTTCTGAGTAAAACTCTCATTCACAAGATTAGATCCCTTTATGATCTCGTCCCTCCCTGTCTGTGACTCCTCCATCAGCGGGACAAGCCCACAACACCAATGTAGGTAAAAAATCTCAGTGAGAAATTTGGCGTGGTACTTTGGAGGCCGGTAGAGAATGGGGATTCTAAATGAGAGGCAAAAGGGGTGGAACAAGGAGGAGAAGGTGCCAGTGGATTATTGGGACAGACCAAGGTGTGATTTGCCACACTGCCACCATGCTGGTTTGGACGGGGCAAGTGGAGCAAGGTACAACCGGGCGGGGAGAGTTCATTAAGGGGAAAAGTATCATCATCACTCAGCCAGGTTTCCATCAAGGCCATGATGTCGGTGCAATGATCCACAATAAGCTCAACAATTGCAAGGACCTTGTTCTCAAGTGAACAGAGATTCTGGGCGAGATGCGGTGAAAGCTGATCCAGTGGCAGAGACCACAGGGTCAGCATTAGGAAGGGGGAGTGGGATGGGAAGGAGATTGGCAACTTTACGCCCCAGCGGTCGCACTGGGTGGGAAGGCTTTGAGAGAGTAGGATGGGACATTTGAGGTTTAGCTCATAAGAAGAAAGCGAACAGGGTCTAGATGGACCCTTCAGAGGAAGCCAAGAGAGACACAGAGGGAAGCTGTAAGCTTTTCTAAGAGCGAGTCAGCGGCAGGAGAGAAGGGGGAGGAGTGCTGAAGGGATATGGTAGGGATCTGGAAGAGCAGAGGACCCGAGAGGGGAGAAACTAAAAGAGTCATGACGACAGGAGAAGTAAAGAGAAAAAAAGTGGGGAAATAGATACATAGAATCATGGAAAAATAGGAGCAGGAGTAGGCCATTCGGCCATTCGAGCCTGCACCGCCATTCAATATGATCATGGCTGATCCTCTATCTCAGTACTATATTGCTGCTCTCTCTCCATACCCCTTGATGCCTTTTGTGTCTATAAATCTATCCATATCCTTCTTAAATATATTCAGTGTCTTGTCCTCTACAGTCATCTGTGGTTGAGAATTCCACAGGTTCACCACCCTCTGAGTGAAGCCATTTCTCCTCTTCTGAGTCCTAAATGTGCTAACCCGTATCGTGAGACTGCGACCCCTCGTTCTAGATCCCCCAGCCAGGGGAAACATCCCCCCTGCATCCACTCAGTGTAGCCTTGTCAGAATTGTATAGGATTCAATGAGTTCCCCTTATTTTTTTAAAATCTCGTGAATGCAAACCTAATCGACCCAATCTCTCCTCGTACGAATGACCTGCCATCCCAGGAATCAGTCTGGCGTAACTTCACTGCTCTCCCTCTATGGCAACTATATATTTTCTTAGGTAAGAAGACGAAAACTGCACACAGTACTCCAGGTGTGATCGCACCAGGGCCCTGTACAACTGTAGTAAGACATCCTTGCTCCTGTACTCAAATACTCTTGCAATGAAAGCCAAAATATCTTTTGCCTTCCTAACTTCTTGCTGCACCTGCATGTTTGCTTTCAGTGACTGGTGTACAAGGTCACACAGGGGTCTTTGTCCATCAGCATTTCCCAATCTATCACCATTCAAATAATACTCTACCTTTCTTTTTTTCCTACCGAAGTGGATAACTTCGATTTTATCCACGATATACTGAATCTGACATGTATTTGCCCATTCACTCAACTTGTCTAAATCACCTTGAAGCCTCTTTGCACCCTCCTCACAACTCACAATCCCACCTAGTTTCGTGTCGTCAGCAAACTTGGAAAAAATAAATTTGGTTCCCTTATCTAAATCATTGATATATATTGTGAACAGCTGGGGCCCAAGCACTGATTTCTGCGGTATTCCACTGGTCATAGCCTGCCACCTCGAAAAAGACCAATTTATTCCAACTCTCTGCTTCCTGCCTGTTAACCAATTTTCTAAACATTACTGTATATTATCCCCAATCCCACGTGCTTTCATTTTGCACACTAACCTCTTATGTCGGACTTTAACAAAGGCCTTCTGAAAATCCAAATATGCCACATCCACTGCTTCTCCCTTATCTATTCTACCAGTATCATTCTCAAAAAACTCCAGCAGATTTGTCAAACACGATTTCCTTTTCATAAATCCATGTTGACTTTGTTTAATCCCGTTGATATTTTCTAAGTGTCCTGTTATGACATCCTTTAAAATAGACTCCTGCATTTTCCCTACTATAGATGAAAGGCTCACCGGTCTGTAGTACCCTGTTTTCGCTCTCCCTCCATTTATAAATAGTGGAGTTACATTTGCCACCCTTCAACCTGCAGGAACTGTTCCATAATCTATATAATTTTGGAAGCTGAAAACCAATGCATCGACTATTTCCATGGCTACCTCTTTTAGTACCCTGGGATGCAGATTATCATGCCCTGGGGATTTATCAGCTTTTAGTCCCATTAATTTCTCCAGCACTATTTTTTTTACAGATACTGATATCCTTTAATTCCTCCTTCTCACTAGCTCATTGTTTCCCCAGCATTTCTGGGAACTTATTTGTGTCCTCTCCCGTGAAGACAGAACCAAATTATTTGTTTAATTGTTCTGGCATTTCCTTGTTCCCGTTTCTGACTCTAAGGGACCTACATTTGTCTTCGCTAATCTTTTTCTTTTTACATACTTGTAGAAGCTTTTACATTCCGCTTTTATGTTCCTTGCAAGTTTACTCATACTCTATTTTTCCCCTCTTAATCAATCTCTTGGTCCTTTTTTGCTGAACTCTAAACTGCTCCCAATCCTCAGGCTTGCTATTTTATCTGGAAACTTTTCATGACTCCTCTTTGGTTCGAATACTATCCTTAATTTATTTTGTTAGCCATTGTTGGGCTGCTTTTCCTTTTATGTTTTTATGCCAGAAAGGAATGTATAACTGTTGCAATTCATGCATTCGTTCCTTAATGTTTGGACATTGCCTATCCACCTTTTCATGCGTTTTAATGAAGCTCCCCAATCTATTATAGCCAACTCACTCTTCATATATTCGCAGTTTCCTTTCGTTAGGTATAAGACCCTAGTTTCGGTTTGGAATTCTTCACTTTCCATTTTAATAAAGAATTACTTCACATTATGGTCACGCTTCCCTCAAAAACACCACACAACAAGATTATTAATTAACCCCTTCTCATTGCACAATACCCAATCTAGGACAGACTGATCCCTAGTTGGCTCCTCAATGCACTGGTTTAAAATAATATCTCATACGCACTCCAGGAATTCATCCTGCACAATATTACTGCTAATTTCGTTTGGCCAGTCTACATGTAGACGAAAGTCATACATGATTACTGTAGTACCCTTCTTACATGCATCACTAATTTCCTGTTTGATGCCATCCCCTACATTAGCACTACTATTTGGTGACCTATAGACAACTCCCACCAATGCTTTCTGCCCCTTGGTGCTTTTTAGCTCCACCAGGCCGATTCTACATCTTGATTTCCTGTGCCTAGATCCTTTCTCACTATTGCTCTTATTTCATCTTTTACTCACACGGCCACTCCACCTTCTTTTCCTTTTCGCCTGTCCTTCCTAAATAACGGATATCCTTGGATATTCAGCTCCCAGACTTGGTCACCCTGAACCCATGTCTCCGTAATCGCAATGATATTGTACCCATTTACATCTATTTGTGCTGTTAATTCATCTACCTTATTATGAAGGCGTCCTGCAATCAGCTACAGTGGCCCAGAAATTCGGGTTTCCACGGGTGACTATGCACAGGGTACTTACCTGTAGGCCCAACAGAAGTGCCATTTTCTGCATGCACTGCGCATGCGTGGGAAATTGGAACTTCCGTTCCCTTAAATGAAGGGGTTCAGAGATCGAATGAGTACACCAGAGAGGCAGCGCGTGCACATGGAACTTACATTTTTTTCCAGGTTTCTCTGGGAGGGTATGTCTCTAGGAGTTACACATATAAAAAGCAGGTGCAAGGCCTGTTTTTAACAAGATCAGTGGTGAATTAATTAAAACTAAAACATTTTTTCCACAGGTTTATTATACTTAAACACTTTAAAGAAAGGATAGTTTATTTTTAGCCCCGTTAGAAAATGTAATTATGTTTTCCAAAATTTAATTACTTTTTAAATGTTATTTTATGCAATTTATAGTTACTTTAAAAATGAGATTTTAAAAATTTTATTTGAAGTTTTATTGATGTTTTGGGGCTTATAGTATTTATAGTTTTGACAGCTCTTCCTGTCAATTTTATGAATGGGCATTCCCTGCTCTGATTGGCTCTCCATGGCCCATGTGATCCCAGGGGATGCGTCGAATTAACTGAGCCCCTGGGTTATGCAAGCACTGCACACCGCCAGTTGGAGCAGGCCCCGGATCGGAATTCCACGGGGGCCCACATCACAACAGCCGGTGCGCAAGGTAAGTGCAGGTCACAGGCTTGCACCCGCGTGAAGCCTCTGACCCGAATTTCTGGGCCAGTGCCTTTTTTATTTGTCTTTTTAACAGTTTTAGACACCTTAATATTTCTTTGTACAATAGCCCTATTTTTCTTATTACCATTTGTTCTTACCCGGATCCTATTTGCTAGTGCACTCCTTTGTTAATACATGCTGTCCCTTCCTGGTACAATCTGCTTATCATTACCCCAATCACTTCCTGCACCTCTCCCTTGTCTATTCTCTTTAACATTCCAGGTTTCTCTTCACCAGGACCGTCCCCCCAACCCCTTATTTATTTTAAAGCCCTATCTACCTCTCTAGTTTTTCAATTCGCAAGGTCTCTAATCCCAGCATGGTTCAGGTGCAGTCCATCCCAATGGAACAGCTCTCTGTTTCCCCAGTACTGGTACCAGTACCCCACGAATTTAAACCCATTTCTCCCACCCCAGACTTTGAGCCACGCATACAGTTCCCTGATCCTATTGATCCTTTGCCAATTTGCTCATCGATCCGGTAATAATCCAGAGATTATGACCTTTGTGGTTCTTTTTTTAATGTTGTCCCTAGCTGCTCAAATTCTATCAGCAGAATCCCTTTCTTTGTCCTACCGTTGGTAACTACTTGGTCCACGACAACTGGGTCCTCTCTCTCCCACTTCGAGTTCTTCTCCAGCCCGGAGGAGATGTCCTTTACCCTGGCAGGCAGCTAGGCCTTCGGGACTCACGCTTCTGGCTGCAGAGAGCAGTGTCAAACCCCATCTATACTGTCACCTGCGACAACCACCTTCCTTTTTATTCCCCCCACTTGAACGGCTTCCTGTACCATGGTGCAGTGGTCCTTTTGCTCGTCCTCCCCGCAGTCCCCGCACTTGTCCACAATGGTTGGAAGAAACTCTAATCTATTGGACAAAAACAGGGACTGAGGCTCCTGCACTACGACCTCCTAGATCCCCAGAGAGATGGGCTTGTCTCCGGAGTGTCAGCCAAAATACACAGGTGAATGGACACAAGAATCTGAAGTCACATCGGCCTGGCTGCATATTTATTAATAGAGATGAGACAATAGGAGGGAGCTCAGAGTTAGTGTCAGACGTCCCGTGGTGGGATAAAGTTGCCGTCGGTAGGGTGCACTCAGCTTGGAGCATTGAGAAGCCAATGTCCAGTTTCAGAAAGAGGTGTGGAGTGCAGTTTAAACAGTCGAGTTTCAGAGGACGCACTGGTAGATGTATTTCCGTTTGAGTGAAGAGCCAGGAGGTGTGCAGAATTAATCACGGGGCAGAAAACTGTGGTATAGTTGGAGATCACCACAAGCTCCAGAGGCGGAAGAAAAATGGATTTCGGCCCAAGAGTGTTAATTTCGGACCAGCAACCAGACTCTAGCTGAAGATGAAATACCATTAGGACAATCATGAACTCAGCAGGTAGCAGCGCCGGTGGGGGATGGGCTTTAGGTTGGACCATGTTACCTGAAAACTAAACAAATGAATAGCAAATCAGTGACACAACACCTGAGAAGTACCGAGTAGTGCAGTGAAGAGGCGTAGTGGTTAATGACAGGAATTTCGAGGCTGAATTTGAGCAAAGATGCAGAGAGAACTCAGAGAAACAAAGAGCAGGAGGAGTGTGTGTGTGTGTGGGGGGGGGGTTTGGGCGGGGGCTTAGGTATTTGTCCCAGGAAACTTTAAACTAGCAGTTAACTTGTAGTTAGGGCTAAAATGCACCCACTATTATAGCCAGGGGAAATTAAACAGCGAATGAGAGGAGATTGGGGGAGAAAGGGCAATGGATGGCCATGGATAGAGTTACAAAGCAAAAAGCTGCTCACCAGGTTGCTGCCAGCCCAGGGCCCATCTTGTTACACGTCAGGTTAGCGTTTGAGTAGGTCAGGAAATCAGATATTACAGGACTTTTGTAATTAAAATCTACAGATAGAGAAACTCTTGTACGGAACTTTGGACCAACCATTAAGAAAACCATCGGAACATTTCGCGGCATCACTGTTTAATTCCGAACGGGCACAGTCCGTGAGTTTTTACTAAATTATATTTTACAAAGTTTGCCCTCGATTCGTCTGATTTTTATTGCACGGGAATTCTCTGATCTTCACAGCAGATGGAACTCAGCCTTAAGTAAAAACAGCCAATCACATCCGTTTATAGGGGACGTTCAAACCCTCCAGTGAAGTCAATGAGCAGAAATTCCGGTTAAACGTCACATTTACCAATTGCTGGAATTTATCATCCACCGATTATTAAGTGGAGGAAAACAGGAGCAGGCCATTCAGTCCCTCGAGCCCGTTCTGCCATTTAATTAGATTGTGGCTGATCTGTGCCTTAACTCCAGTTATACGCCTGCGTTGCATTTCACTTGATCCACTTAAATAATAAAAAAAGTGCCTCAGTCTTCAAAAATTGAATTGACACAGAATACTGGGGTGGGCGGGGGAATTTCCAACAACCATTTTGTGGAAAAGTGCTTCCTTATTTCACTCCTGAGCAGCCTAAGTCTAATTTTAATAATGTCCCGCTTGTACTCGATTTCCCCACCAGAGGCAATCTCTCTCTGTATCTACTCCATCGAACCTTTTATTATTTTAATCACTACAATTAATGCAATCCGGCTGCATGCAAATACACGATTTACCCACCACTTTACAGTGAATTAACTTGTTCATGTGATTTTTTTCTATAATAGAAAGCTATCAGCTTAAAGCAACAATTGTTGGGGAGGATGGCTTATCGGGGGATGGCATTAGCGCTGCGCCACCACTGATGATGTCATTGGTGCGCACAGTGCACTGGTACAGCCCCGATCACGAAATTTGGTAGCACCCACTGCTTTAACACCTGTCGCAATTTGCGACCGGTTCAGGGGGACCTACCTGCGGCGGAAGAGGCGCGGAGGTACGGGGCACCCATTTTTTTTTGCTGGCCACCTGCCAGCACCCCTTTGTGCCACCGTCCCCTGCCTCCTGAGCCCCCTCGCCCCGCATTGTGCCAGTTGTGTCCCAGGACCGCGGCACTTCTCCTCGGTGCCAGGCTCTTTTGCCAGCATTCCCGATTGCCGACATTGCTCCTACATCTGGGGCACTGAAACTGAATTTCCGGAGGGCGTTCGCGACTCCTTCCTGGGCGGTACTTCCGGTGCCCTGGCAAGACTGGTGCCCCAAACGGGGTGCCAGTGAATTTCTAGGCCTTTGTGTCTAAATGCAAGGAGCATTCGTAATAAGGTGGATGAATTAACTGTGCAAATAGATGTAACCAGATATGATATAATTGGGATATGGAGACATGGCTCCAGGGTGACCAAGGCTGGGATTTCAACATCCAGGGGTATTCAATATTCAGGATGGACAGACAGGAGCTGCCTTTCCACAGATTACATCCAAGTGCACCGAAGTGTGTGGAGAAGGAGTGAGTGCAAGGGCGTGCTCCAAGATAGGGCTCGTTAATCTGTACCCTGTAGGATGAAAGCACACTTCCTAGAATTTGTCAAGAAGATGCTTGTCAACGATCATGCAGAGATAGCTCCTCCACTCCAGGAAGGCCAAGTGTGTTGGCACCTCCCTTCCTTCGGAGTCTATCACTCCAAAAAGCCAGAACAGGTCCGCGTGGTGTTCGACTCCAGTGCACCATATCAGGGAATCTCACTCAATGACGTACTCCTCACAGGCCCGATCTCAACAACAGCCTCTTGGGAGTACTCATGAGATTCAGGAAAGAGCCCGTCACCATCAGTGCTGATATCCAGCACATGTTTCAGTGAAGATGTCTAGGCCCTTGACGTCCTTAGCACGATCTTCAGGGGGGAATGCCTCCATCACTGCTGGTCTGTTAGAGGCTATCTTGTACAGCCTGAGTTTGGATAGAGCAAGTAGTTGGTGAGCTCGTCCGAGGGTACTGATGGCCTCTGCTTCAGTCGGGAATGACTTCAGTGCGTTGTCGATATAGAACTCTCGTTCGATGAACCCGCTCACATCACTGCCAAAGTCTTCGTCTCCTTCCTTGGCAGCACTCCTCAGTCCGTATATGGTGACAGCAGGGGACGGGCTATTCCCAAAGACATGGACATGCATTCTGTAGTCCACAATGTCTCTATTGGGGTCGTTGTCGCAATACCACAGGAAGCGGAGGAAGTCTCTGTGGTCTTCTCTCAGCACAAAGCAATGCTTGCGTCTGTAGAGATGTGCGGGTCTCCATCCCGCTCTTTCATAAACTGTAAGTCGGCATGAACGCTCATGTAATCTATGGTGCGCTATCGTCGACTCTGCTGCGGAACGGGAATTAAAGATTTGTAAGATGTCTCGGGATCAGCTCCCTCCAAAATTGCCTCGAATACTTGTGTCTCAGCTAATGCAGCATCTATCTCTTTTTGTTGCTGGAGAGCGTCTAATGTGGCTTGGAGACGCATCTGCTCATTTTGGTGTTCAACCTGGTGACAGGCCTGTTCGGCTTGGAATCCAGCCTGCTCAGCTTGGAATCGTGCCTGCTCAGCTTGGCGCTCAGCTTGTAATCGGTCCTGCTCAGCTTGGAGTTGGGCCTGTTCGGCTTGGGGTTAAGCTTGGCGACGGGCCTGCCTTGCTTTTATTTCAATTTCACTCTTCGCACGTGCAGCTCTGGCTTGAGATGCTAGTAGCTTAGCCCGTGCTCTGGCGATGGCCACGCTTATTCTAGAACCACCTGATGACCGTGAACCAGCTTGCGATCTGTCGTAACCGGAGCTTATAGACCGATTGTCACCTTCTACAGATTCGTCTGCCTGTTTAAGGTATTCAACTCGCTGCAAAGCACTTCTGTTGTTATCTTCTGACATGTTTATGTGAGGTAGGTGTGCTCTACGGGGTTAAGGCTCACACTGGGTTCCTCCTGCTCCGCTCTTCACAGCTAGCCGTATTGCTATCTGTTCACTGTTCTGGCCTCACTAGACGTGCTCCTATCTAGTTATTCAGCAAGTAAAACACTTATTCAAAATAATTCCTCGTGAAGCCGTTTGCTGTTTTGAAGCTTTACTTGAACAAATTTGTGAAACTGTAAACAAAGACAAAGTATGTTTTGTACATAAACTGAGTACTATACATTCGATATTACATAAGATATAAAGATATTTACAACAGTAGAATCGAATAATTGTATAACTAACTAACATTTGGACTAACTTCTGTAACTATCAAATGTTAACCATTTATAAACATAGTGTTATCAAAATACTACACTGACAAAGTTGCTATCATGCTACTGGACAAAGATACTCACAGATATTGCGCCTGGCCTAACATATGAGATCAGATTACATTGCATTGCGAATCCCTCTTGGAATTCTCCATTACTCAAGTCAGGTTCTTCCTGGATTTCTACTTCCAGGGATTCTACTTCCTGGGTCATGCAGGAAGAAAGGTATAAAGGTCAAATGACCTCTCACACAGTAAGAAAGGTAGAAAGGTCAAATGACCTCTGCTGCACACAAACACTGCTAACACATAACCACCACCACAGGATGCTATCTGCATATAAAATGATCCATAAGTCCAGAACAGAGATACTTGCCAATTATGTATCTCCTCATGTGTTTGACTATATCGAAGACTGTGTAGATTTTGACTCCACTATCCTAATATTACAGCGATTATATGTTAAGGCCCTAAACAAAATGTTTGCTCATCATCTACTGGCCACAACTCAACAATAATCCAGGGAAACACTTGACGAATTCCTTCAAAAGCTTTGCAGGCTCAGCGAGGATTGTAATCTTAAAGCTGTCACAGATGAGCAGTACCAAGAGGAGTTAATTGGTGATTCCTTTATAAATGGGATTGCGTCTCCCTTCATATGCCAGCATCTGTTGGAGAATAAAACCCTCGAGTTACAGGCTGCCTACGACCAGGCATATTCCCTGGACTTAGCAAAGAGGAATGCAGATACCTATTTTTTACCTTGTGCACGGCTGCTGCTATCACTTTTAATGACTCCTTTGATAGGTCTCGTGCGGAAGCCCTCGCTGATGATGACGCTATCCTAGCTGATGACAACCCTGCCCTAGAAACCTTCACTGATGACGACCCTGCCCTAGTGGCATCTTGGCAATCTGAAGGAAGTGTTCCTTCTGTGGAGGTGCATTCCACTATAGGAAATTTTGTCCTGCTCATAACGCAGTCTGCAATCATTGCAGTAAGAAAGGTCATTTTTTTAAGGTATGTCAGTCAAGAGCCTCTGTTAGTAAGAAAGGCCACGTTTCTAAGGTATAACGGTCGAGAGCCCCTGTTAGTTTGGCAGCTACTATCTTTAAAACTGCTCATCCCCCAAGAGCCACTACTAAGGTTACAGCTACAATCTATAAAACTGCTCCCCCCCAAGGTCCACTACTAAGGTTACAGCTTTCAAGGGTAAAACTGCCCCTCCTCCAAACTCAGCTGTTTTTCCCCGAAGTCTGTCCCATGCAGCCACGAAGGTATGGGTAAATGGACACATTTTGAGTGCAGTAATCGACTCATACAGCTCTGAGAGCTTCATTAGTGAGCGGGCTGTCTGGAAGTTACAACTCTGTATTTACCCCTCGGACAGGGAATTTGCAATGGCTCTGAAGACACTGACCACCAACTCTTCTGGCTTTTGTCTTGTTGACCTTATTCTCAATGGCCACACTTATTACTCCGCCCAGCTCGGGGTGCTCAAAAACCTATGCAGTGATGTGTTCCTGAGACAGGATTTCCACAAACAACACAAAAGACTCACTTTCGAGTTTGGTGGGTCAAGCCGGAGCATACTATTTCCAAAGTACCATTTTGTGTGCTTTCGGCGGCATCACTTGATGAGCCCTCCTTGTTTTCCAATCTTTCTCCCGATGTAAGCCCATAGTCACTAATTCATGACGTTTCAGCCAAGATGATCGATCCTTTATCGAGGCAGAAATCTCTCACCTTCTAGCTGATGGCCTCATTGAGACATGTTCATCTTCCTGGCGGGCTCAAGTCATCGTTGTTAAAAGTCCTCTGAAGCAACACAAGAAACGTCTTTGTATCGATTACTCGCAAACTATTAACCAGTATACTGACCTGAATTTCTACCCACTACCACTCATCAATGACATGATCAAAAACCTTGCCAACTACAAGGTATTTTCAACTTTAGATTTAAAGAGCACATACCATCAAGTAGCATTAAAGAACCCTGACAAAACTTTATGGCCTTTGAGGCCAATGGTCGGCTTTATCAGATTTGTCGCCTTCCATTTGGGGTCACCAATGGGGTGGCTGTCTTTCAATGGGCAATGGATAGCCTAGTTAAACAGGAGAACTTAACGGACACTTTTCCATATCTGGATAATATCACCATTGCTGGTCATGACCAGAAGGAGCATGATGCCAACCGCCAGAAATTTTTTGACATTCTCCGTCGTCGCAACTTAACCATAAATGGGTCCAAATCTGTGGAATCAGTACCATCAGTCAACATCCTTGGCTAGTGGGTGGGCAACGGTGTCAACAAACCGAATCGCTCCCCTATGAACATTGGCTCTCTTCGTCAGGCTCTCGGCATGTTCGCCTATTATCCAAAGTGGATACCCCACTTTTCCAACAAAATCCAGCCCCTGCTTCATACAAAATCATTTCCGTTGGATGCAACGGCTATTGCAGCTTTCAACATCCTCAAGCGACGACTGGAAAAAGCCACACTTCATTCCATCGATGAAAATCTTCCTTTCGTGGTCGTGTGTGATGCATCGGATGTGGCGATCTCGGCTACTTTTAATCAAGGTGGCCGACCCATTGCATTTCTGTCCAGAACTTTGCAGGGCAGCGAGCTCCATTATCCTCCTGTTGAGAAGGCGGCTACGGCTACCATCGAAGCAATACATAAATGGAGTCATTTTCTCGCTTGTCACAATTTCATGCTTATAACCAATCAGTGCTCTGTGGTCTTTATGCTGGATAACCGGAAATGCACTAAAACCAAGAATAACAGAATACAACACTGGAGGATGGAATTGGCCGCCTTTGGCTACAACATACATCATCAAACCGGCAAAGAGAATGTGGCCCCGGATACTCTCACACGTGCATTCTGCTCTTCTATTTCAACTTCGACTCTAGCGGATCTTCATACTGACTTAGGCCATCCTGGCGTTACCCATATGTTGCACTTTGTGTGATCTAAAAATCACCCATTGTCTACAGAAGATGTGGAAATTAGTTGCTCCACCTGTAGAATCTGTGTGGAATTAAAACTGCAATTCTTCTGTCCATCAGATGGCACACTCATACATGCTATGCAGCCTATGCAGCGACTCAGCATTTACTTTAAAGGGCCATTGCCTTCCTCAACGCGAAAAACTACTTACTAACTATGGTGGACGAGTATTCACGCTTTCCCTTTGCTTTCCTCTGTCCCAATATGCTTACTTCCACAGTGATCAAAGGCCTCGATCAAGAATTTTCCCTTTGCGGTACGGCCAATTTCATCCACTCTGATTGGGGTCCCTCCTTCATGTCAAGCGATATCAAAAATTGGCCCAGAAATTCGGGTTTCCACATGTGAGTACGCACGGGGTACTCACCTGCAGTCCCGATGGAAGTGCCGGTTGCCAGCATGCACTGCGCATGCGCGGGAAACCGTCACTTCAGTTCCTGTGAACGAAGAGGATCAGATGTCGAACACGTGCACAGGGGAGGTTGCACGTGCGCATCAAACTTCATTATTTTTTACAGGTTTTCACGAGAGGGTAAGCCTGCAGAATTTAGAAATATCTAAAGCAGGTGTAAGGCCTGCTTTTTACATTGTAAGTGGTGAATTAATTAAAATTTAAACATTTATTCCACTGATTAATTATTTTTAAATACTTTAAATCAAGGTAAGTTGATTTTTAGCCCAGTTAGAAAAAAAAAGATTTTTTACAAAAATGTAAATTATTGTTTAAAATAGTTATTTCATGTAATTCATAGTTTATTTAAAAAATGTGAATTTAAAAAAATTCTTTTGGAGATTTAGTGTTATTTTGGGGCCGTAGTATTTATAAGTCTTGACAGCATTTCCTGGCAGACTTATGAATGGAGCATTCTTTGCTCTGATTGGCTGCCAATGGCCCACGTGATCCCAGTGGATGCTTCGAACTAACTGCGCCCCTGGGATTCGCAAGCACTGCACACCGTCAGCTGGACCAGGCCTCAGATCGGAATTCCATGGGGGCCCACAGCTCAATGGCCGGCACGCAATGTCAGTGCAGATCGGGGGCTTGCACGCACGGGAAGCCCCTGACCCAAATTTCTGGGCCATTATCTTTCCCAATGGTGAATCACCACAAATCAAACGACACTGTATCATACCATTGGCAATGGACAGGTTGTGAGATGCAACGCTATCATTTGGGACACTGTTCATCTTGCGCTCAGGCCATGCAACCTACCAGACCAGCAGTGGGAAACTATGCTCCCTGATGCGTTGCATTCCATCGTGTCTCTTCTTTCTACCTCCACCAATGTCAATCCACACGAGCGATGCTTCAGGTTCCAGCGATGCTCCACTCATGGGACGTCCCTACCATCATGTTTGGCAGCTCCCGGACCCGTGCTGCTCCAAAGATTCGTCCGATCTTCTAAAAAAGATCCTCTCGTCGACGAGGTCAAACTAACGGATGTTAATCCCACATATGCACGCGTGCAATACTCTGATGGCAGGGAGTCCACTGTTTCACTCCGAGATCTGGCTCCCTGTCAAACCAGTCCCACGGACTCAACTGGTAGCGGAACCCATGGCAATGATGCCGAAGCTCTACACTCCTTTGAGGATGACGCCCTTCCTGGGACATCAAGAATCTACCAGCTACTCCACCGAATCATCTCAGGTAGCCGAGCGCTTCCCAGGGGATGGCCACCCAAAGCAGGACGCCGGTCAATCCCTGGCTATCAGCAAGATGATGCCAGCTCTGCACCTGTGAGAAGCCGGATCTGGAGTCATGATCTCCCCTGTCTTCCACAGGTCGATCAAGGTGAAACGGACCCCATTGATCTACCAATATGGACCAAGCGACCCAGGGAACAAGACCCGTTCCGAGGAGACCTGCCTTCCAGCCACAAGCGAAGATCTAAAAGACTGTGGCTATTTGTGGTCCACCTAATCCACTAAAAGGAAGTCGGCGGACTTCCAATACTTTCAGGAGGGAAGAATGTCATGAATCTTATCATGACTCATGAGGAAACACTGGGCGGCCAGCTGGTGGCGCCGTCCAAGGAGTATAAATACTGGGGTGTGGGCCCAGCTTGCTCAGGATGTTTCTGTAACCAGGAACTAGCGATTGTAACTAGAATTCTCATGGTTTTGAAACAGTTGATTAAAGCTTTGTTTTATACTCAAACCAAGTGCTCAGCTGTCTTTTTACATCAGTAAGCTTGCAGCGAACATAAAATCTGACTGTAAAAAGATTCTATAGATATGTGAAGAGAAAAAGATTGGTAAAGTCAAGCGTAGGTCCATTGCAGTGAGAATCAGGGGAATTTAGAATGGGGAACAAAGACATGGCTGACCAATTAAATACATACTTTGGTTCTGTCTTCACAAAGAAGGACACACGTAACTTCCCAGAGATGTCGGGTAACAAAGGTTTTAATGAGGGTCAGGAACTGAATGAAATCAGTATTTGTAGTGAAATGTTGTTCGGGAAATTGACGGGATTGAAGGCAGATAAATCCCCTGGGCCTGATAATCCACACTCTAGGATCCTTAAGGAAGTGGCCCTAGAAATAGTAGATGCATTGCTGGTCATCCTCCAAAATTCTATAGGCTCAGGAATAGTTCCCATGGATTGGAGGGCAGCTAATGTAACCCCACTATTTAAAGAAGGTGGTAGAGAAACAAATGGGAATTATAGACCAGTAAGCCTGACATCGGTAGTGGGGAAAATGCTTGAGTCCATTATAAAAGGTGTAATAGCAGAGCACTTGGAAAACAGTGACAGGATCGGACAAAGTCAACATGGATTTACAAAAGGTAACTTATGCTTGACTAATCTACTGGTATTTTTGGAGGATGTAACTGGTAGAATAGATAAGGGAGAACCAGTGGATGTGATGTATTTGGACTTTCAGAAGGCTTTCGATAAGGTCCCGCATAAGAGACTAGCGTGCAAATTTAATGCACATTGGATTGGGGGTAAGGTACAGGCGTGGATAGAAAACTGGTTGGCAGACAGGAAGAAAAGAGTTGGAATAAATGGTTCTTTTTCCAAACGGAAGGCTGTGACTAGTGATGGACCACAGGGATCGGTGCCAGGACCCCAGTTATTCACAATATATATTAATGATCTAGACGAGGGAACTAGATGTGATATCTCAAAATTTGCGGACGACACAAAGCTGGGTTGGCGTGTGTGCTGTGAGGAGGATGCAGAGAAACTCCAGTACGATTTGGACAGGATGGGCGATTGGGCAGGTGCATGGCAGATGCATTATAATGTGGATAAATGCGAGGTTATCCACTTTGCTGTCAAAAGCAGGAAGGCAGATTATTATCTGAATGGCAATAGATTGGGAGAAGGGGAAGTGCTACGAGACCTGGGTGTCCTTGTGCACCAGTCTCTGAAGGTAAGCATGCAGGTGCAGCAGGTGGTTAAGAAGGCAAATGGTATGCTGGCCTTCATAGCGATAGGATTCGAGTACAGGAGCAAGGATGTCTTGCTGCAGCTGTACACGGCCTTGGTGAGACCACACCTTGAGTATTGTGTGCAGTTTTGTTCGGCTCATCTCAGGATGGATGTTCTTGCCATGGAGGGAGTGCAGCGCCGATTCACCAGTCTGATACCTGGGATGGCAGGAATGAAGTATGAAGAGAGATTGGTTAGATTAGGCTTATATTCTCTAGAGTTTAGAAGAATGAGAGGGAATCTCATTGAAATTTATAAAATTCTAACAGGATTAGACAGACTAGATGGAGGAAGGATGTTCCCGATGACAGGGGAGTCCAGAACCAGCGTTCACAGACTAAGGATAAGGGGTAAGCCATTTAGGACTAAGCTGAGGAGGAATTTTTTCACCCAAAGTGTGGTGAACCTGTGGAATTCTCTGTCACAGAAGACAGTTGAGGCTAATTCATTAACTATATTCAATAAGGAGTTAGATATACATCTTAAGGCTAAGGGGATCAAGGGATATGGGTAGAAAGCAGGGAAAGGGTACTGAATTTGAATGATCAGCCATGATCTCATTCAAAGGCGGAGCAGGCTCGATGGGGCAAATGGCCTACTCCTGCTCCTATCTTCTATGTTTCTATGTTTCTAATTTATTTTTAATCTTGTGTCTCTTTTACTGAACATCCCTGGAAGAAGCAAAGTTAAAGTAATATTTATAACTAACTTTGTTCACAGTTGCAGCGGTATCCAATTGTCAAACCGGTTGGATTTGATTTGACCAGAAAGTCCATTCCTTATTGTGAAGCGGATGAGGATTGTTTGAAATGAAATCCTTCCTGAGCGCGGGCAGCAGCTTTCACACAGAGGTCTGAGCTCTTAATCTCACACAACAAATTCACAAATTGATACTTGCTAAAAGACATCAAGGAACTTCTACCTGATCGGTTGCAATGAAGTAACAAATATATAACTTCAAAATCTACACGGAAATATTGATAGAAAATCCTTGCATGAGCAACGTAAAGGTAATATTGCTTCAAAGATTAATGCCAATGATTTATGATTTTATTTTCTCCCTTACTCTCTAACGCCAGTATCCCACGGTCTGATGTGTTCCCCAGCGCTAGTGATGCAGCTATTCTGTGAGTCTGGGTTCAGACAGTGATTGAGGGCTGTCCATTTTACACAGGGAATATCGAGACTAAACCCACTCCTGGTCTCCACCAGTCTCCCCACGGACTTTCAAATTATCAGCAGGCAGGAGCGTCCCATCGCTAATCTTTACATAGAAAGAAACAACTCACATTATGAAAAGGTAGGCGGATCTCCATTGCCAATATTTTAATGTCAATAATTACTCACATTATCCATAGAGCCCCATCACTACTCTGTTGCTAACAACTAACTACAGAATTTACCAACAGGCACGTTGCTACCTGTTACTGCGTATCACATCTGGCATTATTAATCTAACCCAAATAGTTACAGCCTGCAGCAACCTTGTCCCATCGATTCATAATTGTAAACACTTCTATCACTTCACCCAAGAATCTGCATTGTTTTAACCAAAAGATTCACCAACGCTCAAGATATCTGCATGTTTGTGGTTCCTCAGATCAGGCAGCTCCCCAGGGTATCGGCGTTTAACCCTCTCTAAAGTCTCCATCCTTCCTAAAGTGTGGAGCTCAATAGTACACGCAAAACTCTAACTGCGGTCAGATTAAAATTTTATTTAGGCTCATCGCTACTTCTTGGATTTTATATTCTATACCTCACGATTAAACCTAGAATTTTATTAGCTTCTTTAGGACTTTCTCAATCTGAGTTGTTGCTTTTAATGTCCTTTCAATCTGTATTCCCAAACTCTCTGCTCTTCCACAACACCGAGCCTACTTCCACTCCGTGTATAAATACAGCTTTTCTAAATAAGTAACTATGTCTCCTATTCTGGCATCCTCTGCGAGTTTCGATACCAGTCCCTTTACGCCTCTATGAATCATTAGCAAATTCATTAATCTAATTCAGTTGAGTTTAAACCTCAGCAAAAATAAACTAACCACAAATGCAAGGAAACTCCGATATTAATAAACTGGCCACAAATGAGTTCAATGCCAGAAATTAGTAGGCCATGCGTAAATGTCAATAGCCTCCTGCATTAATTAACTAACTCCAAATTGCTATAATGCGCAGATGGGTAATATTGCTGACCTTTTTCTCCCTGACTTGCTGTTCACAGTTCAAAGCCCCACAACTGCAGAGATGCTGCATTTGCGATGACTGCCAGATGTCCAAGTACATGATGTCCACTCGGTATAGAAGAGAAGAGAACCGGCAGTGGAGCAGTTTGTAGTGGGATGCAGTTTATTCAGACTCTTAAATGGTAAGGACATGGTCACTATTTTCAGCAACGTTACATTTCAGTGGCGTTTCGGTGTGCGGCTGGGTCAGTAGGGTTTGGGTGTGAAGCTGGGTCAGTGGGGTGTCGGTGTCTGGCTGGGTCAGTGGGGTGCGGGTGTGTGGCTGGGTCAGTGGGTTGTCGGTGTGGGGCTGGGTCAGTGGGGTCTGGCTGTGGGGCTGGGTCAGTGGGGTATCAGTGTAGCTCTGGTTTATTTGGGTGCTGGTGTGGGGCTGAGTAAGACGTGTCTCCATATGGAGCTTGGTCTGTGTGATGTGGGTCTGGGTCAGTGGTGTTTCGGTGTAGGTTCGGGTCAGTGGTTTGTCCGTGTGATGTTGCGTCATGGTGTGTGGGGCTGAGTCTGTGGTGTGTCAGTATGTGTCTGGGTCAGTGGGCTATCTGTGTGGGGCTGGGTCAGTGGCATGTGGGGCTGACTCAGTGAAGTTTTGGGCTGGGTCAGTGGGGTGCGGGTGTGGGGCTGGGTCTGTGGGGTGTCAGTGCAGTGCTGGATAAGAGGTGTGTTGGTGTGTGGCTGGGTAAATGGGGTGTGGGGCTGGCTAAGTGGGATGTGGGGCTGGGTGAATAAGGTGCTGTTGTGGGTCTGGTTCAGTGTGATGTTGGCTGACTCACTGAGGATTTGAGCTGGGTCAGTTGGGTGTGGGGCAGGGTCAATGAGGTGCCGTTGTGTGTCTGGGTCACTGGGATGTGTGGCGGACACAGTGATGATTTGGGCTGGGTTAGTGGGTTGTGGGGCTGGGCCAGTGGTGTGTGGGGCTGGGCCAGTGGAATATCGGAGTGGGGCTGGGTCAGTGGGATGTCGGTGTGGGTCTGGGTCAGTGGTGTGTTGGTGTGGGGCTGGGTCAATGGGGTGCCGTTGTGGAGCTTAAATTTTATTTCCAAAGTTCACTTTTAATTTTTTTGGGTGCGCAGTGCCTTTAATGGACGGTGCGGCCCATTCAAAATACCTCGCATGCGCGGTTTTTGCAATTTAAAATTCGGTGAGCCAGCTGCGCGGGCACACGTGGTATGCTGAGTGGTCACCTAATCTAATGGGAACATTGGTGAATTGTACAGGGTCAGTGAGAAGGGAAGTTCCTGTTTACAGAGCTTCGCTGCAAAATAAGATTCCTTTTAGGTCTTGGCCCTTCCCGACTCTGGAACCTCCTCCAGCCCTACAAGCCGCCGCCTCCAAGATCTCTCTGTTCCTCTGTCTCTGCTCTGTTGTGCATGTCATCCTCTCCTCACCCTTTCAGTGAGGGCCGTGCTCTCGGCTGCCCAGGCTCTCTGCTCTGCAGTTCCCCACCTAAGATTCTCCAGCTCCTTCACCTCCCTTTTTACACCCTCCTGAAACTCACTTCTTTTGACAATGTTCTGAGCCGCCCTCCCCCTCTGTTATTCAGCGCCCATCGTTTGTTTGATTCCTCTCCTCTGAAGCACCTTGTGATGTTTTTCTATGTTTAACGCGCTGTGGAAATGCATGCTGTTTCTGTTGTGTGTATATTGTACTAATTTTTTATACAAGGGAACAATCGCATAGTGGCAATGTTACTGGCAAGTAATTCAGGGGCCTGAACTCAAGATCTCTGAGACATGAGTTCAAATTCCACCACGACAGCTGGGGAATTTAAGTTCAGTTAGTTAACTAAAGCTAGAATAAAAAGCTAGTATCAGTAATGGTAACCATGAAACTATTGATCTGGCGTAAAAACACACCTGGTTTACTGACGTCTTTTAGGGTAGGAAACAACCTTACCTGGGCTGGCCGTTATGTGACTCCAGACCGAAATGGATAGGCAATGTGGTTGACTCTTAACTGCCCTCTGAATTGGCCTAGCAAACAACCCAGTTGTAACAAACCACTATGAAACACAATAATGAGGAAAAAAAAACCAGCATCGGCTATAGACATGGCAGCAGCATACCCAGCCCAGTCGACCCTGCAAATTCCTCCTCACCAACACCTGAGCCATGGGAGAGCTGAACCACAGACTAGACAAGTAACAGCCTGACATAATAATGCTCACATAATCATATCTTTCAGCCAATATCCCAAACTCCATCATCTATGACAGTGGTATACAGTCAGGAAGGTGTCAACATTGACACTGGACCCTATGAAGTGCCACTGCATCACGTCAAGCATGGGCAAGGAAACACGTAATCCTGCTGATTACTACATACCGAATCACAGCTCCTCCATGTTGAACAACACTTGGAAGAATTACTGAGAGTAGCAAGGGCACAGAATGTATTTTGGGTAGGGGTGTTCAATGTGGCTAGGTAACACCATCATTGACCGAGTCATGAAGGATATAGTTGCCAGTCTGGGCCTGCGACAGGTGGTGAGAGATCCAACACGACTTCGTCCTCACCAATCTAGCTATCGCATATGCATCTGATCATGACAGAATTAGCAGCAGGTACCAGCATACAGTCATTGTGGAGACGAAGTCACGTCTTAATACTGAGGTCACCCTCCATCGTGTTGTGTGGGCATACCACCGTGCTAAATGGAATAGATTAAGAACAGATCTAGCAGCTCAAAAACTGGGCATCCAGGAGGCGCTGTGGATCATCAGTAGCAGCAGAATTGTATTCCACCACAATCTGTAAGCTTATGCTTTGCAACCATCTTCAACCAGAATTGCCGGAGTGGATGATCTATATTGGCCTCTATACCCTGAGGTACCCACCATCACAGAAACCAGTCTACAGTCAATTCGATTTACTCCACGTGATAGCAAGGAAATGCTGAGCACATGGAATACAGCAAAGGCTATGGGCCCTGACAACATTCCGGCTATCATGCTGAAGACCTGTGCTCCCAACTAGCCACGCCTCTGCCAAGCTGTTGCAGTACAGCTACAAAACTGGCAGAGTGTTCATCCCTGGAAGAAGCTACAGGTAGAGTTGTGGGGCAAAAACCCAAACCAACCAGCGGGCCCTTTTCAGCCTGCACCTCACAAACAACCTGACGACTCCCAGTGATGCTGAGACACAGAGTGCCCACAGCTCCTGGTCTGCACTCAAGGCCTCCATAATCAGCACCTGTGAAGAGACGCTCGGTCCCTCGACAGGGAAATACCAGGACTGGTTCAACGAGAATGACCAGGAGACCCAGGAGCTAATAATCCGCAAGCGTAAGTCCTTCCTGCTCTGGAAACAGCAACAGAACTCAAGAGCAAGAAAGCAGCTCTACAGACACCTGAAAGCCGAGGTCCAACAAAAAACTCGCGACCTAAAAAACAGATGGTGGGTGGAGACAGCGCAGGAGATCCAGCAGCTAGCCAACAACCAGGATATGCGTGGATTCTTTAATGCAGTCACGACCATCTACGGCCCAAGCACCCAAGGCCCTAGCCAACTGTGGGCCAAGAACGGAGAGGTACTCATCAAGGACAAAGAGGCAGTCAGTGCCAGCTGGATGGAGCACTTTGAATGTCTCCATAACCGCGACTCTGTCTTCGATGCGAGTGTCCTCAACTCCATTCCACAGCATGCTACCCGCCACCACCTCAGCACAGCCCCAGTCCGGCATGAGATTGAAAAGGCCATCCAACAACTGAAGAACAACAAGTCGTCAGCAGCAGATGGAATCCCTGCCGAGGCACTAAAGCATGGTGGAGAAGCACTACTGTGTGAATTCATGAACTAATTTCTCTTATCTGGCAGGAGGAGAGCATGCCAGGGGATCTCCGACATGCCGTAATTCTGACCATCTTCAAGAAAGGTGACAATTCTGATTGTGGTAATTACAGAGGAGCTTCCCTGCTGTCTGTCACAGGGAAAGTCATCGCAAGAGTCCACCTCAATCGCCTTCGCCCAGTGGCCAAAGAGCTCCTCCCAGAGTCACAATGTGGGTTCCGCCCACTAAGGGGCAGAATGGACATGATCTTCACCGCATGTCAATTACAAGAGAAATGCAGGGAACATCACCAACTGCTGTACATGGCCTTCTTTGATCTCACAAAGGCATTTGACACTGTCAACCTTGAGGGATTATGTAGTTTCCTCCTCAAATTCGGCTGTCCTTAAAAGTTTGTCACCATCCTCTGCCTGCTTCACGACAACATGCAAGCTGTGATCCTGACAAACGGTTCCATCACAGATCCATTTCACATATGAACCGGGGTCAAGCAAGGCTGTGTCATCGCACCAACGCTCTTCTCGATCTTCCTTGCTGCAATGCTCCGTCTCACCCTCAGTAAGCTCCCTGCTGAAGTGGAGCTCATTTGCAGAACACACGGGAAACATTTCAACCTCCATCACCTCCAGTCCAGATCAATGGTCGTCCCATCCCCTGTCGTCGAATTACAGTATGCAAACGATGCTTGTGTCTGTGTTCACTCGGAGTTCGAACTCTAAACCATCATCAACAGATTCAGCAAAGTGTACGAGAGCATGGGCCTTACAATAAACATGCGACAGACAGAGGTCGTCTTACAAACTGCCCCCGCCACGTATTAATGCCCGCCAGTTATCAAAATCCACAGCAAGGCCTTGGAAAACGTGGACCACTTTCCATACCTCGGGAGCCTACTGTCAACAAGGGCAGAATTCGATGACAAAGTCCAACACCGCATTCAGTGTGCCAGTGCAGCCTTCCGTCACCTGAGGAAGAGAGTGTTTGAAGATCTCGACCTCAAACCCAGCACTAATTACGTGATCTACAGAGCAGTCCTGCTGTATGCCTCAGAAACATGGACCATGTACAGCCGGCACCTTAAAGCACTGGAGAGGTACCACCAATGCTGCCTCTGCAAGATCCTGCAAATCCATTGGCAGGATAGGCGCACCAATGTCAGTGTTCTTGGTCAGGCCAACATCTCCAGCATCGAAGCTTTGACCACGCTCGATCAACTCCGTTGGACGGGGCACATTGTCCGCATGTCCGATATGAGACTCCCAAAACAAGTGCACCACTCGGAGCTCCGGCACAGAAAGAGAGCCCCGGGTGGGGAGAGGAAATGCTTCAAGGACACCCGCAAAGTCTCCTGGAAAATTTGTAACATCCCCACCGACACCTGGGAACCCCTGGCCCAAGACCGCAGAAAGTGGAGGAGAAGCATCTGGGGAGGCGCTGAGCACCTCGAGCCTCTTCGCTGGGATCAAGCGGAAGCCAAGCGCAGGCAGTGCAAGGAGCGCACATCAACCCAAACACCCCACCCACCCGCCCCTTCAACCACCGTCTGCCCCACCTGTGACAGAGACTGTAGGTACTGCATTGGACTCATCAGTCACCTGCGAACTCATTTTTAATGTGGAAGCAAGTCATCCTCGGTTCCCAGGGACTGCCTAAGAGAAGGACAACACTGGCATCTATACGACAATGTGCAAAACTGTCCAGGTATGTCCTGGTCAAACAAAGCAGGACAAAACCAACCTGGCCAAATACCGCCCCATCAGTCTATTCTCAATTATCATCAAAGTGATGGAAGATGCAATTGATAGTGCTATCAAGCGGCTCTTACTAACCAATAACCTACTCACTGAAGCCCAGTTTGGGTTCGGCCAAAACCACTCCGCTCCCGACTTCATTACAGCCTTGGTCCAAACATGGACGAAATAGGTCAATTCCAGAGGTGAGGTGAGAGTGACTGCCCTTGAACTCAAGGCAATATTTGACCGAGTGTGGCATCAAGGAGCCCTCGAAAAACTGAAGTCAATGGAAATTAGGGGAAAACTCTGCACTGGCTGGATTCATACCTAACACAAAGGAAGTTGTTTGTCGTGTTTGAACTTTAATCATCACAGCACCAGGGCATTGCTGCAGGAGTTCCTCAGGGCAGTGTCCTAGTTCCAAACACCTTCAGTTGCTTCAAAAATGACCTGCCCTCCAACATAAGGTCAGAAATGGGGATGTTCGCTGTTTACAGTAAAATGTTCAGTTCCATTCACAACTGTTCACATAATGAAGCAGTCAATGCCCGCAAGCAACAAGATCTGGATGACGTTCAGGCTTGGGCTGATAAGTGGCAGGTAAAATTTGCACCACAGAAGAGCCAGGCAATGACTATCTCCAACAAGCGAGTCTAACCACTGCCCCTTGACATTCAACGGCATTACAATCGGCGATTCCCCCACCATCAACAACCTGGTGGGTCACCAGTAACCAGAAACTTAACTGATCCAGCCACATAAATACTGTGGCTAAAAGAAAAGGTCATAGGCTAGATATTCTGTGGGGACCGTCTTACCTCCTAACTCGGCAAAGTCTTTCCACCGTTTAGAAGGCCTCGATTAGTGCAGCTCCAACAACACTCAAGAAGCTCGAACCCATCCAGGACAAAGCATCCCCCTTGATTGGCACGCCATCCACGACTGTAAACATTCACTTATCCACCACCGGCGTACCGTGGCTGCACTGTGTACCATCTACAAGATGCACTGCAACAACTCACCAAAGGCTTTTCGGCAGCAGCTCCAAAACCCGCGACCTCTTCCAGCTCAAAGGACAAGGGCAGCAGATTCATGGGAACACCACCACCTGTAAGTACACCTCCAAGTCACACACCATCCTGACTTATAAATATATCGCTGATCCTTCATCTTCTCTCGGTCAAAACCCTGGAACTCCCTCCCTAACAGCACTGTGGGAGTAACTTCATCACCCGGACTCCAGTGCTTCAAGAAGGTGGCTCATCGCCACCTTGTTAAGGGCAATTAGGGATGGACAATATATGCTGGCTTTCCCAGCGATGCCCACATCCCATAAACGAATAAAATGTCATCTTGCGTGAAACAGTAGAAAACTGATGTTCGCAAAGTCTCAAACTTGGTTAGGAATTAATGCCGGAGAATAGCTCAAGCTAGTTTGGAGAAGTTACTGATCGAAGGATGAATAACTTTTACATTTCACCAGTTGGGAAAGGAAAGGACACTGACTGAGAGATTCATTGGGCGCACGTGCGTGAGAACATACGCAGCAAGTCATGCACAACGAGGCAAATCTACCACTTCTAAATTTATGGTCTTTTTGAATTTGCAAGACCCCTAAAGATTCCACTAATCAATGCTGTGCATCAGCTCACTGTTTAAAGTTACATGATTCATAAAATTACACATTAGTGTTACTATTAGTGGAACAGCAATAAATGTCCTCACCTCCTACAGTGCTCATTAGACAGATGCTGACATCATGAGAGATATGATCAATATAATCAAATATAAGCACCAAGCAGGCACATCTCCAGGAACACATTGACAATGTCACTGCCCAGAGAGACCAGCGGGATCACATCCAGCTATATATAATGAATGGATAGAAAGTACAATAATAAATTAACATAATTTAACATCAAATCACGACAAATCAAAATATTAAACATAAGTCTGTCAAGAAAAATAAAAAATCACCACAAGACTGTGCAAAACCGATCATTTAATTCATGTATTAAAATCTTGCATTTTTATTCTTTAAAAATATTCCACACCCCAGGGATAATGCTGTTTTTAGACTGCACTGTGTAAACAAATTTTACCAATGGCCGGTTTCGTGAAGTCCTGTACACATCTGGCAGGATGCTGAAACCCCATACGCTCCTGGAAGGATCCCGATACATTGTGAAACCTCATACACACCTGGCCGGATCCTGATACACTGTGAAACCCTGTATGCACCTGGCAGGGATCCTGATACAGTGTGAAACCCCAGACACACCTGGCGGGATCCTGATACATTGTGAAACCCCGTATACACCTGTCAGGATCCTGATTCATTGTGAAACTCTGTAAAAACCTGGCAGGATCCTGATATATTGTGAAAGTCCATACATACCTGGCAAGACCCTGATATACAGTGAAACCTCATACATATGTGGCAGGATTACTATGCACTGCCAATCTCCGTACACACCTGGCAGGGTCCTGATTCACTGTGAAACCCCACACAGAGCTCGGTTGATCCTAAAACACTGTGCAACCCAGTACACACCTGGCATGGTCCTGATACACTGTGAAACCCCATACACACATGGCAAGTTCCTGATACACTGTGAAACCACAGACACACCTGGATGGATCCCAATACACTGTGAAAGCCCGTACACACCTGGCAGGATCCTGATACATTGTGACACTCAACACAGCCCTCGTGTGATCCAAAATATCTGTGTAACCCAGTACACAGTCGGCAGGATTCTGGTACTCTTTGAAACCACATACGCATCTGACAGAATCCTGATAAACTGAGAAACCCCTTATAAAGCTGGCAGGATCCTGATACACTGTGAAATCCAATACAAACCTCGTATGATTCTGATACGCTGTGAAACCCCATACACACCTGGCAGGATCCTATTAAACTGTGAAACAACAGACATACCTGGCTGGATCACGATACACTGTCAAACCCCATATAAACCTAGCAGGATCCTGAGACATTTTGAAACCCGATACACACCTGGCAGGATCCTGATACATTGTGAAACCATACACACCTGGCATGGTCCTGTTACACTGTGAAAACCCAGAAAAATCTGGCTGGCTCCTGATAAACTGTGAAACCCCATACACCCCTGGCAGGGTCTTGATACAGTATGATACCCCATACAAACCTGGCAGGATCCTGATATATTGTGAAACTCCAGACACACCTGGCAGGTACTGAAAGATTGTGAGACCCCAAACACACCTGGCACGATCCTGATACACTGTGAACCCCCATGCCCACCGGGCTGGACCCTGATACACTGTGAAACCCCATACACACCTGGCAGGATCCTGAGACATTTTGAAACCCCATAAACATCTGGCAGGTTCCAGATAAACGGTGAAACGCCAACGACACCTGGCTGGATCCTGATACAGTTTAAAACCCCAAACACACCTGGCAGGATCTTGATATAATGTGAATCCACCACATACCTGGCAGTGTCCTGAAGCACTGGGAACCTCCAGTCACACCTTGCAGGATCCTGATATATTGTGAAACCCCATACAGCCCTGGAAGCATTCTATTATACCGTGAAAGCCTATCAACATCTGTCAGAATCCTGATGCACTGTGAATAGCCGTACACACCTTGCAGGACCTGATACTCTGTGAAAACCCATACACACCTGGCATGATCCCGATACATTGTGAAACACCATACACAGCTGGCAGGATCCAGATACAATGTGAGACGCCAGACAAACCTTGCAGGATCCCGATACACACTGAAACCCCACACACAACTGGCAGGATCCTGATGCACTGTGGATCTCCAGACATACCTGGCCGGATCCTGATACTCTGGGAAACCCCATGCACTCCAGGCATGATCCTAATTCAGTGTGAACCGGCATAAACACCATGGTGGTTCCTGATACACTTTGAAGCCCCACACACATCTGGCAGGGATCTGATACACTGTGAAGCCCCATACACACCTGGCAGTCTCCTGCTACACTGTGGAAGCCCAAATACAGCAGGCAAAATCCTGATACACTGTGAAACCCCATACTCAACTGACCGGATCCTATTGCACTGTTAATCTCCGTACACACCTGGCAGGATCCTGATTCATTGTGAAATCCCACAGACAGCTCTGAGAATTCTTAATACACTTTGTAACCCCTTACACACTTGGCAGGATCCTGATACACCGTGAATTCCATACACACCTTGCAAGATCCTGATTCATTGTGAAACCCCATACAGAAAGGACAGGATCCCGATACCATGTGAAACCCCATTCACACCTGGCAGGATCCTGACACACTGTGAAAGCCCAGAAGCTCTTGGCAAGAACCTGATACACGGTGAAACACCAGACACACCTGGCAGGATCACGATACACTCTGAAACCCCATTCACACCTGGCAGGATCCTGATACACTGTGAAAGCCCAGAAGCTCTTGGCAGGATCCTGATACACGGTGAAGCCCCCTACACACCTGGCAGGATCGTGATACACTCTGAAACCCCATATACACCTGGCAGGATCCTGATAGACTGTGAAACCCGATACACACCTGGCAGAATCCTGATACTCTGTGAAACACCATAGACACCTGGCAGGGTCCTGATACACTGAGACCCCAGACACAACTGGTAGGATCCTGATCGATTGTGAAACCGCATACAAACCTGGCTGGATCCTGATACACTCTGAAAACACATACAAAGCTCTGTGAAGCCCAATGCACTGTGAAACACCACACACAACTGGCAGGATACTACTTTGTGAAATCCCTTACGCACCTGGCAGGATCTTGATAAACTCTGAAACCCCATAAACAACTGGCAGGATTCTGATACAGTGTGAATCTCCATACGCACCTTGCAAAATCCTGATACTATGTGAAACCCCAGACACACCTGGCTGATTCCTGATACACGGTGAAACCCCTTAGACATCTGGCAGGATCCTGATGCACTGTGGATCTCCAGAAACATCTGGCAGGATCCTGATACCTTGTGAAACTACATACGCACCTGTCAGGATCCTGATACACTCTGAAACCCCATATTCACCTGGCGGGTTCCGAGTGCACTGTGAATCACCGTACACACTTGGCAGGATCCTGATACACTGTGAAACACGATGCACACCTGGCAGGATCCTAATACACAGTTAAACCCCATACACTCCTAGCAGGATCCTGATAAATTGTGAAACCCCATACATACATGGCAGTATCCCGATACACTGTGCTTTATGTTCATAAATAAATAGACGTTTTCATTATGAACAGCTAGCTTGAGCCGTCATTTATTCAGCCATGTGGACTAGTGTTCAGGCATCCATCTTGACTACTGCCTTGTGGGTAGCCCCCTACTAAACATACAGCTCCACCTAGTGTACCATTCTAGAATGACATGTTACTGATCATTACATCCCCCTTCCTTAGAGGTTAAACAAAATAAATATCAATCAATCATAACGACATAAACATCTTCACAACAGTCAACATATTTTCGAAGCTTTACTTGATGAACTCTAAGCTTTTCATTCTTTTAATATAGTTTTCTTTGTACTCAAAGATAAAGTCTATCAGGCTTTTTTACTTCACATGTGGATCTTCTCAGCACACGTAAGTCTGATATGTTTTCATGAGAGCCTGTATGTGTGTTTGTGTTAGATTTTTCTGGTGGTGAGTGACATGATTCAGTTGGGGCATTGTCATCGACTTGCTCTTGGATAGTTTCTTGTGTTTTCAGGAGGGAACGGCGGTTCCACCTGAGAATCTGTCCTTTCTCAGTTCTAAAAGTGTATGACCTTGGTCCTACTTCCTCAAGAACTGTAGCTTTCCTGTTCCATGCATTTGGATCCTCAATCCTGACAACATCATCCCTTGTCAATGGTTTCAGAGTTTTGGATGACTTGTCATAGTGTGATTTCTGTTTCAGCTTTAACAGTTGAAGTCTCTGTCTCAGTTCCTTACTCTGCCTTTCTTTTGCACAGCAGGGTAGCATGGTGCGCAACTTGCAACCCATTAGGAGCTCAGCAGGTGATGAACCACAGTCTAAAGGGGAGGCTCGGTAGCTCAGCAGGGCGAGATAAGTATCAGACTTGCTTTCAGTTGCTTTCTTCAGTAGCTGTTTGAGAACTTGAACACCTTTCTCTGCCTTACCATTCGACTGAGCATACAGAGGACTGGATGTGGTGTGTTGAAAGTCATAATGTGCTGCAAACTGTTGCCACTCCTTACAGTTGAAGCACAGACCATTGTCGCTAACGGCAATCCTGGGAATTCCATGTCTGGCGAAGATGGATTTAACATGCATTATGACACTGCTTGCTGATGTGCTTGAGAGCAGCACCATCTCAGGGTAGTTAGACTAGTAGTAAATCACTATTAGATAGTAGTTACCATTCAAATGAAAGAGGTCCATACCAACCTTTTGCCATGGTGCTGTTTGTAAGTCAGCTACTATCATTGGTTCCTTTGTTTGTTTGTTTTGGTGTTTGTGACATGTCTCACATATGTCTATCATGTTCTCAATGTCCTTATTTATGCCAGGCCAATAAACAGTGCCTCTTGCTCTCCTTTTGCATTTTTCAATTCCGAATATCCCTCATGAATCCTTTTGAGCATGTCTTGACGTAGAGCCTGTGGAATGACTATTCTGTTCTGTTTTAGTAATAGTCCACTTGCGACACTCAACTCTGACCTAATGTGATAGTACTTTGGACAGGAACCGTTTGGCCAACCATGATGAATGTTCTCTATTACTGTTTGTAACATTGTATCTTTTACAGTTTCTTCTGCTATTTGCTTCGATTTTGTGTCTGACACTGGCAGCACAGCAGTGACCATACTCACATGAACATCCACGTCTTCCTCAGTAGAGCTCACATGACTCATTGTGGGCGCTCGGGATAGTGCATCTGCTAACACTATGTGTTTGCCTGGTGTGTAGATCAGTTCAAAGTCATATCTTTGCAGCTTCATCATGAGTCGTTGAATCCTTGGAGATATCTCATTCAGATTTTTTTTAATGATGGCAACCACTGGGCAGTGGTCTGTCTCAACTGTGAAAGTGGGAAGTCCATACATGTAGCCATGGGACTTTTCTAGTCCAAGTACCAAGCGTAGACATTCCTTTTCAATCTTGGCGTATCGACACTCAGAGTCATTCATAGACCTGGAGGCATAGGCAACAGGCTTCCAATCTTCACCCTATGGTTGTAGCAAGACCATCTTTTGATGCATCCGTTGACATTTTGATTCTCTTTGTTGGGTCAAAGAAGGTGAGTATAGGTGTGGTTGTCAACACTGTTTTGAGGTTCATCCACATTTGTTCATGTCTTTCTGTCCATGCAAACTCATTTGTTTTATGTAGCAGGTCTCGCAGACAGGCTGTCTTGGCTGACAAGATATGAATGAACTTTCCAATGAAGTTTATCATCCCCATGATGCGTAGCACTCCTTTTATGTCAGTGGGTCGGGGAATGTTGAGTATGGCGTTTACTTTTTCCATATCTGGCTCTATTACTTTACCAGATAGATTATCTCCTAGGAAAGTGACTTCCTGGACGCCAAACTGACACTTGGCTTTGTTGAGCTTCAGTCCATTCCGGCGTATGCTCTGTAGCACTTTAGTCAGTCTCACATTGTGTTCTTTCAGTGTGGAGCCCCAGGTGTTGATGTCATCAACATAGACCCGAACTTCTTCCAGACCTTCAATTACGTGTTCCATCGCTCGATGAAAGATTTCAGATGCAGATATTATCCCGAAAGGCATTCTGAGAAAACAACACCTGCCAAATGGTGTGTTGAACGTACAGTATTTGGTGCTCTCTTCATCCAGTTTTAGTTGCCAAAATCCTTGTGAGGCATCGAGCTTTCTGAATTATCTGGCACCTGAAATTTCACTGGTGATTTCTTCTCGCTTGGGAATCTGGTAGTGTTCACGTTTTATGTTTGCATTTAAGTCCTTTGGATCCATGCATACTCTTAGGTCATTGTTCTTTTTCTTTACACATACCATGGAGTTAACCCAGTCTGTTGGCTCTTCGAATTTCCTGATGACTCCAAGTGTGGTCATTCTGTCCAGTTCTTTCTTGAGCCGGTCACACAGGGTTGCTGGAACTCTCCGTGGAGCATGTACCACTGGCTGAGCATCCTCCTTTAGCTGGATCTTGTAAGTGAATGGTGGAACTCCAAATCCTTTGAACACATCCTGGAAATTGCTCACTACAGAATCCACCGAGTCATCTGGTCTGCTATGGCACAGTTTATACGGTAGACTCTCTTGACAAGTTCTACGTCCTCACAAGCTTTGTCACCTAGTAGTGAATCAAGTCCTTCAGCCACAACAGAAAACATGAGATGATGCACTTTGTCTTTGATTGTCACTTTAACTCTGCATACACCTAAGCTACCTATTTTCTGTCCATTAAAATTCTTCAGTAGTACTGACTTTTTCTGTATTTTATGCTTTTCTTTCATATTTTTAATGTCGCTCATACTGATTAAGTTGGCTTTTGCCCCAGTGTCTAGTTGCAATGTAACTAATGCTCCATTTAACTGCAGTGACAATATCCATTGGTCCACTTTTACTGCATTAACTTTATGTTCAGCATTGTCCATTCCTGAGGGCTGCACATTTTCTGTATCCTTTTCTATATTGTTACATGACACCATTCCTACAAAAAATGTCTCATTTAAATCAGTGTCCTCAATCACATTGACTTGTTGCCCTTTCTTTGTTTTTACTTATGAAAAGCATTGTTTGGCAAAGTGATTCTTTCCATTACATTTTGTGCAGATTTCCCCAAACGCTGGGCATTGTCTTGACTGGTGCTGGTAACCACAGCGTTTACAATTAAAAGTTCCATCCTCTGATTGCTTTGCATTTCTGTTCTGCCCACGTTTCTTCCCCTTGTAGGACACAGCACCGACAGCAGCACTGTCATTCACTACATTCGCATTATAATTAATTTCACTGAAAGTCTTGCGTGCTGTTGAGCTAGCTCATTGGCATGGCAAATTTTCAGAGCATCCTTTAATGTTAGTTCGGTTTCTCTCAACAAACGTTCCCTGACTTTTTTTTATCATGAACACCAAACACAATCTGGTCATGAATCATGGATGATTTCAGTTCAGAGAAATTACATGTCAGTGCTTTCAGTTTCAGATCGGTCACAAAGCTATCAAAAGTCTCATTTTGCTGCTGTGACCGTGAACGGAACACGTTCCTCTCATAGGTTTCGTTCTTTTTGGGAGAACAATGTGTATCAAACTTCTTTAGCACATCGTCCATTTTTTCTCTGTCCTCCTCTTGATCAAATACAAACGTATTAAATACCTCTATCACCTGCAGGCCTGCAACCGTGAGCAACAATGCTATTTTTCTTGCATCTGGCATTGTACCGAACCCAATGGCAGCAATGTAGAGTTCAAATTGTTGTTTCAAAGTCCGCCAATTGCAGTTGACATTCCCTGTGAGTTTCAAACCCTCCGGTGGCTTCAAATTCTCCATGTCGCATTTCACAATATTCAGCAGATATTACCACTTCTGGCACCATGTTATGTTCATAAATAAAAAGACGTTTTCATCCTGAAGAGCTAGCTTGAGCTAGTCATTGATTCAGCCTTGTGGACTAGTGTACAGGCATCCATCTTGACTACTGCCTTGTGGGTAGCCCCCTACTAAACATACAGCTCCATCTAGTGTACCATTCAAACTGACATGTTACTGATATTTACACACTGTGAAGCCCCATGCACACCTTGCTGCATGCTAATATTCTATGAAACCCCATACACACCTTGCAGGATCCTGATACACTGTGAAACCCTATGCACACCTGGCAGATTCCTGGTACATTGTGTAACCCCACAATCATTTGCAGGAACCTGATGCACTGTGGATCTCCAGACACACCTGGCAGGATCCTGATATATTGTGAAACCCCATACACACCTGGCTGGTAGCCGATAATCTAAGAAACCCTGTAAAAATCGGGCAGTGCCCTGATACACTGTTAAACCCCAGGCACACCTGGCTGGATCCTGATAAACTGTGACACGCCATAGAAACCTGGCTGGATCCTGATACAGTGTGAAACCCGTACAAACCTGGGAGGATCCTGATACATTGTGAAACTCCAGACACACCTGGCAGGATCCTGAAGCAATATGAAATCCCATGCACACCTGGCAGGATCCTGATACACTGTGAAACCACATACATACTGGCAGGATCCTGATACACTGTTAAACCCCATACACACCTAGTAGGAACCTGATAAACTGTGAAACCCCATACAAAAAAACTGGCAGGATCCTGAAACATTGCGAAACCCCATACACACCTGGCAGGATCCTGTTAAGCTATGAAATCCCTTACAAACCTGCCAGGATCCTGATACATTGGGAGTCTGGAATCTCCCACCAGTAGAAATCACTCTCTGTATCTGCACTATTGATACTTCTATCATTTTATTCACCGCAATTCCGTGCACAGTTCATTTAACAGTGAATTTACTGAGATGGTTTTGTTTGTACGAATGTTTCGTTATAATGTAAAGCTTTCAGCTTAAAGTAGCAATGGATATGGATAAGCAATAAAAGGAAGATGGATGGCGGGGGTGTTTACAGGATGACTAATATTGGGGGATGTTTGGGGCCGCCTCTTCAGGCTGCGCGTCCGGACTGAGTGAATCCTTAATCCTGGTTAAAAAACAGAGGATAAATGAGAAAGTGAAAAAAGTACCGCTGTCCTCCCCTCGGAATTATCACCACAATGTGTCCTCAAATTGTTTCTCTCTTCAGACGCTTCCATCCCGGGGTGGGGATATTTTACTCTTTGACAACCACCCTGAAAATAAGGAAAATCCAACCTTGATACCGACTACAGCACAGGAATTATCCTTTCTGTGTCTAACAATGTAACGGGTGTATCTGCTGCAGATTCACAATGGTAAATATAACTGTGGGAAATCAGTACTCATTCCCGCAATTGCAGAGGCGCTTGATGCTCAGGGATAGTTTAATTCGGTGGTTAAATGGTTAATGTCCTCAAGTACAGAAACAGCCTCCTCTCAGCTCATTAACAAGACACTAGCTCTGGGACACGGGGATCAAATCCCAAACTTCAGGAAATCGATGGGAATTTTAGCAAATTATGTCCACACATGGAAAGGTAACAATATATTTCTAGCCATGTGTCTGTTTTACTGAACTTCCCTGGAACAAGAAGGGATAAAATGTTACAACTAACTTTGTTCACAGGTGGAGCGGCAGCGAATTGTCAAACCAGTTGGATTTGATTTGACCAGAAAGGCCTCTCCCAGTTCTGAAGCAAATAAGGAATGTTTGAGTTGAAATCCACCCTGAGTGCGGGCAGCAGCTGTCAAAGAGAGGGTGGAGCTCTGAGTCTCTCAGAACAAGGAGCAGATCAAATTCACAATTTGTGACTTGCTCAAATCAAACAAGGAACTTCTGCATGATTTGTTCTAGTGAAATAACAAGGATGTTTCTCAGAAAATCTACATGGAAATAGAGAGAAAATCCTTGTGGGATCAAGGTAAGGTTACTGTTGCTTCCAAGCTTCAATTCTCTGTTTTTTACTTCAATTGCTCCCATTACTCTTCCTTTATAAAGCCTATTTCCCAATATAGTAATCTGGGATGTTGTGATAAAGCTTATCCACCAGGTGGTGCTGTAGCTAGTGCTGCCACTTGTTAAGTTCAGGGGGTTGCTTCCTGTCAAGGTCAGCAATGGTGGAATGCCAGGATGCAGGATGCAGGCCTGTATGTGTGCTACGCAGTTGTTAATAAAGTATACACACCTGGCAGGATCCTGATAAACTGTGTAACCCAATACACACCTGGCAGGATCCTGGGTACATTGTGAATCCCCATTTAAACCTGCCAAGATCCTGATACACTGTTTAATCCCATACAAACCTGGCAGGATCCTGGTACACTGTGAAACACCATACACACCCGGCAGGATCCTGATACACTGTGTAACCACATACACACCTGGCAGGATCCTGGTCCTTTGTGAATCCCCATACACACCTGGCAGGAGCATGGCCCAGGACCTTGTATTATTAAACTCTCATTACCCGCTCAGTATGAAAGCACTTTTAACCCAGTGGTGACTCTATAAGGCGCAGGGTTATGGAGCTGATATTACTGACACAGTCTGCATTGAATTTAACGCTGCTAAAATGGGTTGATTAAGTGACAGCGGAAATGTCAGGAATGAATACCCTGACTGTAAAACTCACCCCAGCACCGGATTAATCCAGAAAATTAATGCAGACAAACGGGTCACAGGCCAGAGCACCGCAGGATGGGTCTTTTAAACTGCACAAATAAAATGGCCGGGGCAGCCAGTCCGTGTTGTTCATTGACTCAGAAACACACTGGTCCTGGAGATGAACTGGGGAGAAAGGTCAGAGAGTCCCATTGACTCAGATACACACTGGTCCTGGAGAAGGGCTGGGGAAAAAGATCAGAGAGTGTCCCATTGACACAGATGCACACTGGTCCATGAGATGGAGTGGGAGGAAGGTCAGAGGGTGTCCCATTCACTCAGATACATACTGGTCCTGCAGAAGGACTGTGCAGGACGTTCAGAGAGAGTCCCATTGACTCAGGTACACGCTGGTCATGTGGACAGGAAACAAAAGTTACAACGTAAGGCAGGGAATGGTGATAATGAGACTGGGAGAGTGACCAGCGAGCACAATTATTCAGCATGAGGCCGTGCAATCGGAAGTGAACTGAGATCAGTCTCTGTCTCTAAACATAGAATCACACTGAATCTTGTGTCTGTTTTAGTGTAAATGAAGTAACAGAGAGGGTTGATGTAGGGGGTACTGTAGATGTATACTATAGTAATCTGGGATGTTATGATTAAGGTTATCCACCAGGTGGTGCTGTAGCCAGTGCTGCCACGAGTTAAGGGCAGGGAGTTGCTTCCTGTCAGGGTCAGCAAAGGTGGAATGCCAGGATTCAGAATGCAGGCCTGTTTTGTTTGCTACACAGTTGTTAATAAAGTATACAGACTAATTCTAATATCTCACCTCTTCGAGTTCTTGCTTCACAGCATGGATTTATCACATTTGGCGACGAGGTAAAAAGCACCCTGAATAAAGAAGAGAAGTATGCCAGGACTTTTAAACAACAAAAGCACGAGCTAAAGTTAGCTACCAGTTGGAAGAGAGCATGGCTGCCACGGTAGGAACGGTCTCCGCTTTTGATATTCGAGCACAAATCTGGGAGGAATACTGTGAAGTGTTGGGTTATTTCTTCGAAGCAAATGAAATAAATGATGCCGGAAAATGGAAAGACATTCTGCTTAGTTCAGTGGGAAGCGAGAACTACAGTTTGATGAGAAATCTGCTCAGTCCTGAAAAGCCTGGAGACAAATCATTTGTTGAATTAGTGGCCTTGCTCAAAGAACATTTCAACCCCAAGCCTAGTGGGATTGCACAGCGGCTCAAGTTTAATTCAAGGAACAGAAAAGAGGAAGAAAGTGTTATGAACTATGTCGCGGTGTTGCGTAAATTAGCACAAGATTGCAATTATGGGAACAACCTGAAGGAATTGCTGAGAGATAGGCTATTTTGCAGAATAATGGACGACCGAATGCAGCGTAGATTTATTATCCGAGACTGGGCTTATTATGAAAAAGCATTGGAACTTGCTCAAGCCATAGAGACAGCCAACCGAGATGTAAAAGAAATACAGCGTTCAGACAGGGCTAATGCTAAGCAAGTTGCAGGTGAGGTTGTTGTGCACAAGTTAAACATGCGTCAGAAACCACAACGTGAGCATGGGAAGGCATGTTATAGATGCAAGGGCGATCACCTGGCGAGTAATTGCCGGTTTCTGGAGGAAAAGTGCCACAAGTGTGGGAAACAAGGACACTTAAAATGAGCATGCAGGGTAAAATCACCTGTGGAGGAATCCAAACAAAAAGGGGAAGGAAAGCAAAACCAAGGAAGAGAAGTGAAAATCAGGGAGCACACCACATCAGCGGGGAAGCTGAGGAAGAAGAGGACATGTTCATAATGTATAGCATGTTAGAGAACATCCCAAAAGTGGTTCCTATTTAATTGCAACTGACAGTAAATGACTCTAAGGTGAACTTTGAAGTCGATACAGGGTGCGGTGTAACCATAATGAACAAGGCAGTGTAATCAAAATTGTGGATCCATGGAAACGTTCCAGAGTTAAAGACTTGCTCTCTGCATCTTAAAACTTATACAGGTAAACGAGTAGCGACATTAGGTGCAGCTAATGTGACTGTGAAGCACAGGGACACAGTGAAACAGCTAACTGTAGTGAGAGTATTGAGCACCGGGCCAAACCTGCTAGGTCGGGGCAGGATAAAAGAACTTAAATTAGACTGGGGAGCAGTAAAACAAATAGGTGAGGGCAAACAGTTGACTTTGCAAGAAGCGTTGAGTGAACATGAGAATGTGTTCAAGGAGGAACTTGGCACATTTAATGGCCCCCCAGCTAAGATTTATGTAGACAAGGAAGCACCGCCAAGGTTTTTTAAACAACAACCTGTGCCTTATGCCATGAAGCCAAAGGTAGAGGCTGAGCTTGACCGTCTATTGAAAGAGAACATAATGGAGCCAGTGAAATGTTCAGAATGGGCAGCTCCCATAGTACCTGCTTTGAAACCAAACAATTCGGTAGGATTCTGCGGAGATTATAAATTGACAGTCAATCGGGTGTCCAAACTAGAGCAGTATCCTATTCCCAAAACAGAGGATCTCTTTGCACACCTGGCTGGAGGAAAGACATTCACAAAGTTGGATATGAGTCATACATACTTGCAGATTACACCGGATGACGAATCAAAGAAGTATGTCACCATAAATACACTCAAGGGCTTGTTTCCATATAACCGCTTACTGTTTGGTGTCTCATCTAGTCCAGCTATCTTCCAGAGGATAATCGAAGGTGTACTGCAAGGGATTCCACATGTTTCCATCTATCTGGATGATATTCTGGTGACGGGAAGAACCGACCAGGAGCATCTGAGCACTCTGAGAGAGGTATTATAGAGATTGGAGAGGGCAGGGTTACGACTCAAGAGGAGCAAGTGCACTTTCCTGGGGAATGAGGCAGTGTTCCTGGGACACAGAGTGGACGCCACCAGGCTCCATCCACTCAAGGAGAATGTACAAGCACTGCAGGACGCCCCTGCTCCTACCAATGTGGCTGAGTTAAAAGCTTACCTGGGACTGCTGGACTATTATAGCAGGTTTTAACCAAACCTGTCAACAGTGTTAGCACCGCTTCACAAACTACTGTGCAAGGAGACACAGTGGTAGTGGGGAGAGGAGTAGGGGGTTTCATTTGAACAGTCCAAGAAATTGATGCTGTCGTCGGATGTGCGGGTTCACTACAATGAAGAGAAAGAAATCATTCTCTCTTGTGATGCTTCACCTTACGTGGTGAGGGCAGTTCTTTTACACCGCATGGAAGATGGAACTGAAAGACCAATAGGGTTTATGTCCCGAACTCTAACACCAGCAGAAAAAAAACTATTCCCAGCTAGATAAAGAGGGGTTAGCCGTAATGTTTGGGTTGCAGAGGTTCCACAAGTACATATATGGCAGGAAGTTCACCATATGCAGCGATCATAAGCGTCTTATCTGTCTTTTCAATGAAATGAAAGCAGTTCCACAGATGGTGCCGCCCCGGATCCAGAGGTGGGCCGTGACATTGAGGGCATATGAATATGTCATCGTCTACAAGGTGGGCAAGTACCATGGGAACGCAGATGCCTTTAGCCGTCTTCCACTGCCAGGCACACCTATCCGTGCAGCTCCAGAGGACAGAGTTTTGATGTTGGAGGACACTGACATGGCACTTGTGACTGCAGAGCATGTAAGAACATGGACCGGTAAAGATCCATTACTGTCTAGAGTTCGAGAATATGTGGTGAGTGGTTTGCCACAGCATCCGGAAGGGGCTGAATTCTCACCCTACAGTGTCAGGAAAACAGAGTTGAGTGTGCAGGATGGTTGTGTGTTGTGGGGAGTACGAGTGATTATTCCACAGCCAGCACGACAGACTTTCCTAGGGCAACTACATCAGTGACATCCTGGGGTCGTGCATATGAAAGCCTTGGCTAGGAGTTACTTGTCGTGGCCAAAGCTAGATAAGGAGATAGAAAATCTAGTCAAGACATGCAGCACTTGTCAGGCACACAGGAAGGCACCAGCAGCGGTTCCTCTCCACACCTGGGAGTGGCCCGATAAACCATGGAGAAGATTGCACTTAGATTATGCGAGTCCATTCATGGGGAAGATGTTCCTCATAATCATTGATGCACATTCCAAATGGATGGATGATAATCCTGTTAATTCTGCTTCCTCCACTACTACTAAAGACTGCCTGCATCGGAGCTTCAGTATTCAAGGGCTACAGGAGATCGTGGTAAGTGACAATGCCACTTGTTTTGTCGGTACAGAGACAAAAGAGTTCATGAGAGAAAATGGCATAGTGCAGGTAACCTCAGCTCCATATCATCCGTCCTCAAATGGACTTGCGGAGAGAGCAGTACAAACATTTAAAGAGATGATGAAAAAAAGTGCAGAAGGGAGTTTAGCAGCCAAAGTTTCACGGGTTCTGTTCAGCTACAGAATAACAGCTCAATCCACCACAGGACTCTCTCCTGCTAAGATGTTATTAGGTCTTACACTACGCTCCACTCTTGACCTTGTCCACCCAGAACTAAAAAGGAAAATGGAAAACAGACACAACAAACAAAAAGAGAACCATGACAAAAGAACAAACAGCCGAAGTTTTGGAGAAGGAATTTCAGTTATGGACCAAAGTGGATTCCTGGCTTCATAAGACTCAATGCCAGGGCCAGTATCATACAAGGTTATGTTGGGAGATGGTAGGGTAGTACGCAGACATGTAGATCAGATACTTCACAGACACGTGGAAATTGAAATGAAGGTTCCAGACACAATGGCTGAGGACAGGTTTGCCCCCAGTGATCCAAGTGCATCTGTGGTGCCACCACCAGGGACAGAGACAATTCCACAGGAACCTATTCTTCAAGCGGAAACCATCATTGCAGAGTTAGATACTCTGAGGACTGCTCAGGAGCAGCTGGTGACTTCACCACAAACAAGCAAGGACTTTATTGTTAGATGTTCACAAAGATCTCGCAAGCCACCAAGAGATTGATACTGACCTGTTAGATTCATCACGTATGAAACATAGTGAATGGAGGCTACTTATATGACCCTTAGGAATGGTTGGTTTTTAAGAAATTCATACTGAAATCTTAAGGGAGGAGGAGTATAGCAATCTGGGATGTTATGATTAAGGTTATCCACCAGGTGGTGCTGTAGCCAGTGCTGCCACTAGTTAAGGTCAGGGGGTTGCTTCATGTCAAGGTCAGCAAAGGTGGAATGCCAGGATGCAGGATGCAGGCCTGTTTCCTTTGCTACACCGTTGTTAATAAAGTACTCGTGCTAATTCTAAGATATCACCTCTTCGAGTTCTTTTTCCACTACATGGATTTATCACATATAATAAATAAAAACAGAAAATGCTGCAGATACTCATCAGGTCCAGCAGCATCTGTGAAGAGAGAATCAGTGTTAACGTTTCAGGTCGATGACCTTTCATCAGAACTGGAAACAACCGGAAATGGAACAGATTTTTAAGCATGTGTAGAGGCTGGGAAAGGGGGGAGGGGATGAAAGAACAAAAGCGAAGGTCAGTGATAGGATAGAAGGCGGAACAGGTTAAGAGACATTAAGAGTTATTCAAGGCAAAAGGAGATGGTAATGGGCCAGGTTAAGAAACAAAGGATGTCTGTAGATGATGTGTAAATTGCACTGACAGAATAACAGACAGCTGCCATGTGGGGGAGAAGAAAACAGTACAGAGAAAGGGTGTGGATAAAATAATATATATATGATAGGGGCCGAGGTTATGATCTAAAATTGTTGAACTTCATGTGTCCAGAAGGCTGTAAATTGCCTAATCGAAAGGCGAGGTGCTGTTCCTCGAACTTGCACTGAGCTTCCATGGAACAATGCAAGAGGCAGAGGATGGTGAAGTCTGAGTGGGAGTGGAGCGGTGATTAAAATGACAGGTGACCGGAAGCTAGGGGTTCCCCTTATGGACTGATCTGAGGTATTCTGCAAAGCGGACACCCAATCTGCGTTTGATCACCCCAAAGTAGAGGAGACCACATCGTGAGCAGCGAATACAATATACTAATTTGCAAGAAGTACAAGCAAATCGCTGTTTCACCTGAAAGGGGTGTTTGGGGCCCTGGACAGTGGGAAGGAGGGAGGTATAAGGGCATGTGTTGCATCTCCTGTGCTTCCACGGGAAGGTTTCGTGCGAAGTGAAAGGGGTGTTCGGGGTGATAGAATAGGGGACGAGGTGGTGGGATCACGGTGGAGGTGACTGAAATGGCGGATGATGATCCGTTGAATATGGAGGCTGGTGAGGTGAAAGGTGAGGACAAAGGAGATGTATATATAGGCTTTCAAATGTCATTTGATTAAGGGCCAGCTAACAGAAATGGTCAGAAAATAGAAGTGCATGGTATTAAACGCACCATGGTAACTTATGTTCGTTATTGTCTGTGTGATAGGAAGCAGAGAGCAGTGGAGAACAAATATTTTTTTCTGACTGGAGACAAGAATGCATTCGGTCATCCAGCGGTCGGAATTGGCAGTTTTGTTTTCTTCTATTTTAAATGACCTGGACATCGGTATAGGGAGTGGACCTTCGAGGTTTGCTGATGATACAATGTTTGACTGTTGTAAATGGTGAGCAGGATAGCAGCAGACATTAGAAAGACACAGAAAGTCTGGTGAAATGGGCAGACACATGGCAAATGCTGTTTAATGTGTATCAGTGTGAACAGATTTTACTGTAGTATGTTGAAGGGGTTAGAATAGCAGAGGGATCTGGGGGCGCATATTCAAAAATCTTTGAAGGTGGCAGGGTAAGTAGATAAGGCTTTTAAGAAGGTGCGTGGGAGATTTTGCTTTGTAACTGGGGCATTGAACAGAAAAACAAGTAGGCCAATGCTAACACATTACAATTCACTGGTTAGGCTGGAGTATTGTGTACAATTCTGGGCACTTTAGGAAAGCTGTCAAGTTCATGGAGGGGGTACAGAGGTGGCTTTACAGGATGATACCAGGGATGACGGACTTCAATTATGTGGAGGGATTGGAGAAGCTACGATTGTTGCCTTTAGAGCGGAGAAGTTTAGGGGGAGATCTAATAGTTATTCAAAATTATGATGAGTTTTCATAGAGCAAGTAGGAAGACATATTTTGTTTAGTAATCGGGACATTAACGAAAGGTCACAGTTTAAAAATAATTGGCAAAAGAACTGGAGGGGAAATTATGAGTATTTGTTTTACACAGAGTTTTAAGATCTGGAATGCACCACCTGATAAAATGATGGAATCAAATTCCATGGGTACTTTCTTGGACCTGTAATTGAAGAGAAGGAATTTGCGGGGTTATGTGGAGAAAGCTGGGTTTTGGGACTAGTTTGGACAACTTTTCAAAGAGCCGGCACAAGCACTGTAGTCCGAATGGTCTCCTGTGTTGTAAGATTGGAAGGGGCTTGATCCAAGAGCCCAGCAGATATTAACAGTCTCCCAGCACCAACTTGGAAATAAATTATTTTTATGTTCCCCAAAATATCAATATTTTATTGCGTGTTAAGGTAGCACCAGACACTCAAATATATTTCAGGTCCAACTCTCAATAAATAATCTAGGCCGTTAAGGGGTGATAGAATCATAGAATTGTTTTTATGGCACAATAGGAGGCCATTCAGCCCATCGAGACCATGCTGGCTCTCTGCAAGAGCACTTCAGATCAATCTCCAACCCTTTCCCTATAGCCGTGCCATTTTTTTTCTTTAGGTACTTATCTAGTTCCATTTGGATGGTGGAAAGAATTTGTTTACACAAAGAGCGGTGGAAATCTGGAACTCTTCCCCCAACAAGTTGTTGAGGATTGGGTCAATTGAAAATGTCAAGACTGAGATTAAAGAGACTCCAGGATGTTATGTTGCCTCCCTGGTGCAAGGGTCAAGGATGTCTTGAAGCGGTTACAGAGCATTTTGGAAGGGGAGGGTGAACAGCCAGTTGTCGTGGTGCATATAGGTACCAAGGATAAATGTAAAAAACGGGATTAGGTCCTAAAAGCTGAATATAGGGAGTTAGGAGGTAAATTAAAAAATAGGACCTCAAAGGTAGTAATTTCAGGATTGCTACCAGTGCCGCGTGCTATTCAGCATAGAAATAGAATGATTTTTCAGATGAATACGTGACTAGAGGAATGGTGCAAGGGGGAGGTATTCAAATTCCTGGGACATTGGAACCGGTTCTGGGCGAGGTTGGACCAGTAAAAAATGCACGGTTTGCACCTGGGCAGGTCTGGTTCTGAGGGCCTAGGGGGAGTGTTTGCTAGTGCTGTGGGAAGGGTTTAAACTAAAATGGCAGGGGGTTGGGAACCTGTGCAGGGAGACAGAGGAATGGAAAAAAATGAAAGAAGCAAAAGACAGAAAGGAGAAAAGCAAAAGTGGCAGTCAGAGTAATCAAGGGTTAAATCAAACATGGCCACAGTAAATAACAATTCCAGAAGGTCAAAGACTGTTAAAATAACAAGCCTGAAGGCTTTGTGTCTTAATGCGAGGAGCATTCATTATAAGGTGGATGAATTAGCTGCGCAAATAGATGTAAACGGATATGATATGATTGGGATTACGGAAACGTCACTCCAGGGTGACCAGGGCTGGGAAATCAACAACCAGGGGTATTCAATATTCTGGAAAGGCAGGCAAAAAGGAAAAGGAGGTGGGGTAGCATTACTGATTAAAGAGTAGATTAACACAATTGTAAGGAAGGATATTAGCTCTAATGATGTAGAATCGATATGGGTAGAGCTGCGAAATACCAAGGGACAGAAAACCTTAGTGGGAGTTGTAAACAGACCCCCAAAAAGTAATGCAGAGGTTGGGGATGGCATTAAACGGGAAATTAGAGATGCGTGCAATAAGGGCACAGCTGTTATCATGGGTGACTTTAATCTACAAAGAGATTGGGCTAACCAAATTAGTAACAGTACTGTGGAGGAGGAATTCCTGGAGTGTATACGGGATGGTTTCCTGGACCAATATGTCGAGGAAGCAACTAGAGATCAGGTCATCTTAGACTGGGTATTATATAATGAGAAAGGAATAATTAACAATCTTGTTGTGCGAGGTCCCTTGGGGCAGAGCGATCATAATATGATAGAATTCTTCATTAAGATGGAGAGTGAATTATTTGACTCGGAGACTAGTGTCCTGAATTTAAATAAAGGAAACTACGATGGTATGAGGCACGAGTTGGGTAGCATTGATTGTCGATTGTTACTCAATGGCTTGACGATGGATAGACAATGGCAAACATTTAAAAATTGCATGGATGAACTACAGAATTTGTTCACCCCGTTTGGCATAAAAATAAAACAAAAAAGGTGAATCAAACGTGGCTAACAATGGAAATTTGGGTTAGCATAAGATCCAAGGAGAGGACATATAAATTGGCCAGAAAAAGCAGCAAACCTGAGGATTGGGAGCAGTTTAGGATACAACAAAGGGTTTAATTAAGAGGGGGAAAATAGAGTATGAGAGTAAGCTTTCAGGGAACATAAAATCTGACTGTAAAAGCCTCCATAGATATGTGAAGAGAAAAAGGTTGGTGAAGTCAAGCATTGGTCCCTTGCAGTCAGAATCCGGGGAATTTATAATGGGGAACAAAGACATGGCTGACCAATTAAATACATACTTTTGTTCTGTCTTCACAAAGGAGGATAGAAATAACCTCCCAGAGATGCCGGGGAACATAGTTTCTAAAGAGTGGGAGGAACTGAATGAAATCAGTATTTGTAGGGATAATGGTGTTAGGGGAGTTGACGGGATTGAAGGCCAATAAATCAGCAGGGCCTTATAATCTACATCCTAGGGTACTTAAGGAAGTGGCCCTAGAAAAAGTAGATGCATTGCTGGTCATCTTCCAAAATTCTATAGACTGGAACAGTTCCCATGGATTGGAGGGTAGCTAATGTTACCCCATTATTCAAAAAAGGTGGTAGAGAGAAAATGGGGAATTATAGACCGGTAAGCCTGACATCGGTAGTGGGGAAAATGTTAGAGTCCATTATAAAAGATGTAATAGCAGAGCACTTGGAAAACAGTGACAGGATCGGACAAAGTCAACATGGATTTACAAAAGGTAAATCGTGCTTGTCTAATCTACTGGAATTTATTGAGGATGTAAATGGTAAAATAGATAAGGGAGAACCAGTTGATGTGGTGTATTTGGACTTTCAGAAGGCTTTCGATAAGGTCCCACATAAAAGATTAGCATGTAAAGTTAAGGCACATGGGATTGGGGGCAAGGCATTGATTTGGATAGAAAACTGGTTGGCAGACAGGAAGCAAAAAGTTGGAATGAACGGGTCTTTTTCTGAGTGGTGGGCAGTGACTAGTGGGATACCACAGGGATCAGCCCTAGGACCCCAGCTATTCACAATATGTATTAATGATCTAGATGAGGGAACTAGATGTAATATCTTCAAATTTGCAGACGACACAAAGCTGGGTGGGCATGTGTGCTGTGAGGAGGATGCCGAGAAACTCCAATATGATTTGGACAGGTTGGGTGTTTGGGCAGATGCATGGCCGATGCAGTATAATGTGGATAAATGCGATGTTATCCACTTTGGTGGCAAAAAAAATGCAGATTATTAGCTGAATGTAAATAGATTGCGAGAAGGGTAAGTGCAACGAGACCTGGGTGTCGTTGTGCACCAGTTGCTAAAGGTAAGCATGCAGGTGCAGCAGGCAAATGGTATGCTGGCCTTCGTAGCGAGAGGGTTCGAGTACAGGAACAAGGATGTCTTGATGCAGCTGTACAGGGCCTTGGTGAGACCACATCTTGAGTACTGTGTGCAGTTTTGGTCATCTTAGTCGAGGAAGGATGTTCTTGCCATGGAGGGAGTGCAGCGAAGGTTCACCAGACTGATACCTGGTATGGCAGGAATGAAGTATGAGGAGAGATTGGGTCGATTGGGCTTATAATCGCTGGAGTTTAGAAGAATGAGAGGGGATCTCACACACAGTATCACACAGAATCCCTACAGTGCAGATAGAGGCCATTTCGGCCCATCGAGCCTGCACCAACACATATCCCAACCGATCCCCGTAACCCCACGTATTTAATCCCCTAACACTAAGGGTCAATTTATCATAGCCAAATCAACATAACCCACACATCTTTGGATTGTGGGAGGAAACCGGAGCACCCAGAGGAAACCCACGCAGACACAGGGAGAATGTGCAAACTCCACACAGACAGTCGCCCGAGGCCAGATTTGAACCCGGGTCCCTGGCGCTGTGAGGCAACAGTGCTAACCACTACGCCACCGTGCTCATTGAAACTTATAAAATTCTAACAGGGCTAGGCAGACTTGATGCAGGAAGGATGTTCCCGATGGCCAGGGAGTCCAGAACCAGGGGTCATAGCCTAAGGATTAGGGGTAAGCCAATTAGGACAGAGATGTCGAGGAATTTCTTCACCCAAAGAATGGTGAACCTGTGGAATTCTCTACCACAGAAGGCAGTTGAGGCCAATTCATTAAATATATTCAAGAAAGAGTTAGATATATTTCTTAAGGCTAAAGGGATCAAGGGATATGGGGAGATGGTAGGGACAGGGTACTGAATTTGGATCATCAGCCATGACCTCATTGAATGGCGGAGCAGGCTCGAGGGGCCGAATGGCCTACTCCTGCTCCTATCTTCTGTGTTTCTATGTTAATATATGTTTGTTGAGCATTAAGGGTAATGGAACGAAGGGAGGTTCGTGGTGTTAAGACACAGATCAGCCATCGTCTAATTGAATGATGGAACAGGCTGGAGGGGCTGAATGGACTCCTCCAGTTGCTCTGTTGCTGTGTAATCCTCCCACCACTGGTGGCGTTGCAGTGATTCATGCTCACGTCCTCTCTCTCTGGCTCTCTCTCTCACTCTTCTGCGCAGGCGCATTGCCACACCCACTATTCCACGCAGGCGCGTTGCCACTATCTTTTTCTCCCACGCAGGCGCAGTACCACTCCCTTGCTGATCCGGGGATGTACAGTGGGTGGGGTTTGCTGTGTGCTGGGCCGGGCGGCGCAGGCCAGTGTGTGATTGACGGTAAGAAACAGGATGGTTGCCCGGGTTACAGGGGCCGCACTCTGTGACAGAGGGAACTCGGCTCCATTCAGCACACGGCCTGACAGTGCGGCTGCTCAGCCCAGAGTTTCGTCCACAGTGAGGGAGGGAGGGGCTTCACAGAGTCACAGCCCCGGTTTCTAACTCGGCAGAGAAACGGAGGGGAGATTCCTGTCAGCGTCAGCACCCAGGGAATGTGCTGAACCGGCTCACAATGCAAGGGCAGGTCCGGGGGTGGAGGGCGCCGTGGGTTCAGGCAGTTTGGACACAAAATGGCGCATTTCCGCCCAGAGCAATGAAACTGGGGGAGTCTCAGGCGGCCGGAATTTACTGTGAGGAAAATCTCCAAAATAAACACATAGACACGGAACTGAGGGTCTGAGGAAAGGGACAACTTCAACACATACTCGGCCTTGATATTTAATTTTTGTAAGCAGAATAAAAGTCTACATTACTTTATTTAACGCTTTCAATATTTTATTCAGTTTCTGCTCTGCCATAATTAGGTCACCCAGTGAATGATGCAGTGATGGTGGAAGGTCAACAGCTGGAAGTAAATGGATTGTAGACTGAGGAACGACAGCAGGTGAACCAGCACCGGATTGTGAGAGCACCAATCAGAGAGAACCCTTCCAATTCAAAGAGCTTCCAGAGATCGACTGGGGAAAAAGGTAAGAGAGAATCCCATTGAATCAGATACACACTGATCCTGGAGATGGACTGGGGAGAAAGGTCAGAGAGAGTCCCATTGACTCAGATACACACTGATCCTGGGGATGGACTGGGAGAAAGGTCAGAGAGAGTCCCATTGACTCAGATACAAACTGGTCCTGTAGACAGGATACAAAGGCTACACAGTAATGCAGGATATGGTGAGAATGAGACTGGGGTAGTTTGACCACCGAGCACAGTTATCCAGCATGTGGCCGTGCAATCTGATGTGAAGTTAGATCAGTTTCTGTGTCTAAACACACAGACAAAGCGAATCCTGTGTGTATATTAGAGTAAAGGAATTTGATCTGAGAGTTAGCTCCAGCCTGTGGCAGAGCCTAGCAGATGGCCACGTGTCTGTTTATTAAGCGGGGCTGAACGCAGACCGACACCATCAGATCTCATTATTGAAATAGCTCAGATCTGGTGACTAATCAAGGAGAAAGATTGAACAGAGGAACTAATAATACTCAATTCATTGAACACAATGCAGAGACAAATCTCAAAGATCTACATGGCCTGTGACCAGCGGGTATGGAATATTGTCTGATAGTGAATGCTGAGCACAGCTTCATTACCTTTGGACATCCCAAAAGTTTATTTCTGGGGACGGTGAAAGACATTAAATGCCGGGTGCATGTTTGCCTCCTGTTTCATTGGCCACAGACACACACACTACAGAAGTAGAACAACAATGGTCAAAGAAAGCAGAGAATGTTTCTCCAGAATCAACGTCAGATACACAGCTAGCATCAGCTTCCCAGTGTATTCTGAAATTATGAGAACCCAACCCAAGTGAAACACAGAATATAGTCTGAAATGGGGATGAGTAAAAATATTAGAAATAAAAGCAGAAAATGCTGGAAGCACTCAGGAGGTCAGGCAGCAACTATGGGGAGAGGAAGGTGGGGTTAATGTTTCAGGTCCTGAACCCGTTTGCAGGAAAAGTCATGGACATGAACTGTTAACCTACCATCCACTCCCCACATACACTGCCTGACCCGTTGAGTGTTTCTAGCATTTTAAGCTTTTATGTCATATTTCCAGCATCTCCAGTATTTTGCTGTTGGTAATATTAGAAGTTGGTTTTGATATTAGAAGTGATGTCCAAAGACAGAAAGAGTACAGTGCCAACATGTTCCCGTAAAGGTCATGGGTGGGATCAACAAGTCCAGGGAATCCTGAATGTCAAGGGATATAAAAGAATGGATTAGGAAAAAAAGGGAGGCTTTTTGCAGTTACAAAGGACTAAAAACAGTGGACACCCTAGAGGAGTATAGAAAGTGCAGGGAGGTACTTATAGGAGAGCGAAGAGGGGGCATGAAAAAGCACTGGCGGGCAAAATAAAGGAAATACCCAAGGTGTTTTATAAGTATATTAAGGGCAGGAGGATAACCAGGGAAAGAGTAGGGCCTATTAGGGACCAAAGTGGCAATCTGTGAGTAGAGGTATTAAATGAATATTTTGCATCTGTGTTCACTATGGAGAAGGACGATGTAGGCATAGAAATCAGGCAGGGGTATTGTGATACACTTGAACAAATCTGAATTGAGAGGGAAGCAGTTTCAGCGGGCTTAATAGTGGATAAATCCCCAGGCCCAGATGAGATGTATCCCATGCTGTTGTGTGAGGCAAGGGACGAGATTGCAGGTGCTCTTGACTCAATTTTTCAGATCCTCTCTGGCCACAGGAGAGGTGCCTGAAGACTGGAGGGCAGCTAACTTAGTACCATTATTCAAGATGGGTAGTAGGGATAAACCTAGTTTAGCCACAGCTGGAATACTGTGTGAAGTTCTAGTAGCAACACTATAGGAATGATGTGATTGCATTGGAGAGGGTGCAGAGGAGATTCACCAGGATGTTACCTGGGCTGGAGCGTTTCAGCTATGAAGAGAGACTAGACAGGCTGGGGTTGCTTTCGTTAGATGAGAGAAGGTTGAGGGGGGACCTGATTGAGGTGTACAAAATTATGAGGGGCATAGAAATGGTCGATAGAAAGGAACATTTCCCCTTTGTAGAAGGTTCTATAACCAGTGGGCATAGTTTCACGGTAAGGTGCAGGCAGTTTAGAGGGGATTTGAGGAAAAACGTTTTCACCCAGAGGGTGGTTGGAATCTGCAACTCACTGCCTGAAAAGGTGATAGAGGCAGGAACCTTCAAAATATTCAAGAAGCATTTAGATGAGCACTTGAAACGCCATAGTATTCAAGGCTACGGACGAAGTGCTGCAAAATGGGATTAGATGGGCTTGATGGCCGGTGCAGACACGATGGCCCGAAGGACCACTTTCTGTGCTGTATAACTTTATGTCTATGTTTCCTCCATTGCACAATATCCGTGAGACTGTCCAGAGTGCAATAAATGCCTGTTACCGCTCTTCTCCCTGGTTCTCCCTTTCTTTCCTCTGCCTCTACCCGCGCCACACTGACCTAAGCCCTCTGCCCATTCTATCACCTGCCTCCCCCTCTCTTTTCTCTTCCTCTACCCCCGCCACACTGACCTACCCCTGTGCCCACTCTTCCCCCTGCCTCCCCCTTTCTTTCCTCTGCCTCTACCCGCGCCACACTGACCTAACCCCTGTGCCCACTCTGCCCCCTGCCTCCCCCTCTCTTTCCTCTGCCTCTAACCCTTGTTCCCGCTGGACGCCCAACCCCTCGGCATGTGAGTGTTTCAGTCTTTCCATGGTAAGTGTCTCCTAGACAGTGCACCCTCCTGATGTGTGGAGATGTTTGAAAAGCATCAACCAGTTGTGTCAGTGGGAGGGATTCTCCTGGGTGAGCAGCACCTGTGGGACAGGTAGAAAGGTAACATTAGTCATTGTCTTCGGTCCCGACAACGAGCTGTGTTCCCTAGGCATCGACTCCGTCCCTCTCCCTGCCCACTGTCTGATTCTGAAGCAGAGCATTCGCAGCCATGCTGTCGTATTTGATCATACGATGAGCTTCTGATCACATATCCACTCCATGACCAAAACTGTCAACTTCCAGCTCCATAACAGCGCCGGTCTCTGACCCTCCTCAGTTCATCTGTTGCTGATACCCTTATCCATTCCTTTGTTACCTCTAAACACCAAGGCTCTTCTGACCGGCCTCAATTTTCCACTCTCCATAAACTTGAACACATCCAAAAATCTGCTCCATGTTCTAACTCGCAACAACTCTTGTTCACCCATCATCCCTGTGCTCGCTGACCTGTATTGGCTCCGGGTCTGGCATTGCATTGATTTTATAATTCTCTTCCTTGATTTCAAACCTCTCCATGGCCGTGCCCCTCCCTATCTCTGTAATTTCTTCCAGTCCTACAACCTTCTGAAATCCCTGCGCTCCTCCCACTCTGACATGTGGCGCACCTCTGATTTCCTTCTCTCCACCATTGGTGGCTGTGCATTTAGCTGCGGAGGCCCTACACTCTGGAATTCCCTCTTTAAACATCTCTACCTCTCTCTGCCCCTTTATGACGCTCCTGAAAACCTACTTTTTGTCACATCAAAGCTCCTTATGGCTGGGTCAGTGGGGTGCTGGGCTGGGTCAGTGGGGTGCAGGCCTGGGTCAGTGGTCTGTGTCTGGGTCAGTGGGGTGTGAGGCTGGGTTAGTGGGGTTTGGGGTCTGGTCAGTGGGGTATGGGGCTGGGTCAGTGGGGTGGCGGGCTGGGTCAGTGGGGTGCAGGGATGGTTCAGTGTGGGTGCGGGGCTGTGTCATTTTGGGTGCAGGGCTGGTTCAATGGGGTGTGGGCCTGGGTCAGTGCTCTATGTCTGGGTCAGTGGGATGTGGGGCTGGGTCAGTGGGGTATGGGGCTGGGTCAGTGGGGTGATGGGCTGGGTCATTGTGGTGCGGGGCAGCGTCAGTGTGGTAGTGGGGCTTGGTCAGTGTGGGTGCGGGGCTGGGTCGTTGTTGCCCTGGGTCAGTGGGGTGTGGGCCTGTGTCAGTGTGGGTGTGGGCTTGGGTCAGTGGGTTGCGAGGCTGGGCCAGTGGGTTGCGGGTCAAGGTTGATGGGGTGATGACCTGGTTCAGTGGGTTGTGGGGCTGGGCCAGTTTGGTGCGGCGCAGGGCCAGTGGTGTATGTAGCTGCGACTGTGGGGTGAGAAATAGCTTCAAAGCCCTGCTCGCTCATCCTCCCTGTGCTTGTGAACCTACATTGGCTCCTGGTTCCCCGAGCGTCTTCCATTTAATACTCCCATCGTTGCTTAAATCCCTTCCTTTCTCTGTAAGCACCTCCAGCCCTACAATCCCCCACCACCAAGTCTCTCTATTCCTGCGACTCTGGCCTCTTGTGGCATTGCACCCTCTCTCCCCCGATCTATGGCAGCTTTGCCTTTAGCTGTTCCGGCTCGATGCTCATCAATTCCCCACCTAAACCTCTCCAGCTCTCTCCTCCTTTAGAACTCTCTGACACTCACTGCTGTGACCAACATTCTGACCCCACCTCCTTCTACCTCCTTTAGTCTCAGCCCATCTTTTGTTGTACTTGGCTTCTGTGAAGCACCTTGCGATGTGTTTCGGTGGAATTGCAAGTTGTTTTTGCCGTGTGTTTATTATAACAGTGTCAGCGTGAGTGACACAGCAGATAACTGAATCTTACAAGGTCTCAAACTTGGTTATAATTTAATGCCGGAGAATAACTTCAACTATAGTTTCGAGAAATTACTGATTTGAGAGTGAATCAATTTTGCATTTCCCCAGTGGGGAAAGGAAAGGAAGCTGACTGAGAGTTTGACTGGACGCACGTGCGAGGGCACACACACAGCGAGAGATGAGCACAAGTGGAGAATATTCACTAAATCAGCATGCAAATCTACGACTTGTATATTTATGGCCATTCCTGAGATTGATAAAGTCTGTGAAAATGTTCCACAAATCAATGCTGTCCATCACCTCACTATTTAAAGTTACATGATTCATTAGTGTTGATATTAGTGAAACAGCGGGAAATGTCCTCACCTCATACAGTGCTCATTAGTCAGGTGCTGACACCATGAGAGATGTGGTCAATATATTCAAATAGAAACACCAACCAGGACACATCTCCATAAACAGACGGACAATGTCACTGCCCATCGAGACCAGAGGATCACACCTAGCTGTATATTGTGTGTGGATATAAATCATATTCTTAAAGTAGGGAATTTAATATCAAAACTCGAAACAAAATTAATAAATACAATAGCACCAGACTGTGTGAAACGGAGTGAAAGTTCATTTAATCCATCAATGATCGCCCCGCTCCATATTTCCCTGCAGAATATTTTCTACCTCAGGAATAAGGCTGTTTTTTTCCTGCACTGTGTGTAAATCTCACCAATGGGCGCTCCCAGTGCGGAGTCTCGGCCGACGGAAGCCCGTCTGGAACTGGGTTGTGGAGATCAGCGGGATTTACTGGATTTCACTGGGCAGCTGTCTGTGTCACACCTGATGTGGAGAGTTGATCGTAACACTCGGGAAATGTTCGAGCCCAGAGCTCACAGCTGGTGTACTGATGGGGGAGGAGCGACTTGAAATCATCTTTAACAAGGCAGTGCTCTGCTTCTCATTTTAATATTTCCATCTAACCCTCCTATTAATATAGTTATTACAGAGCATCATAATCTGGGAACACCTGTCACCACCATGGCTGAAGGTCCAACCAGGGGAGAAGATCCAACATCTTCAACAAGAATGAGATTGGACACAGGTAGGTTCAGAAAATTTATTAAAATATAATTTCTGACCTGACAAAGGGTCCAGATCTCGTGCAAGAACCTCCAGCTCTCACAGCTCGAGGGAACAGGCTAGGGGCTGAGAGAGGCATCACAGTCACAGTTGGAGGGAGCCCCTGAGCACTGGAACTGTCCAATATATGGGGACTGTAAGCTGGATGGAGACAGTGACTCAAAGAGGATCTTCTTCCTGAGCAATAGTTTGAAGCCAGGGAGCAGGAGGTCACCCCGATGGTGAGAGGAGAATGATAGAGATATCTGATTCCAGAGGGAAGAACGTCATTGAATCACTGTGACCTTCTCTGTGAAGGCAAGAAGAGCAGAAAATTGTCCCAGTGAAAACCAAAAATACATTAAAAAAATAATTTTTGGGACATGTGTGTCGCTGGCAAGGCCCTATTTACTGCCGATAACAAGTTGCCATTGAATAGGTGATAATGGCCACCTTCTTGAATCGCTGCAGTTCATGTGGTGAAGGTGAACCCACAGTGCTGATAGGTAGGGAGTTCCAAGGTTTTGATCCAGCGACAATAATGGAGAGGTGATGTGTGTCCAAATTAGGGTTGTATGTGACTTTAAGGAGAACTTGGAAGCGAAGGTGTTCCCATGCAATTGGTGCCCTTGTACTTCTAGGTTTTGGAAGTCGTGGGTATGGGAGGCGCTGTCGAAGATGCATTGCTGACTTACTGGTGGGCATCCTGTAGACAGCAATCTGCAACCACAGTAAGCAAATGGTGGAAGGAGTCCCAATGGATGAGGTGCTGATCAAGCATAATGCTTTGTCCTGGATGGTGTTGAGCATCGTCAATGTTGTTGCAACTGCACTCGTCCAGACGAATGTTGTAGGTGGGGAGAGAATTTGGGGAGTCACGAGGTGAGCCACTCGCCACAGAATACCCAGCCTCTGACCTGCTCCAATAGACACGGGGGATGTATGTGGCTGGTCCAATTCCAGTTTGATTGGTGTGGGGGACTTATTGATGGTTATGTCATTGACTGTCATGGCATATGGCTTTGGTATCTCTCGTTGGAGATAGTCATTGTCTAACACTGGGAACAGTAGCGTAGTGGTAACGTTCCTGGGCTAATAATCACGGGGCTTGGACTAAAAATTCAGTAGACGTGAATTCAAATCCCACCATGACAGCTGGGGACTTAAATAAATCTGCAATAAAAGGCTAGTATCAGCAATGGTAACCATGAAACAGTCGGATTGTCATTAAAAACCCATCTGGTTCATTAATGTATTTTAGGGAAGGAAATCTACCGTCCTTAACTGGTCTGGCCTATATGTGACTCCAGACACACAGCAATGTGGTTGACTCTGAACTGCCCTCTGAAATGGCCTAGCAAGTCGATAAGTTGTAAGTAACTGCTAGGTAACAAAATACCATCACCACACGGACTGCAGCGGTTCAAGAAGGTGGCTTACCACCACCTTCTCAAGGGCAACTAGGGATGGGCAGTAAATGTTGGCCTTGCCAGCGACGCCCAGATCCCATAAAACGAATAAAAAAATACTTGTCGGTTTGAATATTATTTGCCACATATCAGGCCAAAAGTGGATGTTATCCACGTATTGCTGCAAGCAGGCATGGACTGCTTCATTATTGGGGGAATTGTGAATGGAACCGAACACAGCTCATCCATTAGCGAGCAGCCCCAGTTCTAACCTAATGGTGGAGCGAAGGTCACTGATGAAGCTGCTGGGAATAGTTGAGTCTATGGACGCTGGCCTGGTTGGAGCGCTATATTGAGGGAATTTAAAGTCAGGCAATGGAATGTAAAACAAAGCATCAATGTGGTGATCTCTGGCTGTAGGGGTGGGGTGGTTAAAAGTGAATTAGGTTCAAGGCCAGCGGATTAAAAAAAAATCAGGGTTTATGAAAAGTAAAGCAATAATTCAAGGTTTTATCACTGGGGATGAAGGGGGAATCCAGTTTTGGAGGATCGTGTTTTGAGGAGGTATCAAACATTTCCAGTAGTTTCTAAAAATGATGGTGGTAGTGCGAGAAGGTGGACTAGAGGAGGATGTGGGAGCATAGTTGGAATTAAATGTAATGAAGGATTTGGAGCTGAAATAATAGTCAAGATGGGTAAGTGACTGGGCCCAGGGATAACGCACTCCAGGATGTTAAATCAAATAACAGAGGAGGGAGGACAGACTCTCCACAGTTGTTCAATCAGTTTTAGGTACAAGCAACACACTGGAGCACTGACGGAGCCTAAGTAACATCTCTGTTCAACAGTGGAGGAGAGAGGATGAATCGAGTAACTAGAACAGTCTACGGCAGTTATGGGCAGAATGCTCGAGTCCGGAATTAAAGGTTGAATTAGTGAATGTTGAGATACAGGGGGTAATCAGGGAAGGCTAGAATGGACAAGCTGTAGGCAAGATATGTCTGACAAATTTGCACGCTTTTATAAAGAATCTATAGATCGATGGGATGCAGCATCTGCAGCGTATATGTGGTTTGAGAAGGTCTTTGATAATGCGGTTCAGAGCTGTCTGGTATAATAGGCAATGTAGCAGCTTAGATATAAAGTAGATAATGAGTTTAGTTTTCTCCATTTGTGTTCACAGATCCAAACTCTGCAATCACTGAGTTCTTGACAAAGTGCGGCGATTACCAGCTGTTCCAGTTGACGAAATTCTACCGGGACAGACTGGAACAGGTGATTGAAGGAGGGGTGGATGGAGTCAGCTCGTTGTTAACATACGAGTGGCATTTTAGTGGACAAAAACATCGGGTGAGTGGGAGGGGCACAGGATAAGTGTGGATTATTTAAACATCACAGAACTGATAGGATACCAGATCTCTTAATCATAGAATGTTACAGAAGATAAACAGGCCACATAGGAAAGAAACGTTTAAAGCTGTTAATATTCTAAATCTGAAGCAACACAAATGTGAAAATACCCACTGGATCCATCAGTCTATGTAAAAAGGAGAGGGTAACGGGTAGGATATTATACTTCGTGGGCTGAATTCAAAGGGAACCCAGAACTTTAGTAGGTTCTCACAAAGAGAGACAAGAGAAAAGTGGCTGGAGTTTTTGGGAGGGTCATGAGTTGAATGTCCTACAAATTATATAAAGTAAATTGAGGAACAGTGAGATGATTTTAAAAAATCAGCTGAGGGTTAAAGGAAAGATATTTTTACAAAATGCTAAACCAGTGAACAAGTAATGGACACAAACAGCCCCAAAAAACCTATGGGGAGTGTCCGATCAACCGAATAGAATGATCACAATTACATTGATTCAGATACCAGCGATAAATCAACTTGTTGGTTGTATGAAGATCCTTAGGATGTTCAGGCAAATTATACAGCTATAGTTAGTAGAATCACAGAAACTTACAGCGCAGAAGGAGGCCACGTCGTGCCTGTGCTGGCTCTTTGACAGAGCAGCCGAGCTCAGTCCCACATCCCCTCTATTTCACAGAATCACAGAATCACAGAAACCCCACAGTGCAGATAGAGGCCATTTCGGCCCATCGAGCCTGCACCGACACATATCCCACCCAATCCCCACACCAACACATATCCCCATTTAATCCCCCTAACACTAAGGGTCAATTTATCATAGCCAATCAACCTAACCCGCACATCTTTGGACTGTGGGAGGAAACCGGAGCACCCGGAGGAAACCCACGCAAACACGGGGAGAATGTGCAAACTCCACACAGACAGTCACCCGAGGCCGGATTCGAACCCGGGTCCCTGGCGCTGTGAGGCAACAGTGCTAACCACTATGCCACCGTGCTGCCATAATCCTGCAAGTTCCTCATCCAAAAGTACTGTCTAACTCCCTTTAAAACTATTTATGGCATCAGCTTACATCACCTTTTCAGGTCGAGCGTTCCAGATCCCGACATCAGTCTGAGTGAAAACAATTCTCCTCAACCTCCCTCTAGATATTTTGCCAATGATTTTATATCTATGACCTCTGGTTATTCACACACTCGCCAGATGGAATAGTTTTTCTCTATCTATATCAAAACTTCTTATCATCTTGGAAACCTCTATTAGGTCACCTGTTAACCTTCTCTGTTCCAAAGAGAACAGTGCTAACTTTCCCGATCTAATAATAGTACATCCTTCAAGTCTGTGAATACCAACCAATCATGGCATGTTCTCAGTGCAGGATACCAAAGAATTACTGAAAGTGACCCTATTTATAGATCTAGATCAGAGATGTCAAACAGACTGTCCGCAGAGCAGTTCCATCAGCCCATGTAACTAAAGTCCCTCATCCCTGGTACTATTATAGTGAATCTCCTCTGCACCCTGTCCAAGGCTTTGACAGTGTATAACGTGTGGTGCCCAGCATTAGGCACAATACTCCAGCTGAGAACTAACCACTGATTTATAAATGTTTAGCATAATGTCCTTTCTTTTGTACTCTATGTCTCTATTTATAAAACCAGGAATCCCATCTGTTTTTTAACAGCCTTCTCAACTGATTCTGCCAACTTCAAATAATTCTCTACATACACCCTGATGTCCCTGTTCCTTCAACCATTTTAAAATTGTACAGTTTAGTTTGTATTGCCTCCCCTCATTCTTTTGTCCAAACATAGAGTCAAAGAGTTATACAGCACAGAAAGAGGCCCTTCGGCCCATCGTGTCTGTGCCGGCCATCAAATCCTATCTATTCTAACCCCATTTTCCCGAACTTAGTTCGTAGTCTTGTATGCTACAGCGTTTCTAGTGCTCATCTAAATGCTTCTTGAGTGTTGAGGGTTCCTGCCTCTACCACCCTTTCAGACAGTGAGTTCCAGATTCCAACCAGCCTCTTGGTGAAAACGTTTTTCCTCGAATCCCCTATAAACCTCCTGCCCTTTACCTTGAAACTATGCACCTGGTTATTGACCCCTCTACTAAGGGGAAATGTTCCTTTCTATCTACCCTATCTATGCCCCTCATAATTTTGTACACCTCAGATCCCTCCTCAGCCTTCTCTGCTCTATGGAAAACAACCTCAGCCTGTCCAGTCTCTCTTCATAGCTGAAACGGTCCCGCCCAGGTAACATCCTGGTGAATCTCCTCTGCACCCTCTCTAATGCAATCACATCCTTCCTATAGTGTGGTGACCAGAACTGCACACAGTACTCCAGCTGTGTCCAAAATAGCGTTTTGTACAGCTCCATCATAACCTCCCTGCTCTTACCTTCATTAGCTGAGGCATAGAATATATGTATCCCATATGCCTTTTTTAACCACCTTATCTACCTGTCCTGCTGCCTTCAGGGATCTATGTACATGCACACCAAGGTCCCTCTGATCCTCTGTCCTTCCTAGGGCCCTACCATTCATTGTGTATTCCCTTGCCTTGTTAGTCCTCCCAAAATGCATCACCTCACACCTTTCAGGGTTCAATTCCATTTGCCACTGTTCTGCCCATCTGACCAACCCATCTATATCGTCCTGTAGCCTGAGGCTTCCCTCCTCACTATTTACCACACTCCACCAATTTTCATGTCATCTGCGAACTTACGGATGATAGCTCCTACATTCATATCTAAACCATTAACGTAAACTGCCAGCAGCAACGGACCCAGCACAGATCCCTGTGGTACACCACTGGACACAGGCTTCCAGTCAGAAAAGGAACCTTTGACCATCACCCTCTGCCTCCTGCCACTAAGCCAATTTTGGATCCAATGTGCCAACTTGCCCTTAATCCCATGGGCTCTTACCGTCTTGACCAGTCTCCCATGCGGGACCTTGTCAAAAGTCTTTCTAAAGTCCATGTAGACTACATCAACTGCACTACCCTCATCCACAAACCTAGTCACCTCCTCGAAAAATTCAATCAAATTGGTGAGACATCATCTCCCCCTGACAAATCCATGCTGACTATCCTTGATTAATCCTTGCCTCTCCAAGTGGAGACTATTTCTGTCCCTCACAATTTTTTCCAATAATTTCACTACCATTGATGTTAGGCTCACTGGCCTGTAATTCACTGGTTTATCCCTGCTATCCTTCTTGAATAATTGTACTATGTTAACTGTCCTCCAGTCCTCTGGCACCTCCACTCTGGCCAGAGAGGATCTGAAAATTTATGTCAGAGCCCCTGCATCTCGCCCCTTGCCTCACACAGTAGCCTGGGATACATCTCATCTGAGCCTGGGGATTTATCCACTATTATGTCCGCTAAAACCGCTAGTACCTCCTCCCCCTCGATGCTAATTTGTTCAAGTATATCACAATCCCCCTGCCTGATTTCTATGCTTACATCGTCCTTCTCCATAGTGAACACAGATGCAAAATATTCATTTAAAACCTCACCTACATCGTCCGGCTCCACACACAGTTTGCCACTTTGGTCCCTAATGGGCACTACTCTTTCCCTGGTTATCGTCTTTCCCTTAATATACTTATGCAACACCTTGGGATTTTCCATTATTTTGCCTGCTCATGATTTTTCATGCCCCTTCTTCGCTCTCCTAATTTCTTTTTTAAGTACCCCCTGCGATTTCTATACTCCTCTAGGGCTTCCACTGTTTTTAGTCCTTTGCAGCTGACAAAAGCCTCCCTTTTTTTCCTAATTCATTCATGTATATCCCTTGACATCCAGGGTTCCCTGGACTTGATCCCACGCTTGATCTTTATGGGAACATTTTGCCATTGTAATCTCTCTATTGCCTTTCTGAATGATCCCCACTGCTCTGCTATGGATTTTCCTACAAGTAGCTGATCTCAGTGCACTTTGGCCAGATCCTGCCTTGTATTAAAATCGGCCTTCCCCCAATTTAGAACCTTTATTTCCGGTCTACCTTTGTCCTTTTCCATGACTACCTTAAATCTCACCGAATTATGGTCCCTGTTACCAAAATGCTCACCTACTGACACTTCTACCACTTGCCCGGCTACATTTCCTAGAATTAGGCCCAGTACCGCCCCCTCTCTTGTTGGACCTTCTACATGCTGGCTCAAAAAGCTCTTCTGGATGCACTTTAAGAATTCTGCCTCCTCTAATCCTTTCACACTCTGACTATCCCAGTTAATATTGGGGAAGTTGAAATCCCCTACTATTAATAGTACAGGAAACTTTCGATTAACTAGAAATGTAAGTTAACTGGCAAAATTCAGGAGTAGGTTCAGGTAACTTTTATTACTTTTATTACTTATTTACTCCATTTGTTGCTGTGCAAGGTTGTAGCTGCAGATGTTGCTAAGCTACAGAGACGCTTGCAACTTGTGCCGATTGTTCTGAAGCTGTTGCTAAGCAACAGGCTTTGTTGCTTTATACGGAGCTCTGAGCTCCGTATCTTTTGCTATAGCGTTCGGTTTTCAGGAATTGTTGATGAACCGGCACCATGTCGGTCCCGTCCGTGCCGGATAACAAAAAGTTTCCTGTATATCAATTCACACTACCCTTCCATGTGTCTGCCCATTTCACCAGTCTCTCTTTGCCCTCCTGAAGTCTGCTATTATCTTTCTCACTATTTAATACCTTTCTGAGTTTCACGCAATCTGCATTTTTTTCAATTATGCTCTGTATCCCCAAGTGCAGGTCATTAACATATATCGAAAAGAGCAGTCGTCCTAATACTGAGTCCTGTGGGGCAACACTGCACTCTTTCCTCTCGTCTGAAAAACAGCCATTCACAACTGCTCTCAGTTTCCTTTCCCTTAGACAATGTTATATCAACGCTGCCACTGCCCATTTAATCCCATGGGCTTCTAATTTGCTAACATGTCTAATACGTGGCACTTGGTCAAACCCCTTTTTGAAAGTCCATATACACAACATCAACCGCACAACCCTTGTCAACCGTTAATTCATCAAACAAATCAATCAATTTATTCAACCAAGATATGCCTTTAATAAATCCATGCTGGCTGCAATTTATTAACCTATGTTTTTCCAAGTGAATATTTTGTCCTGGGTTATTGTCTAAAAGTTTCTCCACTGTCGACGTTAGGCTGACTGACCTATATTTGTTGGGTTCATTCCTCTCCCCTTTATTGAACAGGGGTGTAACATTTGCAACTCTCCACTCTGCTGGCACCCTCACAAGTCCAAGGAGTATTGGAAGAATTTGGCTCAAGCCACCTCAGATTAGCTGCAGTTCCTGAGAAGCAGTAAATGTTTTGTCTGCGAACATTAATATCTGGTTCTGCAAAAATGCTGCTGACCAGCATCATTCGTTGGGAGGGAAGAACATAATTCACACATTTCAAACAAACTAGCGAAGTTAGCATCAAAAGGATAACCAACTGGTAACGAATATTCACTTAAAGTAAGTTAAATCCCCTGATCCTGCTTTTGAATGGAATCAGCAGCATTGAATTCAATAAACTGGCTGAATATGGGGTGATAGTCTTTGCCAGTATCATGAAATGGGCTCATAGTGAATCAGCGCCCATTTTACATCGCGCCTGATTTTCCCTCCTGTTGCAGAGTCAGTGTCAGGCTGGACTCAGCAGCAACAAGCAAAGTGTCTGTGTTCAAATTGCTGAGGATGGTCGGTGATTCTACACATTGTTCTGAATTTAGAGATAGATATTTGAAATAAAACAGCACACCGGTGTGGGAGGGGGAGAATTGTGAGAGTGCACAGAACCAAAAGCGGGCTCTGTACCCGGTGGGAAACCAACACCGCCTTGTTTAAATCCGCCTGCTCCACGCAGGCAGTCCTCTCGCCCAAGTGCTGTAAGAGGACAATCTGCCCCAGTTCATTCTCACTGCAGGCTCGTCACTCCACTCATTATTCATTATTATTCTCTACAGAAAGTCACTGAGCTGGTGGAGCAGGGAAACCGGGCGGACAGTTCCAAACTTCTCCTAAATCTGGTGATGGGGAAAGGCTCTTGGGCCCAAAGGAAAATGTGGGAATCCTTTGTGAAAATGCGCCATGGGGTACCAAAGCTGGACAAAATATTGATAGAAATACAGGAACCTGGTACAGTGAATTCAATTTCACATCTAAAATTACATATTTCACTAAAGTAGTGCACAGATTTGCTTTCATGAAAACTAATTTATTTAAACAGGTTTCATTCGATTTAATGGCATGAAAGCCACAGAATGTTTATCAGAAGTTCCCAGTCAGCTGAAAGGTAAGTGATGGGGTGAAGATTTCAAACAGATTATTTCGTTTCTGATTATCAAAGGCTTTAATTTTGATCATTGGTTTCGAGATTTCTAGAATCTGGGGTGTAAAGGTCAAGAGCTGGGCAAACAGAATTCAACTTCAATTTCACTTGTCACTGATTCTGAAATGTGTCCTTGAAATGTGTGGGATGAAGTTACCATTAACACCAGGTGTGGGATTATCTTTAAATATTCATTGCAAACTGCCGGCGTGACATCGGCCTTCTCCGATTTCTCTGCTCCCTTCACTCACTCCAACCTACCTTCCTCTGAACATGCAGCATTCCATTCTCTCAGACCCAACCCTAACATTATAATTAAACCTGCTGATAAGGGTGGGGCTGATGTTGTTTGCTGGACCGACCTCGACCGTGCGGAAGCTGAAGGCCAACTCTCTGACACCTCCTCCTACCTCCGCCTGGACCATAACCCCACTACTGAACATCAAGCCATCATTTCCAAGACTGTCACTGACATCATCTCCTCTGGAGATCTTCCCTCCACGGCCGCCAACCTCATAGTTCCCCAACCCCGCACAGCCCGCTTCTACGTCCTCCCCATGATCCACAAACCACACTGCCCTGGTAGACCCATCGTTTCAGACTGATCTTGCCTCACGGAACATATTTCTTCCTATCTCGACTCTAGTTTTCTCCCCTTGTCCAGTCTCTTCCCACCTACATCCGCAACTCTTCTGACACCATCTGACACTTTTACCGTTTCCTCACCCCAACCGCCTCCTTTTCACTATGGGTGTCGAATCCCTCTACACCTCCATCCCTCACCAGGATTGCCTGAGGGCGCTCTGCTTCTTCCTTGATCAAAGGCCCAACCAGTCTCCGTCCACCACCACCCTCCTTCACCTAGCTGAAGTTGTTCTCACCTTGAACAACATCTCCTTTGACTCCACTAACTTCTTCCAAATTAAAAGTGTTTCTTTGGGAACCCGCATGGGTCCTAGCTATGCCTGCTTTTTTGTGGGATATATGGAACATTCCTTGTTCCAGTCCTACTCGGGACCCCTTCCATACTAGTGCTCCTGACATGTCTTCCTTTCTCCTAACTGTGGATTCCCCTCTACCATGGTTGACACGGCCCTTGACCGTGCCTATTCCATCTCCCGCACTTCTGCCCTCAAACCTTCCCCTCCCTTCCGGAACCAAGATAGAGTTCCCCTTGTCCTCACCATTCACCCCACCAGCCTCCACATACAACGGATCATTTTCCGCCACCTCCAGCATGATCCCATGACCAAACACATCATCCCCTCACCTCCCCTTTCAGCATTCCGAAGGGACTGCTCCCTCCGCGACACCCTGGTCCACTCCTCTCTCATCACCAACATACCTTCCGCTTCCCACGGCACCTTCCCATGCAAGCGCAGGTGATGTAACACCTGACCTTTTTCCTCCACCTTTCACACTGTGCAGGGCCCCATACACTCCTTCCAGATGAAACAGCGATTTAATTATACTTCTTGCAATTTAGTACACTGTATTCGCTGCTCCCAATGCAGTCTCCTCTACATTGGGGAGGGCAAACGCAGATTGGGTGACTGCTTTGTGGAAGACCTCCGTTCAGTCCGTAAGGGTGACCCTGTGCTTCTGATCGCCTGTCACTTTAATTCTCCTCTCCGGTCCCACTCTGACCTCTTTGTCCTCAGCCTCTTACACTGTTGCTAGCAAGCTCAACGTAAGCTAGAGGAACAGCACCTCATCTTTCGATTAGGCACTGTACAGCCTTCTGGACTCAACATCACAGAATCACAGAAACCCCACAGTGCAGATAGAGGCCATTTCGGCCCATCGAGCCTGCACCAACACATATCCCACCCGATCCCCGTAACCCCTACACCAACACACATCCCACCCTATCCACGTAACCCCACGTATTTAATCCCCCTAACACTAAGGGTCAATTTATCATAGCCAATCAACCTAACTCGCACATCTTTGGACTGTGGGAGGAAACCGGAGCACCCGGAGGAAACCCACGCAAACACGGGGAGAATGTGCAAACTCCACACAGACAGTCGCCCGAGGCCGGATTCGAACCCGGGTCCTTGGCGCTGTGAGGCAACAGTGCTAACCACTATGCCACCTCTGCCCCATCATTTTTTTCTCTCTTTAACATGACAGCGGTTGATGATTCTGCCATTGCCATTTACACTTCATCTAGAGTCCTCTTTCGTTTCTTAACTTGTCCCAGTACAATCTCTTTTTACCTTGCATCATCATCCCTTTTGTCTCTTAATCTCTCCTACCTTCCATTCTATCACAGACCTTCCCTTTTGTTCTTTCATCCCCTCCCCCCACTCCCTGCCTCCCAAACTTCGAAGCTGGAGCTTTCATGATTTGGAAAACACTTGTGACATCCGAGTGGTAAGGTCAGAAACTGAGAGAAGCGAGATCTTAGGAAGAAAACCCAACTGTTTATTTACACGGTATAGCAGAAAGACATAGCTCTTACCAGCTGGAAGCCAGGCACCCAATTCTTACTGCGCAAGCCAAGATGGAGGATGAATCTCTGAGTCATACCCATAATGGGATGCCACATTACCGTGTTAACTGGTGTACCAGGACATTGAATACATGACCCATTACCTTAAACACTGGTGAATGTGAACCCTTAATATTTGGCTCCATCTGGTGGATAACTTAAACATTACATCCCAGATTACTATATCCCTCCCCTCTTAAGTTGAACATTAATTTCTTAACAACATTCTTAAAAAGTCCCATAAGGAAACTCCTTTAATGATAGTCAATACTGAACGAATCTAACAGGTCGTTATCAATCTCTCTGGCGGCTTGTGAGTCATTGGTGAACGTCTTACAGCCGAGTCACTACTTGGTTGTGGTAGAGCCACCTGCTGCTCCTGAGCAGTACTCAGAGTATCTGACTCTGCTACGATGGTTCCTTCTTGTCGAAGGGATCCAGGTGGAACTCACTCTGTTCGTGGCGGTGGTACCACCGATGCATTTGGATAACTGGGGGCCAACATGTCCTCCAACATCTCCTCTGGAACCTCCATTTCGATTTCCCCTTGTCTGGTCAGTATCTGATCTACATGTCTGTGTACTACCTGACCAGTTCCCACCATGACCGTATATGATACTGGACCGGTCATTGAGTCTATGATGCCAGGAATCCATTTTGGACCATAACTGAACTTCCTCGTAAGGACTGCAGTTCCCTCTCCCAAACTGCGGCTCTTTGTCCTTCTGACATGGTTCTCCTTTTGTTTTATTTGTCCATTTTCCACCTTCCTTTTTAGATCTGGTTGAACAAGGTCAAGAGTGGAGCGTAGTCGACGTCCTAACAACAGCTCAGCAGGAGAGAGTTCTGTGGTAGATTGAGGTGTCATTCTGTAGCTGAACAGAACTCGTGAAACCATGGCTGCCAAACTCCCTGCCGCACTTTTTTTCATCATCTCCTTAAATGTTTGTACGGCTCTATTCACAAGTCCATTTGGAGACGGATGATATGGAGCTGAGGTCACGTGTACTATGCCATTGTTTCTCATGAACTCTTTTGTTTCTGTACTCACAAAACACGTGGCATTGTCACTTACTACGATCTCCAGTAGCCCTTTATTACTAAAACTCCTACGCAGGCAGTCTACAGTAACAGTAGGTGAAGCAGAATTTACAGGATAAACATCCATCCATTTGGAATGGGCATCCATGATTATGAGGAACATCTTTCCCATGAATGGACCCGCATAATCAACATGTAATCTTCTCCATGGTTTATCCGGCCACTCCCAGGGGTGGAGAGGAGCCGCTGCTGGTGCCTTCCTGTGTAATTGACAAGTGCTGCATGTCTTGACTAGATTTTCTCTCTCCTCATCTAGCTTCGGCCACCACAAGTAACTCCTTGCCAAGGCTTTCTTACGCGAAACTCCAGGATGTCACTGATGTAGTTGCCCTAGGATAGACTGTGGTGCCGGCTGTGGAATAATCACACGTGCTCCCCACAACACGCAACCATCCTGCACACCCAGCTATGTCTTCATGACACTGTAAGGTGTGAAATCATTCCTTTCTGGATGCTGTGGCCAGCCCCTCATCACATATTCTCGGACTCTAGACAGTGCTGGATCTTTACCGGTCCATGTCCTTACTTGTTCTGCGGTCACAATTGCCGTGTCTGTGTCCTCCAACATCATAACTCTGTCCTCTGGAGCTGCATAGATAGGTGTACATGGCAGCGGAAGACAGCTCATGGCATCTGCGTTCCCATGGTACTGGCCCACCTTGCAAATGATGACATACTCTTATGCCCTCAACGTCACTGCCCACCTCTGGATCCGTGGTGACACCATCTGTGGTACTCGGTTAATTTCATTAAAAAGAGATAGAAGAGGTTTATGATCAGTGCATATGGTGAATTTCCTGCCATATATGTACTTGTAAAACCTCCGTAACACAAACATTACTGCTAACCCCTCTTTATCTAACTGGGAAGAGTTTTTTTCCGCCGGTGTCAGAGTTCGAGACATAAACCCTATTGGTCTTTCTGTTCCATCTTCCCAGCTGTGTGGAAGAACCGCCCCTTCCCCGTAAGGTGAAGCATCACAAGACAGAATTATGTCTTTCTCTGCATTGTAGTGAACCAGCACATCCGAGGACAGCATCAGTTTCTTGGACTGTTCAAATGAAACCCTCTGTTCCTCTTCCCACTGCCACTGTGTCTCCTTGCGCAGAAGTTTGTGAAGAGCTGCTAACACTGTTGCCAAGTTTGGTAAAAATCTGTTAAAATAGTTTGGCAGTCCCAGGTAAGCTTTTAACTCAGTCACATTGGTAGGAGCTGGGGCCTCCTGCAGTGCTTCTACCTTCTCCTTGATTGGATGGAGCCCGGTGGTGTCCACTCTGTGTCTCAGGAACACAGCCTCATTCCCCAGGAAAGTGCACTTGCTCCTCTTGAGCAGTAACCCAGCCTTATCCAATCTTTGGAGTACCTCTCTCAGAGTGCTCAGATGCTCCTGGTCGGTTCTTCACGTCACCAGAATGTTATCCAGATAGATTGAAACATGTGGGATCCCTTGCAGTACACCCTCGATAGTCCTCTGGAAAATAGCTGGAGTGGATGAGGCACCGAATGGTAAGAGGTTATAGGTAAACAAACGCTTGTGTGTATTTATGGTTACATACTTCTTGGATTCCTCATCTAGTGTAATCTGCAAGTATGCATGACTCATATCCAGCTTCGTGAATTTCTTCCCTCCAGCCAGGTTTGCAAAGAGATCCTCTGTTTTGGGAATAAGGATACTGTTCTAGTTTAGACACCCTATTTACTGTCAATTTATAATCTCCGCAGAGTCTTACCGAATTGTCCGGTTTTATACAGTTACAATGGGAGCTGCCCATTCTGAACATTTAACGGGTTCCAAAATGCTCTCTCTCAAAAGACGGTCAAGCTCAGCCTCTACCTTCGGTTTCATGGCATACGGCACAGGTCGTTGTTTAAAAAACCTTTGCAGCGCCTTCTTGTCTACCTAAATGTTATCTGGGGGGCCATTAAATGTGCCAAGTTCTTCCTTGAACACGTTCTCCTGTTCAGTCAACACTTCTTGCAAAGACAACTGTTTGCCTCCCTCTATTTGATTTATTGCTCCCTAATCTAATTTAAGTTCTTGTATCCAGCCCCTACCTAAAAGCTTTGGCCCGGAACCTGATACTACAACTACGGGTAGCTGTTCCACTGTGTCCCTGTGTTGCAGTTACAGTAGCTGTACCCAATGTCCCCACTCGTTCACCGGTATATGTTTTAAGCTGCATAGAGCAAGACTTTAACTCTGGAACTTTTGCATGGTTCCTCAACTTTGAGTACTCCTCCCTGTTCATTATGGTTACATCGCATCCTGTATCCACTTCAAAGTTGACCATAGAGTCATTTACTGTCAGTTGCAAAGTTATAGGTTCCACTTTTGGAATGTTCTCTACCAACATGTCGTCTTCTTTCTCAGCTTCTCCGCTGATGTGATGTGCTCCCTGTTTTTACACTTCTCTTCCTAGGTTTTGCGTTCCTCCCCCTTTTGGTTTGCATTCCTCCACGGTTGCTTTTGCCCTGCATGCACGTTTTATGTGCCCTTTTTCCCCACACTTGTGGCACTTTTCCTCCAGAAATCTGCATTCCCTCGCCAGGTGATCGCCATTGCATCGAAAACATGCCTTTACATGCTCACGTTGTGGTTTCTGACGCATGTTTAGCTTGTGCGCAATAACCTGACCTGCAACTTGCTTTGTAATAGAGCAGTCTGAACCTTGTATTTCTTTTACATCTCGGTTCGCTGTCTCTATGGCTTGAGCAAGTTCCAACGCTTTTTCATACGTAAGCCCAGTCTCAGACAATAATCTCCACTGTATTCGATCATCCATTATCCCGCAAAATAGCCTATCTCTCAGCATGTCATTCAGGTTGTTGCCGAAACTGCAATTGTGTGCCAATTTTCGCAACACCGCTACATAATCCAATACAGTCTCTCCCGGTTTTCTGTTCCATGAATTAAATTTGAAACACTGTACAATCTCACTCGGTCTGGGATTGAAATCGTCCATCAGGAAGGCCACTAAGTTAGCAAATGATCTGTCTCCAGGCTTTTCAGGACTGCATAATTTTCTCATTAAACTATACGTCTGACTCCCCACGGAAGTGAGCAAAATAGCTCTCCTTTTTCCAACATCATTTATCTCATTTGCTTCAAAGAAATGCATCAACACCTCGCAGTATTCATCCCAGCTCTGCATCTGAACATCAAAAGCAGAGATCTTTCCTACCGTAGCAGCCGTGATCCGTTATTCAGTGTTCCTTTTCCTTTTTTTTTCTTCATCAAGATATGATCTGTTTATCCTCGTCGCCAATATGTGATATCCGAGTGGTAAGGTCAGAAACTGTGAGAAGCAAGATCTTAGGAACAAAACCCAACTGTTTATTTACACGGTGTAGCAGAGAGACATAGCTCTTACCAACTGGAAGCCAGGCACACAATTCTTACTGCACGAGCCAAGATGGAGGATGAACCTCTGAGTCATACCCATAATGCAATGCCACATTACCGTGTTAACTGGTGTATCGGACATTGAATACATGTCCCATTACCTTAAATACTTGTGAATGTGAACCCTTAATATTTGGCTCCATCTGGTGGATAACTTAAACATTACATCCCATATTGCTATACCACTTTTGCGCTTTTTGCAGATTGGAAGTGTTTGGAGTAAACTCTCTATCCACTGTTACCTCCTTGGACCAACCTCTCTCACCATTAACAGATCGCTTCCGTCATCTCAACTTCAGCTGCCATCTATTCCAGCAGCATCGGTACCCTTGAAAAAAGCTCGCCTTGGTCCTCAGCATCCCATCACAATCAGCCCCAACACCAGCAGTACCAGGCACACCAGCATCACAAACAACAACGCCAACCTGCTCCGCAATAACCCGATGCTGCACAGGACAGAGGGCATCAGCACCCGAGCACATAGATGCCAGGGATGGACTCGCCATGGCCAGATTTACTGCACTTCACACTGTACACCATGGCTACCACACGATGCACCAGGTTGGCACCACCACACACCAGCACCATTAAACATCTCTACAATGCCCAAGCCATTCCACTCACACTCGTCAACCTTGTGGGGGATACAATTATGTCTCACCATTCACTGCAACTCACTAAGCCAATTCCAAAAGTGCACACAATTCTGTCCAAGAACGCAATGTGTTAAAAATAAAGATTTCAATGTTTCACTGCACATCAACACAAACTTCACATGAATATTGGCTAAAGCACACAAGTGGCTACCCTTGTGAGTTCTTATTTGGGATGATTGCAGTAGGTTGAGGTTGTGTGTGAGGGGTGGCTAGTGAGATGTAGAGAGGGACGGGGGAGGTGCAAACTAAGTTGGTGTGAGTAAGGATTAGCAGGAGTAGGAATGGGAAGGCAGATGGCTGGGGATGGGATGAGCAGCACAGCAGGATGAGGTTGAGTGTGTGTTGCAGTTAATTTTTGTTATCTACTGAGATCATTGAAAGGTTTGTGCCACTGCAGCCTGGTCCGCCGGACGACACACCTGCTTGTGCCCCACTGTGCAATTTGCAATCAGGGTGCATTGGTCTCCAGGGGAGGTGTCTTCCGCACATTGGAAAAGAAGAGAACCTCCCTGCGAGCTGTGAATCCCTCCATAAGTATATGGAGGGAGTCATGAGGGCCTGTGTGCAGCCGTGCTCCTCTGTGCAGAGGTTGTCAGTGGTTGAAGCAACTCAATGCTGTAGAACACTGACAGCACAAATGCCTAAATCAATTTGGACATCACCCCTTCACAGAATCCGGCTCATGGCACGTCACCAAATGACATCATCAGACCTACTTCCGTGAAATTGGCCTGGAACCTCGCAGGGCGGGACTTAACAAGCCCCCTCAACGGAAAATTCTTATCACACAGTGGGATGGAGCCAGGGACGGTGTCGCCGTCCGTCACCAAGCTCGGTCGCTCTTACCCTGCCTCAGGTGGCGAAATCGTGGCCTTTGTGTCTGTATTGCGTGCTCGTTTCCCTATCCTAGTGCTCCTAATGAGGTCTTTCCCCAGTGGCTACAGCTTATGTGCTGGAATGCTGCTGAATGACCATTGTTGACACTCCGATGGCTGTGATGGGGGAACTCGAGCAGCTCTCTGCCTAGAATGGCTGTCTGCAGACTGTGGCATCTTGACGTGGGCCCAGGTGGCTGTGTAGCACTAACAGGAGCCCTGCTGGACTGGTTGCCGGGGGAGCAGACACGCTGTCCCCCCTCAGAGAGGACAGCAGCTGCCTCTCCCAAGGAGTCAAAGCCATCCTCATGGGACTGTGCCTCAGCACTCCTAGCAGCAATGTCAGATGCCATGGAAAATGCCAGCAGAAGCTCCATCGTGGTGGGTGCCACTGGTGTGCTGATGGAGCTGATCACTCGCCCATATTGCACAGAGTGGGCTCCATGCCTTTTCAAAGCCTTGACACAAGTTGGAGCGCACTGGCAGGCTGCCCTGTGCACTGAGCATTTCCTGGTATCTGTCTATCAGCTTTCTTCGGTAGGCGGGTCCATCGAACTCAGTATCTGAGTCCACTGCAGCAAAGCTAGAATTGGATCTCGCCCTCCAGTGAGCACCTGTCCAACCCTCCATCCCCATCTCCTGCACATTCACCATGTGAGGACCCCTTATCCAACCTAGCCTCTAAAGTACATGTGGTGCCAGTATCTGATCAGCTGCTTGCGATGGTTTGCTCGAGTAATGTTACATCTCCAGGAAGAGTGGCCTCCTGTTCTTCTACTGGCAGAAGGATGTCAACATCTTCAGCAGCTGAACTGAAAGAGACAGCCAATTGATACCTTTTAGTTTATGTTGGAACACAGAGAGAGAGAGAGATTTCTGGTGAAAGCACCTGCAGTTTGTCGTGCACAGTGTCAGGGTGAAATAGAAGTAAGAAGCGAAAAATAGGAAAAGGTGCGAGAACATCTGCAACGTTTCCTCCGGTGATGCCAGCCACCACGGACATGGCTCTGTCCCTGCTGGTGATGGTCAGTACATATTCTCTGCGGTGGGAGCGTGAGTGCAGACAGGCTCGACCTCTTCTGGTGACAGCTTCCTGTCTCAAGTCCACTTGCGCTTCTGCAAGAAGGGAATGTGTTTGTAACATTCTTGTGAGGTGTTGGAAAATGCGCAAGTCATTGTCGAAAAGCTGGTATGCAGCATGTGGGATGTTAGATTTGGGGTGTGTGACTTTGAGGGAAAGGATATATAGTGAAGTGTGGTGTCGTGTTTGTGGGGGCTGTAGAGAAATAGATAGGGGAGTATTAAGAGTGTAGTGAGGCTGGAGGTGGGGGAGGTGTGAGCAGAGAGTAAGAGAGCGTGTTCGTACCTTGACGACTCCAATGGAGTCATTACGGAAAAGCAGCCATTGTCCTGGGAGCTAAGCCTCCAGCACTGCTAAAATTATAAGGGAGGTTTATACAATTATGAGGGACTTATATGGTGTGGATGTGAAGCACCTGTTTCGCTAGAAGAAAGGTCAACAACCAGGGGGCTGAGATTTATAGTAATTGGTAGAAGGATTAGAGGGGAGTTGAGTACTTTTTTCACCCATAGCGTGCTGGGGGTCTGGAACTCACTGCCTGAAAGTGTAGAAGAGGCAGAAACCCTCATTGCATTTAAAAAGTACTTGGATGTGCAATTGATGTACCATGAACTGCAAGGCTACAGACCAAGAGCTTGAAAGTGGGATTAGCCCGGATAGCTCTTCATCGACCGGCACACGGACGATGAGCCGAATGGCCGATTTCTGTGCTGTAAACTTCTATGATTCTCTGATTCCTTGACTTGCTCGGCCGCCTCTTCACACTGTGGATGGAGTTGATGACTGGAGGGTTTCTTGCCCACTAGTGGACAGAGTATGTCCCTCCCCTTGTCCACTGTCTCTATCAGGGCCTCAAGTGCATTAAGGGTTCAGTCTAAGAACATAAGAAAAGGGAAGAGGAGTAGGCCATTTGGTCCTTCGAGCATGTTCCGCCATTCAATACGATCATGGCTGATCTTCTACCTTCTGTCCACTTTCCTGCGCTATCTCCACACCCCTTGATTCCTTAATATCCAAAAATCTATCGATCCCTGTCGTGAATATATTCAACGACTGACCCTCGACGGCCTTCCAAGTTAGAGAATTCCGAAGCTTCACTGCCCTCCCACTGAATAAATTTCTTCTCATTTCAGTCCTATATAAGAACATAAGAAATAGGAGCAGGAGTAGGCCATTCGTCCCTTCGGGCCATGCTCCGCCATTCAATGAGATCATGGCTGATCTTCTGCCTCAATTCCATTCACCGGCCCTATTGCCATATCCCTTGATGGCCTTACTAGTCAGAAATCTATCGACTTCTGTTTTGAATGTACCCAATGACTGAGCCTCCACAGCCCTCTGGGTTAGAGAATACCAAAGATTCACCACCCTCTGTGTGAAGAAATTTCTTCTCATCTCAGTCCTGAATTGTCTAACCTTTATCCTGACGCTGTGGCCACTGGTTCTTGACTCCCGAGCCAAGGGATACATTCTCCCAACATCCACCCTATCAAGCCCTATAATAATTTTGTATGCTTCAATGAGATCCCCTCTCATTCTTCTGAATTCAAGAGAATATAGGCCTAGTTTACTCTATCTCTTCTCGTACGACAGCCCGCCATCCCAGGAATCAATCTCGTGAACCTTCGTTGCACTCTCTCTATGGCAAGTATATCCTTCCTTAGGTAAGTTGACCAAAATTATACACAGTACTTCAGGTGTGGTCCTATATAATTGGAGTAAGACTTCTTTACTCCTATACTCAAATCCTCTTGCAATGAAGGTCAGCATACCATTTGTCGTCCTAATGGCTTGCTGCACCTACACATTCGCTTTCAGTGACTCATGTACAAGGACACAAAGGTCCCTTTGAGAATCTGCATTCCCCAATCTTTCACCATTTAGGAAATACTCTGCTTTTCTGTTTTTCTACCAAAGTGGATAACTTCACATTTATCCACGTTATATTCCATCTGCCATGTTCTCACCCACTCATTGAGCCTGTCGCAATCCCCTTGAAGCCTCTTCACATCCTCCTCACAACTCACACTGCCACCAAGCTTTGTGTCATCAAATTTGGAATTGTTACATTTAGTCCCCTCATCCAAATCATTGAAAGAGATTGTGAATAGCTGGGGCCCAAACACCGATCCTTCCGGTAACCCATTAGTTACAGCCTGCCATCCTGAAAAAGACCCGTTTATCCCTACTCTTTGTTTTCTGTCTGTTAACCAGTTCTCAATCCATGCTAGTATATTACCCCCAATTCAATGTGCCCTAAATTTGTTCACCAACCTCTTGTATGGGACCTTTTCGAAGGACTTCTGAAAATCCAGATACTCTGCATCTACTGGTTCCCCTTTGTCTACTCCACTAGTTACATCCTCAAAGAACTCCAATAGGTTTGTCAAACAGGATTTCCCTTTCATAAATCCATGTTGACTCTGCCCAATCGTACTATTAGTTTCTGAGTGTCCAGTTATTGCATCCTTTATAATAGATTCCAGCATTATCCCAACTACTGATGTGAGGCCAACAGGTTTGTAGTTCCCCATTTCTCTCTCCCTCCTATCTTAATTAGTGGGGTTACATTTGCTTTCCTCTAATCTGCAGGAACCGTTCCAGAATCAATATAATTTTGGAAGATGTCAACCAATGCGTCCACTATCCCAATGGCCATCTTATGTTCATTAATAAATAAACATTCTTATTATGAACACAGCTAGCTTTTGCTACTTACTTTATTGAGCACATGTGGACTAGGTACTGTATGTGTAGAGGCTTCCATCTTGACTGTTGCCTTGTGGGTAGCCTAGTGCCTCATGGGTAATGTAGTCTTAAACACATACAGTTGGGTAGTGTAGTTTTATACATACATCTATATACAGCTCTACAGCTCCACCTAGTGTCCACTATAGAATGACATGTTATTGATCATTACATCCCCCTTTCTTTGAGGTTTAACAAAATCAATATCAATCAACTTTCAAGAAAACAATAAAGATAATATCAGTAACACTTTTGTTACTGCTCTATAAACATAAACATTTTCAAAACAGTTAAACACATTTTCAAAGCTTTACATTGTACTGAAAGATTAAGTCTATCAGGCTCTTTTACTTCACGTGTGGGTCTTCTCAACACGGGTAAGTCTGATGTGTCTTCATGAGATTGTTCTGGAGGTGAATGAAAAGATGCAGTTGCGGCATTGTCATCAATCTGCTCTTGTATAGATCGAGGTCTCCTTGCGATCTTTGCTTGGAGAGGGTTTCAGTGTTTCCTTCACTCTTCATGCCATAACTCTCAATGTAGTCAATGCACTCTCGAAAAACTGCTGGCAGCTGGATCCCATCATACAGCATAGTCCTCAGCAGCCTCGGCTAATGGAACACCAAAGATTGGCCTGAGGGAAGAAGGAGTATCCTCCGGAACTGCTTCCTGCTCTAGTGCAGGCTTCTTCTTTTTCTTTTTCTCTTTCCACTGCTTAACAACATCTGCTGCGGTTATATCTTTGAACTTTTTCTCCTTGTGTTTTTCCTCTTTGTGCTTTTCTTCCTTTGGCTTCTCTTTGACCTTAAAGTCTTTTTCTTTCTTCTTGGAGAAACTAGGCTTTTTGAAGACATGGATACCCTTTGGCCTTTTCATCCTTGATGGGCTCTCTGCTTCATCATCTGAGTCATCTGGTCTGCTTATGGCACAGTTTATATGGTAGCCTCTCTTGACCAGTTCTAAGTCTTCACACGCATTGTCACCTAGTATCGAATCAAGTCTTTCAGCCACAACAGAAAACATGAGATGATGCACTTTGTCTTTGACTGTCACTTTAAGTCTTCATACGCCTAAGCTATCTATTTTCTGTCCATTATAGTCCTTCAGTAGTACTGAGTTTTTCTGTATTTTGGGCTTTTCTTTCATATTTTTTATGTCACTCATACTGATTAAGTTTGCTTTTGCCCCAGTGTCCAGTTTCAGTGTAACTAATGCTCCATTTATCTGCAGTGGGATCATCCATTTGTCCACTTTTACTGCATTAACTTTATGTTCAGCATTGTCCATTTCTGAGGGCTGCACATTTTCTGTATCCTTTTTGATATCGTCACATGACACCATTCGTACAAAAATTGTCTCAGTTAAATCAGTGTCCTCAATTACATTAACTCGTTGCCCTTTCTTAGTTTTTACTTTTGAAAAGCATTGTTTGGCAAAGTGATTCTTTCCATTACAATTTGTGCACATTTTTCCAAATGCTGGGCATTGTCTTAACTGGTGTTTGTAACCACAGCGTTTACAATTAAAAATGTCATCCTCCGAATGCTTTTCATTTCTGTTCTGCCCACGTTTCTTCCCCTTGTAGGACACAGCACCGACAGCAGCATTATCACTCATTATTAACGCATCATTATTGATTTCACTGAAAGTCTTCACGTGCTTTCGAGCTAGCTCGCTGGCTTGGCATATTTTCACCACATTTTCCAAATTTAGTTCGGTTTCTCTCAACAGACGTTCCCTGACTTTTTTATCATGAATATTAAACACAATCTGGTCACGAATCATGGATGCTTTGAGCTCAGAGAAATTACATGTCTGTGCTTTTAGTTTCAGATCAGTTATAAAGCTATCAAAAGTCTCATTTTGTTGCTGTGTCCGAGAATGGAACATGTATCTTTCATAGGTCTCATTCTATTTGGGAGGACAATGTGCATCACATTTCTGTAGCACATCGTCTAATTTTCCTCTGTTCTCCTCTGGATTAAATACAAATGTATTAAATACCTCTATCGCCTGTGTGCCTGCAACCATAAGCAGCAACGCTATCTTCCTTGCATCTGGCTTCGTACCGAATCCGATGGCTGCAATGTAGAGTTCGAATTGTTGTTCAAAAGTCTGCCAATTGTAGTCAATTGATTCTGTGAGATTCAAACCCTCTGGTGGCTTCAAATTCTCCATGTCGCTTTTCACAATTTTCAGCAGACCTTCACCACCCTGGTACCATGTTATGTTCATTAATAACTAGACATTCTTATTATGAACACAGCGAGCTTCTAGCTAGTCATTCATTCAGTACACGTTCTCTAGGTACAGTATCTGTAGAAATGCAGCATGGGTGCTCCTGTGTGCAGGCTGCCATTTTGACTGCTGCCTTGTGGGTAGCCTAGTGCCTCATGGGTAATGTAGTCTTAAACACATACAGCTGGGTGGTGTAGTCTTATACATAGAGCTATATACAGCTCTACAGCTCCACCTAGTGTCCACCATAGAATGACATGTTATTGATAATTACAGCCATCTCTTTCAAAACCCTAGGATGTAGGTCATGCGATCCTTGGGATTTTTCGACTTTTAGTCCGATTAATTTTGCTACTATTGATTTTGTTACAAAAAATTTCTGTAAGATCCTCATTCTCGTCACACCCTTGGTTATCTCGTGTTTCTGAGAGGGTTTTTGTGTCTTCCTACGTGAAGATAGAAACAAAGTATTTATTTATTTTCTCTGCCATTTCGTCATTCCCCATTATAAATGCTCCCATTTCTGACTGCAAAAGACTTACATTTACCTTTGCCAGTCTTTTCGTTTTCACATAACTATAGAAGCTTTTACAATCCGTTTTTATATTTTTCGCTAGTTTGTGCTCATATTCCATTTTCCATTCCTTTATCAATTTCTTACAGTCATAGAGTTATACAGCACAGAAAGAGGCCCTTCAGCCCATCGTGTCCATGCCGGCCAGCAAGCCCTGTCTGATCTAAACCCATTTTCCAGCATTTGGCCCGTAGACTTGTATGCTATGGCATTTCAAGTGCTCATCTAAATGCTTCTTGAATGTTGTGAGGTTTCCTGCCCCTACCACCCTTTCAGTCAGTGTGTTCCCGATTCCAACCACCCGCTGGGTGAAAAAGTCCTTCCTCAAATCCCCTCTAAACCTCCTGCCCCTTACCTTGACTCTATGCCCCCTTGTTATTGACCCATCTACTAAGGGAAAAAGTTCCTTTCTATCAACCCTATCTATGCCCCTCATAATTTTGTACACTTCAATCAGGTCCCCCTCAGTCTTCTCTGCTACAAGGAAAACAATCCCAGCCTGTCCAGTCTTTCTTCATAGCTGAAGCGCTCCAGCCCAGGTAACATCCTGGTGAATCTCCTCTGCACCCTCTCCAAAGCAATAACATCCTTCCTATAGTGTGGCGACCAGATTTGCACACAGTAGTCCAGCTGTGGCCTAACCAGCGTTTTGTACAGCTCCATCATAACCTCCCTGCTCTCATATTTTATGCCTCGGCTAATGAAGGCAAGTATCCCATATGCCTTTTTAAACACCTTATCCACCTGTTCTGCTGCCTTCAGGGATCTATGTACATGCACACCAAGGTCCCTCTGACCCTCTGTCTTTCATAGGGTCTTACCATTCATTGTGTATTCCCTTGCCTTGTTAGTCCCTCCAAAATGCATCACCTTACACTTTTCAGGGTTAAATTCCATTTGCCACTGTTCTGCCCATCTAACCAACCAATCTATATCGTCATGCAGACTGAGGCTACCCTCTTCGCTATTTACCACCCCACCAATTTTCGTGTCATCTGCGAACTTACTGATCATATCTTTTACATTCACATCCAAATCATTAATGTAGACCACAAACAGCAAGGGACCAAGCACCGATACCTGCGGCACCCCACTGGACACAGGCTTCCAGCCACAAAAACAACCTTCGACCATCACCCTCTGCCTTCTGCCACTAAGCCAGTTTTGGATCCAATGTGCCAAAGCACCCTGGATCCCATGGGCTCTTACCTTCTTGACCATTCTCCTTTGCGGGACTTTCTCGAAATCCTTACTAAAATCCATGTATACCACATCCACTGCACTACCCTCATCCAGACACCTAGTCACCCCCTCGAAAAATTCAATCAAATTGGTCAGACATGATCTTCCCTTGACAAAGCCATGCTGACTATCGCTGATTAATCCATGCCTCTCCAAGTGGAGACTAATTATGTCCCTCAGAATTATTTCCAATAATTTCCCTACCACTGATGTTAGGCTCACTGGCCTGTAATCCCCTGTTTTATCCCTACTACCCTTCTTGAATAATGGTACTACATTAGCTGTTCTCCAGTCCACTGGCACATTCCCTGTGGCCGGAGAGATTTTGAAAATTTGTGTCAGAGCCCCTGCAATTACCTCCTTTGCCTCACTAAGCAGCCTGCGATACATTTCGTCCGGGCCTGGGGATTTATCCACTTTTAAGCCTGCTAAAACCGCGAGTACCTCCTCCCTCTCGGTCCCTCTTTTCTGATTTCCAAAAAATCACAATCCTCAGGCTGACCGCTTTTTCTGGCAGCTTTATAAGCTTTTTCCTTTGACTTAATACTACCTTTAATTTATTTTGTTAGCCATGGTTGGAACACTTTTCCTTTCGGATTTTTATGCCCTGGAGGAATATACGTTTGTTGCAAATGGCCAATCCCTTATTCTGAGACTGTGCCCCCTGGTTCTCGACTGCCCAGCCAAGCGAAAAATCCTCCCAGCATCTACCCTGTCAAGCCCTGTAAGAATTTTGTATGTTTCAATGAGATCATCTCTCATTCTTCTAAACTCTAGAGAATATAGGCCTAGTCTACTTAATCTCTCCTCATAGAGTAGAGCAGTCTCTTGAACGTTCATTGCACTCGCTCTATGGCAAGTATATTCTTCCTTAGGTGAGGAGACCAAAAGTGTACACAATACTCCCGGTGTGGTCTCACCAGGGCCATACATAATTGCAGCAAGACGTCTTTACTCTTATTCTCGAATCCTCCTGGTAGTAAAGGCAAACATTCCATTTGCTTTCCTAATTGCTTGCTGCTTTCTGTAGCTCTAGCAGACATTGGAACAATTCACAATTCACTGCCGGTGTCCCTGCCGACCATGAGTGCCGGAAATGTATCCAGCTGCAGCTACTAGCGGACCTCATTGAGGCGCTGGAGCTGCAGATGGATGAGTTTTGGAGCATTTGCGATGCTGAGAGGGTCGTGGATAGCACGTTTAGTGAGTTGGTCACACCGCAGGTAAGGGCTGCACAGGCAGAAGGGAAATGGGTGACCATCAGGCAGAGCAGTAGAGGCAGGCAGGTAGTGCAGGGGACCTCTGTGGCCATACCCCTCTTAAAAGGTATACCGATTCGGATACTGTTGAGGGGGATGTCTTACCAGAGGAAGGCAGCAGCAGCCAACTTCCTGGCACCACGGATGCTTCTGCTGCTCAAGAAGGGAGGAAAAAGAGTGGGAGGGCAGTAGTGGTAGGGGATTCTATCGTAAGGGGAACAGATAGGCGTTTCTGTGGCCGTAGAGGTGACTCCAGGATGGTTTGTTCTCTCCCTGGTGCCAGGGTCAAGGATGTCACTGAATGGCTGCAGGGCATTCTGAAGGGGGAGGGTGAACAGTCAGAAGTCGTGGTTCACATTGGGACCAACGACACGGGTAGGAAGCGGGATGAGGTTCTGCAGGAAAAATTTAGGGAGCTAGGTAGCAGATTAAAGAGCAGGATCTCAAAGGTTGTAATCTCTGGATTACTCCCGGTGCCACGTGCTAGTGAGTATAGGAATAGCAGGATAAAGCAGTGAATGCGTGGCTAAATGGTTGGTGCAGGAGGGAGGGCTTTAGTTTCCTGGATCACTGGGTCTGATTCTGGGGAAGGTGGAACTTGTACAAGTCGGACGGGTTGCACCTGAACCAGAACGGGACAAATAACCTTGCGGGGAGGTTTGCTAGCACTGCTCGGGGGGGTTTAAACTAACTTGGCAGGGGGATGGGATACAGAGTGGAGCTATAATAGGGGGTGATGTACAGCCAAATATAGAGGAAAAACAAGTCGGCTTTGAAGGCAGACCAAATATGTAATGGCACAAGGGAGTAGGGCAAGGCTGAATGGCATTTATTTTAATGCAAGGAGTCTTGCGAATAAGGTGGATGAACTGAAGTTGTTGATCAACACATGGGGGTGTGATATTGTTGCTATCATGGAGACATGGTTGAGGGAGTGGCAAGACTGGCCACTCAATATTCCGGGGTATCGAATCTTAAGGCGAGGCAGAGGGGGGGGGTAAAAGAGGAGGGGGTGTCGCAATATTAACTAAGGAGTTAATTACTGCTGTAAGGAGGGATGATATATTAACCGTTTCCGCAAATTAGGCCATATGGGTTGAACTTAAAAACAATAATGGGGCAAGCACTTTGCTGGGAGTGTACTATAGGCCCCCAAACAGTCAGGGGGAGATAGAGGAACAGATATGTAGGCAAATCTCAGATAAGTGTGCAAATAATTGGGTAATAATAGTGGGAGATTTCAACTTCCCCAATATTAACTGGGATAGTCAGAGTGTGAAAGTCTTAGAGGGTGCAGAATTATTAAAGTGCCTCAAGGAGAGCTTTTTGAGCCAGCATGTAGAAAGTCCTACAAGAGAGGGGCGGTACTAGACCTAATTCTAGAGAATGTGGCCGGGCAAGTGGTAGAAGTGTTAGTAGGTGAGCACTTAGGTGACAGTGACCATAATTCGGTGAGATTTAAGGTAGTCATGGAAAAGGACAAGGATGGACCGGAAATAAAATTTCTAAATTGGGGGAAGGCCGATTTTAATATGATAAGGCAGGATCTGACCAATGTGGACTGGGATCAGCTACTTGAACGAAAATCCATATCGGAGCAATGGGAGTCTTGCAGAAAGGAAAACGAGAAAGTACAATGGCAACATGTTCCCGTAAAGGTCAAGAGAGGGACCAACAAGCCCAGGGAACCTTAGATGTCAAGGGATATACGAGAATGGATTAGGAAATAAAGAGGGGCTTTTGGCAGATACAAAAGACTAAAGACAGAGGAAGCCCTAGAGGCGCATAAAAAGTGCAGGGGGATACTTAAAAAAGAAATTAGGAGAGCGAGGAGGGGCCATGAAATAACACTGGCGAGCAAAATAAAGGAAAATCCTAAGGTGTTTTATAAGTATATTAAGGGCAAGAGGATAACTAGGGAAAGAGTAAGGCCCATTAGGGACGAATGTGGCAAGCTGTGTGTAGAGCCAGAAGATGTAGGTGGGGTCTTAAATGAATTTTTTCCATCTGTGTTCACGATGGAGAAGGACGATGGGGATATAGAAATCTGGCAGGGGGACTGTGATATACTGGAACATATTACCATCGAGAGGGAGGAGGTACTAGCGGTTTTAGCAGGCATAAAAGTGGATAAATCCCCAGGCCCGGACGAGATTAATCCAGGGTGCTATGTGAGGCAAAGGAGGAGATTGCAGGGGCACTGACACAAATTTTCAGAACCACTCTAGCCACAGGGGATGTGCCAGAGCACTGGAGAACAGCTAACGTAGTACCATTACTCAAGAGTGGTAGTAGGGACAAACCAGGGAATTACAGGCCACTGAGCCTAACATCAGTGGTAGGGAAATTATTGGAAAAAATTCTGAAGGACAGAATTAGTCTCCACTTGGAGAGGCAAGGATTAATTCGGGATAGCGCATGGCTTTGTCAAGTGAAGAACATTTCTGACCAATTTGATTGCATTTTTTCGAGGGGGTGACTAGGTGTGTGGATGAGGGTGGTGCAGTGGATGTGGTTTACATGGATTTCAGTCAGGCTTTGGATAAAGTCCCGCAGAGGAGACTGGTCAGGAAGATAAGAGCTCATGGGATCCGGGGTGCCTTGGCACATTGGATCCAAAACTGGCTTAGTGGCAGAAGGCAGAGGGTGATGGTGGAAGGTTGTTTTTGTGATTGGAAGACTGTGTCCAGTTGGGTACTGCAGGGATGGGTGCTGGTTCCCTTGCTGTTTGTGGTCTACATTAATGATTTGGATGTGAATGTAAAAGGTATGATCAGTAAGTTCGCAGATGACACGAAAATTGGTGGGGTGTTAAATAGCGAAGAGGGAAGCCTAAGGCTACAGGACGATTTGGATGGGTTGTTCATATGGGCGGAACAGTGGCAAATGGAAATGAACCCTGAAAAGTGTGAGGTGATGCATTTTGGAGGGACTAACAAGGCAAGGGAATACACAATGAATGGTAAGCCCCTAGGAAAGACAGAGGATCAGAGGGACCTTGGTGTGCACGTACTAAGATCCCTGAAGGCAGCAGAACATGTTGATAAGGTGGTTAAAAAGGCACACGGGATACTTGCCTTCATTACCCGAGGCAAAAAATATAAGAGCAGGGAGATTATGATGGAGCTTTACAAAACGCTGGTAAGGCCACAGCTGGAGTACTGTGTGCAGTTCTGGTCGCCACACTATAGGAAGGATGTGATTTCTTTGGAGAGGGTGCAGAGGAGATTTACCAGGATGTTACCTGGGCTGGAGCGCTTCAGCTATGAAGAAAGTCTAGACAGGCTGGGGTTGTTTTCCTTGGAGCAGAGAAGGCTGAGGGGGGACCTGAATGATGTGTTCAAAATTATGAGGGGCATAGATAGGGTAGATAGAAAGGAATTTTTCCCCTTAGTAGAGGGGTCAATAACAAGGGGGCATAGATTCAAGGTGAGGGGCAGGAAGTTTAGAGGGGATTTGAGGGAAAACTTTTTCTCCCAGAGGGTGGTTGGAATCTGGAACTCACTGCCTGAAAGGGTGGTTGAGGCAGGAACCCTCACAACATTTAAGAAGCATTTGGATGAGCACTTGAAATGCAATAGGATACTAGGCTATGGACAAAATGCTGGAAAATGGGATTAGATTAGACACGGCTTGATGGACGGCGCGGGTGCGATGGGCCGAAGGGCCTCTTTCTGTGCTGTATAATTCTATGACTCTGTGACAATTGTCTCCCTATTGTCTGTACCCGGAGAGTACCTTTACAAGGTGCTGGTTACCTTTTAAGTCATGTCAGGGAGGCCCGACATCTAGCAGTAACCCCCTGTCAAAAGAAAGCAGAGTTGCATAGCCAGTGAATAGCACGGGTAGCGCTAACTGCACGACTGGCTCATTAGAGTCAGAACAAATAATACCTGCTGCCTCAGTCAACGTTAACTGGCAGGTATAGTGCACGCTCCATCAATGCATGCCTGTTTTCAGCCCCGATCAACATCTAGGGCATGCAGTCTGTATGTGCCACACCACTCAAACATTGTTAGTATTTTCTGTAACAAAATGGCAGCGGGAAAATTCTGAGAAGCCGAATAAATCCACTTGATGCAAACAAGTCTGTCTCTGTACTTCTCATCTTACTTCTTAGGCAGTCCCTCGGAACCGAGGATGACTTGTTTCCACACTGAAAATGAGTTTGCAGGTGACTGATGAGTCCAATGCGGAACCTACAGTCTCTGTCACAGGTGGGGCAGATGGTGGTTGAAGGGGCGGGTGGGTGAGGTACTTGGATTGACGTGCGCTCCTTGCGCTGCTTGCACTTGGCTTCCAATTGCTCCCGGCGAAGAGACTCGAGGTGTTCGGCGCCTTCCCGGATGCTTCTCCTCCACTTTGTGCAGTCATGGGCCAGGGATTCTCAGGTGTTAGTGGGGATGTTGCACTTTTCCAAGGAGGCTTTGAGGGTGTCCTTGAAGCATTTCCTCTGCCCACCTGGGGCTCACTTGCCGTGTCGTAGCTCTGAGTAGAGCGCTTGTTTTGGGAGCCTCGTATCCGGCACGCGGATGATGTGGCCCATCCATCGTAGCTGATCGAGCGTGGTCAATGCTTCAATGCTGGGGATGTTGGCCTGAGCAACAACATATCCTGCCAATGCATTTCCAGAATCTTGCGGAGGCAGCGTTGGTGGTACCTCTCCAGTGCTTTGAGATGCCTGCTGTACATGGTTCATGTCTCTTGAGGCATACAGCAGGGCGGGTATCACTACTGCTCTGTAGACCATGAGCTTAGTGCCGGGTTTGAGGTCCTGGTCTTCAAACGCTTTCTTCCTCAGATGACCGAAGGCTGTTGTTAGACTCTGGTGGTGTTGGACTCTGTAACAGTGACGATACCACCTGCCCATCTGTTCAGTGTCTGCACAAACTCATCTAATTGTCTCTCGGTCCCATTTACACTGCCCCAAATGCCCTTCCCTGGTAACTTGATCCCCGATTCTATTAATCTTTCGGTGAAATAATTTAACTAAATTCCATCTTAATCATTGCCTCCTAATTGTAACTTTCTGTTAGTACCTGATCCTTTTCTCAGTGAGCCTGTTCCTGCAGCAATGTTGTTAATGCCATTAAAAATCAAACAACTTCAATTACAAGACCCTGACGTCGCTTCAGTAAAAGAAACTAAACCCATTTCCTTGATCTTTCCTCATCTAAAATTCCTGATGCCCTTAATCATCTTTCTTAATTCCTTTCCATTCCTAGTCTATTAAATAGAAGAATGGCAGGGCAGCTCAGTCCCGTGGAGTTCACATCCTGTGCCATGTGGGATGTCCTGGACACTTCACGTAGCCTGGACGACCACGTGTGCAGGAAGGGTCACCAGCTACGGCAGCTCGAGATCCGTGTTTCAGAGCTTGAGCGGCAGTGGCGGTGCATCCGCAAGGCTCAGAGTTACGTGGATAGCACATTTCTGGAGGTTGTCATCCCGCAGCTTAAGAGTGTGCAGGCAGAGAGGGAATGGGTGACCATCAGACAGAAGAGGAAAACCAAGCAGGTAGTGCAGGAATCCCCAGAGTGCATCTCGCTCTCCAACCAATATTCTGTTCTGAGTACTGGTGAGGTGGCTGGTTCCTCTGGGGAATGCAGCCAGACTCAAGTGCAAGGCACCACCGGTGGTTCAGCTGCACGGCGGGGCGGGGGAGGGGAAAGAGTGGAAGACCAATAGTGGTAGGGGATTCGATAGTTGGGGGAGCAGACAGGCATTGCTGCAGCCGTAGAATTGACTCCAGGATGGAATGTTGCGTTCCTAGTGCCGGGATCAAGATTTTCACTGAGCGGCTGCAGGACACTCTGAAGGGGAAGGATGAACAGCCAGAGGTCATTGCCCAAATCGGTACCAACGACATAGGCAGAAAGAGGGGTGACGTCCTGCAGGCAGAGTTTAGGGAGCTAGGAGAGAGATTAAACGCGGGACCTCAAAGGCAGTAATCTCTGGATTACTCCCGGTGTCAAAGGCTAGTGAGTACAGGAATAGAAGGATAGAACAGAAAAATGTGTGGCTGGAGAGATGGTGCAGGAGGGAGGGTCTTAGATTCTTGAGGCATTGGGAGCGTTTCTGGGGAAGATGGGACCTGTACAAGCTGGGCGGGTTAAATTTCATGGGCACCAGCACCAGCATATAGGAGTAAAAAAGAGGAATAATGTGCATGAAAGATGCATAGTACTAGTGATGAAAGTAGTACTGGAGGTGGAAGTAAATCCTAATTAGATAGGAGCAGACCAAGAAAGACTATGAAAAATTCAAAAATGGGTTTAGAATGCATGTACGTAACCGCACAAAGAGTGATGAGTAAGGTTGGTGAGCTACAAGCACAATTCGCCGTCTGGCAATATTAGGTTGTGGCAATAACGGAAACGTGGCAATAAAACAGTGAGGACTGGGCACTTAATATTCAAGGGTACATTAAAGATAGGGAAGGAAAAAAGGGTGGCATTGCTGATTAAGGAAGACATTGTAGTGTTGGAAAGGGAGGATGTTCTTGAGGGGACAAGGACAGAATCCATTTGGTTAGAGTTGAGGAGCAAAAATGGTATGATCACGCTATTGGGGGTATTCTATTGGCCTCCAAATAGTGAGAGAGAGTAAGAGGAGAATATCTGCAGGGAAATCGCAGAGATATGCAAGACCTATAGAGTGGTGATATTGGGGGACCTTTAATTACCCAAATATCGATTGGGATAATGCTGAGGTAAAGGGAATGGAGGGGGAGGAATTTCTGAAATGTTTTCATGAGAAATTCCTTGACCAGTATGTTTTTGGCCCAACTAGGAAGGAGGCATTGCTGGATCTGTTGCTGGGGAATAAGGTGGGCCAGGTCGAACAAGTGTCTGTGGGATAACAATTGGGTACGAGTGATCATCGTATCATATGTTTTAGATTAGCAATGGAGAGGAGCAAGGATCAGTCTGGAGTGGAACTTCTAAACTGGAATAGGGCTAACTTCAATGGGATGTGAAAGGATCTAGCTAGAGTAAAATGGAATCAAAGACTGACAGGAAAACCTGTAACAGAACAATGGGTGATCTTTAAGGAGGAGATGTTCCAAGTACAGGCTAGGTACATTCCAAGAAGAGAGAAGGGTAAAGGAACCAAAGCAAGGGCTTCTTGGATGGCGAGGGAGGTAGAGAAGATGATGAATCAAAAAAAGAGGGTGTGTGGTGCATGTCAGGCGAATTCTTCAAGGGAGAACGAGACTAAATGCAATAAGTTGAGAGGGGAGGTGCAGATGAAAATAAGATTGGCAAAGAGAGAATATAAAAGTAGAATGGCCGATAACATAAAAGGGAACCCAAAAATCTTCTACCGGCAAATAAACAATAAGTAGGTTGTAAGAGGCCGAGTGGAAGAAGAAGAAGGGGCCTATTAGTGACCAAGAAGATGTTATGCTTACAGGCGCAGGGCAAGGCTAGAATACTCAATGAGTACTGTGTATCGGTGTTTAGTAAGGAGGTGGATGCTGACAAAATATCGGTAGCAGTGGAAAAGTTAGAAGTAATAGAAGGGGTGAACATTGATAGACAGGGTATACTAGAAAGGCTGGGTATGCTTAGACTGGACAAGTTGCGTGGTCCAGATGGCTCGCATCCCAGATTGCTAAGGGAATTGGGGGAGGAGATAGCGGAAATGCTTGCCTTAATTTTCCAATCTTCCCTAGATGTGGGGGAGGTGCCTGAGGATTGGAAAGTGGCAAATGTGACACCATATTTCAAGAAAGGTGTAAGGACAATCCTAGTAACTACAGGCCGGTCAGATTAACATCAGTGGTTGGTACAGTTTGAGAAACAATAATCAAGGAAAAAAATAACGGGCTCTTGGAGAGGTTTAAGCTATAGGAAACTTTGTGATATCCGGCACCGATGGCACTAAGCTGTTGCCATCCCATCTAAACTGCCGGACAAACCAGTGCTAATGTTGAAACATACGGAGCTTTTCAGCTCCGTGTGAATCAACAAATCCTGTTGCTTAGCAACAGCTTCTAAACAGTCGGCCGTACCTTGCAAGCGTCTCTGTAGCTTAGCAACAGCTTCTGCGAGACCTTGCAGAGCCTGAATGGTGAAAAAAAAGCCACGAGAAGATAAAAAACCTAACGAAACGGCTCTTGATTTTAGCCGGTGGATCGAGGATTCCAGACAGTTAACCTCCGGATAAACCAGTTCCTCTAATTAAGGAGAGCCAACACGGATTTGTAAAAGGCAGATCGTGCTTGACTAATCTAATTGAATTATTTGATGAAGTAACAGGGAGGATTGGTGAAAGGAATGCAACAGATGCTGTCTACATGGAATTTAGGAAGGCGTTTGACAAAGTATCACATAGAAGGCTGGTTAACAAAATTGAGGCTCATGCAATAGGTGGGTCAGTGGCAGCTTGGATAAGGAATTGGCTCAAGGACAGAAAACAGCAAATTGTGGTAAATGGCTGTTTTTCAGACTGGAGGATGGTAGACAGTGGTGTTCCCCATATATTTCCTGATGACACCTAACTTGGGGGTGTGGAAAACAGTGAGGATGGTACCAATTGACGACAACAGGAAATAGTAAGGCTAGAAGACTGGGCAGACAAGTGGCAGATGGAATTTATAACAGAGAAGTGTGAGGTGATGCATTTTGGCATAAGGAAAGGGACAGGCAATATACACATGATGGCACAGTTTTATAGAGTGTGCAGGGACAGAGGGCCCTGGGAGTTCATGTGCAAAGGTCTCTGAAGGTGGCGGAACATATTGAGAGTGTGGTTAGCAAAGCATATGGGATCTTGAGCTTCATAAATAGAGGTAATGAGTACAAATGTGGAGAAGTTATGCTGAACCTTTATAAAACGCTGGTTAGGCCACAACTGGAGTATTGCGTCCAGTTCTGGTCACCACACTTTAGGAAGGATGTGAAGGCCTTTGAGAGGGTGCAGAGAAGATTTACCAGAATGGTTCTGGGGATGGAGAATCTTAGCTAAAAGGACAGGTTGGAGAAGCTGGAATTGTTTTCAATAGAGCAAAAGAGGTTGAGGGGTGATTTGCTAGAGGTGTACAAGATTATGATGGGTTTGGATAGGCGAGAAGGGGAAAGGCTTTTCCCACTAATTGATGGTACCAAGGACTAGGAGACACAGATTTAAGGTTTTGTGCAAGAGATACAGGGGGGATGTGAGGAAAAACGTTTTTACGCAGCGAGTGGTGAGGAGCTGGAACTCGCTGCTGACGGAAGTGGTGGAAGCAAATACACTCAATGTTTTAAAGGGAGACTGGATTGGCACTTGGGGGAAATAAACTTGCAGGGCTACGGGGATAGAGTGGGGGAATGGGACTGACTGGATTGCTCTACAGAGGGCGGACACAGATTCGATGGGCCGAATTGCCTCCTACTGTGCCGTTATGACTCTATGACTATGATTCATCCACTCGTAGCAAGAGAATCGAATCTCCTGCACGTTTTTCTCTACCCGCTCCTGCACTGTTACCTCTGGTATCCCCCAAGGATATATCCTTGACCACCTCCTACTTATGTTCTACATTCTGTCCCTTGGCGACATCATCCGAACACAAAATGTCAGATTCCACTGAAGAGACTCAATTCTCCCGCACCATCTCTCTCAGGCCCTGCACTGTCTCTGATGCGTCACGAAGCTTGTCCAACATCCAGTATTAGCAGAGCAAACACTTCCACCTGCTAAATATTGGGAAAACCAAAGCCATTATCTTTGATCGCAGCCACAAACTCCATACCCAAGCCACGGACTCCATCCCTCTCCCTGGCAACTGTGAGAGTCAGGACCAGACTGTTTGCAACCAATGTATCTTTTAGATCCTGAATTGACCTTTCACTCCCATACCCTCTCCATCAACAAGACCATCTACTTCCAACTCCATAACATTCGCTGTCTGCTCCCCTGCCTCAGCCCATCTAATGCTGAAATCCTCATCTATGCCTTTCGTATCTCCAGTCTTAATGATTCCAACACGCTAATGATGGCCAACCAACCATGTTCCATACTCTGTAAATTTCATCTTATCCAAAACTCTGCTGTACCTATCGGAACACGCAGCAAGTCCTGTTCATCCATTACCCATGTGCTCGCTGAAATACTTTGGGTCCCGGTCTGGCAAATTTTGAGATTATCATCCTTGTTTTCCATCCCTCCATGACCTCACCCATCCCTATCTCTGCAATCTTCTCCAGGCCTACAACCCTCCGAGATCACCGCACTCCTCAATTTGGAACATTGTGCATCCCTGATTTTCACCGCACCACAATTGGTGGCTGTTTTCTCAGCAGCCTCGGCCATGAACTCTGGCATTCCCTCTCCAACCCTATCCGCCTCTACTGACGCCTTTTAACCCTTAAAATTCTACCTCTTTTACCAGGCTTTTGGTCCCCCGTTCTAATATCTCTTTATTTGGCTCGGTGTTTCATTTTATCTGATAATGCTCCTGCTAAGCCTCTTGGGACGTTTGTACTATGTTACAGGGGCTATGTCAATTCAAGTTGTTGTAGTTGATGCCCTTTTTATCTTCACAATAATATTAACATTTCCCTGTGACATGTTAACGGGAAATGTATAGAATTCCACAAGAACTCACCCAAGACTTGATCAAATAATTGGGGATCATCAGTACATTGGGCAGCATGGCGAGAGTGACAGCAATCAGTATATTGTGAGCCTGTCCCTCTCTCTGTGCTGCCCCATCAGTACATTGTGAGCCTCTCCCCCTCTCAGTGCTGCCCAATCAGTATATTGTGAGTCTGTCCCTCTCTCAGTGCTGCCCAATCAGTACATTGTGAGCCTGTCCCTCTCTCAGTGCTGCCCAATCAGTACATTGTGAGTCTGTCCCTCTCTCAGTGCTGCCCAATCAGTACATTGTGAGTCTGTCCCTCTCTCAGTGCTGACCAATCAGTACATTGTGAGCCTGTCCCTCTATCAGTGCTGACCAATCAGTACATTGTGAGCATGTCCCTCTCTCAGTGCTGCCCAATCAGTACATTGTGAGCCTGTCCCTCTCTCAGTGCTGACCAATCAGTACATTGTGAGCCTGTCCCTCTCTCAGTGCTGCCCAATCAGTACATTGTGAGTCTGTCCCTCTCCCACCGCGGCCCAATCAGTATATTGTGAGCCTGTGACTCTCTCAGTGCTGCCCAATCAGTACATTGTGAGCCTGACACTCTCTCAGTGCTGCCCAATCAGTACATTGTGAGTCTGTCCCTCTCTCAGTGCTGCCCAATCAGTACATTGTGAGTCTGTACCTCTCTCAGTGCTGCCCAATCAGTACATTGTGAGCCTGTCCCTCTCTCAGTGCTGACCAATCAGTACATTGTGAGCCTGTCCCTCTCTCAGTGCTGCCCAATCAGTACATTGTGAGCCTGTCCCTCTCTCAGTCCTGCCCAATTAGTACATTGTGAGCCTGTCCCTCTCTCAGTGCTGCCCAATCAGAACATTGTGAGCCTGTCCCTCTCTCACTGCTGCCCAATTCCCCATTTGCTATTTGTACAAAAACGCAGCTCTGCTGGGTGTGCGGTTCAATCATTTATCCATTATAACCACTGCAGCCATATAACCAGAATCACCTGTGGATTTGTAATGAGATGTCTGCAGTACATTGTGTGACAGATAGTATTCATCATCAGGGGGAACATTTCACCTTCGCCCAGCTCGCCATGTTAAGTAACTGTTAGTTCCCATGTAGATTTGAAACAGAAGTTTCCCGTCAAGCAAGATTCACATGAACTGTTTTGATTTTCTAACTATCTATGATTAAAATTTTGAAATAGTTCATGTCACATTTTACTGAAAAGCTGAGCAGTATATTGGAGCTTTCTTTCACAATATAACTAACATTGAAACCACTTTCTGTCTGTTCTAATTGAAGATCTTCAAAAGAAACACAAGGAAACACTCCGGGTACAAATTGAAGCACAGAGAGTGAACAGTATCCTAATAAAGGAGAAGGTTAAGGTTTTCCAGCTGGTTTATCGATACGCTGAGCTAACGGTCATTTCTACTGTTCGAGATCGGACACTTGTAGAACATGAACTGCTGGCAAGAGGCCGAGACCAGGAAGAGCGGAGAGAGAAACATCTCCGTAGAGAGCAAGAGAAAATCCGAAATGACCAATTCTTTAAGAGCTGTTTTTCCCAGAGAAAATTCAATTCTGGGAGTTCAGGAGCAGTGAGCGGGGTCCGGGGGACTGGAAAAACAACAATGGTACCAAAGATTGTTCATGACTGGGCCACTGGGAAAATATACCCACACTTTCAATTTGTTTTCAGCTTTAAATTCCGGGATTTGAACGCTATTAACTGTAGAATAAACCTGGGGAATCTGATACTGGATCTGTATCCTTACTTTGGGAATATTCTGGGAGAGCTCTGGAAGAACCCAGAGGGATTGTTTTTTATATTCGATGGTTTGGAATAATTCAAGGACAGGATCGATTTTGCTGACAATCGGAGAAATGCAGAACCTCAGCACATGTGCACAGATCCCGAATGCTGGTGTGAAGTGTCTGACATTGTGTACAGTTTAATACAGCACAAGCTGCTCCCAGGATGTTCAGTGCTAGTGACCAGCCGCCCCACTGCTTTACATTTATTGGAAAAGACTGAAACCAGTGTCTGGGCTGAAATCCTGGGATTTGTTGGTGAAGAGCAGAAGAAATATTTCAGCAAGTTTTTTGAAGATCAGACAGTGGCAGCAGCTGTTTTCAGCACGTGGAGGAGAACAAGATCCTGTACACCATGTGCTACAACGCTTACTACTGCTGGATCCTCGGGCTCTCTCTGGGCCCCTTCTTCACACAAAGAGACAGGAATCAGCAGCGATTTCCCAAGACCATCACCCAACTATATTCCTATTATATTTACAACATTCTGAAAAACCATGGCCGAGAGTTTGAAAGCTCCCGTGATGTGTTACTGAGGCTTGGTGAGATGGCCTTCACAGGAGTCTCCGAGAAGAAGATTGTGTTTAGAAATGGAGATTTGATCAAGCACAATTTGCAACCTCCCCAGTTCCTGTCTGGGGTCATGATGGAACTTTTGGAGAGAGATGATTCTGCCCAGAGCGTGGTGTACACATTCCCGCATCTCACCATCCAAGAATTTGTAGCCACACTCACACAATTCCTGACTCCAGATCCTGGGGATATCCTGAAACTCCTCAGTGAAGCCCACAGCAAGGAAGATGGGCGATTTGAGATATTTCTCCGTTTTGTTGCTGATCTCGCCTCCCCTCAGGCAGCTCGGCCCCTGGAGGAGATTCTGGGTCCATTTCTTCATCAAACCACCTGCCGAGTGATTGAATGGGTGAAGGAGAAGGTTGAAGTACAGATTTGAAACACAGAGAGTGAAACTGGTAAAAGGAACTTCCTGAACACATTCCACTACCTGTTTGAGTCTCCGAATAAAGCACTGGCTTGGAACATAGTGGGATCTCTGGAATCACTTACATTTCGTGGATTGTCATTGACCCCGATTGACTGTGCGGTATTGTCTCACGTCATTGGACTCTGTGATACAATAAAACACTTCGATCTGCGGGAAAGCTACATTCAGTGTGAGGGTCTCCAGCGGCTGGGACCCGTACTGCACAAATTCCGGGAGTTGAGGTAACTATTTATTTGTCTCTCAATGTTAGGTGAATTGTAGAACAATCACGGATTGTGTTTTTTTCCATAATGAAGGGAAACAGACAGTTCAGTTAGGCCAGAGAGAAGCAGATTCAACACAAATATGACCAATAATAAGAGGATCAGTCAGTAATTCCCTAAGGACTGGAGAAACTAAAATGGTTCCTTGTGAACAAGTGAGGATTTTATAGTCTTTATCAGATCAGCAAATACAGGTCACTGAGAGTCTGTTAATTTAAATAAAATAATTCATATTTAATAAGACTGGTCAGCGGAATTTAAAAATAGAATATAATCCGGCAATAAAGATAAAATTAATTCAAAATATTTTAACTAGCAACAGGAGAGAAACCCGAGTTTAAATCACTAACAGTTAGATATTTACTCCAATACTGTGCAGGGTGTGTCTTGTCTCGGGGAAAGTTTCTTGGATTGGGAATATTGGGGAATCTGGAATTCTTTCAGCTGTAAATGTTTAGAATTATTCACATCCTGAACATTGAGTAAAGAATGATATTCAGCATATTAAATCTGCTGATAAAAAGGTTCCAATCTAACGTGTTGTGGGGTATTAGCCCCGGAGTACAGGCACACACCGGCCAGCGGTGGGGCTTCGCACACACCAGGTGGCTCCTGGGTAAACCCGGGGCAGTGAAGCTGGGAATTCCCCATAATCCGCCCCCTTGTTGTGAGGCCTTGCTCGGGGAGGGAACTTCCTAAAATTCCCCAAAAACTGTCGGGCTAGCTACACCTGAAATAAATGTAGTTTAATAGGTATAAAGTGAGAGACTCCCGACCCCTATTAACTAAAAGTTCAGTGACATTAAAACTTGTAAGTGGACAGAATAAACTCTCCTTGTTACATTAAATCCTAACATAAAACAGTTAGCGCCGTTTCGCAATATAACTCACCCCGAGATATTATACAGATTAATATAATGCACAGATTATAAAATACAGGGAATCACCGCTTTATCATTTAATTCGGGGAACATCGCCCCATTGCCGTAAAATCCAGGATTTAAGGAGCAGCAGAAATGAGATAAGTTTCCCCAAATCACTGAACTCCAGGGGGATAATTCTGGTCATCTGGGAATGAGACTGGACCGAGGGACATGTAAAGGCTTCACACAGAGAGCACTTTATTTAATGCATGCATTTACTGACAGTCCCTGAATATATGGGGAGTTGGACAGAGTGAGATTCATTCCTAGTGACAGGTTCGGGGGGAATTTTGCGGGGGGGTCAGCGGGCGCGATCGGTGGTGGATCAGGTTGGAAAATTGATTTTTTTCCCCAGTGGGACGCGACCCCGCTGTCAACATGCCAGCACTAGCGTTTCCCAAATGACGGATCTGTCAGCTCGGAGCAGACCCGACATGCAGCGACAGGGGAGCCAATTCAGGTCATTAGGACCCAAAGCATTAACAGCTATTTTCAGCTCACATTCAGAGATTACCAGGTTGCTCACGGGTTCATGCTGCTCGGGGATCTTTGTCAGGTAGGCAAGGCAGGAGTTGAATGGCCATGGAATCATCTCGTTACTTGACAGGTGGAAATAAGAACATAAGAAATCGAAGCAGGTGCAGACCAATTCGCCCTTCGAGCCTGCTCCGCCATTCAATAAGATCATGGTTGATCTTTTACCTCTTTCCCACTTTCCTGAACTATTCCCATATCCCTTGATGCCCTTAATATTTAAAATCTATCAATCTCTGCCTTGATGACTAAAAAAAAATAGAGAGAGAAGATGAATTATGAGACCAAACTGGCAAGAAATATTAAAACAGATAGTAAGAGCTTGTATAGGTATACAGGCAGAGAGTAGCTAAAGTAAACGTTGATCCCTTAGAGGATGTGAGTGGGGAATTAATAATGGGGAACGGGGAAATGGCAGAGACTCTGAACAAATATTTTGTATGTCTTCACGGTGGATGACACAACATCCCAATAATGGATAATCAAGGGGCCACAGGGAGGGGGGAACTAAAGACAATCATTAAGGAAAAAGTACTTGGTAAAATAATGGGACTAAAAGACGACAAGTCCCCTGGCCTGCATCCCAGGGTCTTAAAAGAAGTGGCTGCAGAGACAGTGGATGCATTAGTTCCAATATACCAAAATTCCCTGGAATCTGGAGAGGTCTCAGCGGATTGGAAAACCGCAAATGTAACACTGCTATATAAGAAAAGAGGGAGACAGAAAGCAGGAAACTACAGACCAGTTAGCCTAACATCTGTCGTTGGGAAAATGCTGGAATCCTTCATTAAGGAAGCTGTAGCAGGGCATTTGGAAAATCTTAATGCAGTCAAGCAGAGTCAGCATGCTTTTATGAAAGGGAAATCATGTTTAACAAATTTACTGAACTTCTTTGAGGATGTAACGGGCAGGGTGGACAAAGGTGAGCCAGTGGATGTATTGTATTTAGATTGCCAGAAGGCATTCGATAAGGTGCCACATAAAAGTTTACTGCATGCAATAAGAGCTCACGGAGTTGGGGGTAATATATCAGCATGGAGAGAGAATTAGCTAACAGAAAGCAGAGAGTCGGGATAAATGGATAATTTTCCACTTGGCAAACGGTAACTTGTGGGGTGCCACAGGGATCAGTGCTGGGGCCTCAACTATTTACAATCTACATTAATGACTTTGATGAAGGGACTGAGTGTAATGTAGCCAATTTTGTGGATGATACAAGGATGGGTGGGTAAGCAGGTTGTGCAGAGGACTCCAGGAATCTGCAAAGGGATATATACAGGCTAATTAAGTGGGCAAACATTTGGCAGATGGACTATAATGTGGGAAATTGCAAGGTTATCAACTTCGGCAGAAAAAATTAAAAGCAAATTATTGCTTAATTGGAGAGAGATTACAAAATGCTGCAGTTCAGAGGGACCTCAGGTTCCTTGTGCATGAAACACAAAAAGTTAGCATGCAGGTATAAAAGAAATCAAAAAGGCAAATGGAATGCTGGCCTTTATTCCAAGAGGGTTGGAGTATAAAAGCAGGGATGTCCTGCTGCAATTGTACAGGGTATTGGTGAGACCACACCTCGAGTACTGCATACAGTTTTGATCTCCTTATTTAAGGAAGGATATACTTGCATTGGAGGCAGTTCAGAGGCGATTCACTAGGTTAATTCCAGCGAGAGGGGGTTGACTTATGAAGAAAGGTTGAGCAGGTTGAGCATATACTCATTGGAATCTAGAAGAATGAGAGGTGATCGTATTGAAACATATAAGATACTGAGCGGGGCTCGACAAGGTAGATGCAGAGAGGATGCTTCTCCTCGTGGGGAAATTTAGAACTCGGGGGCATAGTTTCGGAATAAAAGGTCGCCCTTTTATAACTGAGATGAGAAGGATTTTCTTCTATCAGGGTCATAAATTTGTGGAATTCTCAGCCCCAGAGAGCCGTGGAGGCGGGGTCATTAAATGCATTTAAGGTGAAGATAGACAGATTTTTACAAGATAAGGGAGTGAAGGGTTATGGGGAGCGGGTAGGGAAGTGGCTATGAGCACAAAATCAGCCATGATCTTATTGAATGGCAGAGCAGGCTCGAGGGGCAAGTGGCCTATTTCTGCTCCTATTTCTTATGTTATGTTGAAATGTTGAATATACTCAACGACTGAGCCTGCACAAACCTCTGGTGTAGAGAATTCCAAATTTTCACACACCTCTGAGTGAAGAAATTTCTCCTCATCTCAGTCCTAAATAGCCGACTGCTTATTCTGAGACTATGACCCCTGGTTCTAGACTCCCCAGCCAGGGGAAACATCCTCCCTGCGTCGAACCTGTCAAGCCCTGTAAGAATTTTACATGTTTCAATGAGTTCAATCTCGCTCTTCTAAACTCTAGAGAATATCGGACTAGTCTACTCAATCTGTCCTGAAAGGACAATCCCCCACATCCCAGGAACCAGTCTGCTGAACATTCGTTGCACTCCCTCTATGGCAAATATATCCTTCCTTAGGTAAGGAGACCAAAACTGTACTCCATGTGTGGTCTCACTAGGGCCCTATATATTTGCAGTAAGATGTCTTTACTTTTATACTCAAATCCTCTTCTAATAAAGGCCAACATACCATTTGCTTTCCAAATTGCTTGCTGTACTTGCATAAAAGCTCCCATCCCACACTCAAGCTCAGAAACTGTTGCTTACTGCATCTGGAAGACAGATTGAGATTTATGCACGCTGCAAATGTTTGGAGCAAACTCTCTATCTACTCTCACTTCATTGGAACAACATCTCTCATCATTGCCAGTTTGCATCTGTCATCTCAAGTTCACCTGCCATCTGTTACATCAGAATGGGTACTGATTATGCTGCCTCACCTTTGTTCTCAGAATCTGACAATAATCAGCCCGAACACCATCAGTACCAGGCACACCAGCAGCACCAACAACCACGCCGACCTTCGCCGCAATCACCTGATGCTACACAGGGCATCAACACCCAACCACATTGCTGCCCGAGATGCCAGGGATGGCCTCAACAGAGCCAAATTTACTTCACTTGATGCTGTACATCCTGGCTGGCACCAACCTACACCAACACCATAAGGCATCCCTACAACACCAAAGTCATTCCTTTCACACTCCTCAGCAGTGCGGGGGATACCGTTATGTCTCACCATTCACTTCAACTCACTAGGCCACTTACAAAGGTGCACACAGATGTGTCCAAAAACGGAAAGTTTTCAAAAGAAAGATTACAATGTTTGACAGCACATTAACAGAAAATTCACATGAACATAGGCTAAAGCACTTAAGTGCCATCCCTTGTGCATTATTAGTTGGTATGATTGGACTAGGATGATGGTGAGTGAGTGGTGGCTAATGAGATGGGGATGTGATAATGTAGATTGATAGAGAGGGATGGGTTGCGATGCAATGTAAATTGGTGTGAGTAAGAATGTGCAGGAGTAGGGTAGGGAAGGCAGAGTGATGGGGATGTGATGAGTGACAAAGCAGAATGAGGTTGAGTGTGGCTTTGCAGAAACGTTTCATGATTTACTGAGAACATTGGAAGTTTTGCACCACTGCAGCCAGGTGCTGCAAGGAGGGGGGGCCACCCACACCCACGGACGCAAATATCCCACTGGATGTCAACCCAGAATTTAGAGCCGGAGCTCCGACTCCACTTGCCGGGACTGTCTGGAGCGGGGTTCGAAATCCTACCCTGATCTGGCCCAGCGGCGGGGATCCTACCGCTATGCCAAAGGCCCAATCCGATTAGCAAAGTGAAATGGCTTGAATGAGCACAATTCACGGCATTAAAAGAACTCACAATTGAACTGATGATGACCTCAGCAATCTCCTCAAAGAGGTGGAGGCGCAGCGCCTGCTCATCATTGGTAATGAGAAGTCAAAGGCGCCGCAAAAGGGGCAGATGGTAGCTTGGTCTTTCAAGTGGCAGCATAGGGCTCCAGTCACGGGGAGGGAAAAGGCGCAGGAAACGTATGGGTGTCACCTTTTGTGCGGAGTGGGCCTTTTGCGTAGCAGTAAGCATCCCTGCCGCTGGGCCAGAAGGAGTAGGGTTTCGAACCCCACTCCAGACAGTCCCGGCAAGTGGAGTCGGAGCTCCAACTATAAATTCTGGGTGGACATCCAGCGGGATACTTGCGTCCGTGGGTGTGGGTGGCCCCCCCCTCAGATTGGTTGTGGGAGCCCATAAAACCCTCACGCCATAGGTATAACCACCCTAATGGCTGGTTCAAAGATGGTTACGGTCACGGAATGAGCGTTAATCACGGCCATAAATCCTTCCACCACTTCATACAGTTCCCGAAAGGGAACAGTGTGAGGATACGTATGACGATTACCTCTTGCGCAATGCACCTCCTTGGACCCTCAGTTGCAGGTGCGAGGGGGAAAATCGTGCAATTGTTAAATTTTTCATTTTATTGACATGTAAAATGTTGGCCCAGTAATTCCATTCCAAATGCCCGAGTACGATCGGGGTACTTACGCATCTGGCCGGAGGAAATGCCGGTTTTCAGCATGCACAGTGCATGTGGGGAAAACCGGCATTTCCTGTCCTCTGAACGAAGGGGTTCAGAGGCAGAACGCGTGCGACTGCACAGGCAGCGCATGCGCAGTAAAATTCGCTGCTTTCATTCATGCTTTCAGTGAGGTCAAGCCCTTACAACTTACACATGAAAAAAGCATGGGTACAGTTGCTCCAGAGGCTGCGGAGGAAGATATTTCTTATCATGGAGCTTCTGAAAGTATGTATGTCTGTATATATTCCTTTGCGTGTTATGTATATATTCCTTTACTTATGTGTATGAATGTATTATTTAATTATGACTTTCAGAGAAAGTAACTTACTGGAAAATCATAATTATAAACATACATTCATATACATAAGTAAAGGAAGATAAAACATACATACATATACGTAAAGGAATATATGCGGACATACATACATAATTACTTATTACTGATGAAAAGTTTCTTTCTTAAAAGTGCTGGAAATGTTACATTACTCATTTTAGAACACTCATTTTCACATTCCATTCACACAGCCACAATTGCTCCTTCTACCTACCGTTCTGAAAACCCGTTTAAAAAAAAAAATTTAAACTTTAAAACTTACTTAAAATTTCTTAAAATAACTTCCCTCCATTTCCCAAACAAAAATATTGCCTTTCAGAAGCTCCACGATAAAATATATCTTCCTCTGCAGCCTTGGAACAACTTTACACATGCTTTTTTCAAGTGTAACTTGTAAGGACTTACCCTCACTGTATCCATGAATGAAATCGACGAAGTTCACTGCGCAAGCGCTGCCTGTGCAGTCGCACGCGCTGTGCCTCTGAACCCCTTCGTTCAGAGGACTGGAAATGCCGGCGTTCCCCGCATGCGCTGTGCATGCTGAACGCCGGCATTTCCACCGGCCAGAGGCGTGAGTACCCAGACCGTACTCACGCATTTGGACACGAATTTCTGGCCCATTATCATTCTTGATAAACGGTTTTGACCCGAAAAGTTGACTTTAATTTCTCTCCACGGATGTTGCCTGGCCTGCTGAGTTTTTCCAGCATTTTCTGCTGTTAACCTGAGAATATTACCATTCTCCAAATGGCACTTTTAATGGCCCAGAAATTTGGGTCGGGGGCTACCTGCGGGTGCAAGCCCCCGACCTACATTTACATATCGCGCTGACATTTGAAGACTGGGCTTGCTTGGATTTCCGGTCTGTGACCCGGTTCAGCTCCTGGTGCGCTGTGCGTGCATGATCCTGCAGCGTACTTAGTGCGATGAGCTGCCTGGGATCACGTGAGCACTGGGCAACCAATGGGAGTTTACAAAAGTCCATTCATGAGTTAGACATAAGTCCTGTCAAAATCATGAAAAGTACGGGCGCCCAAAACACTACTTCAACTTTAAATAAAAGTTAAAAAAACATTCCATTAATTAAATTAACTATTAATAACTTTAAAAAAACTAATTTAAACACTTATTCAAATTGCTGCCAAACAATTTTTTTCAAGAAATCGGGTCCAAAAATGGACTTACATTACTGTAAATTCTTTAAAAATAATAAACCTGTGGAAAAAAAATTCTAACTTTTATTATTAGACCACTTACCTTATAAAACTAAGTCCTTACATCTGCTTTTTACATTCGTAAAAAGTGGAGGCCTTCAAGCACAGGCAAACCTGCAAAAAAAAAAGAAGTTCAACGCGTACCCGCTGCCTCAAACGTCGCTAGGGAACCGCCTCTTAACCCCTTGGTTCAGAGGAGAGGAAATGCCGGTTTTCAGCGCATGCGCTGTGCATGCTGAAATCCGGCACTTCCAACGGGCCCACGTGTGAGTACCCTGTCCGTACTCACGCATTGGGCCCCGAATTACTGGGCCAATCAGTTTAGCCAGACAGTAAAGTCCAGAATATTATAAGGGTCCGGAGATCTCCTTCAGAAATATGTAACTCTCCACCAAAGTGTTTACAGGGATTGGGTTTGCGAGTTATTGATACAAAAGACTTATGTGAGTCAATTCTAAAAATATATAGAGATTTATTAAGAAAACTGACATGCAATTCACTGTTGGTGAATCAGTCAATCGCAACGTTAACAGTTCTAAAAGGAGAAAAAATACAATCTTATTCTTAACAGAGAACCTTACTTTCAAATCTTAACTTCGCTACAGTATTATAGTTCTTAAACTTGTGTATTCAGGATATCCATCAGTTATCAAGGTCGCAGTTACCTTCAATCCCCTAGATACAAAAGAGTGAAGAACTACAGAGCCGCCCCTGTAGTTGAGAATCACTTTGCCCGATTAAAGTGAGTCTCATTATCTCATTCGAGACTCCAATATTTATACCCCTTTTAGAGTTGTTTTTCATAAGGTTTCTGTTGATCCAAGTTAATTATCACCAACCATCTTTTAGCTGACCTACTGAAATTCTTACTGCTACATAATGAATAGCTATTGGGAGTTTACCATATGTGTGCAAAGGGCAGATGTACATTACCTCATGTCATTTTCAAGAGGTTTTAATCAAGATCATTCATCCAGGGTCGGCCATTGTCTTTTTTTAATAAGGTTACCCATTCAGGGCCACCCATTCTTCTGCTTCAATAATGTTACTTATTCAGGGTCAACAACTTGTCCTACTTCAATTCTTTCATAGCTATCTCTTAGGTTTCTAAATTTCAAAACCCAGTTTGTTACATTTTAAAGAATTTATACGGTAGAGTTCCTTATAAGGTACTCTTCAGGGTTAAACATTGTCTTATCTCAATGAGGCCAGAATTCTTTCGGAAGGTAGGATTTACAAATCCAGCTTGTCATGTTTCTATTTAAAAAAAAATTGTTATATAGTGTATTTTTCTAAAAAGTTATATAGTGTATTTATCTTAAAAGGATATATAGTAGAGTTCCTTCACAGTGTCTTCCGATGCAATGTGCAACCAGGCTGCGTTGGTATCCTGGGGAGTTGTCCTCCACTCATTGGAAGTGAAGAGAACCTCCCTGCGTGCTGTCGCTCCCTCCATAAGCATATGGAGCAGTCATGGGAGAACCTGGGTGCAGCCCTGCATCTTTGTGCAGTGTTTGTCAGTGTTTGCAGCACCTCACTGCTGTAGAACACTGACAGCACAAGTGTCAACTAAATTTGTTCATGGCCCCTTTAAGGATACCAGCTGCTGACGCGTCATCAAATGACGTCACCAGACCCGCTTCCTCTAACTGGCCGGAAAACTCGCTGGGCGGGGCGTAACCAGCCAATCAGTGGAAAGTCTTTTAATAAAGCGGGGCCGCGACCCGGCGCCGACCCCGGCCGCACTCGGCCCGCCCAGGGAGGGGGAAAGCGGAGATGAATTTCCTGAAATACTTTCAGTGATAGCTGTAATATCCCAGAGAGAAACATATATCAGATCCGGGGTTTGATTCAGTTTGTTTCTCTCTCTCTGTTTGTGTTTAGACTCGGGCACAATAACCTGGGAGATTCTGGAGGAAAACTCTTGTCTGCGGCTCTGAGGAACACGGACTGTAAAATACAGAAACTGGAGTAAGTACCAGACTGTGAGATTGTGTTTATAATAACTGGATGTCTGACACTGAACATTATTTAACAGTATAAGTAATAGTGTTATCAATAAACACTGCATTATTAGTAGCATCAGTAATAGTGTTATTAATAAACTCTGGAGATTTACTTTGATTCCTGTTATTTCTCTCTCTCTAATCCCCAGCCTGCGGTCTGTCGGTCTCACAGACTCTTGTGCTGCCGATCTCGCCTCCGCTCACAGCACAAACCACTCACTGACGGTTCTGGATCTGGGTTGTAATAAACTGAGAGATTCAGGAGTGAAACTACTGTCTGCGGCTCTGAGGAACACGGACTGCAAAATACAGACACTGCAGTAAGTACAAGAGTCTGTGAGATTGTGTTTATAATAACTGGATGTCTGACACTGAACATTAATAATGTTATTAAAAAACACTGTACATTATTATCAGTATCAGTAATAGTGTTATAAATAAACTCTGGGGAATTACCCTGATTCCTGTTATTTCTCTCTCTGATCCCCAGGCTGGATGATATCGGTCTCACAGACACTTGTGCCAGGGAACTTGCCTCCGCTCTCAATACAAACCGGTCACTGACGGCTCTGGACCTGAGTGCGAATAAACTGGGAGATTCAGGAGTGAAACTAATGTCTGCGTCTCTGAGGAACCCGGATTGTAAAATACAGAAACTGGAGTAAGTGCCAGACTGTGTGAGATTGTGTTTATAATAACTGGATGTAAAACACATAGAAACATAGAAACATAGAAGATAGGAGCAGGAGTAGGCCATTCGGCCCTTCGAGCCTGCTCCGGTATTCAACGATATCATGGCTGATCATCCAAATTCAGTACCCGGTCCCTGCCATCTCCCCATATCCCTTGATCCCTTTAGCCTTAAGAAATATATCCAACTATTTCTTGAATATACTTAATGAACTGGCCACCACCGCCCTCTGTGGCAGAGAATTCCACAGGTTCACCATTTTCTGGGTGAAAAAATTCCTCCTCATTTCAGTCCTAAATGGCTTGCCCCTTATCCTTAGACTATGACCCCTGGTTCTGGACTCCCCGGCAATCAGAAACATCCTTCCTGCATCTAGCCTGTCCAGGCCTGACAGAATTATATAGGTTTCGATGAGATCCCCTCTCAATCTTCTAAACTCCAGTGAGTATAAGCCCAATCGACACAATCTCTCCTCATACGTCATTCCTGCCATTCCAGGTATCAGCCTGGTGAATCTTCGCTGCACTCCTTCCATGGCAAGATTGTCCTTCCTCAGGTAAGGCGACCAAAACTGCACACAATACTCAAGGTGTGGTCTCACCAAGGCCCTGTACAACTGCAGCAAGACATCCTTGTTCTTGTACTCGAACCCTCTTGCTATGAAGGCCAACATACCATTTGCCTTCTTAGCCGCCTGCTGCACCTGCATGCTTACCTTCAGCGACTGGTGTACAAGAACACCAGGTTTCTTTGCACTTCCCCTTCTCACAATCTATTGCCATTCAAATAATAATCTGCCTTCCTGTTTTTGCCACCAAAGTGGATAACCTCACATTTATCCACATTTTCCTGCATTTGCCATGTTTCTGCCCAATCACCCAACCTGTCCAAATCGTGCTGGAGTTTCACGACATCCTCCTCACAGCATACCCTCCCACCCAACTTGGTGTCGTCTGCAAATTTGGAGATATTACATCTAATTCCCTCGTCCAGATCATTAAAATATATTGTGAACAGCTGGGGTCCTAGGACCGATCCTTGCGGTACCCCACTAGTCACTGCCTGCCACTCGGAAAATGACCCGTTTATTCCAACTCTTTGCTTTCTGTCCGCCAACCAGTTTTCTATCCAAATCAATACCTTTCCCCCAATCCCATGTGCCTTTATTTTGCACGCGAATCTCTTATGCAGGACCTTATCGAAAGCCTTCTGAAAGTCCAAATACACCACATCCACTGGTTCTCCCTTATCTATTTTACCAGTTACATCCTCAAAAAATTCCAGTAGATTAGTCAAGCATGATTTACTTTTTGTAAATCCATGTTGACTTTGTCCGATCCAGTCACTGCTTTCCAAGTGCTCTGCTATTACACCTTTTATAATGGACTCTAGCATTTTCCCCACTACCGATGTCAAGCTTACCGGTCTATAATACCCCGCCTTTTCTATACCACCTTTTTTGAATAGTGGGGTAACATTAGCTACCCGCCAATCCATGGGTACCGTTCCAGAGTCTATCGAGTTCTGGAAGATGACCAGCAATGCATCTACTATTTCTAGGACCACTTCCTTAAGTAACCTGGGATGTAGATTATCAGGTCCTGGGGATTTATCGGCCTTCACACCCATCAATTTTCCTAACACCAGTTCCCTACAAATACTGATTCCTTTCAGTTCCACCCTTTCATCAGACCCTATGTTCCCCGGCATCTCTGGGAGGTTATTTGTGTCCTGCTTTGTGAAGACAGAACCGAAATAAGTATTTAGTTGGTCAGCCATTTCTTTGTTCCCCATTACTGAACATTAGTAATAGTATCAGTAATAGTGTTATTAAACACTGGAGATTTATTCTGATTCCTGTTATTTCTCTCTGATCCCCAGTCTATGGGGTGTCGGTCTCACAGATTCATGTGCCGAGGATCTCGTGTCCGCTCTCAGTACAAACCGGTCACTGATGGTTCTGAACCTGAGTGATAATAAACTGGGCGATTCAGGAGCGAAACTACTCTCCTTGGCACTGAAGAACCCGGACTGTAAAATACAGGAACTGCAGTAAGTACCAGGCTGTGTGAGATTGTGTTTATAATAACTGGATGTCTGATACTACATTATTATTAGTATCAGTAATATTGTTGATAATAAACTCTGGGGATTTACTCTGATTCCTGTTATTTCTCTCTGTGATCCCCAGGCTGGATGATCTCGATCTCACAGATTCTTGTGCCGAGGAACTCTCCTCCACTCTCAGTGCAAACCGGTCACTGACGGGTCTGAACCTGGGATTAAACTCCTTCACAGACCGATCTGTCCCCGCTCTCCGCCACCTCATACTGACCTGCAGGAGTCTGGAGTGGATCCGGTGGGTGTTTGTGTTAATGTTTAATTTAATAAATAAAATATAAACGGGATTCAGTCACAATTATGGGTAATATTTGTCTGAATTTATTATTGAAATATTAACCCCAGTCTCGTGGTTATTTACACTGTTGTTCAATCTGTTTATTTTCTGTTTAATCTGTTTTAGGCTAGGGACGAATCAGTTCAGTTCAACCGGAAAGAATCAGCTGGAGTCGCTGCAGGGAACAAGACGCGGACTGAGTGTGGAAGTGCAAACATTTCAATTGATGACCATCACTGGTCATTTATTGGTCATTTTTCTGCCACTGCACTTTAAGCAGCCATGCTACGTGTTTAATCCTTTCGGCCCCTTTAACGGTTTCCAGCTGGAGCTGAGCGAGTGTCATCTCCCATTGTGAGGTCAGAGGCCCAGCCACAGGGTCATGAGACTCAGCCGCCTGGCCCCACAGTGCTGCTTCTGCAGGATATCCAGGGCTGAATGTTCACCAGTGGGGCACTGGGGAAATACATTGACAGGAAGGGCCAAGGGTGGGGCTCTGTCTGGGCTGCAGTGGGGCACTGACAATTGCACTCAGTATTCCTGAATGACTCTCCCAGTGTGGAGTCGGACTCTGTAACAATTGTCCCTGTGTGCAGTATGTTTCTCTCCCATTGAGAAGTCGGACACTGTAACAAGTGTCCCTGTGTACAGTATGTGTATCCCAGTGAGTAGTCGGACTCTCCAACAACTGTCGCTGTGTACAGTGTGTCTCTCTCCCAGTGAGGAGTCAGATGCTGTAACAAGTGTCCCTGTGTACAGTGTGTGTCTCTCCCAGTGAGGAGTCGGACTCTGTAACAAGTGTCCCTATGTACAGTATGTGTACCCCAGTGAGGAGTCGGACTCTGTAACAACTGTCGCTGTGTACAATGTGTCTCTCCCAGTGAGGAGTCAGATGCTGTAACAAGTGTCCCTGTGTACAGTGTGTGTCTCTCCCAGTGTGGAGTCGGACTCTGTCACGCGTGTCCCTGTGTACAGTATGTGTATCCCAGTGAGGAGTCGGACTCTGTAACTACTGTCGCTGTGTACAATGTGTCTCTCTCCCAGTGAGGAGTCAGATGCTGTAACAAGTGTCCCTGTGTATAGTGTGTGTCTCTCCCAGTGACGAGTCAGATGCTGTAACAAGTGTCCCAGTGCACAGTGTGTGTCCCTCCCAGTGAGGAGTCGCACTCTGTAACAAGTGTCCCTGTGTACAGTGTGTGCCTCTCCCAGTGAGGAGTCGGACCCTGTAACAAGTGTCCCTGTGTACAGTGTGTGTCTCTCCCAGTGAGGAGTCGCACTCTGTAACAAGTGTTGCTATAACCCTCCGAGATCTCTCCACTCCTCTGACCGTTGCACATCCTCGACTTTCGTTGCTCTACGTTGGTGCCATGTCTTCAGCTTCCAAGGCCCTAAACTCTGGAATTATTTCCCTAAACCTCTTCCCAGCTATACCTTTCTCTCCTCCTTTTAGAACCATCCTCTTTCACAGAGCTTTGGGCCATCTCTCCTAAAATCTCTATGTGGCTCACTGTCAAATGTTGTTTGAAAAGTTGTCTTGTGACCTTTCATTACATTAAAGCCTCTATATAAATGCCAGTTATTGTTGTTGTCCCTGTGTTGTCTTAATAAAACTCCACCGCTTACTTCAGCTCACGCCTGGCCTTCTCGTTATTTTCATAAAAACTGGCTTCATTGTTTCAATATGTTAAATTAAGGTTCCTCAAATGTACATCCTACCTTCTCCAAACGACACTGTAGATGCGACCTGTGGGTCTATTGAAGCGGTGGTCTTACTCGGGAGACTGGATATACAATTTACACAAGATGGTGAGACTGAGTGTCAGCACAAGAGCGCAGCTGGGACTCTAAAAATGGCGTGCCACAGGCAATGGGAAATGGCCGCCATGAAGTTGTCGCAAAATGGTCATCATTACCCTGCAGCAAAATGGCCCCCATCAATCTGCAACAAATCACAGAATCATACAGCCCATTCGGCCCATCCTGCCTCTGCCGGCTCTTTGAAAGAGCGATCCAATTAGTCCTTCTCTCTCTCTGTAGCCCTGCAAACTGTGTCTTTACAAGTATACAAGTACAATCTGCCTCCACCACCCTTTTAGGCAGTGCATTCCAGATCAGAACATCTCACTGCAGAAAAAATCCTCATCTCTGCTCTGGGCCTTTTGCCAATTATTTTAAACCTGTGTCATTTGGTTACCCAGCCTCCTGCCCCTGAAATAGTTTCTCCTTAATTACTCTACCAAAACCCCTCAAATTGCTTCCATGTCCCCTCAAAGTTGTCACATCACTCGGAAGCACAAGCATTATTTTGAAACGTCCATCCATGTGTTCATGTTTATGACTTCAATTTCCTCTCAGCCCCTGTTCATCACGCACCGAGTTAACATGTTTTTGTCACATTGCAGGCCGGGCTACTTTAACCCAGTCTTTAAACTCTTTAAAGCACAAGGGCCACAATCGAACAGGAACTTGTTAACCCGAGGTAACAAAACCAGGGCCCAGAGAGGAAATTAAACCCCAGGTAATAAACAGACAGAACTCATTTCGGCCCCGTTGGCTACAACCTGTGGAGGAGGCCTCTGTCAGTCCCCTCTGGAGGAGGTCTCGGTCAGTCTCCTCTGGAGGAGGTCTCAGTCAATGCCTCTGGAGGAGGTCTCGGTCAGTCTCCTCTGGAGAAGATCTCTGTCAGTCTCCTCTGGAGGAGGTCTCGGTCAGTCTCTGGAGGAGGTTTCGGTCAGCCTCCTCTGGAGGAGGTCTCGGTCAGTATCCCCTGGTGGAGGTCTCGGTCAGTCCCCTTTGGAGGAGGTCTCGGTCAGTCTCTGGAGGAGGCCTCGGTCAGTCTCTGGACAAGGTCTCGTTCAGTCTCCTCTGGAGGAGGCCTCCATCAGTCCCAGGGAGGAGATAAAAAGGCATGGGTTGCCTTTCCTGTGCTTGCATGGGAAGGTGCCAGGCGAATGGGAACGGGTGTTGGGGGTAATAGAAGAGTGGGCCAAGGTGTCACGGAGGAAACAAACCCTTCGGAATGTTGAAAATGAGGGTTTGGGAAGATGCGTTTGGTGGTGGGATCACATTGGAGGTTGTGGAGATGGCAGAGGATGACCTTTAAATGTGAAGGTTGGTGGGGTGAAAGTGAGGACAATGGGAACCTTATCGTGGTTCTGGGAGGGAGGGGAAGGGGTGAGAGCAGAAGTGCGGGAAATGGAATGGGCACGGTCGAGGGCCATATAAACAACAGTAGAGGGGAAACCTTGGTTGCCTAAAATGGACATATCGGTAGCACGAGTATTGAAGGAGGCATCATCAGAGCAGATGTGGCGGAGATGGAGAAATGGGAGAATGGAATAGAGTCCTTACAGGAAGCAGGGTTGGAGGAAGTGTAGAGCAGGTAGCTGTGTGAGGCAGTGGGCCTCGAATGAATGTATGTCGACAGCCTATCCCCAGAAATGGAGACAGAGAAGTCGAGGAAGGGAAGCAAAGAGTCGGAGATGGACCATGTGAAAGTGAGGGAAGGGTGGAAATTGGAAGCAAAGTGAATGAAATTTTCTAGTTCAGGGTGAGAGGAGCAAATGGCACCGATACAGTCATCAATGTACCAGAGAAAGAGGTGAGGGATGTGATCTGAGTTGGACTGGAACAAAGAATGTTTCACATATCCCACAAAAAGTCAGGCATTTCTAGGGCCCATGTGGGTTCCCAAAGCAACACTTTTAATTTGGAGAAAGTGAGTGCAGTCAAAGGAGAAGTTGTTCATTGCGAGAACAAGTTCACCCAGGTGGAGCAGGGTTGGTGGATGGGGACTGGTTTGGTCTCTGTTCAAGGAAGAAGCGGAGCTACTAATTCCATCCTGGTGGGGGATGGAGGTGTAGAGGGATTGGACTAACATAGTGAAAAGGAGACGGTTGGGGCAAAGAAACTGGAAAATGTTAAAGTGGCGGAAGGCATCGGAAAATTCACAAATGTAGGTGGAATAGACTGGACAAGAGGAGAAAAAAATTGTCGAGATAGGAAGATTTCAGCTCCATGGGACAAGAACAGGCTGGAATGATGGGTTTAGAAGGTTCACCTTCTTGTGGGTCTTTTGATGGAGTTAGAAACGGAATGTGCGGTGTTGGGGGACTATGAAGTTGACAGCCATGGAGGGAAGATCTCCAGAGGAGATGAGCTCAGTGACAATCTTGAAAACAATGGCTTGATGTTTGATACTGGGGTCATGGTCCAGGGGGATGCAGGAGGAGGAGGAGTGTTGGCATTGAGCATCCGCACGGTTGAGGTTAGTTCACCAAACAACAACAGCACCACCCTTGACAGCAAGTTTAATGACAATGTTCGGGTTGGATCTGAGAGAATGGAATGCTGGATGTTCTTAGGGAGGTAGGTTGTGTGAGTGAGGGAGCAGAGAACTGGAGACGGCAGTTAGCAATAAAAGGATTGTGAGCGTGTTAGACGACAAAGGGAGGGGTCCAGGTAGAACGAGAATTCTGAAAGTGGGAGGGGACGACTCCTGGCCAATGAAGTGGTCATGGAGTTGAAGGCAAAGGAATAAGAGCTTGGCACCGTGCCGAACTCGAAATTCGTTGAGATGGGAGCGTCAGGGGGTGAAGCTCAGGCCTTTGCTGAGGACTGATCCTTCTGGTTCGGAGAGGGGAAGGACAAAGGGGATTTTGAAAACACGGCAAGGGGTGAGCTTGGAAGAAGGGGCGTGGTCAGAAGAGAGTGAAGGGGAAGAAGGAACTGCATAGGCGTTGGTATACACGAGTTGTTGAAGCTTGCGATCCTAGACACCTGAAAGGAGAAAAAAAGTTTTATGTTGAAGTGTCGGATGAGGAGAAGGATGAAATGGAAATGTGGAACATGACAGCTTTGAGATAGAGTGATTCTGAGACTGAGAGGATTTTCCTCCGGAGAGGTGGAACGCTTTGCATTGGGAGTCACACACCATTGCGGTCCTCACAAAGAGGCCCACCCATCCAGTCACCACCTCGCCCAGAGACCCACCCACCCAGGTTCCCACCAACTGAGACACACCCCGAGATGCACCGCACACAGGGTGAGGCCCACCCATACACCACCCAACCCAGGGACTCACCAACTGAGACACACCCCACACTGGGACAGGCCCACCCATACACCACCGCACCCAGAGACCCACCCAGAGACCCAGCAACCGAGCCACACCCCACACTGGGAGCCAGCCACCCTGGTAAGCAGGTTGTAGACTGCAGGCTGGAGCTCCTCTCCTGAGCCTTTGACATGTTGGTTTATCACGCTTGCATGCCCTGTGTTTCTGTTAAATCTTATGTTGATCCAGGTAATGCTGCCCAGGACTGGACTGCTCTGACCAGGAACATTCCAGGACCTTTTTTTTTAAACCTTAGTATTTCTTGTGAATTTTACTAGTTTGATATAGTAATAAACAATCGATTCATGTCTGTGGCCACAGAAACACCTGTCTTTTCTCCTAACTATCAAATCCCCTACCACTATTGCTTTTCCGAACTTCCTCCTCTCTCCTACCCCTATACAGTTGAGCCATCCATGGTGCCGTTGGCTTGGCTCTGGCTGTACTCCCCAGAGGGACCATCGCCCTTACCAGTACTAAATATTGGTTGGTGGGGGAGATGCACTCAGGGACTCCGGCACTACCTGTCTGGCCCTCCTTTTCTGTCTGGTGGTCACCCATTCCCTCCGTGCCTCCACTCTCTTATGCTGCGGGGTTACCACCTCCTGAAACATGCTATCCATGTAGCTCTGAGCCTCACGGATGCACCGCAGTGACGCCACCTGCTGTTCAAGCTCCAAAACCTGCGTGCAGGAAATGTTGTCGGTTGGAGGAGCACAACATTTTCATTACCTTTCAGCTGATCTCCCAAACACCTCCACCACCATCCCTGGGTGTGTCCTGTCCCACCGGCAGTACAGACCCACCAGGGGCGGTGGCAAAGTGGTATACAGTTGGGAAGGAGTGGCCCTGGGAGTTCTCAACATTGACTCCGGACTCCATGAAGTCTCATGACTTCTGGTCAAGCATGGGCAAGAATACCTCCTGCTGATTACCACCTACCGCCCTCCCTCCACTGATAAATCAGCACTCCTCCATGTTGAACACCACTTGGAATAAGCACTGAGAGTAGCAAGGCACAGAATGTACTCTGGGTGGGGGACTTCAATGTCCATCACCAAGAGGGCTCGGTGGCACCACTACTGAACAAGCTGTCTGAGTCCTGAAGGACATAACTGCCAGTCTGGGCCTGCGATAGTTGGTAAGTGAACCAACATGAGACATTGTAACCGGTCCTGGGAGAGGTGGGACCATTTCAAACCGGACGGTTTGCACCTGGGCAGGGCCGGGACCGATGTCCTAGGGGGAGTGTTTTCTGGTGCTCTGGGGGAGGGTTTAAACTAAAATGGCAAGGGGTTTGGAACCTGAGCAGGGGGGCAGAGGAAAGGGAAACAAGGATAAAAGCAAAAGATAGGAAGGAGAGAAACAAAAGTGGCAGTCAGAGAAATCAACGGTTTAAATCAAACATGGCCGCAGTAAATAATAATTCTAATAGGTCTAAGAGCGTTAAAAAAACGAGCCTGAAGGGTTTGTGTCTGAATGCGAGGAGCGTTCATAATAAGGTGGATGAATTACCTGCGCAAATAGAGGTAAACGAACATGATTTGATTGGGATTACAGAAACATGGCTCCAGGGTGGCCAAGGCTGGGAACTCAACATCCAGGGGTATTCAATATACATGAAAGATAGGCAAAAAGGAAATGGAGGTGCGGTAGCATTGCTGGTTAAAGAAGGGATTAACACAATTTTAAGGAAGGATATTAGCTCTGATGATGTGGAATCTGTATGGGTAGAACTGAGAAATACCAAGGGGCAGAAAACGTTAGTGGGAGTGGTATATAGACCTCCAAACAGTAATGCGGAGGTTGGGGATGGCATTAAAAGGGAAATTAAAGAACCGTGCAATAAGGGCACAGTAGTCATCATGGGTGCCTTTAATCTACATATAGATTGGGCTAACCAAATTAGTAACAATACTGTGGAGGAGGAATTCCTGGAGTGTTTACGGGATGGTTTCCTGGACCAATATGTCGAGGAGTTAACCAGAGATCAGGCCATCTTAGACTGGGTATTATGTAACGAGAAATGAATAATTAGCAATCTTGTTGTACGAGGCCACTTGGGTCAGAGCGATCATAATATGATGGAATTCTTCATTAAGATGGAGAATGAATTAGTTGACCCAGAGACTAGGCTCCTGAATTTAAATAAAGGAAACTACGATGGTCTGAGGCACGGGTTGGGTAAGATTGATTGGGGATATCACTCAAAGGGTTGACGGTGGATAGGCAATGGCAAACATTCAAAGGCCGCATGGATGAACTACAGAATTTGTTCATCCCAGTTTGGCATAACAATAAAACAAAAAAGGTGACTCAACTGTGGCTAACAAGGGAAATTAGGGATAGCATAAGATCGAAGGAGAGAACATATGAATTGGCCAGAAAAAGCAGTAAACCTGAGGATTGGGAGCAGTTTAGGATTCAACAAAGGAGGACAAAGGAATTAATTAAGAAGGGGAAAATAGAATATGAAAGTAAGCTTGCAGGGAACATAAAAACTGACTGTAAAAGTTTTTATAGATATGTGATAGGAAAAAGATTTGTGAAGTCAAGCGTAGGTCTCTTACAATCAGAATCAGGGGAATTTATAATGGGGAGCAAAGAAATGGCAGACCAATTAAATACATATTTTGGTTCTGTCTTCACAAAGGAGGAAACAAATAACCTCCCAGAGATGTCGAGGAACATAGGGTCTGAAGAAAGGGAGGAACTGAAAGGAATCAGTATTTGTAGGGAAATGGTGTTGGGGAAATTGATGGGATTGAAGGCCGATTAATCCCCAGGGCCTGATAATCTACATTCTAGGGTGCTTAAGGAAGTGGCCCTAGAAATAGTAGATGCATTGCTGGTCATCTTCCAACATTAGATGGAATCTGGAACAGTAGCCATGGATTGGAGGTAGCTAATGTTACCCAACTATTCAAAAAAGGTGGGGGAGAGAAAAAGGGGAACTACAGACCGGTAAGCCTGACATCGGTAGTGGGGAAAATGCTAGAGTCAATTATGAAAGATGTAATAGCAGAGCACTTGGAAAACAGTGACAGGATCGGACAAAGTCAACTGGAATTATTTGTGGATGTAACTAGTAAAATAGATACGTGAGAACCAGTGGAGGTGGTGTATTTGGACTTTTGGAAGGCTTTCAATAAGGTCCCGCATGAGAGATTAGCATGTAAAGTTAAGACTCATGGGATTGGGGCAATGTATTGACTTGGATAGAGAACTGGTTGGCAGACAGAAAGGAAAGAGTCGGAATAAACGGGTCTTTTTCAGAATGGCAGGCAGTGACTAGTGAGGTGCCGCAGGGATCGGTACTTGGACCCCAGCTATTCATAATATATATTAATGATCTAGACAAGGGAACTAGATGTAATATCTCCAAATTTGCAGACGACACAAAGCTGGGTGGGCGTGTGTGCTGTGAGGAGGATGCCGAGAAACTACAGGATGATTTGGACAGGTTGCATGATTGGGCAGACGCATGGCAGATGCAATATAACGTGGATAAATGTGAGGTTATCCACTTTGGTGGCAAAACCAGGAAGGCAGATTATTATCTGAATGGCAATAGATTGGTAGAAGGGGAAGTGCAGCGTGACCTGGGTGGCCTTGTGCACCAGTCGCTGAAGGTAAGCATGTGGGTGCAGCAGGTGGTCAAAAAGGCAAATGGTATGTTGGCCTTCGTAGCGAGAGGGATTGAGTACAGGAACAAGGATCTCTTGCTGCAGTTGCACAGGGCCTTGGTGAGACCACATCTTGAGTATTGTGTGCAGTTTTGGTCGCCTTCTCTGAGGAAGGATTTCTTGCCATGGAAGGATTTCAGCGAAGATTCACCAGGCTGATACCTGGGATGGCAGGAATGATGTATGAGTAGAGATTGGGACGATTGCGCTTGTACTCACTGGAGTTTAGAAGAATGAGAGGCGATCTCATTGAAACTTATAAAATTCTGACAGGACTGGACAGACTAGATGCAGGAAGGATGTTCCCGATGGTCGGGGAGTCCAGAACCAGGGCTCACAGTCTAAGGATAAGGGGAAGGCCATTTAGGACAGAAGTGAAGAGGAATTTCTTCACCCAAAAAGTGGTGAACCTGTAGAATTCTCTACCACAGAAGGCAATAGAGGCCAATACATTAAATATATTCAAGAAGGTGTTGGATATATTTCTTAAGGCTAAAGGGATCAAGGGATATGGGGAGGAAGCAGGGACCAGGTACTGAATTTGGATGATCAGCCATGATCGCATTGAATGGCGGAGCAGGCTCGAGGGGCCGAATGGCCTACTCCTGCTCATATCTTCTATATTTCTATGTTTCTATATGAGGGAAAAATATACTTGACCTCGTCCTCACCAATCTACCTGTCGCAGATGAAGCTATCCATGACAGCATTGGCAGCAGTGAGCACCGCACAGTTATTGTGGAGAAGAAGTCCTGTCTTCACACTGACAACATCCTCCATCGTGTTGTGTGGCACTATCACCGTGCTAAATGGGATAGATTCAGAACAGATCTAGCAGCTCAAATCTGGGCATCCATCAGGTGCTGTGGGCCATCAGCAGCAGCAGCAGAATTGAATTCCACCACAATATGTAACCACATGGCCCAGCATATCCCTCACTCTATCATTACCACCAAGCCAGGGGACCAACCATCGTTCAATAAGGAGTGTAGAAGAGCATGCCAGGAGCAGCACCAGGCGTACCTAAAAATGAGGTGCCAACCTGGGGAAGCTGCAACACAGGACTATGTGCATGCTAAAAAGCAAAAGCAGCATGCTATAGACAGGGCTGAGAGTTCCCACAATCAACGGATCAGATCAAAGCTCTGCAGTCCTGCCACATCCAGTCGTGAATGGTGGTGGACCATTAAGCAACTAACGGGCAGAGGAGGCTCCAAGAATGTCCCCATACTCAATGATGGTGGAGCCCAGCACGTGAGTGCAAAAGGCAAGGCTGAAGCGTTTGCAACCAACTTAAGCAAGAAGTGCAGAGTGGATGATCCATATCGGTCTACTCCCCAGGTTACCACCATCACAGAAGCCAGTCTTCAACCAATTCGATTCACTCCACATGATATCAAGAAACGACTGAGCGCACTGGCTAGAGCAAAGGCTATGGGCCCCGACAAAATCCCGGCTATCGTGCTGAAGACTTGTGCTGCAGAACTAGCCACGCCTCTAGACAAGCTGTTCCAGTACAGCTGCAACACTGATATCTATCTGACAATGTGGAAAACTGCCCAGGTATGTCCTGTCCACAAAAAGTAGGACAAATCCAACCCGGCCAATTACTGCCCCATCAGTCTACGCTCAATCATCAGCAAAGTGATGGAAGTTGTCATCGACAGTGCTATCAAGCGGCATTTACTCCCCAATAACCTGCTCACTGATGCCTAGTTTTGGTTCCCCCAAGACCACTCGGCTCCTGACCTCATTACAGCCTTGGTCCAAACATGGACAAAGGAGCTGAATTCCAGAGTTGAGGTGCCAGTGATTGCACTTGATAACAAGGCAGCATTTGACCGAATCTGGCATCAAGTAGTCCTGCTAAAACTGAAGTCAATGGGAAACAGGGGGAAAACGCTCCACTGACTGGAGTCATACCGAGCACAAAGGAAGATGGTTGTGGTGGTTGAAGTTCAATCATCACAGCCCCAGGACATCGCTGCAAGAGTTCCTCTGGGCAGTGTCCTAGGCCCAACCATCTTCAGCTGCTTCAGGAATGACCTTCCCTCCAACATAAGGTCAGAAATGGGGATGTTTGCTGATGACAGCACAGTGTTCAGTGCCATTCGCAACTCCACAGATAATGAAGCAGTGCATGCCCGCATGCAACAAGACCTGGATGATTTTCAGGCTTGGGCTGATATGTGGCAGGTAACATTCGCGCCACAGAAGTGCCAGGCAATGACTATCTCCAAAAAGCGAGAGTCTAATCACCTCCCCTTGACATTCAATGGCAATACCATCGTCAAATCCCCAACTATCAACATCCCGAGGGTCACCATTAACCAGAAACTGAACTGGACCAGCCACATAAATACTGTGGCAGCAAGAGCAGGTCAGAGGCTAGCTATTCTGCGGCGAGTGTCTCACCTCCTGACTGCCCAAAGCCTTTCCACAATCTATAAGGCACAAGTAAGGAGTGTGATGCAATATCTCCACTTGCCTGGGTGAGTGCAGCTCCAACAACACTCAAGAAGCTCGACACCATCCAGGACAAAGCAGCCCGCTTGATTGGCACCCTATCCACCACCTTAAACATTCACTCCCTCCACCACCAGCGTACCGTGGCTGTTGTGTGGACCATCTACAAGATGCACTGCAGCAACTCGCCAAGGGTTCATCGGCAGCACCTCCCAAACCCGCGACCTCTTCCACCTAGAAGGACAAGGGCAGCAGGCGCATGGGAAAACCACCACATCCAAGTTCCCCTCCAAGTCACACACCATCCTTACTTAGAAGTATATCGCCGATCCTTCAACGTCACTGGGTCAAAATCCTGGAAGTCCCTACCGAACAGCACTGTGGGAGTACCAACACCACACGGACTGCAGCGGTTCAAGAAGGTGACTCACCACCACCTTCTCAAGGGCAGCTAGGGATGGGCAATACATGGTGGCATTGCCAGCGACGGCCTGATCCCATAAACAAATAAGAAACAAACTGCAAATCCCGGAGCTCGAGCTCCTCCAGCGACGACAGTTCCTGCACAAATTGTTGTCCAGGACATTGGAATTGTCCTGGAGTTCCCACATGGCACAGGATGTGCATTCCACGGGGCTGAGGTGCCCTGCCATGCCTCTACTTGCTTGACTATTTGGAGAATTAATGCCATGTACAAATGCTTTCGACAACACAAAAATTCATGCTCGCTGCTCAATAAAATGATTAGTCCTAAATCAAGTCTTAAAACCCAAGCTCATTGGCGAAACACTTAAAGGGTGAACCAATATCGGGTGCAATCTAATCGCAACTCATCATTGCCACAGGGTTTTTTCACTACTTAATGGAGAAGTGCATTGATGCGACAGCACCTCATTCTCAACATTGCTGGCTGTGCAGCTGCATCAGTAAGCAGCAGTAGAACAAGGAGATTGTAAAGGAGGACTGAACTAGGTATGCTCATGGCAGGTCCAAGGAACAGGTAGAGAGCCTGCAAGTTCCCCGATGAAGCATTGGTCATCACTGTTGCGAGACTGAGGATGGTGTTCTACCCGGCAAGTGGTAGAGGCCCTCATCACAAGTCTTCTTCACCATTGGAGGGAGGTACCGCAGCTCGTTTTAGGCAGCACTGTGCTGTTCTCAGGACACAGAAAGAGTGCAAAAAGAAATTTAACGACATCACTCGGGTAGTCAAGGTGAGTGAATGCTTCAACAAATGCTACTTACTACCATCTGCACCACAATCGTCATACACTTGCCAAAGCACCACAACCCCAACACTCACCCACCAATAATCTCTACCTACCAACACCCAAACCAACACTCACATCTCACACTTTGCACACAATGACAGCTGTTCAACTTTGGTAGGCACATCACCTGAACACATTGCTCCACACTCACTTATGCACCTTCCTTTCCCTTGCAGGCCAAGGTGGCACACAACAGGTGGCAGCAGTAGCGCACAGGCAGGGGACAAGCTAACACCCAACCAGTGTCTGCGCTGGAGAATCGAGTGCTGAAAATCATTGAGCACTAGGTGGTGGTCGACTTGGCCACTGGCAGCGTTGACCTCCTTGGGGACAACAATGGTATGTTCATCCCTGCTCCTTCTTCTCACATCCCACTTCCCCCTCACCCCACAAGCACTTCGTACTTCCCAGCTAATCATGCTGTATGCATTCATTTCTCCCTTCCTGCCCCATCCCTTCACCTTAACCTGACTCTTGTGCATTTATGCTTTCAGATAATGAGCAAGCTCCTGAACAGTCTGTTCCTGAGCCCACCATAGAGAGCGAGGTGGGAGAAGAGGAGGTCGAAGAACACATCATGTCAGGGCATCGCTCACTCGCAGACAACAGCTCAGATGCTTGCACTGTGCATTCTTTAGAGGTTAGCGTATTAGTGGGATCTGCACAGGGTGATGCACCGGGGACAAGCGGGCTGCAGTATGCCCTGGGAGAAAGGGTAGCTCCGGGGCCAGCTCCCTGGAGAGTAAATATGTGCATGGGTTCTGCTGCACAGGACTCAGATGAGTTCGTCGATGGGGAGGCCTTTAGAAGAAGGGTGATTGGCATGCACACAGAGATGCTAAATGCAAAGGCAAGGATGTGCGAGAGTCTCTCGGCAATGGCAATGATTGTGCAGGAGTCAACTTGCAGCATTGCACAAGGCTCTGTGCACACCATGGGACCCATCATTTCCCATCTGCAAAGGATAGTAGGCTCCCAGAGAGACTGGCGACCCGGACCTGATGCCACGTGTGAATGGTGATCTGGCAGCTTCCATTGCAGCACAGGCGGAAGCAATGCAAAGTCCTAGGGCTAGATTTTCAGTATAGACAGTTTTGGGGCGCTAAGCTTAGCGCCCGCCCGAAGTTATCGCCCGCCCCAAAGTAGCGCCCCGTTGCCGGAAATTCAGTGGCTTCGCCCTAAGAGGTTGGTGGAGCGCTAAAAGAGGCGTTCCACTAGTATCTTTAGGCGCTAAGCCGGCGGTGGAGAGCGCAACACCCGAGCTCGGGCGCAGCGCACGGCAGACACTCTGGTGCCAGTGAGCTCTTAAAGGGGAAGGGTGCATGTATTTTTTTCAAATGCAAAGTCTGGGGAGAAACGGGAGGAGGAGGAGGAGGAGGAGGAGGAGGAGGAGGAGGGATTGGTGCCCGGAAAAATAAATAGACCGTTCAGAACAACACACAGCTTCCTTCCACACAACACATGCAGAGTGCCTTTTGTACGAGTGCCCTTTAATTTGCGCTCCCCAGGGTGTGTTGCGTTCCATTTTACAAACGCTCTGGACGCCAGGCGCACAATGGGGCGGTCCGACTGAAGTTTGGATTTGGGGCGGCCAAAGGGCGTTGCACGAGGATGTGACGTCATTTTCTGCGCGCGCATCCGGGCGGCCGCTAAACTTTGCGCCGGCGCTAACGGGCAACTTAATTTGGGGCGGGGCGCAAACTGCGCTGCGCCCAGGCGCTACACGCATAGCGCCCGAAAATCACTTCTCTTAAGGCGCTAACTGCTGGCGCAAGCAACTGAAAATCTAGCCCCTAGTGCTGTAATGAATTCTATGCTTGGTGGCATCCAATTTCAGACTGCTCTCATGCAGACTCATCTTGATGTGACGCAAGCTCTGAAAGCTGCCATCCTGGCTGGGTCTACCACCGTTGACCAGGGTTTTCACTGTGTTGCAGCAGGCCAGCAATCTGTGCTCCAGCAGATTACTAGAGATGCTGAAGTGCTGTCCTGGGGGATTGGCAATGGGTCAGTGGAGCAGAAACCTGCTGTCCTCTCTCAGGATGACAACATCATGCTCCCACCACTGCCACTCCGCCATTACCCTTGTTGCTGCCTGTCATCCAGTCAGCCCAGACTGCTGCCACCCATGCTGAGGTGTTGCAGTCTACAGCCGGGCCTTCCATGCCCAGAGCTGGTCGAGGACGTCCTGCAAGGCCAGCTGAAGTCTCCTGCACGGACACCCATCAGCCAATGTGCCAACACTTCTTAGGAGCACTATAGGAGGAATAGGCACACTAACGGCAGGCACTAAGGGATTGCACAAGGGTGAAAACTAAAATTTTTGATGTAAATATGTGCCCACTACTTTTTGATCAATTTATTACATCACCATTCTTTTCTGGTGTCTCTCATTTCAGCTTTGTGCTGTGATTTGTTCTGCAACAGGGCTGGAATGGTGGAGATGTGGTGAGCAAAGGGTATCTGGCGTTTAAGTCATTCTGGTGTGAGGCTGGAGCTCTATTTGGAGGAGGTGGCAGAGTTCAATGATTACCTTCTTGGTGAAGCAGTGCCAACAAATACAATGCTTCTCGCTTCATTTAAGGTAGGTTGAAACTGAAATAACCACTAAAACTGCACGAATTTGACAGCTGTGAGTAATTACTGATGATCTCTTCAAATAACGTCCCTGGCCCATGCTTTCTGGTGCTGTACATCAATTCCCCCTGTCGGTGTTTACTCCAGGTGGTGAGGTAAGTGGCGAATATCAATTCTGCAAATCTTGCAGTCAGTGAGCGTTGCTCACTCACTGATGTTACGATCTACTTGGGTTGATGTTCCTGCCAATACAACTTACAGATGGCACTACTGGATGGGGATGGTGGATTTGGCGTGTGGCGTTGCAGCTGCCTCGTCCCAGCGATACTGCTCTAGCACCCCATTAGCACCATCTACTGGCGCTAAATGGAGCTGCTAAGTGGACACTTTTTTTCCCCTCACAAATTTAAAAGTCGGGCCGCTTCTCTCGCTCTCGTAGTTAAAGTCTTAATTCAAACGATTATTTATATTTATATTTATATTAAATAGTTTAGTTAATTTAGAGAAAAAAGGCTAATACTCACCCACCAATCACCTAGCTGCATTCCTGTGACGACCCTGTTTTTTGCTGTTCTTTTGGAATTACACTGTATCTATGCCTCCACTGCTTCTGCTGCCAACTCCTCGCAGGTCACCTGGAGACAGTTTTCGCCCCTGGTTATGCAACATCAGTGGTGTTTTACTGTGAGTGGAGCTGGAGTTGGCAGCAGATATTGTGAGTGAGTATGGTCCCTATAAATAGGGGCAAGGAAAGGAAAGCACTAATTAATATTAAAGTAAACAATTGAAACAAATATTCTTAATTGTAAATATATTAAAATTAATGTATAGTCAGAAAATTAGTCCCATTGTATTCGAGTAACAGATTCTAGAATTAATATGGATCATTTTTATGTTAAAATATTCTTGGAGTGAGCATAATCTCAGGAAGATGGAGAGAGCAAAATCGAATCAGCACTACACTAACTAGGACTGGAAAAAGGTCGCTGGTTTCACAGAGCAGATCTGGGGATTCACTGGGATGGAAAGCTCGCCATACCTCACCTGGGAGTGCGTGGTGCTTACATGTGCAGGGATTTCTCTCCTGAATTCATACCATGCTGTAGGTGAGATGGTGAGCTTCATTGGGTAGTGTAAGAGGAGCTTTACGCTGCATCGGCCCATGCTGTACCTGAGTTCACTGAGCTTGATGAACGACTATACAGTGAGAATTTCACTGTATCTAACTCCAGCCTACCTGTTCCGATAGTTATTGATAAGGCAGTACTGAGAGAACTTTCATCTGTTTCTAATTCGTGCTGTACCTGCCCGGTGAGGGTTTGATGGAACAGTTTCGAGGGAGCTTTACTCTGTCTCTCACCCGTGCTGTGCCTGACCTGGGAGTGTTTTATGGGACAGTGTAGAGGGAGCTTTACTCAATATCTCACCTGTGCTGTACCTGTCCTGGGAGTGATTTATGGAACAGTGTAGAGGGAGCTCTACTCAATATTTCACCTGTGCTGTACCTGTCCTGGGAGTGATTTATCGGATAGTGTAGAGGGAGCTCTACTCAATATCTAACCTGTGCTGTTTCTGTCCTGGGAGTGATTTATGGGGCAGTGCAGTGGGAGCTTTGCTCTCTATCTTCCCCGAGCTATACCTGACCTGGGAAAATATAACGGGACATTGTAGAGGGAAATTTACTCTGTATTTCAACAAACTGTATCCAATCTGGGTGCGTTTGATCTGAAAGTGCAGAGAGAGCTTTACTTTCTATCTAACCTGTGCTGTACCTGCCCTAGGAGTGTTTGATGGGACAGATGAGAGGGAGCTTTACTCAGTATCTACTCCGTGTTGGAAATGACGTGGGACTGTTTGATGGCCAGTTCAAATATGCTCTACTCTGTCTGTAATCCATGCTCTACCTGACCTGGGAGTGTTTGATTGGACAGTGTAGAAGTAGATTTACTCTGCATGTATCTCGTGCCATTCCTGAACTGCGATTGTTTGATGGGATATTGTAGGCGGAGTTTTAACTATTATTGCCCATGATCTCCCCTTCAATTATTACTCAAATGGCCTCACCAAGTGATAGCCCCGATGATCCCCACAATGTACGCCCCCTCATGTTAACGGGAGCTAAAGGGTTTTATAACACAATTGTTATATCTTCACGAAAGCACCATGACCTCAAACTGCCTTTCACTGCCGTGCCAGGAGCGAGACGCAGTGCTTGATATTATGTGAGGAAGTGTTTGGGGTGTATAAAGCATAAGGTGAGCATTTGGGCCACTGAATAATGGGTTCTCATTTTTGGAGGATGGGACTTAGAATTCGTAAGGGAAAGTTTTGCGCGGTTGTGCTCTCTGCCTGGGATTTCAGTACATGAGAACGGGGTCGGAGAAAGGACTGAATGTACAACATGTGTTCATCCTCAGTGAGACTGCACACCAGGAGCAGAGCATGGTCATGTGACCCTGTGAAACCTTGACTGGGCGGAGCTCCAGCTGCTTTGTGACATAGTTACTGGCTGCTGTGTGATTGGCTCCTGGCTCCTTTGTGATGTCACCTGGAGACAGGTTTCCACCCCTGGTTGAGGGAATAGCTTTACTCTATCTACACTATCAAAACCTCTCATCATCTTGAAAACCTCTATTATGTCACCTTGGAACCTTCTCTGTTCCAAGCAGAACAGTCCAACTTTTCCAAAATCTCATCCTACCTGAACTCCATCATCCCTAGTCACATCCTCAGAAATATCCCCCGTACCCTTTCTAAGGCCTTTACACCTTTCCTGATGTGTGGTGCCTAGAATTGTCCACAGTAATCCAGCGGAGGCCTAACCAATGATTTATAAAATCCTACCATGATCTCTTTGCTTTTATATTTCTTTCCTCTGGTTCTACACCCAAGTAACATGTATGCTTTTTAACCACGTTATCAGCTTGCCCTGCCACCTTTAAGGATTTGTGGATATGGATACCAAGGTCTGTCTGCTCATCTACACGGTTCAGAATCGTGCCATTTATAGTGTACTGCCTTTCCATATTAGTCCTCCTACAGTGCATCACTTCACACTTCTCCACATTGAACCTCATCTGCCAATTTCACCATCCTGTATATGTCATCCGGAAGCATATACCTATCCTCATCACCAACTACTACTTTGCCAAGTTTCGTTTCATCTGCAAACTTTATAAGTCTGCTCCGTACACCCGAGTCTATGTCGTTTATAAAAATTGAAGAGAGAAATGGACCCAAAACGGACAACTGGGGAACACCACGACAAACAACAATCCAGTTTGAAAAACATCCGTTCACTCCCACAATTTGCTGGCTGTCACTGAGCCAATGTTGTATCCAGATCGCCACTTTCCTCTTAATTCCATTCGTTTCCATCTTCTTAACAAACCACATATCCAAGCCACATATCCAAGTTTGCCAAAGACACAAAGATAGTTGATATTGTAAGCAATGCAGATAGAAGCATACAATTATAAAAAGATATTAATAGAACAAGTGACTGACAAAAACTGTGGCAAATGGATTTCAATGTAGGCAAGTGTGAGGTCATCCAGTGATATGATCCTAGGCCTGATTTTACCAGGTGTAAGGGTTTTGTGGGCATCTGCTGGGGAGTAGTTGCACAAATACCCCAAATCTGCGGCAGCGAAAGTGATTTTTTGGGTCAGCTTTGACACATCGCAGGTTCTGGGTTTTGCTCATGTGCAGTGCATGTGGAAACCCGGGCATGGAGGGGCCTTTCTGATGGCTTACGATAGCATATGCTTTGCATACGCCATCATCAAAAGCACACAATCCGGGCCAATATAATGCTGCCCCTTCACCCGAGTCTACGTCGTTTATTAAAAATGGAAAGAGTAATGAACCCAAAGTGATCCTTGATGAACGCCACGGCAAACAACCTCACAGTCTGAAGAAATATCCATCCACCACCACCATTTGCTTCATGTCACTGAGCCAATTTTGTAATAATACCACTGTTTTCCCCTTATTTCCAGGGTTCTCATCTTCTTAATAAGTCACATGTACAAGCCACATATCCAATTTTTCCGATGACACAAAGATAGGTGGCATTGTACATAATGTAGCTGGAGGCAGAGGGTATGGCTGAGATGCTAAATTAGTACTTTGCATCTGCCTTCACCAAGGAAGAAGATGCTGCCATAGATATAGTGAGGGAGGAGGTAGAGGAGATACTGGATGGGATAAAAATTCATAAAGTGGAGGTACTAGAAGCGTTGGCTGTACTTAAAGTAGATAAGTCATCAGGATCAGATGGGTTGCATCCTTGGAAACTAAGGGAAGCGAAGGAAGAAATAACGGAGGTACTGGCTGTAATCTTCCAATCCTCCACAGAATCTAAGGTGGTGACAGAGGACTGGAGAGTTGCAAATATTACACCCTTATTTAAAAAAGGGTGTAAAGATAAACCCAGCAACTACAGGTCAGTCAGTTTAATCTTGGTAGTGGGAAAGCTTTTAGAAACAATATTCAGGGACAAAATTAGCAGTCACTTGGACAAGTGTGGGTTAATTCAGCAAAGACAGCATGGATTTATCAAAGTCAAATCATGTTTAACTAACTTGATCGAGTTTTTTGATAAGGTAACAGAAAGCGTTGATGAAGGCAATGTGCTGGACGTGGTGTACATGGATTTCCAAATGGTGTTCAGCAAAGTGCCACATAATAGGCTCGTCAGCAAAGTTGAAGGGACAGTGGCAGCATGGATGCTAAATTGGCTAAGTGACAGGAAACAGAGACTGGTGATGAATTGGATTTTTTTCCGACTGGAGGAAGGTGACACATTGTTGTAGAAAGAAAGAGGAAAGGAAACATAAACTAAAGGGTACAATCTTAAAGGGGGTGCATGAACTGAGACCTAGGGGTATATGTGCACATAGCATTGAAGATGGCAGGGCAGGTTGAGAAAGCAGCTCATGAATAGACCTATAGTATACAAAAGCGGGGAATTAGGATGAACCTGCAAAAAGCACTGGTTCGGCCTCAACTGGAATATTGTGTTGAATTCTTGGCACCGCACTTTCGAAAGGATGTGAGGGCCTTAGAGAGGGTGCAGAAGATATTTACATGAATGATTCGAGGGATGAGGGAATGTGGATAGACTGCAGAAGCTGTGGCTTTTCTTCTTAGAGTAGAGAAGATTGAGAGGAGATTTGATAGACGTATTCAAAATCATGAGGGGTCTGGACAGAGTAGATACAGTGAAACTGTTCCCATTGGCAGAAGGGTCGAGAACCAGAGGACACAGATTTAATGTGATTGGCAGAAGTACCAAAGCAACAGAAGAAAAAATGTTTCTACGTAGCGAGTATTTTTGATCTGGAATGCACGGCATGAAATGGTGGTGGAGCCATAGTCAATCATGGCTTTCAAAGGGGAATTGCATAAGGACCTGAAGGAAAAAAATGCAGGTCTACTGGAAAGGGAGGGAGAGTGGGACAAGCTGAAGTGCACTTGCAGAGAGCCGGAACGAGCACGGCGGGCCGAATGGCCTTCTTCCGTGCTGTAACCATTCTATGATTCTATAATTGAAAAGCCTTAACAATATTATAAGTGTCGTTAGCACAAAATTATAACACCCCTCCCTCACTGTTAAAATAAATACAAATTCTTTATATATTTGATGAGGACAAAACAAATGACAATGAAAATGTTGAACAAGAACATAAGAACATAAGAAATAGGAGCAGGAGTAGGCCAATCGACCCCTCGAGCCTGCTCCGCCATTCAATAAGATCATGGCTGATCTGATCCTAACCGCCAATCCACTATCACAGAACCATCTCCCGAATCTAACAGAATTAGACACACGAAATAGGAGCAGGATCAGGCTACACGGCCCCTGGGCCCATTCCGCTACCCACAGGGCCATGACCGATCCGAACCTAGACTCATGTCCAAATTCCTGCTCGCTCCCCGTAACCCTTAATTCCCTTTACTTCTAGGAAACTGTCTATTTCTGTTTTAAATTTATGTAACGATGTAGCTTCTACAGCTTTTTGGGGCAGCATATTCCATGGACCTACCACCCTCTGAGTGAAGTAGTTCCACTTCATCTCAGTTTTGAAAGAGCAGCCCCTTATTCTAAGACTATGCCCCTATTTCTAGTTTCACCCATCATCGGGAACATCTTCCCTGCATCCACCCGATCCAACCCCTTCACAATCTTATGTGTTTCAATAAGATCGCCTCTCATTCTTCTGAACTCCAATGCGTAGAGTCCCAATCTACTCAACCTCTCCTCATATGTCCATCCCCTCATCCCCGGGATTAACCGAGTGAACCTTCTTTGTACTGACTCGAGAGCAAGCATGTCCTTTCTTAAGTATGGACACCAAAACTGTACGCAGTATTCCAGGTGCGGTCTCACCAATGCCTTGTACAACTGAAGCAATACATCCCTATTTTTATATTCTATCCCCCTAGCAATGAAAGCCAACATTCCATTGGCCTTCTTAATCACTTGCTGCACCTGCATACTAACCTTTTGAGTTTCGTGCACCAGGACCCCCAGATCACTTTGTACTTCAATAATTTCCAGTTTCTTGCCATTAAGATAATAATTTGCTCTACGATTCTTCCTGCCAAAGTTCATAACCTCACACTTTCCAGTATTGTATTCCATCTGCCAAATCTCTGCCCACTTACTTAGCCTGCCTATGTCCCCTTGCAGGTTTTTTATGTCCTCCTCACTCACTACTTTCCCTCCCATCTTAGTATCATCTGCAAACTTTGATATGTTACACTCGGACCCCTCCTCCAAATCGTGAATATAGATTGTAAAGAGTTGGGGATCCAGCACTGACCCCTGCGGAACATCATTAGTTACTGATTGCCAGTCTGAGAATGAACCATTTATCCCAACTCTCTGCCTTCTGTTAGAGAGCGAATCCTCTATCCATGCCAGAATATTACACTCAATCCCGTGATTTTTTATCTTAAGCAATAATCTTTTGTGCGGCACCTTGTCAAATGCCTTTTGGAAGTCTAAATTCACTACATCCACTGGTTCCCCTTTATCCACCCTATATGTGACTTCCTCAAAGAACTCCAGCAAATTTGTCAAACATGACTTCCCATTCATAAAACCATGCTGACTTTGTCCTAATTAATTATGATTATGCAAATGTCCTGTTACTGTCTCCATAATAATGGATTCCAAAATTTTACCTACCACAGATGTTACGCTAACTGGTCTATAGTTTCGAGCCTTCTGTCTACTGCCCTTTTTAAATAAGGGTGTTACATTAGCAGTTTTCCAGTCTGCCGGGACCTTTGCCGAGTCCAGGGAGTTTTGCAAAATTATTACCAATGCATCCACAATCCCTACCGCCACCTCCCTCAAGACCCTAGGATGTAAGCCATCAGGTCCAGGTGATTTATCCGCCTTGAGTCCCATTATTTTACCGAGTACCACTTCCATAGTGATTTAGGTCCTCCCCCCCTTTAGCCCCCTGTTTGTCCAGTGTTGGGATATTCTTAGTGTCTGATACTGTAAAGACTGATATAAAACGGCAGCACGGTGGTGTGGTAAACCATTGTTTGCATTCCACTGTGTACATGCTTGTACATGTCTCGGCTGACTCCTCCCACGAGTCCAGGTATAAAGGTGACTGCTCCACAGTCCCTCTGTATTCTGGACCGGTCGACCACTCGAGGCACACCTTCATTCTCTTGTTAATAAAAGCCTGTTAATTACTCGCTTAATCTCAGTCTTTTGAGTTATTGACAGCGCATCAATTTTATTAACAAGGTTTTTATAATGAAGAAGATCCTCACACCAGCATGCCTGGAATTAGATCATCGGGAGGCGGACTCATCCACCAAGTTTACTCACTGGCTTAGGTGTTCTGAAAAATTTCTGATCGCCTCCGCTGAAACGGTCAAATCGGACGAGGACAAACTGGATGTCCTGAACTCCAAAGTGAACCACCGAGTGTACTCGGTCATCCAGGACGCGACCTCGTACGCGGATGATATCAAGCTCCTCAAGGACCAGTACACGCGCCCAGTGAACGAGGTGTACATTAGGCACCTCCTGGGGAGTCGTAAACAACAACCTGGGGAATCGACCAAGGAATACCTTCAGGCACTGTCTGTGCTTGGCTGGTCCTGTGGTTGTAAGGATGTAAAGGCCGCCGTGTACACAGAGGAACTTATCCGGGACGCTTTTGTAGCGGGCCACAGGTCCAATTACACCCGACAGTGACTGTTGGAGCAGAGTGACCTCGATCTCAACAAGGCCTCTGAACTCGCACTATCATTGGACGCAGCCTACCGGGGCATGGACGCCTACTCCTCTGCACCGTGGATGCCGCGGGGAACGACAGCCTGGGACAGGGTAGGACCGTCTCATAGCACCGTGCCACCCCAGCCACATCCCAGCAACGGCCCAACTACCGCAGCAGTGTCCCAAGGACAGACAGCAGTGCCCCAAGGCCAGAAATGCTACTTCTGTGGCCAGGCCAAACACCCCAGAGCGCGCTGCCTGGTGAAAAATGCTCGTGCTGTGGGAAGAAAGGACACTACACCAGCATCTGCAGGGCCAAAGCCACCCTGAACCCCAGCAGCGCCGTGTGTGGGCCTTGCGGGCCGCCATCTTGGATGACAGCCGGGACGCAGCAGGCCCCCAACACCGCCTCATCTGATACACGCAGCGACACACCGACACCTACGCTGGCCTCCGTTACGCTGGACCAAGCGAGACCGCACCAGCTGGCCTGGTCCACAATGGACATTAAGGTAAATGGTCACGAAACAATATGCCTTTTTGACTCTGGGAGCACGGAGAGCTTCATCCACCCCGACATGGTGCGGCATTGCTCTCTCCCAGTCCTGCCTGCACACCAGCGGATTTCTATGGCCTCTGAGTCCGAGTCGGCGGACATTGGTGGCTACTGTGTGGTGAGACTCATAGTAGACGGGACTGTGTACGATAATTTTAAACTTCTGGTCCTGCCCCACCTCTGCGCTGCCGTTCTACTTTGGTTAGACCTTCAGTGCCACCTTAAAAGTGTTACGATGGTGTACGGTGGTCCCCTCCCCACACTCACAGTCCGCAGCCAGCAGCTTCCAAGGCCCATCCGCTGATCAAGTCCACCTCTTTTCCCGTGACGGCAGAGGCCCGCTTAGCCTTCCACCGTATCAAGGAAGACATTGCCAAAGCCACCATGCACGCAGTGGACGAATCCATCCCCTTCTAGGTGGAAAGCGATGCGTCCGACTTTGCCCTGGCTGCTACCCTCAATGAGGCAGGGAGACCCGTGGCCTTCTTTTCACGAACCCTCCAGGGCCCGGAGACCAGACACTCCGCCATTGAGAAGGAGGCCCAGGCTATTGTGGAGGCTGTGCGTCATTGGAGGCACTACCTGGCCGAAAAACGATTTACCCTGCTCACTGACCAGCGTTCAGTTGCGTTTATGTTTAACAACAAGCAGAGGGGCAAAATCAAAAATGACAAGATCTTGAGGTGGAGAATCGAACTTTCCACCTACAATTACGAGATCTTGTACCGGCCCGGGAAGCTCACTGAACCCTCGGATGCTCTATCGCGTGGCACCTGCGCCAGCGCGCAGATCGATAGACTGCGGGTCCTCCACAATGACCTCTGCCACCCGGGCGTCACCAGGTTCTTCCACTTCATCAAGGCCCACAACATGCCTTACTCCATTGAGGAGGTCAGGACCATGACTCGGAACTGCCAAGTCTGCGCAGAGTGCAAACCGCACTTTTATAGACCAGACAGGGCTCAACTAATAAAAGCCACTCGCCCCTTCGAGCGCGTGAGCATTGATTTTAAAGGGCCTCTCCCCTCCTCCGACCGCAATGTGTACTTCCTCAACATTATTGATGAGTACTCCCGTTTCCCATTCGCCATCCCCTGCCCGGACAAGACCAGTGCCACGGTCATTAAATGTCTGATCGACCTCTTCACCCTGTTCGGTTTCCCCAGCTATATCCATAGCGACCGGGGCTCATCGTTTATGAGCGACGAACTTCGTCAGTACCTGCTCGCTAGGAGTATTGCCACAAGCAGGACCACCAGTTACAACCCCCGGGGGAACGGACAGGCAGAAAGAGAGAATGTGACAGTTTGGAAGGCCGCCCTGCTAGCCTTAAAGTTTAGGGGCCTTCCGACCTCCCGCTGGCAGGATGTGCTCCCCGATACGCTCCTCTCTATTCGGACACTGCTCTGCACTGCCACTAACGCCACCCCTCATGAGAAAATGTTTGTCTTCCCAAGGAAGTCATCATCGGGGAATTCGCTACCACCATGGCTGACGTCCCCAGGGCCGGTCCTACTGAGAAGGCATGTGAGGACCCATAAAACGGACCCCCTGGTCGAAAGGGTCGACCTCCTCCACGCCAACACCCAGTATGCTTACATTGCGTACCCGGACGGGCGGGAGGACACAGTCTCCATACGAGACCTCGCACCCTCAGGGGCTGCAGTAACCCACTACCCACTACCACCACCCACCATGACCCGATATCCAGCCCTAGCAGACGGCGGGCCTGGGCCCTGCGACCCGCTCGACACCTACGAGGACGACACACCAGTGCCCCAGCCTACGCGGGACTCGACGCCGGAAGCTTCACTACCCCTGCCGTCGCCACATCGATCACAGTGGCAGACAAGACCTCCGGAGAGACTCCAATACACTAGCTTTTAATATACTTCACCCCGCCGGACTCATTTTTAAACAAGGTGTGAATGTGGTAAACCACTGATTGTATTCCACTGTGTACATGCCTGTACATGTCTCGGCTGACTCCTCCTACGAGTCCAGGTATAAAGGTGACTGCTCCACAGTCCCTCTGTATTCTGGACCGGTCGACCACTCGAGACACTCCTTCATTCTCTTGTTAATAAAAGCCTGTTAATTACTCGCTTAATCGCAGTCTTTTGAGTTATTGATAGTGCTTCAGGTGGCATAGTGGTTAGCACTGTTGCCTCACAGCGCCAGAGACCCGGTTTCAAATCCGGCCTCCGGTGACTGTCTGTGTGGAGTTTGCACATTCTCCCCGTGTTTGCGTGGGTTTTCTCCGGTTTCCTCCCACAGTCCAAAGATGTGCGGGTTAGGTTGATTGGCCATGATAAGAATTGACCCTTAGTGATAGGGGGGATTAAATACGTGGGGTTACGGGGATAGGGCTTGGGTGGGATGGCTGTCGATGTAGGGACCGGGTGCTAGGGTTTGGATGATCAGCCATGATCTCGCTGAATGGCGGAGCAGGTTCGAAGGGCCGAATGGCCTACTCCTGCTCCTATCTTCTATGTTTCTATGTTAAAATATTCATTCAGTGTTTTTGCCATCTCCATATTTCCCACCATTAATATCCCGGTCTCTTCCTCTAAGGGACTTTAGGCACCCTTTCTCTTTTTATATAACTATAAAAACTCTTACTATCTGTTTTTATATTTTTTGCTAATTTACTTTCATAATCTATCTTCCCTTTCTTAATCAATCTTTTTGTTATTTTTTGCTGTCTTTTAAAGTTTTCCCAATCCTCTATCCTCCCACTAGATTTGGCTAATTTATATGCCCTTGTTTTTAGTCGAATAATATCCTTAATTTCTTTACTTAGCCACGGATGGCTGTCTTATCTTTTACACCCTTTTCTTCTCAGCGGAATATATATTTTTTGGAAGTTGTAAAATAACTCCTTAAATGTACACCACTGATCATGTATCGTCTTACCCTTTAATCTATTTTCCCAATCCACTCTACTCAATTCTGCTCTCATACCTTCATAGTCCCATTTATTCAAGCTTAGCACGCATGCTTCAGATCCAAGCTTCTCACCCTCTAATTGAATATGGAATTCAACCATGTTATGGTCACTCATTCCAAGGGGACCCTTTACTAGGACATTTTTAATTAATCCTGTCTCGTTACACAGGACCAGATCTAAGGATGCTTGTCCCCTGGTCGGTTCAGTTACATACTGCTCAAGAAACTCATCCCTAATACACTCAATGAACTCATCCTCAAGGCAGCCCTGCCCAATTTGATTTGTCCAATTAATATGAAAGTTTAAATCCCCCATAATTATAGATGTTCCCTTATTAGAAGCCTCAACTATTTCCTGATTGATACTCCGTCCAACAGAGTTGCCAATGTTCGGAGGCCTATAGACTACGCCCACCAGTGTTTTTTTCCCCTTATTATTCCTTACCTCCACCCGAACTGTTTCATTATCCTGATCTTTTGACCCAATGCCATTTCTCTGTATTACAGTGATTCCTTGCTTTATTAACATAGCCACCCCACCTCCCCTTCCTTCCTGCCTGTCCTTCCTGATCGTTAAATAACCTGGTATGTTTAATTCCCAGGCATTGTCACCCTGCAGCCATGTTTCTGTAATGGCCACAAGATCATACCCAGATGTAGTTATTTGTGCCATTAACTCGTCTATTTTGTTACGAATGCTATGTGCATTCAGATAGAGAACTTTCAAAGATGTTTTGTGACACTTAGTTCCTGCTTCTGCACTTCTTAGTACTTTACCTTTTACTCCATACATTCTGCCCCTTCCTGACACGCTCTGGTTTTTAATTTCCCCACTGCTACCTAAGTCTATGACCTTCTCTGTTGTCATTTCTATTATTTGCTCTTTAGAAACCTCCCCCCCACTAATTAGTTTAAAGCCCTCTCTACAGCCCTAGTTATATGATCCGCCAGAACTCTAGTCCCAGCACTGGCCAAGTGAAGCCCGTCCCAACGGAACAGCTCCCTCCTGCCCCAGTACTGGTGTCAGTGTCCCAGGAAGCAAAACCCATTTCTCCCACACCAGTCTTTGGGCCACGCATTTAACTCTCTAATTTTATTTGTCCTAGCAAAATTCGGTCGTGGCTCAGGTAATAATCCAGAGATTATTACCCTTGTGGTTCTGCTTTTTAATTTGGCCCCTAGCTGCTCAAACTCCCTCAGCAGAACCTGCTTCCTTGTCCTATCTATGTCGTTGGTACCAAGATTGATAGAAAGTCTGTTTCTGAATAGAAATGAAATGTATTTCCAAAGGCTGTCATTTCAGACAAGCGTTAGAACTGCAGAAATTCGACAGATGAAGAAATCAACAGCACAGAGCTGCGAGCTGGACATAGTACATACCGGAAGGAATAAAATGCCCAGGTTCAGCATTGCTAATGGCAAGGTTGTGAGCGATTGCAAGATCCATTTATCTATCTATCTATCTATCTATAAAAGTGGTACTTCTGTCTGTCATTCCGTCTGTCTGTCTGTCTGTCTGGCTATACACTCTCAAGTTATAGAGCGTACCTACTCGTGTGTTGCATCAAAAGAAAGCTTACAATTCTGGAACGGTCGTACGCGTATTTACTTTTCGGTCGGACGAAAATTGCGCCCACGGCATCCAAAAAACTTTCAAAATTCCGTTCATTATCCGCTCATTATTCAAAATTCCGCTCATTATCCGCTCCTTAGCATCGAGTGACGTGAAGATCGACCAATCGTACAGTCGAGTGACCCGACGGTCGACCAATCGCTGCGTCACGGGGGCGGGTTCGTTGCACATGCGGGTGGGCCGTCCTAGATTCAAGTGACATGATGATTGACCAATCCTACAGTTCAGTGACCTGATAATTCACCAATCGGTGCGTCACATTGCATGTGTGGGCAGGCATAATCGTTCAGACCCGAGCTGAGCTGCCGCCATCTTGATTCCTCCCTTGATTTTTTTTCCCCAGTTTGTCTGTGTGTAGAGGGCATTTTATACACAACAAATTTGGTACTTAGGAGCCCAAGTAACTCATTATATAATTTGTGTTTAATAAATGAGTCCATTATCTGTTTGATTTCTCCAGGTCTGCTGCCTGCAGTCCTCAGGCCTTGAAGCTGGGGCCTCTCCTTGCCAGCCACGCCCGAGCTGCGCACCAGCCGTCCCGCTGGGCCCGATTCTGAACCAGCGTCCAGCCATCTTGGCAAAGGCTGGCTGGGGTCACTGCAAGCTGCTCATGCTTGATTCGTGCTCGCACTGCACGGCACACACGCACCTCCACACAAGGCCCACAGAGCGCGGGCAGTGGGAAGCGAGCAGGTTAGCGGGGGGGCGGGGCTCAGGAGGGGAGGCGGAGTGGGTAGCGCGAAGGGGAAGCGGAGAGGGTTACCTCGGCAACCGGGCTCGTTCAGCAGCAATCGGCCGTCTCAAGCCGCTCAGGCCCAGGCCCGGTTACGGAGATCGGGAGGGCGGAGAGGGGAGGAGGGTTACCCCGGCAAACGGGCCTGGCCAGCTGCAATCGGCCGTCTGAAGCCGCCTCAGGCCCGGCTTGGGGAGGGGAGCGTGGGGCTCAGGAGGGCGGAGGGCGGGGCTCGGAAGGGTGGGGGGCGGGGCTCGGGCTGACGGGGTGCTGCGCTCGGCTGGGCCATGTCAGTGCGTGGGGCGGCACGGAGCTCCGCGGAGCCATTGCCAGCACTGGCCTCTGGTGCTTTGTGGCCTGCGGCCGAACGGCGGCTCCGGAGCTCGGGCTGACCGTGGCACTGCACTCGGCTGGGCCATGTCAGAGCGGGTGCCCCAGGCCCCGGTGCCTAGCCTTCTCAAACCGCCGCCGGCAGCGCAACTCTCAACACTGGCAGAGGGGAGAGGGTCTGCTGTTTCCCCCCTCCCTTTCTCCCCCCCTCCCCCCTCCCTCTCCCCCTTCCCCCCTCCAGTTCCCCTTCCACCCTCCCCTCCCCCCCTTCCCCCCTACCCTTCCCCCTTCCCCCCTTAACACTTCCCCCCCACTCCCCCCTCCTTCCCCCGTCCCTCCTCCCCTTTGCCCCTTCCCCCTCCCCCGTCACTCTCTCTCTTCCCCCCCAGTCGCTCTCTCTCTTCCTCCCCAGTCGCTCTCTCTCTTCCCCCCAGTCGCACTCTCTCTTCCCCCCAGGCGCTCTCTCTCTCTCTTCCAACAACAACATGCCCTCGAAAAAGCCTCGGCACCGTCGGGCACTCCAGCTAGTATATATAAAACGGTTGGCCTGTCTGTCTTTCTGTCTTTCTGTCTGTTTGACTGGCTGTCCGGCTATACAATCAAACGTTATAGAGCGCACCTACACATATGTTATATCAAAAGAAAGCTTATCATTAGGGGAGTCAAATAGGTGTATTTACTATTTGGTCAGACAAAAATTGTTCATACAATGTACAAAAAAGTTTCAAGAAATGGCAACATTCTGCTCATAGCATTGAGTGACGTGATGGTTGACCAATTCTCCAGGGGATTAACCTATGGGTTGACCAATCGGTGCATCACTGGGAGCGTTTCATTGCGTGTGTGGGCGGGCCTAATCCTTCTGAGCTGAGCTGAGTGGCTGCCATCTTGATTCCATTTTCTGCGTGTAAATGTAGATTTCTAGCAAAAAAAAGTTGCTTTTAAAAGAAAAAAAAATCCTTTTGCAAAGGGGACTCAGGCTTTACCCCGCTCGGTGGTGGATGAGCAGCTTGCAGGCCTCAGGCCTCGAAGCCTCGGCCTCTCCTCGCCAGCCACGCCGGAGCTAGGCAACGCCCGTCCCGCCCCGTGATCGCCGCCATCTTGGTAAAGGCTGGTGGTGCGGGACTGGGTCAAGCGTAGCCATCGCCGCCATCTTAGTAAAGGCTGGCGGAGCAGGAGTCAGTGCGCGCGTCAACATCGGGCCGGAGCGCGACCTGAGCTAAGGTGAGTCCGGCCGGGCCTCACGCACTAGGCCGCGCACCAGCCGGCACTGAGGCGCTGATCCGCACACTGAGGCTTCGGCTCACCACGTCCGGGCTCTGAGGAAAGGCAGAGAGAAAGTGGGAGGGAGGGACAGAGAGGAAATCAGGGAGAGACAGGGGGAGGGAGAGGAGAGGGGGAGGGAGAGGAGAGGGGCAGGGAGAGGAGCGGGGTGAGGGAGGGGAGAGGAGGGGCGGAGGGAGGGGAGAGGAGAGGGGGAGGGAGGGGAGAGGAGAGGGGTGGGAGGGAGAGGAGAGGGGGAGAGAGGGGAGAGGAGAGGGGGAGGGAGAGGAGGGGGGGAGGGAGGGGAGATGAGAGGGGTGAGGGAGGGGAGAGGAGAGGGGGGAGGGAGGGGAGAGAGAGGGAGGAGGGGAGAGGAGGGGGGAAGGGAGAGGAGAGGGGAGAGGAGAGGGGGAGGGAGGGAGAGGGGGAGGGAGGGAGAGTGTGGTGTATGTAACTTGTTCCACCTTAAGAGAACTTAAGCCTGTTCCACCTTAAGAGATGTACTACTTTCTCTGGCTGCTGTATACGTAATACCGGTGGTGACCACCGGTATATAAGTACTGCGTAGTGATATTGTATGTAGTATAGCCCTGACCTCCAACTAGTAAGGACCTGTTGAAACTTTATTCTTGTAGTCTGTGTCAGTAATTAATCTTAATACAACTGGAACACACAGACTTAACAGTGGCGACGAGTCCGATTATTACCCTGCGGCAGTTTATATCCACGGCGGCTTCATCCACAAAACAGGCGTCGAAGAGAGGCATCCACCCTCATCACCCTGCTGGAAGACACGTCGCGCAGCAGGCATCGAGATCCCGGAGTGCGACCGGAGATAAGGGCCGGGCCGCATTCGGGCCGAAAGGCGCAGCGCGGGGACATCAATCGCGGCTGGTGATAAGGGCCAGGCCGCTTTCGGGCCAAAAAGGCACAGCGTCTGGGGTGACTGAAGGCGCGAGAGCCGCGGTGAAGGCGAACGCAGCCGGTGCTAATAACTAGGCTGCAAGAAGGGCTGCGAGGCGTGACATCGGGGAAGCGTGAATGCCCGAGGGAGCCGCGGTGAAGCGGAGACAGCGTCGGGGGTGTTACTAACCGCTGGGAAAAGGGAGCAGCAGCGGCACGCCAAACGCCATTGCAGCCAGTGGGTGAAGACCGCCAAGCATGGGGAAACCGCCATTTTGTAGGCGGAGGACGAAGACAAGAGCGGGAAGCCGCCATCTTGGGATAAAATATTTAAAAAAAAATAATAAATTGCAACGATGCCTAAACATGGGAACATTAATACCTTTGATAGCGACATCGAAGATTGGGCCATGTATGTAGAACGCATACAAAATTATTGTAAAGCAAATAAAATCCCAGATGCAGAGAAAGCACCAACTTTATTGAACTTAATGGCTGCAAAGACATATGGGCAATTGAAACACCTTTTATCACCAGATGAACCGGCGGATAAGATGTTCGAGGAGATTGTTACTGTCCTGAAAAATCATCTAAACCCCACGCCGCTGATGCTAGCGGAATGATTTAAATTTTACAGCAGAAGGCAGCTGAAGGATGAAAGCAATGCTGAATATTTAATGGAATTGCGTAAGCTGGCGAGGTACTGTCAGTTTTGAACGGGACTGACAGACGCGCTAAGGGATAAATTTGTGTGTGGATTATTAAAAGAAGATACACAAAAGCGACTGCTCGAGGAGAATGAGCTGCCGCTTGAGAAAGCGGTCACTATGGCAGCAGCACACGAAGCTGCAGCGAGAGGCACGGCAGTAATGCAGCTACGGTCACCGGAACTCAGTACAAATAAATTGGGTTTGAGTACTGTAAAATGTTATCGTTGTGGAAAGACAACACACGATCAGAACCAGTGTTGGTTTAAAAACCAAGAATGCAGAATGTGTGGCAGGCTTGGCCACATATCTAAAGTATGACGGTCAGGAAAGAAGACCAGCAACAAAAAGTCACCGCAAGGAAAATACATAAAGGTGCACAAGGTGACAAAGACCAGTTCGAACGAACAGAAGTCAGATTCAGACGCTAGCAGTAATGAACTGGGTAGCTTAAGAGTACACAACGTTGGTAAGGATGCAGATCTCCAGACAATTTGGGTCACTCTTCAGATAGCAGGAGTCCAAGTAAAGATGGAATTGGACCCTGGATCGGCATTGACGGTCATGAATAAGAAAGATTGCAAAAGGTTATTCCAACATATTCCCCTACGGGATACGGAGATTATATTGAAAACATACACGGGGCAAAGAGTGTACCCCATCGGAAAGATAGAGGTAAAAGTGGTCCACAAGGGCGAAGAAAGCCAAGTAATGGACTTATATGTGCTACCTGAAGGAGGTCCACCACTACTGGGACGGGGGTGGATTAGGAAAATCAATATGGACTGGCACTCCTTAAAAGCACTAACGGTAGATTCCGGGGAAACAGATGTCAAACCTAAACGATTGTCCAAAATATTGGATGATGCTAAAGAGGTGTTCCAGCAAGGACTGGGAACACTGAAAGGAAGTACGGCAAACATCAAGATTGATGAACATGCACAACCAAAATTTTTCAAAGCCAGACCGGTACCCTATGCAATACGACCTACTGTAGAAGCGGAACTGGAAGCGCTAGAACGTTTAGGTGTACTGTCTAAGGTAGATTGGAGTGAGTGGGCTACGCCCATTGTTCCTGTTATGGAACGTCCTTCGAGCAACGTGCCAGGAGAACCAGGGAAGGTTCGCATCTGTGGAGATTTCAAGATCACAGTTAATCCGGTGCTTCACATGGTGCAGTATCCGCTTCCGCGGATTGAGGATATTTTTGCTTCGTTGTCTGGTGGGAAACACTTCACCAAGATAGACCTGGTGCAGGCGTACTTGCAGATGGAGGTTGAAGAAGAGTCACGCCAGTACCTCACGATCAACACGCAGAGAGGTTTGCACCGGTATAATAGGCTGGTTTTTGGAGTGGCATCGGCTCCGGCAATTTGGCAGAGGGCCATGGAGCAGGTATTACAGGGAATTCCAGGCACACAATGTTACCTGGACGATATTCTGATTACAGGTGATGGTGATGAAGAACACCTCGCAAACTTGGAACTGGCGCTCAACAGACTGAAAGAGTATGGACTTAGAGTTAATCGGCAGAAGTGTGAGTTCTTTCAGAAGCGGATCTCGTACTGTGGTCATGTCATTGTCCGGGAGGGGCTTCATAAGTCTCCTGACAAGATAGAGGCAGTTGTAAAGGCTCGCGCTCCAGATAATGTCTCTCAGTTGAGGTCGTTTCTGGGATTGATTAACTATTACCATAAGTTTCTACCGAATCTATCCACGGTACTGCACCCACTGAACGCTCTTTTACAGAAGGGGGTACCATGGGAATGGAGCGAAAACTGTAAGAAGGCATTCCTCAAAAGCAAAGAATTGATCACCTCAGAGGAAGTGTTGGCTCACTTCAACCCGACACTGCCTATTCGGTTGGCTTGTGATGCTTCTCCATATGGTATTGGGGCAGTACTCTCACACAAGTTGCCAAATGGCACGGAAAGGCCAGTCGCGTTTGCATCCAGATCATTGACCTCCGCTGAGCGCAACTATGCACAGATCGATAGGGAGGCTCTCAGCCTTGTATGGGGAGTGAAGAAGTTTAATCATTACCTGCAGGGCCAAAAATTCACGCTTCTGACAGACCATCAGCCGTTGGTATCCATTTTTAACCCTAAGAAAGGTGTTTCGGTGATGACAGCACAGCGACTTCAGAGATGGTCCCTTTTCCTAGGGGCACATCAATATCAAATAGAATTCAAAGGTACAAAGCAGCATGGCAATGCTGATGGGCTGTCGCGCCTGCCACTACCTGAAGCGGAAGAGATGACGAAAGTTGACCCTGTTGAGTTATTTCATTCGACGATCATCGAGTGTTTACCAGTCACCAATGCAAGTATTGAAAGAGAAACCAGGTATGACCCGACACTGTCCCGAGTTTACGAGGTGACAGTGAAGGGATGGCCAACACATGGTGATCCTCTGTTACCGGCATTCTCGGCAAGGCGAGACCAGCTGTCCGTCTGCCATGGTACTTTGATGTACGGGACAAGAGTGATTATTCCTCCCAAGTTACGGGAAAGAGTTCTAAAGGAATTGCATGAAGGTCATCTGGGGGGAGTTAAGATGAAAAGTCTTGCTAGGGCTTATGTATGGTGGCCGGGCATTGACCAACAGATAGAGGAGTTGACAAAAAGCTGCGCTGGGTGCCAATAAGTGCAAAATGCACCTCCGATTGCACCGCTACACCCATGGGAATGGCCTTCAGCCCCATGGCAACGCATACATATTGACTTTGCTGGTCCATTCATGGACTCCATGTTCCTAATTGCGGTGGACGCACATTCCAAATGGCTAGTAGTGATCAAGATGAATACCACTACTTCAGAAAAGACAATTGTGGTGTTAAGAACAATATTCGCAAGGAACGGATTACCAGAACAGATATGTTCGGACAAAGGACCACAGTTCGTGTCAGAAGAATTCCAAAAATTCTTAAAGAAGAATGGGGTGAAACATTATACCTCTGCCCCATATCATCCGGCGACAAACGGGTTGGCTGAGAGATTTGTACAAACATTCAGAAAGGCAATAAAGGCCATGAACGATGATCAGATTCCATTACAACACAAGGTGGACAATTTCCTAATGGCATATCGAAACGCCGCTCATGCAGTGACTAACCAAAGTCCTGCCATGATGTTTTATAACAGGAGGTTGTGGTCCAGGTTGGACTTGTTAAAACCAAATGTGCAGAGGGAAGTGGAAAACAAACAGTTCCGGCATATTAATAACAAGTCCACTTGAAGTTTCGATGTAGGACAACCAGTGTTGGCAAGGGGCTATGGAAACGAAAAATGGCAGTCCGGAACAATCCAGGCCAGACAAGGACCTCTGATGTACACAGTAGATATTGGTAACAATGTGATAAGGCATCATGCGGATCAACTGGTAGAATCAAGAGCAAGGGTCGAACCCATGGTTGCGACAGAGACAACTGTGGAAGACGTTAATGAACCTGAAGCATCTACCTCGGCAGGGACTGTACCTGATGATGACGTCCAATACATAGGAAACCAACAAGAAGAGTCACCTCAGCAACAAGAATCAGAGACCACTGAAAGGCGTTATCCAAACCGAATCAGAAGGCCTCCTGAGAGACTGAGGCCTAGAAATTCAGTGGGCCTTGCACCCACTTAGCGCCTAAAGAGGTCTTTTGCGCTGGCGGGATGGTAGCGCGGAAATTGAGTGTAGCAGCATTGGCGGCGGTAGCCGATAGCGCTGCACCATGACCGATGACGTCATCGGTGTGCGCAGTGGCCCGTAAAGCCCCGAAACCGCGCCGATCCCCATATTTATTTGCGGCCCCCTCCTCCGAAGCGGGCGCAAACAGCGACCAGAAAACGGGGTCGTCCTGCTGCCCTAGTGGGGCGCTTTAAAGCGGAAGGTGCAGCCGGCCGCTTTTTCGGCGGCCGCCTGCCCGCACCTCCTTCCCCGGCCTCCTCCACCACCCCCTCCCGTGGCATTGCCGGCTGGTATTCCGTGGAGCCCGGCATTTCTCCGTTGTGCCGGGCTCTTTTGCCGGCACTCGCGATCGGGGCCCCGGCCGTTGCAGGAACCTCCCCCTTAAGAGAAGGAGGAGGCCTGCAGTACCGCAGCCTGCCGCACCGCATCGGGTGGTGCTGCGGCAACTAGCACCGATATTCAGTTGCAGCGCCCCAAACGGAGGCGGGCACACCCTGGTATAGTGCCCGCTTCCGAATTGGGGCGCAGAAGACGAATATACGGCGTGCGCTAATGCCCCCCCACCCAGCGCTAACTTTTGGGCGCGAGCAAGCTGCCTGCGCCCAAGTGAATTTCTAGGCCTGAACCTTTGAACTGTTTATACCTGAAGTTATATATGTATATATGTTATTATGTTACGTTAAATGGGGATATGACTGTTAAGCTAAAAATGGAGGATTGTGGTGTATGTAACTTGTTCCACCTTAAGAGAACTTAAGCCTGTTCCACCTTAAGAGATGTACTACTTTCTCTGGCTGCTGTATACGTAATACCGGTGGTGACCACCGGCATATAAGTACTGTGTAGTGATATTGTATGTAGTATAGTCCTGACCTCCAACTAGTAAAGACCTGTTGAAACTTTATTCTTGTAGTCTGTTTCAGTAATTAATCTTAATACAACTGGAACACACAGACTTAACAGAGAGGAAAGTGGGAGGGAGGGGGAGTGAGGGAGAGGAGAGGGGGAGGGAGAGGAGTGGGGGAGGGTGTGTGAGGAGAGGGGCAGGGAGGGAGAGGAGAGGGGAGGGAGGGAGAGAGAGTAAAGCAGGGAGAGACAGGGGCAGGGGGAGAGAGAGGGTGAGGGAGGGAAAGAGTGAGGGGGTGGGACAGGGAGGGAGAGTTAACCTTCTTCCTTCCTTCCTTCCTTCACAGGGGTCGATCGGGCCAGGCTTGAGGCGCTCCTTCCCCCCCGCTGTCCAGGCTAATCCCAAACTGAATCCAGCGGCATCTCTCTCTCTTCCCCCCATTTCTCTCCTCTCCCCCCAGTCTCTCTCTTCTCCTCCCAGTCTCTCTCTTGTCCCCCCAATCTCTCTCTCTCTCGCTTCCAACAACAACATGCCCTCAAAAAAACCCCAGCACCGCCGGGCACTCCAGTTAGTATTACAATTGTAATGTAGATACCTTTAAGGGGGGGAACTACTTTTTACAACTCATGTATACTGTAGTACCGGCAGTGACCACACCTGTATATCGCACTGAGTAGTAATCTGTACAGGCTGTTGCAGTGTGAGTCATGTTGAGTAAACACCTGTTGTACTGTTCTCCGCAGTCTGTGTCTTACTATTCACGGACGTAACATTGGCGACGAGGCAGGTTCGAACCTACGTGCAAATCTGCATCACGTCCCGGGGATTTGTTCCTGGAGATCAGTGGATTGGAGTTCAAGGCCAGAGACTCGGGAGTCGGCCACGGGCAAACGCCCAGTCATCCAGCAGAGACCCGAGAATTGCGAGGGAGGCTGTCGAGAGCCAGGCTTGGCTGTCCACTCGAGGTGGTCCAGCGAAACTGGCTGGCAACTGGTAGTGCGCAGATGCTTCCCGGACAGCAAAGGGCCGAGCAGCTTCGACGGGGGAGAGAGAGAGGGCAGAGCGCACTGGGCGCAGCCAGTGTTCAGGGGCTGAGCAGCGTCGGAGAGAGGGAGAGAGAGATGTGCAGAAAACCGCGACATGCCGCCATTGCCATGAGGACCACCGAGAGTGGCGTTGGCAGCAGCGCAGGAGAAGTGCTTGAAACCTACAGGGCACCACCATTGCCACGAGAACCGCCGGGAGCGGGGGAGGCATGAAAGCACGGGAAACGCCATTTTAAGCCATTGGGAGATGCCATTATAAAACACACCCAAAATGCCGAAGAGTGGCAGCATCACTGCACTTGACAATGAAGTCGAAGATTGGACTACATATGTCGAATGAATAGAGGTGTACTGCAAGGTAAATTACAATTTGAATTTCAATTTCAATTTCAATTTCAATTTCAATTTTATTGGTCACATAACTAAATACAAGAAGTTTAATCTAGTCAGTGAAATGCTTTTTTCTTGACGAGCTGAAAGCACCAAGCAGCAAGAACACTTAGCTGCCTGGTAAACACGGAGCCCGCAAGGACGGCAGCCATCTTCATCGGCGCCATCACAATAAAACACATACCGACATATACATGCATACAATCTTTAAATATATATAAAGCAGACTTAAAATAAATATATGACATAAAAAGACAGCACATAAAATGAACAAGCAATAATGTAAAAAAAGTAATTTCTACAGTAATTACATTGATATTTCTACCCAGGCTTCTAGAATAATCTCTGGTTACAGGTTGGCCGCACTGGGAGAGCGTCGTGAGGAGCTCACAACTTATAAGTTAATTGAGGTGTCAGATGACAGGAAAGCATCGGTATTGTTAAATTTAATGGGTGCAAAGACGTATGGTTTATTACGAAATCTAGTAACCCCAACGAAGCCAATGGAAAAGAGTTTTGAAGAAATAGTAACGATCCTAAAGGAACATTTAAATCCCACACCGCAGCTGATAGCAGAAAGATTCAAGTTTCACAAATGCAACCAGCATAAGGATGAAAGTAATGCTGATTATTTAACAGAACTGCCAAACTATCGAAACACTGCCAGTTTGGAGCGGGACTGGCAGATACCTTAAGGGACAAGTTTGTGTGTGGGCTTCAAAGTGAAGGAACCCAGAAACAGCATTCATCTGAAAAGGAGCTTACGCTGGAAAAGGCTTTCAGCATTGAGGTATCATATGAAGCAGCAGCACCGGGCGCTGCAGAGATACAACAGAGAGAGCAAGAATATGGCACAAACAAAATGTCATATGGAACAGAGAAGTGCTATCGCTGCGGCAGAACAACACACAACCAGAATGATTGCTGGTTCAAAGACAAAGTATGCAGTCAGTGTGGAAAATTAGGACACATAGCACGAGTCTGTAGGTCGGGAAAGAAAACCAGCAATAAGAAACGTACCAAAGGAAAGTACAAGAAGGTACATAAGATGACGGAGAATAGTTCAGACAATCAAAAGAGTGATAACGACTCCGAAAGCAGGGAACTGAGTTGTCTGAAGCTACATAATGTGATCACATTGGAGGATCACCGTACCATTTGGGTCACTCTGAAGATAGCAGGAATCCAGGTAAAGATGGAATAGGACAGAGGATCAGCCCTAACAGTCATAAACCGACGGGACTATGAGCGGCTTTTCTCACACATACCCTTGAGAGAAAAAAAATTATTTTGAAGACGTACACGGGGCAAAAAGTCTACCCCAAAGGAAAAATAAGGGTGACCGTTATATATAACGGTAAGGAAACACCAAAACTAGACCTGTATGTATTGCAATATGGAGGACCACCTTTACTGGGACGTGAATGGATCCAGAAAATACAACTGGATTGGCATTCCATACAGGCACTGACTGTGGCTGACAAAAAGGATGACGACGTCACACCTGGGCGACTGCCAAAGATCCTAACTGATGCAAAACAAGTGTTCCAGCAAGGACTCGGAATACTAAAAGGCATGATAGCGATGATTAAAATTGAAGAAAACGGAAGCCCAAAATTTTTTACGGCCAGACATGTACCTTATGCGATCCGCCCAACCATCGAAGCAGAGCTGGAGAGTCTGGAACATTCAGGTGTACTGTCCAAGGTAGACTGGAGCGAGTGGGCTACACCCATCATCCCTGTGATGAAAAAGTCGTTGAGCCGCACGCCGGGGGAACCAAGGAAGGTTCACATCTGCGGGGATTTTAAGGTAACAGTGAACCCACTCCTTCACACCGTACAATATCCACTTCTGCGGATTGAAGATATTTTCATCTCGCTATCTGGAGGGAAACGCTTCACTAAGATTGATCTGGCCCAGGCGTATCTGCAAATGGAGGTAGAAGAAGCATCAAAAAATACCTCACAATCAACACCCATAAAGGTCTCTACCAATACAACCGGCTGGTATTCGGGGTAGCATCAGCTTCGGCTATTTGGCAGAGGGCAATGGAACAAGTCCTGCAAGGGATCCCAGGGACCCAGTGTTATTTGGACGACATCCTGGTCACGGGCGAAAATGACAGTGATCACCTTGCCAACCAGGAGCAGGTGCTCACTAGATTGCAGGAATATGGGCTCCGAGCTAACAGCCCCAAATGCGAGTTTTTTAGAAAACAGATCTCGTATTGTGGCCACGTTATCGATAAAGAGGGGTTACATAAGTCCCCAGAGAAGATTGAGGCAGTAGTCAAGGCTCCAGCACCAGAAAATGTGTCACAACTGAGGTCGTTCCTCGGGCTGGTAAACTACTACCATAAGTTCTTGTCAAATTTGTCTACAATACTGCACTCACTGAACACCCTACTGCAAACTGGGGTGCCATGGAAGTGGAGTGACGAGTGTAGATGCGCTTGCCAGAAGAGCAAAACACTAATCACATTGAAAGAGGTATTGGCCCATTACAACCCGGCATTACCAATTCAGTTGGCATGTGATGCGTCACCCTATGGCATTGGAGCGGTGCTGTCGAACAAATTCTCGGATGGCTCAGAGAGGCCAATAGCCTTTGCGTCACGATCACTAACCTCAGCCGAGAGTAACTACGTCCAGATTGACAGGGAGGCCCTCAGCTTAGTGTGGGGAGTGAAAAAGTTCAATCACTATCTGCACGGGCAGAAATTCACCTTGCTGACTGATCACCAGCCTCTTGTCTCCATTTTTAATCCGAAGAAGGGCGTTCCGGTGATGACTGTGCAACGACTGCAAACATGGTCACTTTTTCTAGGGGCGCACCACAATGAGATTGAATATAAGGGCACGAAAAAGCATGGAAATGCTGATGGGCTATCACGCCTGCCACTGCCTACTGCGGAGGAAGCACCAGCAGTGGATCCTGTCGAAATATTCCATTCGACTATAGTTGATTACCTACCAGTAACTAACGCTTGTATCAAAAAGGACACCCGAAATGACCCGACATTGTCTCGTGTATATGATTTGACGGTGAAGGGATGGCCAGCACATGGCAACTCACTGTTGCCAGCATCCTCGACAAGGAGAGAACAGCTGTCAGTGTGCTGGGGGACATTGATGTGTGGATCCCGAGGGATAATTCCACCCAAGTTAATGGATAGAGTGCTCAATGAGCTTCATGAGGGTCATCTGTGAGGGGTAAAAATGAAATGCCTCTGCAGGGCTTATGTGTGGTGGCCGGGAATCGATAAACAAATCGAGGTCCTGACCAAGAGCTGCTCAGGATGCCAGACAGTCCAAAATGCACCATCACAGGCCCCTCTACACCCATGGGAGTTGCCCTCATCTCCATGGCAACGGCTGCATATTGATTTTGCTGGTCCATTCATGGACTCAATGTTTCTAATAGCCGTGGATGCGCACTCGAAATGGCCAGAAGTCATCAAAATAACCTCCACCACCACGGAGAAAACTATTGCAGTCCTACGGAACATTTTTGCCAGGAATGGCTTGCGAGAACAGATTTGCTCCAACAACGGACCACAGTTTGTGTCCGAAGAGTTCCAGAGGTTCTTGAAAAATAATGGGGTAAGGCATTACACATCCACCCCATATCATCCAGCCACAAATGGATTGGCTGAGAGGTTCGTACAAACCTTTAAGAAGGCAATAAAGGCTATGTACAATGACAACATTCTGCTGCAGTACAAGGTGGACAATTTCCTGTTCGCCTACCGGAATGCGACACATGCAGTCACCAACCATGATGTTCTTCAACCAAAGGTTAAGGTCTCGCCTGGATTTGCTCAGACCAAACGTACGAAGAGATGTTGAGAGTAAGCAATTCCAGCACATCCATGAGAAGCCAACAAGGAGCTTCAATGTAGGGCAACCAGTCTTGGCCCACAACTAGCGAACAGAAAAATGGCAGCCAGGGACAATATGCACATGGCAGGGCCCACTAATGTACACAGTGGACGTTGTGGAGAGCATCGTGAGACACCATGCTGACCAGATCCTAGAGTCACAGGAACAAGTCAATCCCATGCCTCGCCCATACGTACCAGGTGATGAACCCGATGTACAGGTCGCATCTACCCCAGAAACATTAGCATCGGTATCTGATGAACCAACCGACGACAGGGGGCCAGATTTGCCTCCGCACCAAGAGCAAGACACTCCGGAAAGGCGCTATCCAGAAAGGATCATGAGGCCTCCCCAAAGACTGAATATATAAGTAGACTATTTTCAGCTAATGTTGCATGTTAAAAGTGTTAATTGTAATTAGTTTGATATTTAGTTGTTAAATGAGTGTTATGGTACTGTTAATCTAAAAGGGGAGGAATTATAATGTAGATACCTTTAAGGGGGGAACTACTTTTTACAGCTCATGTATACTGTAGTACCGGCAGTGAGCACACCTGTATATAGCACTGAGTAGTAATCTGTACAGGCAGTTGCAGTGTGAGCCACGTTGAGTAAACACCTGTGCACCGCTCTCCGCAGTCAGTGACTTATTATACACGGACGTAACAACAATAGATTAACCTCATGGGATTGAGGGCAATGTAGTCACGTGGATTGATGATTGGTTAACAGACAGAAAAGAGAGAGTAGGAATAAATGGGCCATTTTCTTGTGGGAAAGTTGTAACTAGTAGGGTGCCGCAAGGATTGGTGCTCGGCCCTCAGTTCTTTACAATATTTACTAATGATGATATTGGGGGACCGTGTGTAATATATCCAGGTTTGCTGACTATGCAAAGTTAGGTGGGAAGATAGAAAAGCAGAATATTTTTTAAAAGCTGACATACTCATAAATGTTGGGATTCAGAGGGATTTGGGTGTCTTTCTGGAGGGATCACAGAAAGGTAACATGTAGGTGCAGCAAGCAATTAGGAACACAGATGTTTTTTAAGCCTTTATAGTAAGGGCTTTCCAGTACAAGAGTAAAGAACATTTCTGCATTTATATAGGGCTATGTGTGGCCACTCTTGGAGTACTGCGTACATTTTTAGTTTCCTTACCTAAAGATGGATATACTCGCCTTGGAGTTGTTGAAACAAAGGTTCACTGGTTGCTTCCTGGGATGAGAGGGTTTTCATGTGAGGAGAGATTGAGTAGAATGGATCTATATTCTCTGGAGTTTAGAATAATGATTTTTAATCTCCTTGAAATGTATACATTTCTTAGAGGGCTGAACAGGGTAGATGCTGAGAGGTTGTTTCCACCAGCTGAACAGTCTGTAACCAGGGACCATAGTCTCAGGATAAGGGGTTGGCCATTTAGGACTGATATGAGGAGACATTTCTTGGAATTCTCTACCACAGAAGGCTGCGGATGCTCTTTCGTTGAGTTAATCCAAGAATGAGTTCGATAGATTTTTGGACACTAAGGGTATCAAAGAATGTGGTGAGAGGGCGGGAAAGTGGAATTGAGGTAGAAGATCAGACACAATTGTGTTGAATGGTGAAGCAGGCCTACTCCTGCTCCTATTTCGTATGTTCTTATGTTCAAGTGGAAATTGATATTTTAGGTAAAAAGAAGAAACTAAAGGTACTGGATATATGCAATGAAAGCAGACAATACTGAATGCAAATTAGTTGATGGTTCACGTGTAGACCCAGCATCAGATTTACATTTTTGGAATAAGTTTATCCTGATTTGTTGTAGATTTAATTTATTATTACATTTCACTCCCTCTTTCGAGGTGACACAGGTCCAAGGCCCGTGTCCCCAGGCGATAACCAATAGTGCAAAGTAATGGGTGTGAAGCCAATGTCAGAAATCCTCTGTGTCCCGCCATCAGGGGGGGCCGCAAACCTGCTGCAGCCAATGTTCGACTGATTACCTATCTTAGAGGATGTTTTTTGGTTGCCAGCTTACAATAGATCTATTGCGTAATGCCCTCACGAGAATCTTCTCAGCCACCAGCAGAGCTGAATCAACCAGTGAGTGAGGAGGACATAAAAAACCTGCAAAAGGACATAGACAGGCTAAGTGAGTGGGCAGAGATTTGGCAGATGCAATATAATGTTGGAAAGTGTGAGGTTATGCACTTTGGCAGAAAAAATCAAAGAGCAAGTTATTATCTAAATGGAGATAAACTGCAAAGTGCTAGAGTACAAAGGGATCTGGGGGTCCTGGTGCATGAAACACAAAAAGTTAGTATGCAGGTGCAGCAGGTGATCAGGAAGGCCAATGGCATCTTGGCTTTTATTGCAAGGGGGATGGAGTATAAAAACAGGGAAGTCTTGCTGCAGTTATAAAGGGTATGTGTGAGGCCACACCTGGAATACTGCGTGCAGTTTTGGTTTCCATATTTAAGAAAAGATATACTTGCTCTCGAGGCGGTTCAGAGAAGGTTCACTCAGTTGATTCCAGAGATGAGTGGGTTGGTGTATGAGGAAAGGTTGAGTAGGTTGGGACTTTACTCATTGGAGTTCAGAAGAATGAGAGGCGAGCTTATCAAAACATATAAGATTGTGCGGGGGCTTGATCAGGTGGAGGCGGTGAGGATGTTTCCACTGATGGGTGAGACTAGAACTAGGGGGCATAATCTTAGAATAAGGGGCTGCCCATTCAAAACTGAGATGAAGAGAAACTTCTTCACTCAGAGGGTAGTAAATCTATGGAATTTGCTACCCCAGAGAGCTGTGGAAGCTGCAACATTAAATCAATTTAAAATGGAGATAGACATTTTCCTAGCAGATAAGGGAGTTAGGGGTTACGGGGAGAGGGCAGGGAGGTGGACGTGAGTATAGATTCAGATCAGCCATGATCCTATTGAATGGTGGAGCAGGCCCGAGGGGCCGTATGGCCTACTCCTGCTCCTATTTCTTATATTCTTATGTTCTTATTTTTCCTTATTGCTTACACTCAGTTGTAATGAGGTTGTCTTTAATAGAATCGACATTGTTGGATACCTCAAGAGGCAAGTTAGGCATCAAATATGAAACACCAATGAACAAAGCTACTCCCAGTGTGATATAACTGCAGGAGAACGAACCTGCGCCCCCCCCGCCCACCGGCCGCCCCATTGCAGAGAGCTCATGGATGAAAGAGATTGAGATCTGAAAACTGTACACAGGAGATCCCATTTCTTTCAATCATTTAATCAATTTGACTATTAGTGTCAGCGGATATTTCACCACATTCTTCAACTCCTCCCTGGATTTTACTGGGTCACAACATAAATACACGTGTTTGTGCAGCAGCTCAATCGTAGAAGCATATGCCCGGATTCCAGAAGGATAAAGACTGGGTCGTTGTAACCTGTATAGACATAAGTGCCTGTGATTCGGTAATAGAGGTGATATACAGTGTACGTCGCCCATAACATGACGAAACTTCCGGATATACTGAAGAGTAAAATGATGGATTTGTTCTGGTTCTCCAACTCAGGATCAACTTTATGTTCAGCAGTGTTGATGCCCCTCAATGCCTGTCGGACTCTACTGAAGGATAATATATGTCTTACTGTCAGTACATTGAACAGTAAAATAAGGAAAATTGCAAGACACAGTGTTAAAATATGATTACGCCAGGAATGTGCTATCCACGTGGGTAAAGTATAAAAGGGGAATTTCAGGCCACAGAACATTGGGACGTTGTTAATAAAATACAGAGGTTAAAGTACAAAGTACCATGGGACATTTTGCAAACAGCTTAGAAGAAACACCGTGCCTACGATCGGAGCTGCCGTTTTCTCGGTGCAATATGTCCTTTTCAGCTTCTGGCAACATATTACAATGAATCGATCAAAGGTGAAAGCGACTGTTAACCAGACAGAGCCGTTTCTGCAAGCATAAATTAAGACCGTTTTGAGACGGCGCACCGGAGTAACGGAGAAGGCGCTAACTGAATATTTAATGCCAATGATGCTGTTCAATATCAAACCGGTGATAATGACCAGCAGATCCGCGACAGCCATAGCCATTAGATAGAGAGTGATGCATTTGGAGAGATTGCACTTCCCCCGGCACAGGATCACAATTGCCATTATGTTAACTGCAAGAAAGAGGGAAATCATTGACTAGACTCCCAGTGCATAGCATCAGGATTTTGTCTGAATTTCACAGATCCTTTACTGCCTCTGTGGAAGGAAATGAAACACCCGCTTTGTGTTGACTGAGGGTAATTTTAACCTCACGCATCGGGCGGTAAACGCACGGCATCGAGAAAACGTCAGTTTTACAGCGCCCAATATCAACTACATTCATTTCAATGGAGAGTGAAACCAGCGTTGTACGCGATCCTATCAGTTTTCCAATGGACTGTTTGGGTTTGTTTCAAAATACGACTAAATAATAATTAAACAGTGTATTTGAAAAGAATTCATAGCACGTTACTGGTAAAAGTGAACTAATATCTAAAATATACAAGAAGGGGAGGCGAAAGGATAAATTGAAACGAATTGAAATGGAGGTGGGAACTTGCAATCGGTGCAGCCACGGCTTTCAAAGAAACCCCCGCATCATTCAATAGAAAAACGTCAGACTGAATTCGGGCGGTTCCTATTACTGGCGGCCGATCTTCAATGTCCGTTTTATTCCCGATGGCATGTTGGTAATTTACTCCATTGTGGCAGGTCTTCCTTAGAAAGGATGCAAAGACTATGGAGAGGGTACCAAGGAAACCAACTAACACAACACTGGGGAATGCTGGGCTTTAGTTGTCAAAATGGGCAGGGGAACCTGGAGCTCGGTGCATTTGAATAGGGAGTTTAAGAGGCGATCTGGTAAACGTGTTCCGACAGCTGAGAGATTTCCATAAGATCAATGAGGGAGAGGAAAAAAACATTTGCTCTGGCGGATGAACTGTATTAATATAGGAAAAAGAAAGATTAAATCTTCACCAAAGAACCTCGGGAAATGTTTGGATATTTTTGGGGTCGGTTCGTGGTGGTGATATGAAATAAAATAACCTACCAGAGGCTGCGGCGCACGCCGAATTAATAATTGTTTTTAGAATGAAGTGGCTAAACGTTACTAAAAGAGAAAGGAACCTGGGGAAAGTGGAGGGGATTCAGAAAAAAAAATTTCTGGTTCAGAAGCGATGTTCTCCAGCTTCATTCTACGATTTTACAATTGCCACTATAACACTATAAATATTTTCAGAGGGACATGTTATGGTGTTACAACATACATTTTTAATACATTTCTTCTTTGATGCTCTCTGGATGCAACCAGCTGGAGTTAGATCCCCGAAACCGTGCAAGTGCCTGGAATTTGCGATTTGTGATGACAGGATTGGAGCTTAATGCTCTCGCATCACCTTCTTCCGTTACTTACGTGGAGAGATTTCCATGATATTGTTGATGTGATGTGAATCACTGAAGGGTTGACATTGTAAGGTGCATCAGGAGAGAAGATGAAGTACAACTGAGAGTAATTTGCGCAGTTCTGGTCTGCATGCTGTAAAGAGCATGTAGAGGCACTGGAGAAGGTGCAGAAAATATTTCCAAAGAAGAACCAGGAACTGAAAGGGTAGAACTATCAGGAAAGTTTGAACAGGCTCTGGACCTATATCTAGAAAAGAGAAGGCTGAGGGGTGACCTGACAGAGAACTTTATATGAAAGGGTTTGATAGAGTAGAGGTGGAGAATATGTTTCCACATGTGGTGTTAATCAAAACTTGGGGACATAAGTACAATATGGTCACTAATAGATTAATTAGGGGATTCAGGAGAAAATTCTTTACCCAGAGAGTGGTGCGAATGTGGAACTCGCTACCATGTGTAGTGATTGAGGCGAATAGCATAGATGCAGTTAAGGGCAAGCTAGATAAGCACACGAGGGAGAAAGGATTAGAAAGTTATTCTGAAAGGGTTAGATGATGAGAGGTGGGAGGAGGCTCATCAGGAGCACAAGCACCGGTTTAGACCAGTTGAGCCAGATGACTCTTTGTGTGCTGTACATTATATGTAATTCTATGTATTTAACATACGCCGCAAGAGACTTATTTACATAATGAACAAGGTGGCAATAAAATGACTTACCCGGAATACCAACAGATGCAAGAATTGGGTAATAAATAGCATACACCGGACCCTTAACTTGTTCATGCATCTTCTGTTAGATTCAGGCTGTGAATACAACGGTCCGGGGACATGCACCGTGATGGGGTAAATATCGACCCTGATATACACTTGTGGGACGTCTCTAGTGAATCAATGATGTAACATCATTACTGCTGATAGTGAGACTCATTTAAAAAAACAAGTTGCTTTCACTTTACTGGATTTAATGTAATCGATCAAATATAAATGATGTCACAGTAATAAAAATCCAATATTATTTTGACATTTGTTCTGCAAAAAAAAGCTTTTTCCATCAGTCATATACATTTGAAAGAGTTATTATTTGATCCCATCTATTTTATGTGAAAAACAAACTCATGTCAGCTGGTAGCTGCATTGGCTGCCCGATATACAAACCGTCCTATTCTCATTAATATTAATTTCAATTGCATGCTGTGGGTGGCGGATTCGAAACAATTCCATGGGGCAGTGAAATCCACGTTGTGGCCACTCGCTGGGTAAAGAGGTTTAACCTGAATTCAATATAGGAATTATTGGATTAATATTAAAACAATATTCTTAGAGAGAACAACAGGCTCCCTGGAACCAACACCACGCTCCTTGGGTGGTATCTCAGCTCTGTGCGAGAACAGCAGGAGAGATGTGATGCTCTGGAAGGTCCTGTGATTGCTCGAAGGGCTAAATTGCCTACTCCTGCTCCTATTTCTTATGTTCTATTGTTCTTATGAATGCAAGCTAAGTAAGCGCTTCCATCATTTTCCGACAATCCGCCCACTGTTTGTGTGAGATTCTGGCCGTGTGGCAGGTCTGGGAGATCCCATTGCTGAAGTAGACAAGTGGAAAGTAGTTAAGAAAGTATTAGTGGATGTGGAATTAAAATTCATTCATCCATTGAGAATAGGAGACACCGTGGGTGGACGTCATTATGTAGGGAGCAATATTAAGGATAAAGTAAAAGCTTTAAAATTATCCAAAAATGCTGGCAAGTAGATAGTAAGGACTAGCAAAGACTGTTTGATAAATATTCGGAGTAGTTCTCAAGTGAAGCACTAAAGGAGTGCTTGCATGATCGGCAGCAATAAACCGGTTTTTAAGTACAATTACAGTATTCAACCAAACAACATGGGAATCTGGAATCTAGGGACACAGACACCGCGAGATAAAAGAATGGGGACTGACAGGAATGACAGTTTACTGACAATGTTACAAGTTTCCTCAATTAGAGAATATTTTTGAGGACCTGACAGCGGCTGAAATAATCGCAGTGTTTAAAATAAGGCCAGGAGTGATCCAGTGGGTGAGCACCTGGGAGGGGTGCAATGTAAAAGGGAATTCTATTGGTGTAAGGGACGATATGTCATCTTTAACTAACCTGCTTCGGTTTCTGAAACACATCACTGGCCTGTAGGGCAGGGGAAATGCAGTTGTAATCACACAGTCGCATTGAAGCAGCAGACAAGGTCCCACATCTACAAATGGCGAGGAATTATGGGATGGGCTGGGAGATCTGGCACCGCACAGAGAGCTCATTACAAAATGTAAGAAGGTTATTGACAAATCGGAACCTGTAAGGGAGGGGTGACTATTGAACATCTGGGATCTTCCTTGATGCCAGTTTATTTATAATCTTTTGTTCAATAGAAGCTCAACGGGGATGTGTGTATCTTACAACCAAAATAATTGGTAATAATACCAACAGAGGTAACTCTGTAAATCCATAGAAATGTAATGGGTGGCAGTAGTTCAATTGCCGCATTCTATCTGTACTGGATTCGTTGACACAGCAATCAAAAATTATCAACACTCTTCCCCTCTCTTTCCACAGACAATTACTTTGTCGTTTTGAAATATTCACCTAATTTTCCCTTAACTATTCCCTGAGTTAAAAAAATCCAAGCTCCAGCAACCCTTTGCATAAAGAAGGTTCTGCTAATCTCTGTGCTCATTCCTTTTGGGACAATTTGAAGTCGATCACCCTTTATTGCTTGCTCCCCAATTAGATGGAATAATCTCTCCCTCTTCACTCTGCCAAATTGTTCATAATTATTAAAAGCTCTATTAAATCTGCTCTTAGATTTCGCTGCTCCAATGAAAATAGTCCCAATATCTTGCCCCTCATCACCAATATATTTCTGATCCATGGCACGGTCCTGGGTTATCTACATTGCCTAATCTCAGTGGCGTTAATGGCCGTTCCACAATGAGGGTTTGAATCTGTACCTGGTTTTCGAACGATGGCCTCGTCAGCATTTTGTAAAGGTTCATCAAAACATATGTTTCTTGTGATCCATGCTCATGTCTGCAAAACACATATTTCTGTTGGTTTTCCCATGGATTTACCCACCCGCAGGCATACTTTCTTGCAATTAATGTTCTGGATCTCTATCGCTGTTCATCCAAACCCTGCAGCTCCTTCCCATTGAGAACCTGCTCCCATTCCTTCGCGTTTCTGAAAGATTGAGGCGAGATCACCGATGAACAATTTGTAACTGATTCTAAGTTGCTGGGATTTTTCAATTATTATTTGGAACAATATGCAACCGCATAACAAGATGGTAATTTCCAAAGATTCTTTCTGACCATTTGCAAATGTGCAGCCAAAGACAAGAATGCTTTATATCACTTTCATTTTATCTGATTTCAGGCATTGTTTTTAACAGGTCACTTGCAACAATTGTAATAGTTTAGAACGTTATGAATAAACATTAATTCACACATTCCTTAACATTTGTTTGGGAGGCTGATACAGAATAGCAATAATATTACCCATGATATTTTTATCGACAGCACTGAACAAGAGCAGACACCATCTTTGTGCTGAGCGAGAAACACCAGTCAGCGCACAATCGAGATTTTAAGTCAGTATCTGGGACAACAGAGGTGAAAGGTCACATCGATGAGCCGAGATCCGAAAGTTTCCTCCATTCGAACACTGATCACGTGAAAATCGTCAATGAGGAATGGAGTCCGATAGAGAGATCGCCACCTACAATATTCACATCAAACTTCCAGGAAAGTTACCAATATCGGCGATCGCAAGACCTTTGATTGTTTCGGCACTGAATGAAACTTTATTGATGATTTTAAACTGGTGCGCCCGATCCCAGTACCTGAAGTGTAAGTTGGATTCCTCTGTTGCCCAGATGTCCGACTCCACTGCTGAACCTCAACATTATCTGTGATCCCTGAACTTGAAATGTGCTAAATTAGCAGGAATAGGTTATGATTACTCAGCAAAAGCACCGTAAAACTAACGCAAAGCCGACATCAAACGCATGCTGCAAAATGGAAGAAATGTTTACAAAAGAACTCACATTTCCAGAAAGAAGGACGTTCTACGGTGGAAAGGACGTTGAAATTGAGCTTCAGTTTAAAATAAAGCTTTCGTTTTACCTGATTATTCTTACTCTCATTTTCTAACTAATCTCAAAATTAGTGTCCAGGGGGATTTCGCCACATTCTGCAGCTCTTCTCTGAATTTGCTCTGCGTCGCTGCATAAATACACGGGTTTTGAAAGCAACTCAAAAACTTCAACAACGCTCCGGTTTCAGTGGCAATATATCCAGGATTTGTGTGGTCGCCTCGGTAATTAGTGGTGCTTATCTGTCTGGTAGTTAATAAACTCACGGCATTTGTCAGCCACAACAGTATAAAACTGCCCGAAATAGTGAACAATAAAATGATGGATTTCCTTCGGTTCTCCATCTCTGTATCACTGTGATTCTCACTCCTGTGACCTCGGAGTCCCCTGCGGGATCTGCTGGCCACTAAAATACGTCGAACGGCTAAAGAATTAAACAAGGCGATTAAAGTAAAAGGAATCCAAAAGGCCCAGGCGGTGTGAAACCAGACGTAAGCTATGCCTGGAGGTGAGGTAGCAAAGCCTACACTTTTCCGGCAGCCCCACTGCACCTTGTTAATTATTTGCTCAAATTCCACTGCAAACAAAACGGGGATGTCCTTTAAAAAGATGAGGACCGTGAACGATGTTATAACCGCGGCCACAGTTCTCTCGGTGCAATACTTTGCTTTTAACCTCTCGCAGCAGATAACAACACATCGGTCAAATGTGAAGGAGACGGTGAACCAAACAGACAAATCGAGGGTGACACCAGTCATATATAGAATGAACTTACACACTGGAGTCTGGAACAGGAATGAAAGTGGAAAGTGATAACTAAAAATATGATACACTATTACATTAATGATGATGACCATTAGATCTGCTGTTGCCATGGCCACCATGTAGACAGAGATACACTTGGAAAGGCCGCAGTTTCCTCGGGAGAGAATCTCCAATGTCACGAGGTTCGCTGTAAGAAAGAGAGAGGAGAAAAATAATGTTCCAATGTCTGAATGAAATATATAGGGCAATACTTGTGGAGAGCATTTTACTCCATTCAGTGTAATTATCAATACGGAGCAGCGTGAGAACAGGATTGGTATTGGAACCATTATCTGGGAATCGGACTCATACATTTTAATGAGCTGCTGCAGCGCTCACTCTGCACGGGGCTGGGGCTGGAGGGGCGGGAAGACGGTCCGAAGAACCGCCAAAGTCCTTGTGTAGCTGCTTCAAAGAACATTGTAAAATCAGTGAGGTTATTGGATTAAGGGAAGCACGGAAAGTATAAATAGGCGGTTCACGAGTTGGTTCCAGTCACTACCGACTAATTAATACTGACATTTAAAAAACAACTTACCTTTTCCGACCAGGCTGACCAGCTACACAGTTAATCCTGAAAAACAGTAAACAGGTTACAATGGCTCACCGGGGACAGCGACGGCTGCGAGAATCGGGTAATAAATCTCTGTTAACTGCAGCATAGTTGGTTGACCCATTTTCTATGTGAATGGAAGAATTCTGTGTCAGAGCTGAAAGACTCTGACTGGCGCACGGCTGAGGCAATGGAAGGGAACCTATATTTATCCACACATCAATCCTCCAGCGAGTCAATCAGGTTAAATCATAATTAGCATTTGTTACAGTCATTGAACAAATAGACTCAGGTAAGTTGTTTTTCATCTGATACGTCAGATTAATAGAAATAGTTGAAATTGATATGGGAAAGTTTATCAAATAAAATATAATTAAGTCATTCTTTACAATTAGAGTGTTCAATCTCTCAGTGCTGCTGCTGCCTCTGTTTCTACAGGAGCAATGAAGGCAGCCCCCTAGCCCAACACGTCCTGACCCTATACTTGAGTCAGTTTTATTGCTCCAAACCCTCCAGAACAGGCGGTGATCAAATCTTGCGGTATTGGGGAAGACTGCAGTCATGCGGTATTAAAGGTAACAGCGTTCCTCTGGTAGCTGTAGTAAAGCTACACTTACACAAGTGGTGAGCGTGCTCCTCCTGTACTTGTGGCAGCCCTACACTTAAACTAGAGGTGACTGTGTTTCTCTGGTACTATTGCTGCCCCTACACTTACACTAGAGGAGACAGTGCTCCCCTGGTACTAGTGGTACCCCTGCACGTACACTAGAGTAGACAGTGCTCCTTCAGTACTGGCGGTACACCTGCACTTACACTGGAGGGGAAAGTGCTGCTTCAGTGCCAGTGGTGCCCCTACACGTACACTAGAGGATACAGTACTCCTTCAGTACTAGTGGTGCCCCTACACTTACACGAGAAGAGCAGTTTACTTCATTACTAGTGGTGCCCCAACACTTACACTAGAGGGGAAAGTGCTCCTTCAGTATTGTGGTTCACTACACTGATACTCGATGACCTTGCTCCTGCGCTGCTAGATATATCCTTGCACTTAGACTACTGCTGGACGTTAACGTCCTGTTATAGTGATTCCCACACTTACACAAGCAGTGCTCCTTCTTCTATGGTACGAGTGGTAACACTAGAGGTGTCCGTGCTTCAGCAGTAGTAGTGGTAACCCCAAACTTTCAATGGTAGTGACAGTGATGGTCTGGTATTAGTGATAACCTACAATTAATCACGAGCTGACCATCCTCGACAGGTGCAAGTGTCACCCCTACACATACAATAGTGGTGCTCCTCCTGTACTATTGGTAATCCTATACTTATATTAGAGGTGAACACGCTACTCCGTGTCTAGTGTTACCCTACACTCATACTAGGTGTGAACATGTTCCCCCTTACTACTGGTACCCTTACACTTACACTTATACTGAAAATGCTCTTATGGTATTAGTGGCAGCTTACATTTACACAAGAGCAGACCGTACTCCTCCTGTACTAGCAGTACCCCTACACTTACACTAATGCTGAACGTGTTCCCTACACTTTAACCAGCGGTGATCCTGCTTCTACTGTATGAGTGGTCACCCTACATATATATGAGAGGTGACCGTGCTTCACCAGTAGTAGTGGAATCCCCACACTTACAATGGTAGTGAAAGTGATGTTCTGGTATTAGTGATAGCCTAAAATTAATCACGAGCTGACTGTCCTCGACAGGTGCTCGTGGTACCCCTAAACATACACCAGTTGTGACCGTGCTCCTCTGGTAATAGGGTGTCTGCACTTACACCAGATATGACACTGCTTTTCCTCTGCTATAGCTGATTATATTCCTATTCGAGGCCCCAATCTTGTTAAACGGATGGAGACCCATCTATTGCACTACTGGCGATGAATTTGCTGTTGCAGCACCAGCGATATACCTGCAGCTGGGACACAAGAAGGAATACAAGAATATAAGAAATTATGAGGGTGCTAGATAGAGTGGACAGGAAGGGCCTATTTCATTTAGCAGGGAGGTCAATAACCAGAAGGCATAGTTTTAAAATAAGTGTTAGAAGGATTAAACAGGAGAGGATGAGAACTGTTTCCAGCCAGAGGGTGGTGGGGGTCTGGAACTCACTGTCTGAAATGGTGGTAGAGACAGAAAATCTCATCACTTTTAAAAAGTACTTGGATATGGACTTGATGTGCCATAACCTACAGGGCAATGGACCAAAAGCTGGAACGTGGGATTAGGCAGGCGAACTCTTTCTCGGCTGACACAGACACGATGGGTTGAATGGCCTCCTTCTGTGCCGTACATTCTCTGCCGTACATTTCTATGATTCTATTCGGCCCTTCGAGCCTGCTCCACTATTCAATAAGATCATGGATGACCTTCTACCTCAAATCCAGCTTCATGCACTACCCTCAAATCCGTTGGTTCCCTGAATATGCAAAAATCTATCGATCTCTGTGTTGAAAATAGTCAAGGACTGAGCATCAGCAGCCCTCTGGGGTAGCGGATTACAAAGATTGACAACCCTCTGAGTGAAGAAATATCTCCACAGCTCAGTCCTAAATGGCCGTCTTCTTATTCTGAGATTGTGACACCGAGTTCTAGATTTCCTGGACAGGAGAAACATCCTTCCAGCAATTACCCTGCCAAGCTCCTTAAGAATGATATACGTTTCAATGAGATCACCTCTCATTCTTCAAAACTCTAGGAATTATAGGCCTAATTTACTCAGTCTCTCCTCAGCCTAGGAATTAGTCGAGACAATCTGTAAGGCAAGTTTATCCTTCATTAGTTAAGGAGAGCAAAATTGTACACAGTACTCCAGGTGTTGTCTCGCCAAGGCCCTATATAATTGCAGTAAGGCTTCTCTAATCTTATACTCCAATCCTTTTGTAATGAAGACGAAAATATCATTTCGTTTCCTAATTCTTTGCTGCATCTGCATGTTAACTTTCCTTGATTTGTGTACAATGACACCCAGGTCCCTCTGAATACCAACATTTCCCAATCCCTCAACATTTAAAACATATTCTGCTTTTCTATTTTTCCTACCAAAGTGGATAACTTCACATTTTTCCACAGTGGATTTCAGCTGCCATGCTCTTACTCATTCACTTAACCAGTCTATATCAATTTGCAGCATATTTGCATCCTCGTCACAGCTTACATAAGAACATAAGAACATAAGAAATAGAAGCAGCAGTAGGCCAATCGGCCCCTCGAGCCTGCTCCACCATTCAATAAGATCATGGCTGATCTGATCCTAACCTCAAATCTTCTATCACTCTCCATCCCACCCGATCCCTTGTGATCTCCCGGGAGAGGCGAAAAAACAGATATAAAACCCAATGGCCAATTTGGAGAAGAAAATCTGGGAAATTCCTCTCCGACCCATCTAGTCGATCGAAACTCGTCCAGGAGATCACTCTGTCCCTATATTTTCTACAGTACTTACCTTCTGTAAAGGCGATTTCCACCCCAGCCAGGAACAGGAAGAAAACCATCTCCTGAAATCTAACACAAAATTAGAACACAAGAAGTAGGAGCAGAACCAGGCTACACGGCCCCTGGGCCCGCTCCACTACCCACAGGGCCATGCCCATTCCGAACCTAGACTCATGTCCAATTTCCTGCCCACTGCCCGTTACCCTTAATTCCCTTTACTTCTAGGAACATATCCACTTCTGTTTTAAATTTATTTAATGATGTAGCTTCTACAGCTTTCTGGGGCAGCAAATTCCACAAACATACCACCCTCTGTGTGAAGAAGTTTCTCCTCATCTCAGTTTTGAATGAGCAGCCCCTTATTCTAAGATTATGCCCCCTAGTTCTAGTTTCACCCATCATGGGAACATCCTCACCGCATCCACCCGATCAAGCCCCTTCACAATCTTATATGTTTCAATAAGATCACCTCTCATTCTTCTGAACTCCAATGAGTAGAGTCACAATCTACTCAACCTCTCCTCATATGACCACACCCTCATCCCCGGGATTAGCCGAGTGAACCTTCTTTGGACTGACTCAAGAGCAAGTATGTATTTTCTTACGTATGGACACCAAAACTGTATGCAGTATTCCAGGTGTGGTCTCACCAATACCTTGTATATCTGCAGCAATACCTCCCTGTTTTTATATTTTATCCCCCTAGCAATAAAAGCCAACATTCCATTGGCCTTCTTGATCACTTGCTGCACCTGCATACTAACTTTTTGAGTTTCCTGCACCAGGACCCCCAGATGCCTTTGTACTATAGTACTTTCCAGTTTCTTGCCATTAAGGTAATAACATGCTCTATGATTTTTCCTGCCAAATTGCATAACCTCACACTTTCCAGTATTGTATTCCATCTGCCACATCCCTGCCCACTTACTTAGCCTGTCTATGTCACTTTGCAGGTTTTTTATGTCCTCCTCACTCACTACTTTCCCTCCCACCTTTGTATCATCTGCAATCGTTGATATGTTACACTCGGTACCCTCCTCCAAATCGTTAATATAGATTGTAAAGAGTTGGGGACCCAGCACTGACCCCTGCGGAACACCACTAGTTACTGATTGCCAGTCTGAGAACGAATCATTTATCCCAACTCTATGCATTCTGTTAGAGAGCCAATCCTCCACCCATGCCAGAATATTACCCCCAATCCCGTGATTATTTATCTTACGCAATAATCTTTTGTGTGGCACCTTGTCAAATGCCTTTTGGAAGTCTAAATACACTACGCCCACTGGTTCTCCTTTATCCACCCTGTATATTCCTTCCTCAAAGAGCTCAAGCAAATTTGTCAAACATGACTTCCCCTTCATGAAACCATGCTGAGTTTGTCCTATTAAATTATGTTTATTCAAATGTCCCGTTACTGTCTCCTTAATAATAGACTCCAACATTTTACCAACCACAGATGTTAGGCTAACAGGTCTATAGTTTCCAGCCTTCTGCCTGCTACCCATTTTAATTAAGGGTGTTACATTAGCAGTTTTCCAATCTGCCAGGACCTTTGCAGAGTCCAGGGAGTTTTGGAAAATTATTACCAATGCATCCACAATCCCTACCGCCACTTCCCTCAAGACCCTAGGATGTAACCCATCAGGTCCAGGGGATTTATGCGGCTTGAGTCCCATTATTTTACCAAGTAACACTTCCTTAGTGATTTTAATCATATTTAACACCTCTCCGCCTAGAGCCCCCTGTTTGTCCAGTGTTGGGATATTCTTAGTGTCCTCTACCGTAAAGACTGATACAAAATATTTGTTCAGCGTTTATGCCATCTCCATGTTTCCCACCATTAATTTCCCGGTCTCATCCTCTAAGGGACCAACATTTACTTTAGCCACCCTTTTTCTTTTTATATAACTATAGAATCTTCTGCTATCTGTTTTTATATTTTTTGCTAATTTACTTTCATAATCTATCTTCCCCTTCTTAATCAATCTTTTAGTTATTTTTTGCTGTCATTTAAAGACTTCCCAATCTTCTATCCTCCCGCTAGATTTGGCTACCTTATATGCCCTTGTTTTTAGTCGGATACTATCCTTAATTACTTTAGTTAGCCACGGATGGCTATCTTTTCTTTTGCACCCTTTTGTCCTCAGTGTAATATATATTTTTTGGAAGTTGTAAAATAACTCCTTAAATGTACACCACTGATCATGTACCGTCTTACCCTTTAATCTATTTTCCCATTGCACTCTAATCAATTCCGCTCGCATATCTTCAGTCTCCTTTATTCATTCTCAGCACGCTTGTTTGAGATCCAACCTTCTCACCCTCTACTTGAATATGTAATTCAACCATGTTATGGTCTCTCATTCCAAGGGGATCCTTTACTAGGACATTTTTTATTAATCCTGTCTCATTACACAGGACCAAATCTAAGGTTGCTTGCCCCCTGGTCGGTTCGGTTATATACTGCTCAAGAAACCCAACCCTAATACACTCAATGAACTCATCCTCAATGCTTCTCTGCCCAATTTGATTTCTCCAGTTAATATGATAGTTAAAATCCCCCATAATTATAGCTGTTCCCTTATTACAAGCCTCAACTATTTCCTGATGAATACTCCGTCCAACAGATTTGCAACTGTTCGGAGGCCTATCGACTACGCCCACTCGTGTTTTTTTCCCCTTATTATTCCTTATCTCCACCCAAACTGTTTCACTACCCTGCTCCTTTGACCCAATATCATTTCTCTGTATTATAGTGATTCCTTCCTTTATTAACATAGCCACCTCAGCTCCCCTCCCTTCCTGCCTGTCTTCCTGATTGTTAAATAACCTGGTATGTTTAATTCCCAGTCATGGTCACCCTGCAGCCATGTTTCTGTAATGGCCACAAAATCATGCCCATATGTAGTTATTTGTGCCGTTAACTGACTCATTTTGTTATGAATGCTACGTGCATTCAGATAAAGAACTTTCAAATATGTTTTGTGACACTTAGTCCCTGTTTTTTCCCCTTTTACTAATTTACCTTTTAATCCATACCTTCTGTCCTTTCCTGACACGTTTTGTTTTTAATTTCCCCACTGCTACCTAAGTCTATGACCTTCTCCATTGTAATTTCTGTTATTTGCACTCTAGAAACCTCCCCCCCACTAATTATTTTAAAGCCTTCTCTACAGCCCTAGTTATGTGATTCGCCAGGACTCTAGTCCCAGCACTGGCCAAGTGGAGTCCATCCCAACGGAACAGCTCCCTCCTGTCCCATTGCTGGTGCCAGTGTCCCAAAAGCAAAACCCATTTCTCCCACACCAGTCTTTGAGCCACGCATTTAACTCTTAAATTTTATTTATTCTAGCTAATTTCGCTCGTGGCTCAGGTAATAATCCAGAGATTATTACCCTTGAGGTTCTGTTTTTTAATTTAGCCCCTAGCTGCTCATACTTCTTTAACAGAAACTTCTTCCTTGTCCTATCTACGTCGTTTGTACCAACATGCACCACGACAACTGGATCCTCCCCCTCCCACTCCAAATTTCTTTCCAGCTCAGAAGAGATGTCCTTAGCCCTGGCACCGGGCAGGCAAAACAGCCTTCGGGACTCCCGCTCTTGACTGCAGAGAACCCTATCTATCCCCCTAATGATACTATCGCCTACCACTACAACATTTCTTTTCACTCCCTCCACTTTAATGGCCCCCTGTACCACGGTGCTGTGGCCAGGTTGCTCATCCTCCCTGCAGTCCCCACTCCCGCCCTCACAGGGAGTAAGTACCTCGATCCTGCTTGACAAGAGCAAGGGCTGCGGCTCCTTCAACACTACACCCTGGATCCCGGTACCTTCCTCACTCGTAGTCACACCATCCTGTCCCTGACCAAGGACTACATCTGCAGTAATTAATTTCATAGGTGTGACCACCTCCTGAAACATAGAGTCCAGGAACTTCTCCCCCTCCCTGATGTGTCGCAGTTTCTGAAGCTCAGTCTCAAGCTCTTTAACATGGAGCTTGAGTTCCTCTAGCAGCAAACACTTATCACAAATGTAAGCAACCGTGAGCCTCAATGGGGTCCACCAGCACCCACATTTCGCAACAGTGACACATCACCTGTTCACCCATATCTGTGTAATTAATCAAATTTCTTATTCTTAGTTATGAAGTCTCTCTGCCCCCATATAGATGATAATATTACACCACCATTTAATAGGACTTATCAACTTAAAATTATAGAAGAAAAGGAAGAGGACCTACCAACCAGCTGATCACCAACCTCCTCATGAATGCTGTCTGGGGGACCTGTCCGGTTGAATTGTCTCGCTGCTCCACGTCCTCAGTGTTGGATTAGCCTGAGAGAGGGAAGCAAAACAGAGCAAAAGCACCCCCTCACCTCCCACTTGCCCGAACTCTCACACTTACCAAAGTCTGCTTAAACTCAATGCGATTGCACCGAGCCTTGTATCATCAGCCAACTTGGATATTTTTGCCTAGAAATTGAGTTTGCCTCCGCCAGGGCTGTAGCACCCGAAATTTAGCGCCAGCGTTAACTGCCGCTGCGCCCGCCAAAAATTCAGCTGCGCAGCGCCCAGACGGCTGCGGGCGCTAATGGAGGGTGTCAGCGCCTCGCAATGGGCGCTGAATGCAGGATTGCGGCGCTAATCCCCCGGTGCGGCACCCGATGCGGTGCGGCAGGCTGGGGTACTGCAGGCCTCCTCCTTCTGTTAAGGAGGAGCTGCCTGCAGCCGACCGCTGGCCGGTGGAATCGCACGAAAAATGAGCCCGGCACCTCGGAGAAGTGCCGGGCTCGAGGCCCACACACATCTGTGCCACGGGGGGGTGGTGGAGGAGTCCGGGGAGGGAGGTGCGGGCAGGCGGCCGCCGGGAAAGCGGCCGGCCACCGCGCCACCTTAATGCGCCGGCGCTAAGTCCAGCAAGAAACTTTTGAAAAATCGTTGGTTGCGGCTGCCACGGGCGAGGCGGCCGCAACTGAATTTCGGCATCCGGCCGCGTAACCACGGCAACCGGGATGCTGCGCACACCGATGACGTCGTCGGTGCCGGCGCAGCGCTACCGGCTAATGCCAATGGTAGGGCCCAAATCAATTTCCGACGCGGCTATAATTCCGGCGCAAGGCCCTCTAGCACCTCTAATTGGGCGCTAACCCCACTCAATTTCGAGGCCATAATACTTAGCCCCTCATCGAAACCATTGATATAGATTGTAAATAGCTGCAGCCCAAGCACTGATCCTTGCAGTACCCCACTAGTTACAGCCTACCAACATTAAAATGACCCGTTTATTCATCTTCTGTTTTCTGTCCGATAACCAATCCCCAATCCATGTTAATATATGACCCCCAATCCGATGAGCCCTTGTATTACATAGCAGCCTTTTATTTGGCACCCTATCGAATGCCTTTTGGGAATCCAAATATACTATGCCCACTGTTTCCCCTTATCTACCCTGCTAGTTACAACTTCAAGAAATTCTATTAGAATCATAAATCTGTGTTGAAGGTGCCCAATCATATTTTGATTTTCTAAGTGCTTCGTTACCAAGTCCCTAATAATAGATAATTTGATTAGCATTTTATCTACTACTGATGTCAGGCTAACTGACCTGTTGTGCTCAATGTTCTCTCCTCCTATTTCTTGAATAGCGGGGTTACTGCTGAAACTCACAAATCATGCGGGGGGGTGGGTGATGTTGAATCTAGGAAATAGTGGAAGACGAAAACCAAGGCATCCACTAGCTCTGTAGCCACCTCTTTTAAAACCCGAGGATGTTGGCCATCAGGTCCTGGGAATTAACCGGTTTATAGTCCCATTATTTTCTCCAGCCTATTTCTTTACTGATACTAATGTTTTTAAGTTTCTCATTCCCACTAGATCCATGGTTCCCCACTATTTCTGGATTGTTTTTTTGTATTCTTCTGTGAGGACAGATAGAAAATATTTATTTAATGCATCCGCCATTTCCTTATTCAGCATTACAATTCCTCCACTTCATCTGTAATGCTCCTTAAACGGAACTTGGGAGGCTGCCCAGAGAATGTAAATGAAGCAGTTTTTGACTTGTCAGATGGTAAGAGGAATAGGAACTGGGGTCACTCTCTTAACTTTTGCCTCCCTCCCTTTCTCAGGGGCTGGCTGGCTGTCGGTGCTAAACGAATTGTCCTGTGTCTCGACCCACGAGCTCATCGGACGATTGGCATCAGAAGCTTGCAGATTTTAAGCAGAGATAGCTGGAAGCCCAATTTCAGTTAGTTTCGTCCTCACGTCCTTGAGCCCATATTCAACTTGTGCAACACGCTTGGCAATCGTTCCCAGCACTAGACCAAGTTCTTCACCAGTGTAGACAATGAGAGCGAAAATCGGGGAGAACTACTGAAAGGCGGCTGGTCCACATCGTCATCAACAACATCCTGCATTTATATAGTGCCTTTTAATGAAGTAAAATTGTCCAAGGCGCTTCACAGGAGCGATTGTCAAACACAATTTAGATGGGCAGAACTGCGGCAAATGGAATTTAGATGGACAGAACAGTGGCAAATACAATGTAACCATGTAAAGTGTGAGGTGATGCATTTTGGGAGGACTAACAAGGCAAGGCAATACACAATGAATGGTAGGATCCGAGGAAGGACAGAGGATCAGAGGGACCTTGGTGTGCATGTACATATCGCTCTGAAGGCAGCAGGACAGGTAGATGAGGTGGTTAGAAAGGCATATGGGATACTTGCCTTCATTAACCGAGTCATAGAATATAAGAGCAGGGAGGTTATGATGGAGCTGTACAAAACGTTAGTTAGGCCACAGCTGGAAAACTATGTGCAGTTCTGGTCGCCACACTATAGGAGGGATGTGATTGCATTGGAGAGGTTGCAGAGGAGATTCATCAGGATGTTACCTGGTCTGGAGCGCTTCAGCTATGAAGAGAGTCTGGACAGGCTGGGGTTGTTTTCCTTAGAGCAGAAAAGGCTGAGGCTGTAGTAAATTATGACGGGCATAGACAGGGTAGATAGAAAGGAACTTTTTCCACTAATCTGCTCCAGCCCTACAACACACTGAGATATTTAGTTCCTCCAATTCTGTGCTCTTGCTCATCCTCGATTTTTATCGCTCCACCTTTGGCGGCCGTGCCTTCAGCTTCAAATGCCCTAAACCCTGGTAAAACTTCCATAAACTTGAACCACTCTCTCCCTCTCTCTCTCCTCCACTAAGGCGTTGCTTAAAACCGATCACATTGGCCAAGCTTGTGTTAACCTGTCCTAATATCTGCATATGTGGCTCGGTATCAAATTAGTCATAGGGTCATAGAGTTATACAGCACAGAACGAGGCCATTCAGCCCATCGTGTCCGCACCAGCCATCAAGCCCTGTCTATTCTAATCACATTTTCCAGCACTTGGCCCGTTGCCTTGTATGCTATGACATTTCACGTGCTCGCCTAAATGCTTCTTGAATGTTGTGTGGGTCCCTGCCTCTACCACCCTTTCAGGCCGTGAGTTCCAGAGTCCAACCATCCTCTGGGTGAAAACGTTTTCCCTCAAATCCCCTCTAAACCTCCTGCCCCTTACCTTGAAACTCTGCCCCCTGGTTATTGAACCTTCTACTAAGGGGAAAGGTCCTACCCTAGCTATGCCCCTTATAATTAGGTATACCTCAACCAGGTCCCCCTCAGCCTTCCCTGCTCTAAGGAAATGAAGCCCAGATTATCCAGTCTCTCTTCAGAGCTGAAACGCTCCAGCCCAGGTAACATCCTGCTGAATCTTCTATGCAGCCTCTCCAATGCAATCACATCCTTCCTATAGTGTGGTGACCAGAACTGCACAGGTTATCCAGCTGTGGCCTAACTAATGTTTTGTGCAGCTCCATCATAACCTCCCTGCCCTTATATTATAAGCCTCGGCTAATGAACGCAAGTATCCCATATGCCTTTTTAACCACCATATCTAACTGTCCTGTTGCCTTCAGTGGTCTATGTACATGCACACCCAGGTCCCTCTGATCCTCTGTCCTTCCTAGGATCCTACCATTCATTATGTATTCCCTTGCCTTGTTAGTCCTCCCAAAATGCATCACCTCACACATTTGCCACAGCTCTGCCCATCTAACCATCCCATCTATATCGTCCTGTAGCATGAGACTTCCCTCCTCGCTATTTACCACTCCACCAATTTTAGTATCATCTGCAAACTTACTGATCATACCTCCGACATTGAAATCTAAATCATTAATATACACTACAAACAGCAAAGCACCCAGCACCGATCCCTGTGGTACACCACTGGACACAGGCTTCCCATCACAAAAGGAACCTTCGACCATCACCCTCAGCTAGTATTATTTTATGATGCTATTTAATCCTAAACGTCCATTGAAATTAAGAACTTGGATTTCTATAGCACCGTTCACCACCTCGGGACCAACGCACGTTAAGTAATTTTGAAGTAATGGCACTGTTGTAATGTAGGAAAGGTGGTAGCTAATGTGCGCAGAGCCAGCCAGCACCAACAGCAATGTGATAATGACCACTTAAACGTTTTTAGTGATGTTGGTTGATTGGTCGATATTGGCCCAGGACACCAAAGAAACAAAAGAAAGACCTGCATTTATATAGCGTCTTTCACGACCAGCGGACGTCTCAAAGAACTTTACAGACAATGAAGTACTTTTGAATCGTAGTCACTGTTGTAATGTGGGAAGTGAGGTAGCGAATGTGCGCACAGCAAGCTCCCACGAACAGCAATGTGATAATGATTAGATAATCCGTTTTGGTTATGATGGTTGATGGAGAAGTATTGGCCAGGAGACCCGGGATCACTCCCCTACACTTCTTCATGGGATCTTTAACATCCACCTGAGCATGCGGATGGGGCCTCGGTTTAACGGCTCAGATGAAAGACGGCACCTCCGACAGTGCAGCGCTCCCTCAGCACTGCACTGGAGTGTCAGCCTAGCTTTATGTGCTCAAGTTCCTGGAGTGGGAGTTGGGCCCACAACCTTATGACTCAGAGGCGAGGGTGCTACCCACTGAGCCACAGCTGACACCAGGAAGAACTCCTATGCTCCTCTTCAATATAGAGGGAGTCTTGCTTCAAAGCCTTATCTGAAAGCCTGCACTTCCATGAGTGCAGCGTTCCCTTAGTACTGGCACTGGGAGTATCATCCTAGATTGTGTGCTGGAGTAGGAATCTAGCCCTCAACCATATAATTCTATGGTGAGCATGCAATCACTGGCCAAATTCTGACTCTTAATTACAGAGAACGCTAAATAAATGACCTCTCCCTTTTCAGCAGCTAAAACGCGCGGCCAATTCCCCTCTCGATGGGCCCAGTACACTGTAGGTTGATAATAGCGGAGTTGAAGAGGTCAATATGCTGGCACTGACCCAATGCTTGCGTATTAGTTTTGTTATTTAATTTTCATAACAGAATTTGACAGATATCTGCCAGCATGTACATGATCACTCGACTGGCCTCCATTTGTGCTGCACCATTCTCTGATTCAATTTAGTTGTGGAATAATGCTGACTATACACAAGTGGTGGATGGTATACAAGGATGTTTTACCAAATAATTGTCTGACTGTGAGAACGAGTAAATGTTAAAATGTCTTACTTCCTGTTTTCACCTCCACTCAATACATCCGACCAGTCAATAACACATCTGGGCTTAGGTGGTGATCGACAAAGTGATTCTAAGATGGCGGGACACGCACATCTGCATGAGATTATCTGGGTCAGGCCTGTGCTTTGCAGCAGTTTCTGCACATTGTCTATAGCAACCCAACCACAGCCAGTGGTTTCAGCAGCTGCACATCTGTTGGAGGTTTACAACTTGAGTTTAAGTTCTGTCGAATCGATTCGTGGGAGAGCTGTCCCTGAAAAAAACAGCGAAGCAGAGGGATGTTATTATGTTTTATTCATTTCTGTAGAGTTGAGTCAGTTTAGTTTATTTTGAGATGCTGCAACGATTTCTGATAATTGGCAATGTTGATCTGATGCCTCAGTTTGAGCCCATTTCCCAAGTTGGGTCGCTGGGGTTTGATCTGAACTTTGCACCAAACTGTAAGCTGAGTGCAGACCAGTAAGTGAAACGTCAGTTGTTGGGCAAAAGCTTCAAATAAAAATCCGAGATAAAATTAGGGAGCACTTAGAAATGCAGGGGTTAAAAAAGGGCTGTCTGCATGGGTTTAAGAAAGTCAAGTCATATTTGACAACTTGTACCGATTGCATAGATGGAGTGGATGAAGTAAATACATAGCATGAATTTGTATCAGGTGTTTGATAAGGTTTTCCACAAGAGGCGTGTTCGCAACTTACGAAAAATGGGGGACAGACAGCGACCTACTAGTCCATTCAGCCTGTCCCGGAGATTTGTGAAACCCCGTGCTTCACAGCATATAAACTCGCCTCCCTACCCAAAACCACGTCATCTACTGGAAGAGGCGGCAAAACAGGTCAAAATCCAGGATCATGAGTGGTAACAAATGTGAAAAACTCCTCTCCGACTCCTTTAGGTGATTACAAATAATCCATGAGATCACACTGGTCCAGATTAATACCAGGTGATCTCCACACCAGCCAATTGCAGGTCCAGCCCTCGCTTGATGGAATTGATGCATCCACCACACAAGCCAGCAGCCTGTTCCACAGGTCCACTACACCTTGATGAAATAACTTTCTCCTAAAATCTTACCTACATCTGGCACTTGAACACCTGGTCCACCCTAACCTATTGAGTTGAAGCATTTTGTCTAGAAAAAGGGAAATTAATCCCATCATCATCTTATGAACCTTAATAATTTCACCACTATATCTACGCTTCTCCAAAGTATGCAGACCCATCTCTTTGAGCCAATTTTGGTAACTAGGATAATTGAAAAAGAGTATTAATCTTGTGGCCCTCCTCTCCACCGAAACTATCCTCAAGTTCACCTATCTTTGGAAGGGACCAAAATGGAGCACATTTCTCAAACTGAGGCCTGACCAAGGGCTTGTAAAAGGACAAAATGCTTCACGTCTTTGTATCGTTAATTATCCTGTAACTACACCCTAGATTAATCAAACTCTTTGGATCAGAGAATATGTAGAAGCTTGAATAAAGATGCGCCTGATGGAAAAGATTCAAAAAGTTAGCTTGAATTAATGTTAGCTAGATTGAGAAAGGTTAGAGCTGCGTTTGAAGTGTACTACAGGAATCCAGTTTTGTGCTTTGTGTTTTACGATAATTTAAATTTGGAAATAGCAAGAACAATTTCGAAATTTGCTGAGACAGAAACATAAGAAGTTTGCTAAACAGCGATCAGGACTGTCATCACTTTCAGGAAATAGGTTTGAGAAGTGGGGATAGAGACGGCTGCTGGTTTTTAATAGGGATAAGTGTGGCATATTAGATTTTGTAAGGAATGGAAAGACATTGAAAGGTGTCACTGAACAGAGACACCTAATGTTCAAAGACACAATTCCTTTGATGTACCCATGCCAGTAGGTAAAGTCATGTAAGAAGTCCAACTGCATTTTGGATTTAGGAATATAGGAAAAGGATGAACCCATTCAACTCCTGGAGCGTTTTCCACCGTTCCATTAGTTATTGGCTGCTCTGCACCTTAACTCCATCCACCCACCTTGGTTCTGCAACCCTTAATACAGTTGCTAACAAAAATCTATTAATTTCAGTTTCACGTTTTTGAATTGACATGGCCTCAACAGCTCTTTTAGGGAAAGAGTTCCAGATTTCCATTACCATTTGAGTGAAGACATGCTTCCTAACATCAACCCTGACCGTCGCTTGCTCTAATTTTAAGGCTATGCCTACCTATTTCTGGACTCCCCCACTATTAAAAAAAAAAATTCTATCAAATAATTTAAGTATTTTAAAAACGTCAATTTGCATCACCCTTCTTCATAATCTATATTCAAGGGCCGTAGATTCCGAGAGTTAGGACGTCAGCACTTTTGGAATCTGACTCCAATTCTTCTGATGATGTCACCAAGGGGTAGTTGTGAATGAGGAAGGGGAGAGGGCGAAGCTTAAATCTTTGTGAAAACGCCAAAGGCAACAGGGGCAGGAGAGCAGCCCTTGCTCGAGACAGTATGGCTATATTTGGATAGGTAAGAATGGAATCAAACGGGAGGAGTTCATTTTGTGCTGGAATCTAAAGCTACACCAAAATATGCAGCTGCTGAAACCATTGGCTGCATTTCGATTGCTATTGATTTTGTGCACAACCTGCTACAATGCACAGCCCCGACCCAGATAATGTCATGCGGACTTGCGTGTCCCGCCATCTTAGATTCACGTTTTAGATCACCACCTAAACCGGGAAGGTTTATTGACTCGTCTGTTGCACGGTATGAAGGTGAGAACAGGAAAATAAAAATTACTTTTAGTGCTTTCTTGAAGTCATGCACTTATTTGGTAACAATATCCTTTTCACATCATCTACTGCTTGCTAATAGACAACTTTATTTCTCCAACTAAATATGTCACATTTTGCTACGAAAACTAAGCAAACCTAACACGATAGTTCGGTGTTAATATCAGAGTGCTCACTCATTTAGCTCTACCTAGATGGTACTCAGCCCAGAGAGCGGTCGGTTGCCTGCATATTTTAGCCATTGTAAAGGGAGAGGTCGTTTACTCTGAAGTCTCCATAACAAATGAACCAAAACTAAGCAGTATCCCAATATGTGGTTGAAATTGGACATAGGCCGGAACACAAAACAGGTCTAATTGATACTTGGAGAATAGCGGGTGAACACGGGAAATTAGTTGAAAAAATTCTGAGGGACAGAATTGGTCTCCACTTGGAGAGGCAGGGATTAATTAGGAATAGCCAGCATGGCTTTGTCAATGGAAGATCATGTCTGACCAATTTGATTGAATTTTTCGAGGGGGTGACTAGGTGTGTGGATGAGGGTAGTGCAGTGGATGTGGTTTATATGGATTTCAGTAAGGCTTTTGATAAAGTCCCACATAGGAGACTGGTCAGGAAGGTAAGAGCCCATGGGATCCAGGGTGCCTTGGCACTTTGGATCCAAAACTGGCTTAGTGGCAGAAGGCAGAAGGTGGTGGTGGAAGGTTGTTTTTGTGACTGGAAGCCTGTGTCCAGTGGGGTACCGCAGGGATCGGTGCTGGGTCCCTTGCTGTTTGTGGTCTACATTAATGATTTGGATGTGAATGTAAAAGGTATGATCAGTAAGTTCGCAGATGACACGAAAATTAGTGGGGTGGTGTGGTGATTATACTTTATGTTTAGTAAGAAGTATTGTGATTGGTTGTTTGTTTCCTGCCTTGGGATATATGCTGTAATCTCATTTGTAGTTGATGTCATGTGATTTGTGGTGGCCATCTTAAATTCAGTTCTTTCCAGCCTTTAGTTGGGACTGGGTATTGAAGATGTGCTACAGGATTTTTAAGTTAATAAAGCCTAGATTAGAAAGGCAAATCTATTTTTAATTTCAATTTATTAACTTTATGTCAGAATGGAGTGATATCTTCAACCAGAACGATTCAATGCTGATGCTAATTCTGCAGGAGTGGATGATTAATGGAAACATTGGTATTGTACATTTAAAAACTTTTTGGGCGTGTTGGATCAAGAGTCTCTAAATAAGCTGAATATGCTGATCAACTACATTGCTCCGGATGTGTATAAGTACATTTTGGACTGTAAAACTTACGAAGTGGCTATTTCTACATTGGAAAAGATTTTTGTTAAACCAAAGAATGAAGTATTTGCACGTCACCTTCTATCTGCCCGTAGGCAGCAGGTGGGAGAATCTTTGGATACTTATTTACAAGCACTTCGGCACCTTGGTGCTAACTGTAATTATAAGGCCGTGACGGCTGAAGAGTATAAGGAAGAATCGGTACGGGATGCTTTTATTAATGGATTACTGTCTCGATCAATTCGTCAGCAGTTGTTAGAAAATAAGACTTTGGATCTTAAGAGTGCTTTGGAGCAAGCTTTTACATTGGATGTGGCTCAGAGAAGTTCGGATTCTTATGCTCTTTTTAATCGGCCTGTGACTGTGGTTTCGGCAGTTCCGGATGAAAAGGAATTATGTGGACTTAATAGGAGTGGTTTGCTAGATTCTGAAACAGTTTCTACTTCAGCGGCTGTTGCCTCTAGGATTCAGAAGTGTTATTTTTGTGGGAACGTCCGGCACCCTCGTCTGAAGTGTCCTGCTCGGGAGGCTGTGTTTTGTAAATGCGGCAAGAGAGGTCATTACGCACGTGTGTGTAAATCATTAGGTTCAATTACCTCCTCTGCTATTCAGCCTTTAGATAGGGCGTTTATTGCATCAATTTCTGCTGCATTTGCTCATGGCCTAAACAAAACTATAGTTACGGCCCAAGTTAATGGGCTGGAAGTGAAGGCCCTTATAAATACAGGCAGTACCGAGAGTTTTATAAGTCTTCAGTTTGTAAAGGAGAAGCATTTGAAAATTTCGCTTGCTTCCTATCAGGTGTGTATGGCTCAGACGACTCTCACTTCACAAGTAGCTGGTTGTTGCCTTGTGAAATTGATTCTTCTAGGTAATACGTATACTGATATATGCCTATCTGTTTTGCCTAGTCTCTGTGCGGATATTTTGATTGGTCATGATGTGCTTCAGTTACACGAGTCTCTCAGTCTTTCATTTGGCGGGACTAAGCCACCTTTATCTATTTGTGGATTAACCTCTTTATCCATTTCTCCATTATCACTTTCTTCCAATTTGATGCCGGATTGTAAGCCAATTGCTACCAAGTCAAGAAGGTATAGCAGTCAGGATAGAGAATTTATTAATTCTGAAGTTCAACGTCTCTTATTGGAAGGAATCATTGAACCTAGTTGTTCGCCTTGGCGGGCACAGGTAGTTGTCATGACTAACGAGAGACATAAGAAACGAATGGTGATAGACTATTCCCAAACTATTAAAAGGTATACTCAATTAGATGCGTACCCTTTGCCTAAGATTGATGAGCTCAGTATAAGGTTTTTAGCACTATTGACCAAAAGAGTGCTTATCATCAGATTCCTATTGTTAAGAAGGATCAACCATATACGGCCTTTGAGGCTGGTGGAAAGCTGTATCAGTTTTGCCGAATACCATTTGGTGTTACTAATGGTGTTGCTTGTTTTCAACGGGCAATGGATGCTTTTATAAGTGATAACTCTCTCTCTGACACCTTTTCATACTTAGATGACATCACGGTGTGTGACAAATCAAGGGTGGAGCATGATTCTAATTTAGAAAGATTCCTTCAAGCTGCGGAAAAAGTTGGTTTAATTTTAATAAAGAGAAGTGTACCTTTTCGACCACTGAGGTAAGTCTACTGGGGTACATTATCTCGGGAAACAAGATTAAACCAGTCCCAGAATGTCTGCGACCATTGATTGATTTACCTTGTCCTACTAATTCTAAGGCTTTGCAACAAGTTGTTGGACTGTTTTCTTACTATTCTAATTGGATTGCAAATTTTTCACAGAAGATCCGGCCTCTCATTTGGGTTACGACATATCCTCTATCATGGGAGGCCAGGATGTGTTTTGATAATTTTAAAAAGGATAAACTTGGAGCAGTTGTGCATTCTATTGATGAGTAGGTTCCTTTTGTGATTGAGACGGATGCTTCTGATTTTGCAATTGGGGCTACCCTGAACCAACATGGAAGACCTGTGGCCTTTTACTCACGTACCTTGTACATTTGTGAAAAAAGGCATTCTTCAATAGAGAAAGAGGCGTATGCAATAGTGGAAGCACTGCATAAATGGAGGCATTACTTATCGGGGCGAAATTTTACGTTGGTAACTGATCAAAAGTCTATGTCCTTTATGTTGGATGTCAAATATTTTGGAAAGATTAAGAATGATAAAATGATGAGGCGGAGGATTGAGTTGGCATGTTACCATTTTGATATATTTTATCGTCCGGGGAAGGATAATGTTGCTGCTGATGCGCTGTCGAGGGCTTATTGTTCTGTGATTCATGGAGATACGCTTATTAATCTTCACAATGCCTTATGCCATCCTGGGGTTACGAGGATGATACACTTCGTACGCAGTAAGAATTTGCCCTTTTCAGTTGAAGACGTCAAGCGGATGACTTCATCATGTTCTATCTGTGCTCGGTGTAAACCGAATTTCTTTAAGCCTCAACGAGCTCATCTTATAAAGGCTACTTCTTCTTTTGAACGATTGAGCGTCGATTTCAAGGGGCCTCTTCCTTCAACTACTCAAAACCGATATATATTTACTGTTGTGGATGAGTTTTCAAGGTTCCCTTTTGCTTTTCCTTGCGCAGATGTATCAGCTGCTACAGTTATCAAATGTCTGACTCAACTTTTTGTCATCTTTGGGATGCCTGTGTATATCCATTCGGATCAGGGAAGTTCTTTTATGTCTTGCCAGTTGAAGGAATAACTTCAGAGTCGGGGAATTTCTACTAGCAGAACTACCCCGTATAATCCCCAGGGTAATGGACAGTGCGAACGATAGAATGGGGTGATCTGGAAGGCAGTTATGTTGGCTTTGACATCCCAAAGCTTAAGAATACACAGTGGGAAATGGTGCTGCCTGATGCCCTGCATTCTATTAGATCATTGCTTTCAACGGCTACTAATGTGACCCCCCATGAAAGGCTCTTTAACTATCCGCGGAGATCTACTATGGGATATTCGGTACCTTCATGGCTTACTATGCAGGGACCTGTGCTGCTTCGACGCCATGTTAGATTGTCAAAATATGATCCTTTAGTGGAGGAGGTGGAGCTGTTGGAGGCAAATTCCCAATATGCTCATATTCGATTCCAAGATGGGAAAGAAAGTACCGTTTCAATTAAAGACTTGGCTCCTTGTGGTGGCCAGCCCTCTTCTGAGGATATTAACACTAGTCATGATTCAGATAATGTGGATGCTGTTACAGATATTACGAATATTTCCAATCCGACTGCAGATAATTATTCTTCTATTAGTCAGCCCTCGATGGATGTTCATGACCGTCCCAGTTTACCTCCTGATGGGATTTCTAATCCGGAAACCGTTGAAAACCGGGATATGGATAGCCTTCCTGCAGAAGATACTTCTGTGTCTCCTGGTGTGGGAGGGCAAGGAATTTCACCAAGGTTGAAAAGGTCAACACGAACAAGATATCCGGTCGACCGATTGAAAATTGACTTTTAAATTGATAGTAATGTTTTAAAATTGTTGAAATATTATATTATATTGTTTTAGTTGAGAGATACTTAATACTTATGTGCAATGTTACTAATTGTTGTTGCTCATTTAGTATTGTGTCATGTTGAATAGTTTTATTTTGTCTGTGCATAGTTTTAGTTGTAAATAATTAATTATAAATTGTAAAGGTTATTTAGGTTGGAGTATATTTTAAAAGGAGGGTTGAATGTGGTGATTATTATTTATGTTTATTAAGAAGTATTGTGATTGGTTGTTTGTTTCCTGCCTTGGGATATATGTTGTAATCACATTGGTAGTTGATGTCATGTGATTTGTGGTGGCCATCTTAAAATCAGTTCTTTCCAGACTTTAGTTGGGACTGGGTGTTGAAGATTTGCTACAGGATTTTTAAGTTAATAAAGCCTAGATTAGAAAGGCAAATCTATTCTTTATTTCAGGTGGTAAATAGCGAGGAGGGAAGCCTCAGGCTACAGGACGATATAGATGTGTTGGTCAGATGGGTGGAACAGTGGCAAATGGAATTGAACCCTGAAAAGTGTGAGATGATGCATTTTGGATGGACTAACAAGGCAAGGGAATAAACAATGAATGTTAAGACCCTAGGAAAGACAGAGGATCAGAGGGACCTTGGTGTGCATGTACATAGATCCCTGAAGGCAGCAGAAAAGGTGGGTAAGGTGGTTAAAAAGGCATATGGGATACTTCCCTTCATTAGCCGAGGCATAGAATATAAGAGCAGGGAGGTTATGATGGAGCTGCACAAAACGCTGGTAAGGCCACAGCTGGAGTACTGTGTGCAGTTCTGGTCGCCACACTATAGGAAGGATGTGATTGCTTTGAAGAGGGTGCAGAGGAGATTTACCAGGATGTTACCTGGGCTGGAGTGCTTCAGCTATGCAGAAAGACTGGACAGGCTGGGGTTGTTTTCCTTGGAGCAGAGAAGGCTGAGGGGGGACCTGATTGAGGTATACAAAATTATGAGAGGCATAGATAGGGTGGGTAGAAAGGAACTTTTCCCCTTAGTAGAGGGGTCAATAACAAGGGGGCATAGATTCAAGGTAAGGGGCAGGAGGTTTAGAGGGGATTTGAGGAAAAACTTTTTCACCCAGAGGGTGGTTGGAATCTGGAACTCACTGCCTGAAAGGGTGGTAGAGGCAGGAACCCTCACAACATTCAAGAAGCATTTGGATGAGCACTTGAAATGGCATAGCATACAAGGCTACGGACCAAATGCTGGAAAATGGGGTTAGATTAGACAGGGCTTGATGGACGACGCGGATGCAATGGGCCGAAGGGCCTCTTTCTGTGCTGTATAACTCTATGACTCTATGGCCTAGAAATTCAGTTGGCTGCGCCAGCCGTTAGCGCCTTAGGAGGAGCAGATTTCGAGCGCTAGGCGCTTAGCGCTCGGGCGCAGCGCGATATGCACCTCGCCCCAACTTCAGTAGACATTTAGCGCCGGTGCAAAGTCTTTGCGTGCGCTCAGCTGCGCGTGCATATCATGACGTCATTTCGTCGTGCCACGCCCTTTGTGCGCCCGGAACCGGAACTTCACTCGCGCCGCCCCATTGTGCGCCGGGCAGCCCTAACGACTGTGAAGTGGAACAGTACACAGCCGAGGCGGGCCGCGGGGAGCGCAAATTAAAGGGCACTTACCCTGCACTATAAAGGGCAGCCATTTTGCAGCATTCACTCTTGTGCAACGGATTTTTGGAGAAAGACTAAGGAAGAGAGCTTCCTGCTTTGGCCCAACACTAGGACAGGTATTTTTGGCTTCAGGCCAGAGCTGTGCAATTATCTTTGCCTTCATTGAGATCTCAGTGTTTGCCAGCATATTATGGGGGCTGCATTGGGTGCCAATGCTGAGTTTCAGCCTTATGTCGGAGGGCTTACAGACGCCGTGAGAGAGTGGCAGCCCTGGCTAGATGCAGAGGGGGCAACAGGCGTCGCCAAGTGAGGCCTTACCCACCCAGCGTATACCGCCAGCCGTTCTCCTATCTCAACATGTCTGCCGCGCAGTGTGTTAGGAGGCTGCGATTCAGAAGGGAGGTGGTTGCAGACATCTGCCAGCTGCTTCACAGAGATCTGCATCCACAGCTTATGCGCAGGACGTCTCTGTCGGTGGCAGTGAAGGTGACGGTGGCTCTCAGCTTCTATGCCAACGGCTCCTTCCAATCCGCTGCTGGGGACATCTCTAACATCTCCCAGTTTGACCTGCATTGCTGCATCCGCCAGGTGACCAATGCCCTTTTCAGAAGGAGACGTCAATTCATCTCCTTCCCCATGACCCTGGACAAGCAGCAGCAGCGTGCAGTGGGATTTGCAAGAATAGCGGGCTTCCCCATGGTGCAGGGCGACATTGACTGCACGCATGTGGCTTTGCGGGCACCTCTGGAGCATGCCGAGGATTACCGCAACCGGAAGGGCTACCATTCCCTCAATGTACAGCTGGTGTGTGACCACAGGCAGCGCATCCTAGCTGTCAATGCCCGCTTTCCAGGCAGCAGCCACGATGCCTTTATCCTGTGACAGACAACTGTGGCTGACATGTTCCAGGCACAGCCTCACCCAAGAGGATGGCTTATCGGGGACAAAGGCTATCCTTTGTGTACCTGGCTCATGACCCCGCTCCGCGCGCCCACGACCCCTGCTGAAGAGGCATACAATGAGAGCCATCAAGCGACCAGGAACCTCATCGAACAACAATCGGCGTCCTGAAGCAACGGTTCCACTGTCTGGATTGCTCCGGGGGAGCCCTCCAGTATTCGCAGGAGCGAGTCTCCCAATTCGTCGTCGTTTGCTGCATGCTGCACAACCTGGCTATCCGCAGGACTCAGGCACTGCCACCTCACGTTGGACCACCACCTCAGGAGGAGGAGCAGGAGGAGCATGAGGAGGAGGAGGAGGAGGAGTACCAGCCCAGGAGGGAGGCAGAAGGTCCAAGGGCCGCCCGTCGGCGGCTTATTGAACATCACTTCTAGGCCCCCTGTCAGGGAATGGCTTGTGCCAATGAAAGAACATGATTGCAGCCGCTCCGCAAGCCCTCAGCCGGTTAAGGCAACAAACACTTCAAAGATCAAACATGGCCAATGTGAATAAATAAAATGGTTTATTGTACAAACTCAGGGCCCTTCCCACATGAAAACCCAAAACACACGAAACCCCCAAAAAACACTCACACACATGATTCACTCCCACAACCTGGGGAGGATTAACAAAAGATGTCAACAAAAATGGCCTTCATCCTCGGCCTTCACAAAACACCAATTCCAAAAAACACAACATGTGGACACACCCTCTACTTTGTGTCCCGTGAGGGCGATGCCTTCTGCAAACTTTGGTGGCCCCTGCACGCCCTGCTGCTCCTCCTCAAAATGAGCCCAGTGGCTGCTGCAAAGCTGGGGGAAGGCTCCTGAGGGGCGCATGTCGTGACGGCAGATGCCCTTGGGGGTCGGTCTAGACGACGTCTGGCCCTCGAGGGGCCGGCTGGTCAATGCTGCAGCTGTGGCTGGCCAGCATCAGTCGCTGCAGCAGCTCGTAGCAGCTCCACTGGGGGAGTGGCAGTGGCGGCTGGAGGAATGGGGGCCAGCTGGCGGATGGCAGGCACTCGCTGGTCACCTGAGACACTGGCACTCACCCGGGCCAGCACTGCAGCATGCGCAGCAATCTGCCGAGGGACAGACCGCTGTGCTGCTGCAGCGCACCGGGTGCCCTGGCGATGCCGGGCTGACACAGCGAGTGTGGCAGCAGTGAGTGCCCGTGTTGCCCTGTTCTGTGACCGCATCAGAGCAGCCAGTGACTGCACGGCACCACTGATCACCTGGCCGGTCGCTGCCAGAGAGGCCACGAATTCGGTCATACTCCGAGACAGGGACTTGATGGCCTCAGGCACACATGCCATTACCCCCATGAGCTCCATGTGCCGGCGCTCTGAGTCCGCAGACATGTCCTCGAGGTGGCGCATCTCCTCGGCGTTGAGCATCTCCGGACTGGAGGCCGGACTCTCCCTCTGGGGAGAAGGCCGCCGAACTGGCCGACCCTTCCTGCATTGCTGGATGTCGCTGGGCCCAGCAATTGGACTCCCCTCCGACCCTTCCCCCCTCTGGGGAGAAGGCCGCTGAGCTTCCACCCCCCTCCCGCGTTCCTGCAGGCCGCTGGTCCCAGGAGCTACACTCCCCACCGACACTTCCCCCACGCTCCCCTCCAGGGAAGATGTCTCCCCTACATTGGCATGGCTTGCCGCAGCTGAGGGTTCCCCTGATGGGCCACCTTCCTCTGGCTCCTCCTCCTCCTCCTCTTCTGAGGGGCTGTCACTGGCAACTTCAGGGACCTCCTCCTCACCATCTGAAAGCAGGAAGGCAAAAGAGTACCTTTAGAGTGAGGAGAGGGCGTCAGCGAGGGATGCATGAGTGTTGGCATTCAGCGCATTGGTCGGACAGTGGCAGAGGATGTAGATCTGATGCGCAAGTGGGACGAGAGAGGTCAAAAAGGGGATGTCCTTACCATTGGTGCCCAGAACAGGGTCGGCATCTCCAGGTGCAACGGGGCCAATCACCCGGGCACCCATGATGCGCTCCATGCGCTGTTGCAGCTCGGTGAGCGGCTGGATCTGGGGTCCGCCTCCCCCGGTCTCAGTCCGGCTCCTCTTATTATTGGCCAGCTTGGCCTGCAAGAGAAAGGATGGCCTCTAAGTACAATGTGTAGCCCTGATCTTGTGTGCACTGCCTCCCATGGTAGAATAGTCTGGCCAGTGTGTAGCCCTGATCTTGTGTGCACTGCCTCCTATGGTCGAATAGCCTGGCCATTGTGTAGCCCTGATCTTGTGTGCACTGCCTCCCATGGTGGAATAGCCTGGCCAGTTTGTTAAGTGCACAATGTGCAATTGATGTTCATGACTGTCCCATAGCTGCTGCATGAGGGCTGGCCATTAGGGCTTTCAGCTCCCTTTGCCCATAATGTGAGGTGCACATGCAAGGATGAGGAGGACACTGGAAAGGGTACTCACCCTGACAATCCTGGCGAGGTCATTTAGCTTTTTGCGGCATTGTACAGCGCTCCTGGGGACCTCACTGTTGGATGTCACCCTGGTGGCGACATGCCTCCAGGCTTTCCGGTAGACGCGTGCCGGCGGCTTCCTCCTATTGTCCGGAAACAAAATATGGCGTCTCTTCTCCACAGCGCTAACCAGCACCCTCAGATCATGCTCTGAGAAGCGCTGCGCTCGTTCACGGGCCTTCTCCATACTTTGAGGCGCTATTTGGGTCCAGCAGCAGTGTTCAGGCCTAGCTGGAGGGCTCCAGTGTCCAGGGCGTGGCAGCAGGCCAACTCGACCCTTCCCCCTTAAGAGCTGGCCGGCGCCAGGTTGTCTGCTGTCAATCAAGAAATGGCCGAACCTGCGCTGTGCCCGGCCTCGGCGGTATCGCTCAGCACCTTCAGCTCAGCGCCTAAAGAGAGCCGTGCATTGCCAGTTTTAGCACTCGAGCAAACTCTTGGGGCGAAGCTAATGAATATCGGCGAAGTGGCCTCGAATTTGCGCCGGGCGCAATCTTTAGCGGCCGCCCGACTTTAGCGCCCCAAAAGTGGCTATACTGAATTTCTAGGCCTATGACTCTATGACTATGAACAATCGATTTCCAATTTTTGTGCGGGTACCGAAGGCTTTCCTTCAAATGTATAATATTCCGATAAAATAAAACTCAGAAGAATAAGGAAACTTGGTGTGGTGGAAAATTCGCCTCGGGAGTGAATGGAACACATTTGGTATCGCAAAGGTCGCCTGTTATATGTTTCACCCGATTTTCAGTCCCAAAGGCTTCAATAAAACTGAAAATCATGCTTGTCATTTTACAGACCGGAAATGGAATTTAGAATGGCTTGCTTCATCTCATGTGTCCTATTCCATCCCGGAAGCGTATCTCCTCTAATAGGCTTGGTTTAATTTCCATGCTCACATTACAGGTCAGTGTTACCGCAATGTTTCTTTCAAAGCTCTCTTGTTCTCCCCTGAATTGAACTGTCTAGAACAGTTTCACAGGGGAGACAGGTATTGGACTCATGCTTTGAAACAGGGTGTCCCAAAGAATGCACAAAACTTATAACATAAAAGCCGTTGATTAACCCAATGTGTGTGACTCATAATACCAGAGAAAATGAACCACACCATTCCCGAACGCTAGCCAATAATTAATTTCGGTTAAATCATGCAGTATTAACCAATTGTCCGATCATCAAGGCTCTCGGGCTCTAAAACAGGACCCAGAGCAGCGATCGGTAATCGATAATCACGGGTAAGCTATGCCGACATTATTCAGAACATCCAATTCATTTTATGGAATAGACATGGCTGCTGTTCGGAACAATGGGAGTAATTTTAACTCTGAGCGATGGAATATAATGGGCGCTGTGGAAATAGTGCCCATTACACGCCGCATCCAATTTTCCTTCCATTTAACTCCATTGAGGGGGAAATCTGGCGGGGACATATAAAAGTTTACTCGATATCGTCTCTTTTGCACTGTAACTCAAACTTAAATATATACATAAAAATGTGATAATTTTAGCTGCATAAACAATACAGCATCTTCTCGGATTTTTGCATGTCTTCAGTCTGAAAGTTTCAGTGACGCTTATGTCTTAATTGTAATCCAACCATTACACACAATATTCCGTGTTTACTGATAAGAATTTTCCGTGCTAATATTTATATATAGAAATCCCAAGCTGCGGTTGAAAAATTCACAATCCACTGTTTACTGAATATAAGCACTGGGTTTGTAACAAGCTCCTTTATCTCAAATATTATTTTCGGTAATTTGTCCGCTTTGATGTTAAACGCCAACAGTGACTCGCTAGGCCAATTGGCCTGTTGTGTTGTGCTGTAACTTCAATACGTTTCTAATTCTATATCTGTTTTTTAGATGATTGTTGTTTGGAACGTCAGAAGTGAATTAAAATGCCTGCTTGAGTTAATGTTCCGTTTTTGAAATTAGAAGAGATGAAGATATTTCCACCAAAATCTGTCTGTTTGGCAAATGGAAGGATCTTATCCTGTCAATTTATTTTTAACATCTGTTTATTCAATTTCTACTTCATAGAAAGTAGAGTTAAAAGAATTGTCTTAACTTGAATACTTTCAACCAAATTAAGAAGATAATTTTTACATTGATGCAATTATGTTATTTTGTATTTGAATGGACAGTGTAGCCTCATACATCAATAATATAACTTTTTTTTCAAAAGTGTTTTATTATTATAATGATAGACACCACGATATAACTTAAGTGGGAAGATTTTCACACGGCGCTATTGGAAGGTTAACATAAATGTGCTCTGGAAAACATTATTTTGGTTGATAATTATAGTGAAATCTCATTCAAAAGCAAGACGCTCGCAATTTCAGGACGAATATCAGAGAGCAAAAAAAACCTGAAGGCAGCAACAATATGCTGATCATTGGGGCCCAAATCATTCTTTCTTTCAACTTCAAGACTGGGGATCAAAGTTATCTTCAGAGATCTCATTTTTTTCTGGTTTTATGAAAAAAATATTAATATCCTGAACACATGAATTGTGAAAACAAAGCACTTCTCCAGATGGAAAGAAAGTAACTCCATGAACATGACATAAAGTCATCACATTTGTAACTACAATCGAAATTAATTAAATTAGGAATATATTAATACAGTTTCGGTGCCAGCTTGGTTAAGTGTCACAAATTGCCAGTGACAGACTGTAACACCATAAAGAGTATTGTTTAATCATTAGTAAGTGAAATGTTGGCATATTAATGTCTGTGCTACTTGCTTCTTATTCACTAAGGTGTTATTGTCCTGACTTTACTTGGAACATGGAGGCTTCAGTGAGCACTGAACGGAGTGTCATCAGAACCAATATTAACCCACAACCTGGTACAAGGAAAGTCCCAGTGAGACGGGAAGGCTCCCGGACTTATTCACCGACCAGAAGAGTAACCGGTCCTGGAAATCAGATGGGAAAACCAAAAGCACTGTGTGTAAGATTAAAACCTTTTAATTATTCTTTGTTTCCTTCCCAGGAAGATCACAAATTCCATTGGCACTGGTCTACTTTCACGGCATCTTGAAAAAGATAGTTCCAGTCATATTGTATTGGGACATCATTAATTACCAGATGAAGATTAATTCCCGTCTCTATTCCTAGCGAAATTAGTGAACTTATGCGAAAGCTGAATAAGCACATGACGTAGAAAGGAACAGAAAGATATGGTAATAAGGTGAGCTGAAGAGGGGTGGGTGGAAGTTGATGTGGCGTATAAATGCGGGCAAAGACCAGTTGGGCAGAATAGGCTTTTTTGTGTTGTAAACACGATGCAATTATACTTAATATAAATTATAACCAACTTCAGTAAGATCACATTTCGCTAGGCTTACTAACCCGGAAATGTGGCAGCATTGAAAGTGAGTCACGGGTATGGGTATCACTGGAGAGGATGGAATATATTGCCCATCCCTAGTTGCACCTGAGAAGATGGTGGTGGACCATCATCTTGAACTGCTGCATTCCGTGTGATGATGGCAATCCCACAGTGCTGTTAGAGAGGGAGTGACAGGATTTTGAGGCAGCGGCTTTGAAGAATCAGTGATATATATCCAAGTCTTGATGGTATGTGACTTGGAGAGGGTCTCGGCGAAGATGGCGTATCTTTTCACCTGCTGCTCTTGTCCTTCTGGTGGAGCTCCTGGTGGGAGAGGTGCTGTCGAAGAATCCTTGGCAAGTTGCTGCAGTGCATCTTGTAGACTGTACACACTGCCACCATGGTACACCGGTGGTGGAGGGAAAAAATATTTAAACTGTAGCGTAACTTGTGTCCCTTTGTTTTTGGGCTCCCTTGAGATAAAGTCTAACATTTCATAAATTATTATTATTTTTGCATAGAATTATACATTACATAGGATTACAGAACAGAAGCAGGCGAATTTGGCCATACTGCTCTGTGTAGGTGTTTATGCTCTACACTTGCCACCCCCCACCCTACTTATTGTAACCTCAATCGTCTATTCCTAGTTCTTTCTAATTCATGTACCTGTCTAGCTTCCTCTTAAATGCATCGGTGGCACTCGCCTGAACTACTCATTGGCCCAGAAATTCTGGTCTCCACGGGTGAGTATGCATGGGGTACTCATCCGTTAGCCCAATGGAAGTGCCGGTTTCGAGCATGCACTGCACATGCGCGGGAATCCGGCAGTTCCGTTCCCCTGAAAGAAGGGGTTAAGAGGTGGAATGCGTGCGCAGGAGTGGCAGCGCGTGTGCATCGCACTTTGGGTTTTTTTGCAGGTTTTCCCGGGAAGGCAAATCTCCAGAAGTTAGACAAGCAAAAAGCAGATGCAAGGCCTGCTTTTTACAAGATAATGGTGAATTAATTAAAATTAAAACATTTTTCCACAGGTTTATTATTTCTAAATACTTTAAAGAAAGGTAAGTTTATTTTTAACCCCGTTAGAAAATAACATTATTTAAAGAAAAAAATTAAATTATTGTTTAAAATAGTTATTTCATGTAATTTATAGTTTATTTTAAAAATGTGATTTATTAAAATTTATTTGAAGATTTAGTGATGTTTTGGGGCTTATAGTATTTATAGGTTTGACAAGTCTTCCTGTTAAACTTATGAATGAAGCATTCCCTGCTACCATTGGCTCTCCATGGCCCACGTGATCCCAGGTGACGCATCGAACTAACTGCGACCCTAGGATATGCAAGCACTGCGTGCAGCAGTTGGAGGAGGTCCAGGATCGTAATTCCACGGGGGCCCTCAGCTCAATGGCCGGCGCGCTAGTTAAGTGCAGGTCGGGGGCTTGCACCTGCGGGAAGCCCCCCCGACCCGAATTTCTGGGCCATTATACAGTAAATGCCACATTCTAACAACTCTCTGACTAAATATGAATCTCCTGAATCCCTTTTGGATTTATTAGTGACTAACTTATCTTTATGACTACTAGTTTTGGACACTCTAAATGTGAATAAAATTCTTCTGGACGTCTATTCTATCAAACCCTTTAATAAGTGTAAAGGCAGCAATAGACACGTTCATCACCATTAATTTTACAGTATAGTTACCATCATTAAAGTTAGAGTGGGTCGCCGCCAAAATATTAGATTATGGTCACCACCAAGTTAGAATAGGATTAACACTATTCATGTTAGAGTGCATTCACCAGTAGTAATGATGGAGTACAGTACCCATCAGTAACGCCAGATGATAGATACCACATGTATTGTTAGAGTAGATGCAGCATCTGTAATATTGGATTAAGGTCACCATCACTAATGTTAGATTTGTTTCACCATCAGTAATGTTAGAGTAGGGATGCTGCCATCAACGTTTTAGTAGTGTCAACAACAGTACAATTAGAGTAGATTCACTATCACTAATGTTAGTGCGAGGTCACGACTATTAATTTTAAATTAACATCAACACCAGTAATGTTAGAGTAGGGTCACCACCAGTAACGAGAGAGTAGGTTCACCACCAGTAATGTTAGTGTAGGCTCAACACCAGTAATGATAGAGTATGGTCAGCAGCAGTAATGTTAGTATCGGGTCACCACCAGTAATGATAGGGTTGAGTCACCACCAGTAATTATAGAGTAGAGTCACCACCAGTAATGTTGGAGTAGGGTCAACGCCAGTAATGTTAGACTAGGGTCAGCAGCACCAATCTCCTCTTCTTCTTAGGCAGTACCTCGGAACTGAGGATGACTAGCTTCCACACTAAGAACGAGTTCTCAGGTGATTGATGAGTCCAAAGCGGGACCTACAGTCTCTGTCACAGGTGGGGCAGACGGTGATTGAAAGGGTGGGTTGGTGGGGTGCTTGGGTTGACGTGCACTCCTTCCTGTTTGTGCTTTGCTTCCGCTTGCTCCCTGTGAAGAAATTCGAGGTGTTCGGTAATGATTGTTTAGAGCCACCACCAGTAATGTTAGGGCAGGGTCACCACCAGAAACGTTAGAGTAGGGTCACCACAATAATGCTGGATAACGGTCAACACCAATAATTTTAGAATAGGATCACCGCCAGTAATGTTGGAGCAGAGTCACCAAAAGTAATAATAGATTTGGGTCAAGACCAATAACGTTGGAGTAGCGTCAACGCCAATAATGTTAGAATAGGATCACCACCAGTATTGTTAGAGCAGGTTCATCGGCAATAATATTAGGATAGGATCACCAGCAGTAATGTTAGGATAGGGCCATTTCCATTAATGATAGCCTATAGTTACCATGAGTAATGTTAAAGTGGCATCACCACCAGTAATGTTAGAGTAGGGTATCACCAGTAATGTTCGAGTGTGGTCAGAATTAGTAATGTTAGATGAATGTCAGCACCACTAATTTTAGAGTAGACTCCCCACTGCTACTGTTGGAGTACAGTCACCACCAGTAATATTCGAATAACATCACCACCATGAATGTTAGAATATGGTCATAATTGTCAGTGTTGGAGTCGGATCAACACCAGTCATATTCGAGCTGAGTCATCACTAGTAAACATTACAGTACATAACAAATTTAATTGATCAATGGATGACTGAAGTTTTCAGAGAATTAATATGAGGTCACCAGAACTACCGCAGTGTCTGGGAGTGATGTTCCCTTCAGCGTTCTGGGGGCCTCATTTTACTGTTCAGTGTATCGCGCAGTTTTATACCATTGTGGTTATCCGCTGTCGTTAATTTTTAAACTACCAGACTGAGAAACACCGTGCATTATCGAGCCGATAATGCAGCCCCTGCCTATATTGCCACTGAACCCGAATATATGCTCATGTTTTTGAGCTCCTGTACAAAGACACATACTTATGCAGCTACCCAAAATAAATTCAGGGAAGAGCTGAAGAATGTGGTGAAATACCCTTGAACATTTATTTTTTTTAAAGGAAAAATTATCTAAAGCATTCTGTCCGAACTAGTTAACTTACAGCACGTGTTCCATTTTAGAATAGCTGTCTCTTCGTTAGAACGGAAATGGTTTGTTAATGTAAGAATGAACAGGTATCAGAGAACATTTCTTCCACTTTCTGCCGTGTGTTCGATGTCTGCCGTTTTCACCGGGTGAACAGAATCGATTCCCGCTAAAACAGCGCCCTTCCCGCTTAAGATTCAAAGAGAAGAGTCATGACTGAGCTTCAGCAGTGGAGTAGAAAATGTGGGCGTCAGCGTTAACTGCCTCACACCACAGGGACTTGAAGGAATCACCCCAGTTTAATTAACAGATACGGTTTCCTTTAGTGTACAAACAACGTGTTACAATGGAGGTTATCTGTAATTCTGTAATCTTGGTGTGAATGTTGCAAGCGCTGGTATCCCAGTCCGACTCTGCACCCCATTGTCTCCTTGTCCAATAGAAGGAGGCCTGTCTCCTGATCAGTGTCTAATGATGGAGACATTGACTGGTCAAGGTGGCATGACACATCTTTTTTCACAGAAATTTACTGAAAACTTCTACGGGCCATCAACATGTTGCAGTGCTATGACAGGCGAGCAAGCTATTCAAACCAATCAGTCCTAGTTGCGATTGCCCTCCACCCTAACAATTACTTCCAATCTCTGCATACGCAATGCCTCAACGTCACTTCAACCTATGTTTATTCATCCATTTGTACAATTGAATATTGACGTAATTTCTGCCTCCAATAAACCAGTCTCACAACTCTCCATTTAAAGAAATTCACCTCCCCTCAGTTCTAAATCTCTTACGTTTATTATTTAATCAATGGCCATTCTTTACAGATCCCTCAACTGATGGAAGAAGTCGGATTGTATTTATCAGTTCCCGTCCCTGTTTAAATTAATTCACCTGAGTAACCAGGTATGAATATAAAATATCGTTAAATCAGGAAAGTATAGTTAAAATGGCTAATTGATAGCTTTCTGGGGGAAATGGTTGTGTCCATCTTTCTACTGAACAATGAGGAGAAACTTAACAGGAGCAGTGATATAAACACTGTGGCAACATGAGCAGTTCAGAGGCTAGGTATTCTGCGGCGAGTGTCTCAAATCCTGCCTCTCCAAATTTGTTCTACCATCTACAAGGCACAAGAAAGAACTGTGCTTGAATACTCAGCACTTGTGTGGATGAGTGCAGCTCCAAGAATACTCAAGAAGTTGACTCCATCCAAGACAAAGCAGCCCGCTTGACTGGCACTGCATCCACCACCTTAAACATTCACTCCCTCCAGCACCAGCGGACCATGGCTGCAGAGTGCACCACCTACCAGATGCACTACAGCAACTCACCAAGGCTTCCTCAGCAGCACCTCCCGAAACCGTGAACCATTCCCCCTAGAAGGGCAAGGGCAGCAGACGCATGGGAACACTACCACCTCCAAGTTCCCCTCAAGTCCCACGTCACCCTGACTTAGAAGCATATCGCCGATCCTTCATCATCCCTGGGTCAAAATCCTGGAACTTCCTACGTAACAGTACTGTGGGAGTTCCTTCACCACACAGACTGCAGGGTTTCAAGAAGGTTGCTCACCACCACCTTCTCAATGGCAATTATGGATGGGCAATAAATGATGGCTTTGCCAACGATGCCCACATCACATAAAAAGGACTACAAATGAGAATGCATTCTTTAGCTTTTCATTTTCTGTAACATCGGGACATGCAGGGAAAGATTCTAATGGAACACCTCTGGACACCCGATCCATTGACAGATTGTCAGAAAGGGCAGGAGTGGCCTGTACCGGATATCTTATGCTGAATGATCTTGGGATATCGCTGTGTGAGCAGAAGTGATCTGAGGCCCGCGAAGCAACCAGCATGCGAAACACTTGATGAAGATTCCCAGAGGAACAGGCCAATGACATGGTTAGTCACACTGATAACACCACTGTCTAAATGATTAATTCATCTCTAGAGAATGAAAACAGGTGTAAAACGAATGGGTAGAGATCTACACAAATGAGTAGGTCGAGATACATACTTGATACTGATGAATTATTGTTTAGTGATGGCCTTAAATGCTCTAACGCCAACAGAGAGGGCACTATGAGCATAGGTTTAATCAGATTATCCTGAGGTCCTTTAATGTTATACTGTATTGGTTTCTCTTTATATTGTAGTAATTTCAAACTTTAGCCCTTGCCTGTTAAGTAGGGAAGTAGAAGTCAGTCTAAATACCAGTGCGCTGGCTGAAGGGCCAGGGCAGACCCTGCAGCAATTGTCAGTTGCAGGATGAAGTAATCAGATGTGTAATTACAGACATGCTATCCCAAGGTGATTCATGAATTTGTGGAGATCTTTAATCGTTTGATAACGTGAGGGAAAGTGATTCTTCTGCAAAGGAATACATCTGGAACAACATTATCATTTTTCATTGACATCAGTGATACAGAAATAAAGCAAGACTTATCATTCCAGGTTTCACTTGGTAGAATTGTAATTGTACGGATCAAGAGCGAAAGTAAGGTGAAAATAATTATTAGCCCAAAGGAGAAACACAGCTTGTTTAGTAAGGAAAGCTATCGTGATTGATAAATAAATGTAAATTAATTATCCTTATATTGAGTTGAATTGTAATTATTTTAACCCAGAGATTCGGGACCAAACATGTGAGTACGCATGGGATACTCACCCGTAGGCCCAACAAAAGTGCCGGTTTCGTGCATGTAATCTGCATGCGCGGGAAACCGGCACTTCTGTTCTCTTGAAAGAAGGGGTTCACAGGTGGAACACGTGCGCTGGAGAGGCAGTGCGTGCGCATTGAACTTACCGTTTTTTCCACCTTATTCCAGTAGTTAAATATATAAAGAGCTGGTGCAAGGCCTGCTTTTAACAAGGTAAGTGGTGAATTAATTAAAATTAAAACATTTTTTCCACAGGTTTATTATTTTTAAATATTTTAAGAAAGGTAAGTTTATTTTTAGCCCTGTTAGAATATGTAATTAATGTTTTCAAAAATTTAAATTATAGTTTACAATAGTTATTTTATGTAATTTATAGTTATTTTAAAAATGTGATTTGTTTTAACATTTATTTGAAGTTTTAGTGATGTTTTGGGGCTTATAGTATTTATAGGTTTGACAGCTCTTCCTGTCAAACTTATGAATGAAGCATTCCCTGCTACCATTGGCTCTCCATGGCCCACGTTATCCCAGTGGATGCATCAAACTAACTGCACCCCTGGGATAGGCAAGCACTGCATGCCGGCAGTTGGATGAGGCCCAGGTTTGCAATCCTACGCGGGCCCATTGCTGAACGGCCGGTGCGCTAGGTAAGTGCAGGTTGGAGGCTTGCACCCGTGGGAAGTTCTGGGCCAATATATTTACATAATACAGAATTGTGTGGATTTCCAAGTTGATGGAATGATAGAAATATATAAAACCGAGCTGTTTTCAATTAGTATTTGCAACGAGACCTGGCTGTCCTTGCGCACCAGTCGCAGCAGGCGGTTAAGAAGACAAATGGTATGTTGGCCTTCATAGCGAGAGGATTCGAGTACAGGAGCAAGGATGTCATGCTGCAGTTGTACAGGGCCTTGGTGAGACCACATCTTGAGAACTGTGTGCCGTTTTGGTCGCCTTATCTGAGGAAGGATGTTCTTGCACTGTGGGAGTGCAGCGAAGATTCACCAGACGGATACTGGGGATTTCAGGAATGGTGTATGAAGAGATATTGGGTCGATTAGGTTTATATTCGCTAGAGTTTAGAAGAATGAGAGGGTATCTCATTGATACTTATAAAATTCTAACAGGATTAGACAGACTAGATGCAGTAAGCATGTTCCTGATGGCAGGGGAGTCCAGAACCAGGGGTCACAGTCAAAAATAAGGAGTAGGCCATCTTGGACTGAGATGAGGAGGAATTTCTTCACCCAGAGACTGGTGAACCTGTGCATTTCTCTACCACAGAAGGCAGTTGAGGCCAATTCATTTAATATGTTCAAGAAGGAGTTGGATATATTGCTTAAGACTAAACGGATCAAGGGATACGGGGAGAAGGCAGGAACAGGGTACTGAGTTTGGATGATCAGCCATGGTCTCATTAAATGGCACAGCAGGCTCGAGAGGCCGAATGGCCTACCCCTGCTCCTATCTTCTATGTTTCTATGTTTCTGTGAATACCCAACCAACCATCATCAGGTGTGGCAGTAATTTGTGCATTTTACGTGTGTGTTTAAGTATTATTGCATGTACTGCACGCTCAATAAGCCGATGACACCTCACTCCAATGTTCAAGGACCTTACTGAAAACCTTACTCTAACAATAGCCTCAATACTTTAAATGTGAATGGGCTTCAGTTATTAATTGTGTTTAAGATCCCCCTTTTCCCATCAAATGTTAACGTCCCGCATCATACTGGGGTTCATAAAGCCAAACGCCACATGGTTTCATTTCCCCGTGGACCCCAGGTTCTGCCAATCCGGCTGGCATCCAGATTATGAATGAAGTGGTGGTGAATTGTGGGCTGTTCTGTGTAATAGGCAAATTCTCATTTAACTGGATTCAGATGGCAACTGTGTTTAAGGCAGGAGTAAGTCAGCAGGCGGAGGTTTTATTCCATCGTTCAGTGATGCATCTGCACCCAGGTACAATCGTGAGAAGCCTATGTGTAATGAATCACATCATCTAATACAAACATGTAAAAAGAAATCAAACGCTTTAACACGTTAACCATTACATTACCGTGTCAAATTCAGTCCCATTTTGTTGTGATTCACCTGCCCCCTTTTTCTGCTTAAATAGTTGGTTTTTTTCCTTTGGGTTTTTCTGTTTCTAATCAAACCGATACTGTGTTTCCCTGACATTCCGTTTCATCAATTCGTTATTAAACAGAAAATATGTTCCCCTGAGCCCTACTTCTATCTACATGGTTACTAAGTTCCATTAGACCAATTTTTAATTAAACTGGTACTGTGTTCTCATAAAATCCATGTTCTCTATTTATAATTAAATATATATTATATTCCCCTAAATTCCCCCGTTTCCTGTTCCTAATTAAAACGTTACCATGTTTCCCATAATCCCCGTGTGCCTCATTTGTAATTAAAAAGTTACTGCCTTCTACTACATTCAACTTTATTCTTGTAATAATTAAATAGTTACAGTGTTCACCTATACCCCACTCCCCAGTTACAATTGAACAGACACTGTGTTCCCCTATATCGACCATTCCCCATTATAGTTGAACAGTGGCTGGGTTCTCCTATATCCCCCTATTCAGCATTTATAATTAATCCATTACCGTGTTTACCTTTATCCACCGTTCTACATTTATAGATAAACAGTTACTGTGTTCCCCTATAACCCCATATTGCCCATTTATAATTAAACAGTTTGTGTGTTCCCCTATATCCCCATTCCGCATTTATAATTAAACAGTTACTGTGTTCCCCTATATCCTTCTATTCCCGTTTATAATTAAACAGTTACTGTGTTAGACAATATCCCCTATTCACCATTTATAATTAAACAGTTACTGTGTTCCACTATTTACCACTATTACCCATTTATAAGTCAATAGTTACCGTGTTCCACTATATCCCGCTATTTCCCATTTATAATTAAACAGTTACTGTGTTCCACTATATCCTGCTATTCCCTATTTATAATTAAGCAGTTACTGTGTTCCACTATATCCCACTTTTATCCATTTATAATTAAACAGTTACTGTGTTCTCCTATAACCCCCTATTCCCCATTAATATATAAACAGTTACTGTGTTCAGATATATCCCCCTATTCCGCATTTACATTTAAACAGTTTCTGCATTCTCCCGTGTTTCACTGTACTTTATCTATATATATAAAACGGTATGTATCTCTGTCTGTCTCTCTGTCTCTCTGTCTGTCTGCCTGTCCGGCTATACACTCAAAAGTTATAGAGCGTACCTACACATATGTTATATCAGAAGAAAGCCCATCATTAGGGGACTCTTGTAGGCATATTTACTTTTTGATCGGACAAAAATTGTGCCGACAGTATCCAAAAAACGTTCAAAATTCCGCTCATTATCCGCTCATCAGCATTGAGTGAAGTGAAGGTTGACCAATCGTACGGTCGAGTGACCTGTTGGTCGACCGATCACTGCGTCATGGGGACGGCTTCATTGCATGTGCGGGCGGGCCATCCTACAGTCGAGTGACAGGACGATTGACCAATCCTACAGTTCAGTGACCTGACGGTTGACCAATCGGTGCGTGTGTGGGTGTGCCTTATCATGTGAAATGAGGTGAGTGACCGCCATCTTGATTCCAAACTCTTCATTTCTTTTTCCAACTTTCTGCGTGTTTCTTTTCAAATCTACATTTCCAGCGAAAAAATAATTTGCTTTTAAAAAAAGTTAATTAACCTGTATATGTTTTCTCTAACCTCTATAATGGTCCTAACATTCACCGTTTTTTCAGGCCTCAAAGCCTGGGCTTCTGTTGCCCAGTCACGCCCGAGCTAGGCACCTCCTGTCCCGCCGCCATCTTGATTCCTAACTATTAACTATTGATTTATTTTTCCCACTTTCTGTGTGTGTGGAAGGGATTTTATCCAGCAAAAATTTGGTACTTAGGAGCCCAACTGTCTCATTATATAATTTGCATGTACTAAATGGGTCCAGTATGTGATTTATTTCTTCGGGCCATGTCAGTGTGGGGGCACAGGGCCTAGGCTTCTCCAACCACTAGCAGCACAACTCCAGTCCCAGGCTCCCGGCCTAGACAGGGACCAACACAGGCAGAGGGGAGAGGGTCTGCTGCCTCAGCTCCAATTCCGGGGGTGATAGGTGGGGAGGCTTCATAAGCAACTGGGGTAGGTCGCAAGCCCCGAATATTTATCTGAAGATCCTGTGTTTGCAGCTGATGGGATTTCTTCTGCTGACAGCCCCAAGTTAACGGCAGCCATCTTTGTCAAGGAGGGTGAAAAGTTTCAGTGCGACGCCATTTTGATTCAGTGTGTAACAGAGTGCATGTGTGGCCATCTTAGTACAGGAACAGAGAGTGGGCGGGGCTTCAGTGCTCCCAATCGGGTCCTAATCTTTCCAACTGAAAAGCAAGTATTGGCCATTACTGTTTCTGATAAAGCAGTGACAGGTGAGGAACCCCTTATTTAATAAAAAGTTTGGTGAGGTTGTGAAGTGTATGTTATAGAAAAATTTACCAAAAATGTTTTAAAAGAACTATCAGTTTCATGCTTCAAGGTATTAAAAGGTACCTGGGCCATGTCAGTGCAGGGGCCCGAGGCCTAGTCTTCTCCAACAGCCGGCAGCGCAACTCCAGTCCCAGGCTTCCAGCCCAGGCAGTGACCAACTCTGGCAGAGGGGAGAGGGTCTGCTGGCTACCCCCGATCACTTTCTCCCCGTTATCCCCCTCCCACACACCCCCTTCCCCCCTCCCACACACCCCTTCCCCTCCCCTCCTTTCCCCCCTTCCCCACCTCTCACACACTCCCTTCCCCCTCCCACAAACCCCCTTCCCCCCTCCCACACACCCCCTTCCCCCCACACACCCCTTCCCCCCTCACACACATCTCCTTCCATCCCTCCCACAAACCACCTCCCCTCCTCCCACACACCCACTTCCCCCCCTCCCAAACCGCCTTCGCCCCCTGATACACATCCCCTTCCCCGCCACACACCCACTTTCCCCCTCCCACAAACCCCCTTCCCCCTCCCACAAAAACCCTTCCCCCCACTCCCACACACCCACTTACCCCCCTCCCAAAATCTCCTTCCCCCTCACACACACCCCCTTCCCCCCCACACACCCACTTTCCACCTCCCACAAACCCCCTTCCCCCTCCCACACAAACCCTTCCCACCACTCCCACACACCCACTTCCCCACTCCCACAAACCCCTTCCCCCTCCCACACACCACCTTCCCCCCTCCCACACCCCGTTCCCCCCTCCAAGACACCCCATTGCTCCCTTCACCCCTCCCCCTCCTCCTTCCCTTCCCCCTCCCCTCCCCCTTCCCCCTTCCCCCTCCCTTCCAACCCTCCCTTCCCCCTCCCCTTCCACCTCCCTTCCCCCTCACTTCCCAACCACCCCTCCCCCCCTCCACCCCTCCCTTCCCCCCTCCTTTCCCCTCCCTTCCTCCCTCCCTTCCCTCACCCCTCCCCCCTCACCCTCCCCTCCCCTCTCCCTTCCCCCCTCTCTCCTCCACCGCTCCCTTCCCCCCTCTCTTCCCCCTTCCCTCTTCCCTTCCCCCACGTCCCTTCCCCTCCATCCCTGCCCTCCCTACTCCCTCCCTCCCACCCCTCCCCCCACCCCTCCCTTCCCCCCGCTCCCGTTCCCTTCCCCCTTTCCCCCCTTTTCCTTCCCCTCCCTCCCCCTTTCCCATCCCCACTCCCTCCCCCTTCCCTCCCCTTCCCCCCTCCCTCCCCCTTCCCTTCCTCTTCCCTGCCGCCTCCCTCCCTTCCCCCCTCCCTCCCCCCTTCCCCCCTCCCTCCCCCTTCCTCCCCTTCCCCCTTCCCTCCCCCTTCTCTTCCCCCTTCCCCCTCCCTCCTGCACTTCCCTTTACCCCCTCCCTCCGCCATTCCCTCCACCCCTCCCTCCCCTGCCCCCCACCTTCCCCCTCTCTCCCCTCCCCTCTCCTCCCTGTCCCCCCTCCCTCTCCCCCTCTCTCTCTCCCCCCCCACTCTCTCTCCCCCTCTCTCTCTCTCCCCCAGTCTCTCTCTCCCCCCTCTCTCTCTCTCTCCCCCCAGTCTCTCTCTCCCCCTCTCTCTCTCTCAACCCCCAGTTTCTCTCCCCCCGGTCTCTCTCTCCCCCAGTCTCTCTCCCCCAGTCTCTCTCTCCCCCCAGCCACTCTCTCTCCCCCAGTCTCTCTCTCTCTCTCTCTTCTCCCCAGCCTCTCTCTCTCTCTTCTCCCCCAGTCTCTCTCTCTCTAATTTCCCATCTCTCTCTCGCTACCCAGTTTCTATCTCTCTCCCCCCAGTCTCTCTCTCTCTCCCCCAATCTCTCCCTCTCTCTCTCTCCCCCCCAGTCTCTCGCTCTCTCGCTTCCCCCAGTCTCTCGCTCTCTCTCTTCCCCCAGTCTCTCGCTCTCTCTCTTCCCCCCAGTCTCTCGCTCTCTCTTCCCCCAGTCTCTCACTCTCTCTGTTCCCCCCAGTCTCTCGCTCTCTCTCTTCCCCCCAGTCTCTTGCTCTCTCTTCTCCCCCCAGTCGCTTGCTCTCTCTCTACCCCCCATTCGTGCGCTCTCTCTCTTCCAAAAACAACATGCCCTCAAAGGACCCTCGGCACCACCGGGCACTTCAGCAAGTTTATAATATAACAGTTACTGTGTTTCACTAAAGTCACCTTTCTTCTACTTCTAATTAACAGTTGGTGTATTCCTCTAAATTCGCTTTCTCTGTATTTGTTTTTAAATCCCTACAATATTATCGTGAATTTCCCTACGTTCCCTATTTCCCATTGTGCCCTCTCCGAGCCCATTTTGTCCACGAGCCCAACCTTGTGCTCTCTCGGCCCTTTTCCCACTAATCTGCTGATCACCCAGCTTCCCGTTCGATCCCTCATGCTAGCTGTTATTATGAACGGCTCCCTCAGCTCTGCTATTGTCTGTTTCCTTTCAAATGTACCGGCATCGCCCCCATCTAACAAATCCACCCTTGACCCCTCTGTCTTTGCAAATTAACACCCCATCTCCAAACTCCTATTCCTCTCCTTGAACATATAGTCGTTTCACAGATCCGTGACCATCTTTCTAGCCACACCATGTTTGAATCTATATAATTAAATTACTGCCCTTGCCACGGCACTGAAACGGTCCTTATGGAAGTCACAAATGATATTCCTACGTGACTGCGACCATGTTGAACTGTCCCTCCTCATTCTTTCTGTTCTTGACACGGTTGTTGACACCATCCTTCTCCAATGACACTCCTCCATTTTCCAGCTGAGAGAATTGCCTTCACCTGGTTTCAATCCTCCCTATGCAGTCACAGCCAGAGAATATCCTGCAATGGCTTATATTCGAGCTTTTGCACCGTTACCTCTGGAGTCCCCGAAGGTTAAATTCTTTCATCCTGCTATCTACGTTCTGCACCTTAGCAACATCATCCGGTAATACAACGTCAGTTTCCATATATGCACTGATGACACATCTCTCTAACTCAGTAACAGCTCCCTCCACACCTCCACTAATTCTGTGATATCAAAGTATTTGATTAACATGCGGTCCTGGAAGAGTCAACATTTCCTTCAATTAAACATTGGGCAGACTGAATCCAGTGTCTTTGGTCCCTGCGACGAACTCCGTTCTCTAGCTAACGACTCCATCTCCCTCCCTGGCCAAAGTCTCAGGCTGAAACAGACTGTTCACATTCTCGGCCTCCCATTTGACCCTAAGCTGAACTTCAGTCCCCAGATTGACTCCATCACAAAGACCATGTAACATTACCCAGCTCCGCCCCTTCTGCCGCTAAAACCCTCCAGGATTTGCCACCTCCAGACCTGGTTTATCCAATGCTATCTTGTCCCGACATCCATCTTCCACCCTCCATAAACTGGGCAGCTCACTCGAAACAATGCTGTCCATAACCGAACTCGCACCACGTCCCATTCACACATCAGCCTCTGTTCCTTGAACTACATTGGATCCTATTCCAACAACGTCTCGATTTAAAATGCTCATTCTCCTGTTCAAATCCCTCCATGCCCTCTCCGCTCCCTATTTCTGGAACCTCCTCCAGCCCTACGATCCTCTGAGAGCTGTGCACTGCTCATTCTCTGGCCTCCTGTGTATCTGCCACTTCCTTCGCCCCATCACTGGAGGCCATGCCTTTAGCTGCCTAGGCCCTAAACTCTGGAATCCACCCCCCAAGCCTCTCAATTTCTCTCCTTTAAGACTCTCCTTTGACCCTACCTCTGATCCCGCTTTTGGTCACCTGTCCAATGGCTCCTTCTTTCGTTCAGTATGCTATTTTGCCTGATTACGCTCAGGTGACGTGCCTTGGGGTATTGCAGTAAGTTAAATGCGCTACATAAATGAACGTTGTTGTTGTTGTAATGAGCAGTCCATCCTGGCTTGTCCCGTCACCCACACACATCTGGATTGTTCGGTCCATTTACAATGATCAGTGGGGTTGGGCTGTGGTGATGATTCTGTTTTCATAACCAGTCCATCCTGGCCAATCCCGTCACTCTCATGTATCTAGATGGTTCTGTCCATTTACAATGATCCGTGGCGTTGGGTTGTACTGATTCCATCAGTGGTACTGAACCCGCTGATCATCACAATCTCATGGTTCAGCACAGGAAAGTAATCTTATCCCGACTCACAAAGCGCTCATCTGCAATCAGCACTGGGGCAGAGAATGTCATAGATTAGTAACTGTTCTCAACTAAGGGGGCCTGAACAGCTCCCTACAGATTTCACCATGTCAAGCTGGACTCCATCTGCCCTGCAAAGATGATGGAAAGTATTGGTTGCGGAAGGAGTTGCTGTAATGGTAAGACGAGAGGGAGGAAGGTGTCGCTTCGCTTTAATGTCCCACAGTGCAGGTTATCTACAAGCTGATGGAGAATGAACCCGTGATTGACCAACGGAGCAATGAGAGCCCTGACCATGAACGGGAACGTGATGGGAAAGATCCAGATGTGGAGAACACTCCCCCTTTGGATGAGGCCAGCTCCAGATTGCGGTGTGATGCTGAATATCCGACTGTTCTGAGCAAAGCACAGGGAGGTCTCTGGCAATCCAAACAATAAAATTAAATGGGCATTAAGTGGGCGGCCATTGGGCTGGGAGGATGTGATGAGTGGATCAGAGAAAGGTTCTCAACTATTGATCTTACAATACAATGGCCACTGAAATTGAGGCGATGATCAGTGAACTTCCAGAGCAGCCAAGATAACATGAGTCAGTTTCCAATATAAAAGTGCGTTATAATAAACATTTACACCTCTACCAACTCACGAGCCTCATTGCAGTGATCAGCAGACAGCTGGATACCAAAGTGCAGGAGGGGCCTCAATACACTTCACCCCGCCCCATCATTTCCCGACAGCCCTTCCTTCAATCTGACCGACATGTCGGAACCAGTGGAGGACTCACATGATGCTTATTATCTGCTTTCTGCCACTGTTATCACCCACATTAACGACCGCTTCCTTGCCCCTAGGTTATATTCCAGGTAAAGCCAAGCGGACCTGCTTCACACTCTGCACTTTCTCCTGATTGGGGAAACAAACCACCGCCAAATCTAAGAAAGTGCTGCATCAGTCCCACAAGAAATGTGCTGGACAGCATCAGTCAAGCACTTCAGAACCATAGAAACATAACAACACAGAAGTTAGGAGCAGGAGTAGTCCATTCGACCCTTCGAGCCTGCTCCGCCATTCAATGAGATCATGGCTGATCATTCAAATTCAGTACCCTGTCCTTGCCTTCTCCCCATATCCCTTGATCCCTTTAGCCTTAAGAAATATATCCAACTCTTTCTTGAATATATTTAATGAACTGGCCTCCACCGCCCTCTGTGGCAGAGAATTCCACAGGTTCACCACTCTCTGGGTGAAGAAATTCCTACTTATTACAGTCCAAAATGCCCTACCCCTTATCCTTAGACTATGACCCCTGGTTCTGGACTCCCCGACCATCGGGAACATCCTTCCAGCATCTAGTCTGTCCAGCCTGACAGAATTTTATAGGTTTCGATGAGATCCCCTCTCAATCTTCTGAACTCCAGTGAGTATAAGCCCAGTCGACGCAATCTCTCCTCATACGTCATTCCTGCCATCCCAGGTATCAGCCTGGTGAATCTTCGCTGCACTCCTTCCATGGCAAGAAGGTCCTTCCTCTGATAAGTCGACCAAAACTGCACACAATACTCAAGGTGCGGTCTCACCAAGGCCCTGTACAACTGTAGCAAGACATCGTTTTTCCTGTACTCGAACCCTCTTGCTATGAAGGCCAACATACCATTTGCCTTCTTAACCGCCTGCTGCACCTGCATGCTTACCTTCAGCAACTGGTGCACAAGGATACCCAGGTCTCCTTGCACTTCCCCTTCTCCCAATCTATTGCCATTCAAATAATAATGTGCCTTCCTGTTTGCCACCAAAGTGGATAACCTCACATTTATCCAGATTAAAGTGCATTTGCCATGTTTCTGCCCAATCACCTAACCTGTCCAAAGCGTACTGGAGTTTCATGACATCCTCCTCACAGCATACCCTCCCACCCAGCTTTGTGTCGTCTGCAAATATGGAGATGTTACATCCAATTCACTCGTCCAGATAATTAATATATATTGTGAACAGCTGGGGTCCTAGGACCGATCCTTTTGGTACCCCACTAGTCACTGCCTGCCACTCAGAAAATGACCGGTTTATTCCAACTCTTTGCTTTCTGTCCGCCAACCAGTTCTCTATCCAACTCAATACCTTGCCCCCAATGCCATGTGCCTTAATTTGCACGCTAATCTCTTATGCGGGACTTAGAAAAGCCTTCTGAAAGGCCAAATATACCACATCCACTGGTTCTCCCTTATCTATTTTACCAGTTACATCGTCAAAATATTCCAGTAGATTAGTCAAGCATGATTTACCTTTTCTAAATCCATGTTGACTTTGTTCGATCCTGTCACTGCTTTCCAAGTGCTGTGCTATTACATCTTTTACAATGGAATCTAGCATTTTCCCCACTACCGATGTCATGCTTACCGGTCCATAATTCCCCGCTTTTTCTCCAAACCTCTTTTGAATAGTGGGGTAACATTAGCTACCCTCCAATCCATGGGTACTGTTCCAGAGTCTATCGAGTTCTGGAAGATGACCAGCAATGCATCTACTATTTCTAGGGCCACTTCCTTAAGTACCCTGAGGTGTAGATTATCAGGCCCTGGGGATTTATCGGCCTTCAGTCCCATCAATTTTCCTAACACCATTTCCCTACAAATACTGATTTCTTTCATAAGAACATAAGAACATAAGAAATAGGAGCAGGAGTAGGCCAATCGGCCCCTCGAGCCTGCTCCACCATTCAAAAAGATCATGGCTGATCTGATCCTAACCTCAAATCTTCTATCACTCTGCATCCACCCGAACCCATGTGATCTCCCGGGAGAGGAGAAAAACCAGATAAAGACCCAATGGCCAATTTGGGAGAAAAAAATCTGGGAAATTCCTCTCCGACCCATCTAGGCGATCGAAATTCTTCCAGGAGATCACTCTGTCCCTATATTTTCTACAGTACTTACCTTCTGTAAAGGCGATCTCCACCCCAGCCAGGAACAGGAATAAAACCATCTCCTGAAATCTAACAGAATTAGAACACAGTAGGAGCAGAACAAGGCTACACGGCCCCTGGGCCCGCTCCACTACCCACAGGGCCATGACCATTCCGAACCCAGACTCATGTCCAATTTCCTGCCCGCTCCCCGTAACCCTTTATTCCCTTTACTTCTAGGAAACTATCTATTTCTGTTTTAAATTTATTTAATGATGTAGCTTCCACAGCTTTCTGGGGCAGCAAATTCCACAAACCTACCACCCTCTGAGTGAAGAAGTTTCTCCTCATCTCAGTTTTGAATGAGCAGCCCCTTATTTTAAGATTATGCCCCCTAGTTCTAGTTTCACCCATCATTGGGAACATCCTCACTGCATCCACCCGATCAAGCCCCTTCACAATCTTATATGTTTCAATAAGATCGCCTCTCATTCTTCTGAACTCCAATGAGTAGAGTCCCAATCTACTCAACCTCTCCTCATATGACCACCCCCTCATCCCCGGGATTAACCGAGTGAACCTTCTTTGTACTGACTCGAGAGCAAGTATGTCTTTTCTTAAGTATGGACACCAAAACTGTACGCAGTATTCCAGGTGCGGCCTCACCAATACCTTGTACAACTGCAGCAATACCTCCCTGTTTTTATATTCCAACCCCCTAGCAATAAAAGCCAACATTCCATTGGCCTTCTTAATCACTTGCTGCACCTGCATACTAACTTTTTGAGTTTCGTGCACCAGGACCCCCAGATCCCTTTGTACTACAGTACTTTCCAGTTTCTTGCCATTAAGATAATAACTTGCTCTATGATTTTTCCTGCCAAAGTGCATAACCTCACACTTTCCAGTATTGTATTCCATCTGCCAAATCTCTGCCCACTTACTTAGCCTGTCTATGTCCCTTTGCAGGTTTTTTATGTCCTCCTCACCCACTACTTTCCCTCCCATCTTTGTATCATCTGCAAACTTTGATATGTTACACTCGGTCCCCTCCTGCAAATCGTTAATATAGATTGTAAAGAGTTGGGGACCCAGCACTGACCCCTGCGGAACACCACTAGTTACTGGTTGCCAATCTGAGAACGAACCATTTATCCCAACTCTCTGCTTTCTGTTAGAGAGCCAATCCTCCACCCACGCCAGAATATTACCCCCAATCCCGTGATTTTTTATCTTGAGCAATAATCTTTTGTGTGGCACCTTGTCAAATGCCTTTTGGAAGTCTAAATACACTACGTCCACTGGTTCCCCTTTATCCACCCTGTATGTTACTTCCTCAAAAAACTCAAGCAAATTTGTTAAACATGACTTCCCCTTCATGAAACCATGCTGAGTTTGCCCTATTAAATTATGTTTATCCAAATGTCCCATTACTGTCTCCTTAATAATGGACTCTAACATTTTACCAACCACAGATGTTAGGCTAACAGGTCTATAGTTTCCAGCCTTCTGCCTACTACCCTTTTTAAATAAGGGTGTTACATTAGCAGTTTTCCAATTTGCCAGGACCTTTGCTGAGTCCAGTGAGTTTTGGAAAATTATTACCAATGCATCCACAATCCCTACCGCTACTTCCCTCAAGACCCTGGGATGCAAGCCATCAGGTCCAGGGGATTTATCCGCCTTGAGTCCCATTATTTTACCAAGTACCACTTCCTTAGTGATTTTAATCGTATTTAGTTCCTCCCCCCCTAGAGCCCCCTGTTTGTCCAGTGTTGGGATATTCTTAGTGTCCTCTACTGTAAAGACTGATACAAAATAATTGTTCAGTGTTTTTACCATCTCCATGTTTCCCACCATTAATTTCCCGGTCTCATCCTCTAAGGGACCAACATTTACTTTAGCCACCCTTTTTCTTTTTATATAACTATAGAAACTTTTACTGTCTGTTTTTATATTTTTTGCTAATTTACTTTCATAATCTATCTTCCCTTTCTTAATCAATCTTTTTGTTATTTTTTGCTGTCTTTTAAAGACTTCCCAATCTTCCATCCTCCCACTAGATTTGGCTACCTTATATGCCCTTGTTTTTAGTCGGATACTATCCTTAATTACTTTACTTAGCCACGGATGGCTATCTTTTCTTTTACACCCTTTTTTCCTCAGTGGAATATATTTTTTTTGGAAGTTGTAAAATAACTCCTTAAATGTACACCACTGGTCATGTACCGTCTTACCCTTTAATCTATTTTCCCAGTCCACTCTAATTAATTCCGCTCTCATACCTTCATAGTCTCCTTTATTCAAGCTCAGCACGCTTGTTTGAGATCCAACCTTCTCACCCTCTAATTGAATACGGAACTCAACCATGTTATGGTCACTCATTCCAAGGGGATCCTTTACTAGGACATTTTTAATTAATCCTGTCTCATTACAGAGGACCAAATCTAAGGTTGCTTGCCCCCTGGTCGGTTCAGTTACATACTGCTCAAGAAACCCATCCCTAATAGACTCAATGAACTCTTCCTCAAGGCTGCTCTGCCCAATTTGATTTGTCCAGTTAATATGATAATTAAAATCCCCCATAATTATAGCTGTTCCCTTATTACAAGCCTCAACTATTTCCTGATTAATACTCCGTCCAACAGAGTTGCAACTGTTCGGAGGCCTATAGACTACACCCACTAATGTTTTTTTCCCCTTATTATTCCTTACCTCCACCCAAACTGTTTCACTATCCTGCTCCTTTGACCCAATATCATTTCTCTGTATTATAGTGATTCCTTCCTTTATTAACATAGACACCCCACCTCCTCTCCCTTCCTGCCTGTCCTTCCTGATTGTTAAATAACCTGGTATGTTTAATTCCCAGTCCTGGTCACCCTGCAGCCATGTTTCTGTAATGGCCACAAGATCATACCCATATGTCATTATTTGTGCCGTTAACTCATTCATTTTGTTACGAATGCTACGTGCATTCAGATAAAGAACTTTCAAATATGTTTTGTAACACTTAGTTCCTGTTTTTTCCCTTTTTAGTACTTTACTTTTTACTCCATACCTTCTGTCCCTTCCTGACACATTCTGTTTTTTAATTCCCCCACTGCTACCTAAGTCTATGACCTTCTCTGTTGTCATTTCTATTATTTGCTCTCTAGAAACCTCCCCCCCACTAATTAGTTTAAAGCCCTCTCCACAGCCCTAGTTATATGATTCGCCAGGACTCTAGTCCCAGCACTGGCCAAGTGGAGTCCGTCCCAACAGAACAGCTCCCTCCTGTCCCAGTACTGGTGCCAGTGTCCCAAGAAGCAAAACCCATTTCTCCCACACCAGTCTTTGAGCCACGCATTTAACTCTTTAATTTTATTTATCCTAGCCAAATTCGCTCGTGGCTCAGGTAATAACCCAGAGATTATTACCCTTGAGGTTCTGTTTTTTAATTTGACCCCTAGCTGCTCATACTCCTTTAACAGAACCGTCTTCCTTGTCCTATCTACGTCGTTTGTACCAACATGGACCACGACAACTGGATCCTCCCCCTCCCACTGCAAGTTTCTTTCCAGCCCAGAAGAGATGTCCTTAACCCTGGCACCAGGCAGGCAACACAGCCTTCGGGACTCCCGCTCTTGACTGCAGAGAACCCTATCTATCCCCCTAATGATACTATCCCCTACCACTACAACATTTCTTTTTACTCCCTCCACTTGAATGGCCCCCTGTACCACGGTGCTGTGGCCAGGTTGCTCATCCTCCCTGCAGTCCCCGCTCCCGCCCTCACAGGGAGTAAGAACCTCGATCCTGCTGGACAAGAACAAGGGCTGCGTCTCCTTCAACACTACATCCTGGATCCCTGTACCTTCCTCACTCGTAGTCACACCGTCCTGTCCCTGACCACGGACTACATCTGCAGTAATTAACTTCATAGGTGTGACCATCTCCTGAAACATAGAGTCCAGGAACTTCTCCCCCTCCCTGATGTGTCGCAGTGTCCGAAGCTCGGTCTCAAGCTCCATAACATGGAACTTGAGTTCCTCTAGCAGCAAACACTTGTCGCAGATGTAATCACCGTTAGCCTCAATGGGGTTCACCGGCTCCCACATCTCGCAACAGTAACACATCACCTGCTCCATTCTATATAATTAATTAAATTTCTTATTATTAGTTATGAAGACCCTGCCCGGATATATATGATAATATCACACCACTATTCAATAGGACTTACCAACTTAAAGGTATGAAAGAGAAGAGAAGGAAGAAAACCAACCAATCAGCTGATCACCAACCTCCTCCTTGAATACTGTCTGTGGAGCCTGTTTGGTTGACTCCTCTCGCTGCTCCGCCTCCGCAGCGCTGTCTAAGCCTGGGAGTGGGGAATAAAACAGAGCAAAAAACACACCCTCACCTCCCACTTATCCGAACTCTCCCACTTAGCAAAACTCCAACAGCACTCAATGCACAAAGCACTCCGTGCACCGCACTAGCCCCTCCCCTTTTATACCTGGATTCTACTTCCTGTTTAAACTGCCCAAGAGTTTAAAAAACCCTTAAAAAATTAAACTTACTTCAAATAATTGACTTTCATTCCACCCTTTCATCAGACCCCATGTTCCCCGGTATTTCTGGGAGGTTATTTGTGTCCTCCTTTGTGAAGACAGAACAAAAATATGTATTTAGTTGGTCTACCATTTCTTTGTTCCCCACTATAAATTCCCCCGATTCTGACTGCAAGGGACCTACGTTTGGCTTCACCAATCTTATTCTCTTCACACATCTATAAAAGCTTTTACAGTCAGTTTTTATGTTCCCTGAAAGCTTACTCTCATAATCTATTTTCCCTTTCTTAATTAATCCCTTTGTCCCACTTTGTTGAATCCTGAACTGCTCCCAATCCTCAGGATTATTGCTTTTTCTGGCCAATTTGTATGTCCTCTCCTTGGATCTTAAGCTATCCCTAATTTCCCTTGTTACCCACGGTTGGTGAAGGCCAACTGAGGGGAAGGGAGAGTTTGGGATCAAAGGGCGATAATTGTAGGAAACGGTAGGGGCACCACGGGTTATCAAAAGAGGAAAGCACACTGAAAGGCTTCCTTTCATTTTTAGTACTATTTGGTTAAGGGGAAATAATTCTTGCAAGGTGGGGTGTCCCGGCGAGATAGACGCATTGCAAAATCGCTACAGAGGCACTGGAGAAGTTTAAACAAATATTTACAAGGTTAATACCAGAACTGAGAGGTTATAACTGTCAGGAAAAATTGAACAACCTGGGGTTTCCTGCTGCAGAAGAGTGAAGGCAGATGGGTGATTTGATAGAAGTCTTTCAACTTATGAAGAGCTTTGATAGGGGAGATGTAGAGAAGATGTTTCCACTTGCTGGATTAACCTAGGTGTGGAGATGCCGGAGTTGGACTGGGGTGGACAAATGTAAGAAGTCACACAACACCAGGTTATAGTCCAACAGCTGTATTTGAAATCACAAGCTTTCGGAGCGCTGCTCCTTCATCAGGTGAAGTGGAGAAATGCATAAAGACACAACTTATACAGTCAGAGAATCATGTCAGATGTTTGCAGGTAATATTTCCAACTGCCATTTATCACACCTCGGCAGAAATATAATCACAGCAATCAAAGGTGTGAATGGTGTCCAAACAGGTCAGTCAGGAAAACATTACCTCAAAGAACAATGAGGTGGGGTAACAAGAGGTGAATTATTGCAGATGCCCCGGAGCATGGTACATCAGCGAGACCATGCAGCCACTGTGACAACGGATGAACGGACACCGCGCAACAATGACCAGGCAGGAGTGTTCCCTCCCAGTCGGGGAACACTCCAGCAGTCAAGGACATTCAGCCTCCGATCTTCGGGTAAGCATTCTCCAAGGCGGCCTTCGAGACACACGACAATGCAATGTCGTCGAGCAGAAACTGATAGCCAAGTTCCGCACCCATGAGGGTGGCCTCAACCGAGATCTTGGGTTCATGTCACGCAACATGTAACCCCACCTGATGCAGGGTCATCCAGACTCGAGTCGACATTGGCTTGTTCTCTCTACACAGATGCGGCCGGACCTGCTGTGATTTCCAGCAAAAAAAATGTTTTTTGTCTGTTTTTTTGTTTTTCATACAGACCCCAGCATCTGCAATAATTGACCCCTTGTGACCCCACCTCATTGTTCTTTGATGTAATGTTTTCCTGACTGACCTGTTTGGACACCATTCACACCTTTGATTGCTGTGATTATCTCTCTGCCGAGGTGTGATAAATGGCAGTTGGAAATATTACCTGTAAACATCTGACATGATTCTCTGACTATATAAGCTGTGTCTTTTTGCATTTCTCCACTTCACATGATGAAGGAGCAGCGCTCCAAAAGCTTGTGATTTCAAATAAAGCTGTTGGACTATAACCTGCTGTTATGTGACTTCTTACATTTGGATTATCCTAAACTTGGGACAGCATTGGATATTCCCTAATAAATCCAACAAGGAATTCAGGATAAACGTCTTTACTCAGAATGTTGTGAGCATGTGGAACCCGGTACTACAGGAATAATTGGGGCAAATAGCTGAGATGCATTTAATGGGAAGCTCGATAAGTACATGAGGGAGAAAGGAATAGAAGGATATGCTGATAGGTTTACATGAAGTAGGGCAGGAGGATGCTCGTGTGGAACCTAAACAGAGGCCTGGATTATTTGGGCCGAATGGCCTGTTTCTGTGCTGCAGATTCTATGTAATTGTTTGTAAAAAGAGAATCAGGATGTTTTCCGAGGGGAGCCTCGGTAGTTGTGGAGGAGAGCTCCGTGATAGCGGGACTGGTTCATTTTTCAGATGTCATTATCTTATTGCTGTTCTGGTGCCGCCTCTGACCTGTGGTCACAGATATCTGACAGCGGGCACTGGGCTCTCTTGGCCGACTTCATTCTGAAGCGAATTTACAGCTGCCTGCTTGCCCTGCTGCTCCTCATCATTTCCCTCGTTCTGCTCGTCATAGACTCAGGTACAGGGGAAAGTTCCAAGTCAATCCCTCAGCGCTGGTGGTGATGGAGAAACTGTAAGTGAGCTGGAGATAGTTAAAGGCCAAAAACATGGACTTATCAGAAAGAAAATTTCCCCAAAGTACACCACCCTAATAAAGTGGTTCCATATGGAATCGCTCCTGACAACCGAGCAACAAGCACCATCTCTTTGATGGGGGTTTGTGAGTCAGAATACGGATGGTACAAGGGGAAATTCCAGTAACTTAAACTCCCATTTTTATCCAGTGGGCAGAGCGGGTGCTGGAAATTTTAGAACGTCAGAAAATCAGCACCAGGCATTTCCACCGTATATTCTGCACGGGTCACACCTTGTATAAGTGTCGTGTATCACCAGTAGTGGAGGAGCCCTGTCTAACCAAGCGTAAATGTAGTGGTGCGAGTAATACCGGAGTAGCACATTCACATGTAGGGTGACACTAGTACCAGAAAAACTCGGTCACCTCCAGTGTAAGTGTAGGTTACCACCAGTACAGGAGAAACACGGTCACCTTTAATGTAGGGAGAGGGATGGAGTCGGTTGCTAGGGAACGGATTTCGTGGCGGGGACTGAAGACAATGGCTTCGGTCTTCCCAATATTTAATTGGTGGAGAATTCTGCTCATCCTGTGCTGGATGTAGGGTAAGCAGTGCGACAATTTAGAGACAGTGGAGGTATCGGGAGATATGGTAGTGAGGTACAGCTGGGTGCCATCAGCACACATGTACCCCATCCGAAATCACACCATCAGTTTCCACCTATACACCCCTCTCGACCCCTTCACCTTTCCTAAACTGTCACACAGCTTGTCCGACATCAATTACTGGATGAGCAGCAATTTCCTCTAACTAAATATAAGTAAGACCAAAGTAATTTTCAATATTCCCACCACGAACACCGTTCCCCAGCACAGGATTCCATCCCTCACTCTGGCGAATGTCTGAGGCTGATTCAGACAGTTTGCAAACCTCGTGTCATATTTGACCCCGACTTGAGCTTCCGATCACATAACCGCACCATCACCAAGTCTGCCTATTTCCACCTCTAGAACATCCCCCGACCACGCCCCTGTCTCAGCTGATCTCCGGCTGAAACCATCATCCAAGCCTCTCTTACCTCTACACTTGTCTATTCCAATGAACTCATGGGCGGTCACCCACGTCCTATTTGCCGTTAACTTGAGGTCATCCAAGGTGCTGCTGCCCATCTCGTAACTCGCACTAAGCCCCATTCATACATTATCCTTGTGCTCTCTGACCAACATTGGCTCCCGGTTAAGAAATGCCTCGATTTTAAAATGTTCATTCTTGTTCCCAAATCGCTTCATGGCCTAGCCCTTCCCTATCTCTGTAATCTCCTCAAGCCCACAACCCTCTGAGATATCTGTGCTTCTCCAATTCCGGCCTATTGAGCTTCGCTGATTTTAATCACTCAAACATTGGCGGCCGTGCCTTCAGCTACCAAAGCCCTAAGCGCTGGATTTCCTTTCCTAAACCTCTCCGCCTCTCTACTTCTCTTTCCTGCTTTAAAACGCTCAGTAAAGCCTTCCTCTTTGATCAGGATTTGTATTATCTGAACTAACATCTCCCTATGTGGATTGGTGTCAATTCCTGTTCGATAATGCGCCTGTGAAGCGCATTGGGAAGTTTTACTAAGTTAAAGGCACTATAGAAAATCAAGTTTTTTTGGTGCTAAGTGTAAGGCTACCACAAGCACCGTAGATTCACCATCATTGCTGGGGTTAGTGTAGGAAACCACGAGTACAGGATGAGCTCGGTAACCACTAGTATAAGTGTAGGGGTAGCACTCGTACCAGAGGAGCAGGTACAATTCTAGTGTATGTGTAGGGTATCACAGGAACTGAAGGAGCACGTTCACTACTAGTGTAATTGTAGAGGTACCACTAGTACTGGAGGCACACTGATATTTCCAGTGTAATTGTAGAGGTACCACTAGTACCGGAGGTACCACTAGTACCGGAGGAGCACTATTATTTCCAGTGTAATTTTATGGGTACAACTAATTAAGAGCATCATGTTCAAACCTAGTTTAAGTGTAGTCGTACCACTTGTACCGGAGGAGCACTGTTACCTCTCATGTAAGTGTGGGGGTACCACTTTGTAGGAGGAGCACGGTCACTTCTAGTGTAAGTGTAAGTTACCAGCAGTGTATGAGGAGAATGGACAACACTCGTGTAAGTGTAGGTTACTAATAGTGAAATAGAAGCACGGTCAACTCTACTGTTCGTGTAGTGATTACACTAGCAATGGAGGAGGATGGTCACTGTAAGTGTAAGTGTAGGCATGCCACTAGTGAATGCTCATCTGTAGTATAAGTCAATTTACAACAAGTACCAGAGGAGCAAGGTTACATAAAGTGAAAGTGCAGCTTGTTGAGCAGGACGTTCAGAACAAGTGTACGTGTCGGGGACCACAAGTATGGGAGGAGCACAGTCAAACTTAATGTAAATATAGGGGTACAACTAGTACCGGACGAGCACAGTCACTTTAAGTGTAAGCGTAGGTGTCCCACTAGTACCGGAGGACAATTTTCACCACTGGTGTAATTTTATTGATACCGCTATTAGCAGAGTAGCTTGCACAAATCTAGTGTAAGTGTAGAGCTAACACTGGGACCGGAGGGGCACGATGTCAGCTATTGTAAGTGTACTGGTAACACTGGGACAGGACGGGCACGGTCACATCTAGTGTAAGTGTAGGGGACACACTAGGACAGGAGGGGCACAATCTCATCTAGTGTAAGTGTTGGGGTAGCACTGGGACAGGAGGGGGATGGTCACATCTAGTGTAAGTGTAGAGGTTACACTGGGAGAGGTGGAGAACACGCACTTCTAGTGTATGAGGGGATATTCGACTAGTACCGGAGGAGCACTGTCAATAGTAGTGTTAGTTTAGAGTTGCCACCATTACCACAGCAGCACATTCAACACAATTGCAGGCATGGTACTAGTGCCTAACGAGTTCGGACACATCTAGCGTAAGTGTATTGTGCCAGTTGTACAGGAGGAGATCTGTCCCTCTGATTTAAATGTAGGGTACCACTAGTAAAGGAGGAGCACAGCCACCTCTAATGCTGCCAGACTGTGTTCATCACCAATATTGCAGGACGTGTTTCACTGCCTGTAATGGAGGAATTGTTGCACTAGGAATGAATCAAGGGCAGGGTCATAATGATTATTGCCTGGGGAGCTGCCTTCTCCAGACATGTAGGAATAGGGTCAGCACCAGTACTGGGAGATTGCACTTCATACACATAGACAATGTTTTAAATCTGCATTTTTTTGAAATTGTCCATCAACAGTTTCACAGATTTCTCTTAATCTGACGTATCAGCTAAACAAAAACCTTACATGATTCTATTTGTTAAATGACTGTAACTAATGCTCATTATGATTTAACCTAATTGACTCGCTGGAGGGTTGATGCGTGGATAAATATAAGCTACCTTCCATTGCCTCAGCCGTGCACCAGTCAGATTATTTCAGCTCCTACAGAATTCATCCATTCTCACTGAAAATGGGGCGACCAACTATTCTGCTGATCAAAGAGATTTACTTCCCGATTATCGCGGCCATCGGTGTCCCAGGTGAGCTTTTGTAATCTCTTTTTTGTTAATCGGGGTTAATTGTATTCAGGTACATACAGCCTGTTTTAATAAGTTAAAGAGTTTTCTAGAGGTCAGCATTAGACTTAATCCGATAATCTTTCTGATCTTACCATGTACTTTGAAGCTTCAACCCAAGGATTTTAGCGTAATTCTGGACCATCTTGATCCCCGTGGAGAGTGAGCGCTGCAAAATCTCCTTATAACGTGTGTGTTGGTTTCCCAGGTAATGGCTCCAATACTAATCCTGTTCTCACAATGCTCCGTGTAGATAATCACACTGAATGGAATAAAATGATCTCAACAGGTATCTCCATATATGTTTCAATCAGACAATGGAACATTATTTCTCTCCTCTCTCTTTCTTACAGCCAATTTGGTGACAATTGTGATTCTCTCCCGAAGAAACTGCGGCCTTTCCAAGTGTATCTCTGTCTACATGGTGGCCATGGCAACAGCAGATCTACTGGTCTTGATCTTCAATGTAATAGTGTATCAGATTTTCAATTATCACTTTCCACTTTCATTCCTGTACCGCACTCCCGTGTGTAAGTTCATTTTATACATCACTACTGCCACCCTCGATTTATCTGTTTGGTTTACCGTCTCCTTCACAATCGACCGATGTGTTGTTATCTGCTGCCAGAAGTTTAAAGCAAAGTATTGCACCGAGAGAACTGCGGCCGCGGTTATAACAGCGTTCACGGCCCTAATCTTTTTAAGGGGCATCCCCATTTTGTTTGCATTTGAAGCTGAACAAATAATTAACAAGGTGCAGTGGGGCTGCCGGAACAGTATGGCTTTTGTTTCCTCACCTCCGGGTGTAGCCTACATCTGGTTTCACAGCGCCTGGTTAGTTTGGCTTCCTTTTACTTTAATTGCCTTGTTAAATTATTTGACAGTCAGACGTATTTTAGTGGCCAACAGAGCCCGCAGGAGTCTCCGGGGTCACAGAAGTGAGAATCAGAGCGATCCAGAGATGGAGAGTCGAAGGAAATCCATCATTTTACTGTTCAGTATATCGGGCAGTTTTATATTGTTGTGGATGACAAATGCCGTGAGTTTTGTAACTACAAGACTGGCAAACAACACCTATTATCGAGGTGACCGCACAGACCCTGGATATATCGCCAGTGAAACTGGAACAATGTTGAAGTTTTTGAGTTGCTTTCAAAACTCATGTATTTATGTAGCGACCCAGATGAAATTCAGAGAAGAGCTGAAGAAGATGGTAAAATCCCCCTGGGCACTGATTCAGAGAATAGTTAGAAAATGAGAATAAAAAGAAACAATCAAACGAAAGCTTCCTCATGACTAAATCTCCATTTCAACTCCTTTTTCACCGTAGAACTTCCTTCTTTCTGGTAATGTTTTGAGAACTTGTGTGAACATTTCTTCCATTTTGCAGTTAGCGTTTGAGGTCTGCAATGCTTAATTTGTCATACTTCTTTCGTTGCAAATTTAGCACATTTCAAGTTCAGGGATCAAAGATAACAAGGATGAGGTTCAGCAGTGGATTTGGAGCAACAGCGGAATCCACTTTACACTCCCGTTCCCGTTACTGGGACCTGGCGCGCCACATTAAAATCATCAGTAACGTTTAATTTGGTGCCGAACAATCAAAGCTCTTGCGATCGCCGATAATGGCAACTTTCCTGGAGGGTTGGTTTTGAATATTGCAGGCGCGGGTCTCTCTTGCGGACTCCATTCCTCATTGACAAACAGCGCGGGCTCATGTCCCGTGATCAATGTTCGAATGGAGGAAATAGTCGGAAATCGGCTCATCGATGTGATCTCTTTTGTCCCAGATACTGACTTTAAATCTCGATTGTACATTAACTGTATCTCTCACTCAGCACAAAGATGGAGTCTACTCTTGTTTTGTGCTGTCGATGAAATTATCATGAGTAATATTATGGATATTCTGTCTCAGTCTCCCATACAAAGGTGTAAATGAATGTAAAATTAATTACTTTTCTTAATGTTATTAATTATTACAATTGTTGCAAGTGACCTGTTAAAAACACTGCCAGAAACTCAGGTACAATACAACTAATATTAAGTCTTCTGTGTTTGGATGAATATTTACAGATGGTCAGAAAGAATCTTTGGTCATTACGGTCTTATTATGCGGTTACACATTGTTCCAAATCATAATACATAAATACCAGCAACTTTGAATCAGTTACAAATTGTTAATCGCTGCTCCCGCCTGATTGTGCGAGAAGCACCCAGGAATGGGAGCAGGCTCTGAATGGAAGCAGCTGAAGGGTGTAGATCGACAGCCAGCGATCGGGATCCAAATATTCAATTCCTAGAAAGTTCATGAGCAAACCAACAGAAATTACTGTTTTTATGGACAAGGACATTAATCACAAGAATAAAAAAGTGATGATGAATCTTTACAAAATACTGGTGAGGCCACCGTTGGAACACCAGGTACAGCATCGGTCCCTCATTGTGGAAAGGCCATTAAATCCACTGAGTGCGGGCAGTGTAGATACACCAGGATGGTGACATTGATCAGAATTATACTGTTGGTGAGGGACAAAATGTTGGGACTATTTGCACTGGAGCAGCGAAAGACAAGAGTAGATTTAATAGATATTTTTAAAATTATCAACGATTTCGTTAGCGTGAAGAGGGAGACATTCCATCTAGTTGAGCAGCGAGCAGTAAATAGTGCTCGACTTAAATTGGCCACAAAGGGAATGAGCAGAGAGGTTAGATGAAACTTCGTTATGCAAAGGGGTGCTGGAGCACGGAATGTTTTTCCTCAGGGAGTAGTTAAGGAAAAGTTGGATGAATATTTATAAAAAGAGCAAATAATTTTCTGTGGCGAGAGGAGGGCAGTGAAGATAGTTTTTGATTCATGTCTCAAAGAACCCATTTAGATAGAATGGCTCAAATGACATACACCCGCCCAGTACATTTCTTTGGTTTTGTACTGTTACCTATGCTGGCATGGTTTTAATTGTTTTTGTGTCTAAGATACCCTCAGCTCCATTGAGTTTCTATTGAACAAAATATTATTAAAAATGATACAAAGGAAGATCCCAGAGGTTCAATAGTCTCCTGTACCATAATGGTTTCCATTTGTCAATAGCCTAATTTCATTTTGTAATTAGTTCTCTGTGCAGTGCCAGATCTTCCACACTATTTCATAATTTCTCAACCTTTGTAGATGTGGAACCTTGTCCTTTGCTGCATTATAATCCGACTGGGTCATTGCAGCTGCATCTCGCCTGCTCTACAGGCCAGTGATGTGTTTGAGTACCTCCAGTAGGTTAGTTAAGGATGAAACATAGAATCATAGAAGATATGAGCAGAAGTAGGCCATTCAATGAGATCATGGCTGATCATCCAAACTCAGTACCCTGTCTCTGCTTTCTCCCCATATCCCTTGATCCCTTTAGCCTAAGAAATATATCTAACTCCTTCTTGAATATATTAATGAATTGGCCTCAACTGCCATCTGTGGTAGAGAATTCCAGAGGTTCTCCAATTACTGGGTGAAGAAAGTTCTCATCATTTCTGTCCTAAATGGTTTACCCCTTATCCTTCGACTGTGACCACTGGTTGTGGACTCACCCGGCATCGGGAACATGCTTCCTGAAGCTAGTCTGTCTAGTCCTGTTGGACTTTTATAAGTTTCAATGAGATCCCCTCTCATTCTTCTAAACTCTTGCGAGTATACGCCTAATCGACGCAACCTCTCACCTTATGTCATCCCTGCCATCCCATGTATCAGTCTGGTGAATCTTTGCTGCACTCCCTCCATGGAAAGAACATCCTTCCTCAGATAGTGCGGCCAAAACTACACACAATACTCAAGGTGTGGTCTCACCAAGGCCCTGCAGAACTGCAGAAGACTTCCCTGCTCCTGTACTTGAATCCTCTTGTTATGAAGGCCAACACACCATTTGCCTTCTTAAAATTCTGCTGCACTTGCATACTTACCTTCAGCGGCTGGTGCACAATGACACCCAGATCTCGTTGCACCTCCCCTTTTCCAAGCAATTGCCGTTCAGTTAATAATCGAGCTTCCTGTTTTTGCCACCAAAGAGGATACCCTCACATTTATCCACATTATACTGCATCTGCCATGCAATTGCACACTCACCCAACCTGTCCAAATCATACTGGATTTTCTCTGCAACCTCTTCACAGCACGCTCCCCCACCCAGCTTTGTGTTGTCTGCAAACTTGGAGATATTAATTCTAGTTCCCTCGTCTAAATCATTAATATATATTGTGAATAGCTGGGGTCCTAGCACCGATCACTGCAGTACCCCACTAGTCATTGCCTGCCAATCGAAAAAGACCCGTTTATTCCAACCATTTGATTTCTGTCTGCCAAAAGTTCTCTATCCAAGTCATTACCTTACCCCCAATTCCATGCTCTTTAACTTGAATGCTAATCTCTTATGTGGGACCTTGTCGGAAGCCTTCTGAAGGTCCAAATACACCACATCCACTGGTTCTCCCTTATCAATTCTACCAGTTACATCATCAAAAATTTCCAGTAGATTTGTCAAGCTTGATTTACCTTCTGTAAATCCAAGTTGACTTTGTTCGATCCTGTCACTGTTTTCCAAGTGTTTTGCTATTACATCTTTCATAATGGACTCTAGCATTTTCCCCACTACCGATGTCAGGCTAGCCGACCTATAATTACCCTTTTCTCTCTACCAACTTTTCTAAATAGTGGGGTTAAATTAGCTACACCGCAATCCATGGGGACTGTTCCAGAATATATAGAATTTTGGAAGATGACCAGCAATGCATCTACTACTTCTAGGGCCACTTCCTTAAGTACACTGGGCTGTAGATCGTCAGGCCCTGGGGATTTATCGGCCTTCAATCCCATCAATTTCCCTAACACCATTTCCCTACAAATACTGATTTAATTCAGTTCCTCCCTCTCATCAGACCCTATGTTCCCCGGCCTCTCTGGCAGGTTATTTTTGTCCTCCCTTGTGAAGACATTACCAAAGTATGTATTTAGTTGGTCAGCCATTTCTTTGTTCCCCATTATAAATTCCCCTGATTCTGACTGCAAGCGATGTACACTTGACTTCACCAATCTATTTCACTTCACATATTTATAGAAGCTTTTACAGTCAGTTTTTATCTTCACTGCAAGCTTACACTCATATTCTGTTTTCCACCTCTTAATTAATCCCTTTGTCCTCCTTTGCAGAATCCTAAACTGCTCCCACTCCTCAGGTATGCTGCTTTTTCTGGCCAATTTATATGTCTGCTCGGTGGATATTATGCTATCCCTAATTTCCCTTGTTAGGCACGGTTGAGCCACCTTTCAACTTTTATTTTTATGCCAGACAGGGATGAAAAAATTATTTAAGTTCATCCATGCGATCTTTAAATATTTACCATTGCCTATCCACCGTCAACCCTTTAAGTAACGTTCCCCAATCCACCTTGCCAACTCGCGCCTCACACCATTATAGTTTCCCTTTATATCATTCAAGACCCTAGTCTCTGAGTCAACTACGTCACGCTCCATCTTATTTAAGAATTCTATCATATTATGATTGCTCTTCCCCAAGGGACCTCGCACAACACAATTGCTAATTAATCCTTTCTCATTACGTAATACCCAGTCTAAGATGGCCTCATCTCAAGTTGCTTCCTCGCAATATTGGCCCAGGAAATGATCCCATATACACTCTAGGAATTCCTCCTCCACAGTATTGTTACTATTTTGGTTAGCCCAATCTATATGCAGATTAAAGTCACCCATGATAACTGCTGTACCCTGATTGCATGCATCTCTAATTTCCTGTTTAGTGCCATCCCCAACCTCACCACTACAGTTTGGTGGTCTGCATATAACTCCCAGTGTAGGAGTCTACGTACACCTAGCAAAAAATACTGAACACGGAGAGGTTCAACAGAAAAGGTTTAATTGTTGAGGCCGCATGCTGAACACAAAATGCAGTCAGAGACTACACAAAGTACGACTGCCTTTCATCAGTGCACAGCTTCGACTGATCCTCCCCCGCTCTGGGCTTAACTCTGTTGCAGATCGAGTTTCTTAAATGTGTGATCCTTCTTAAAGGAATGACGCCTGATTTATAGTCTACGGACCGGAAAGCGGATTGTGTCCTTTCTGTGATCGGTACGCCACACAGCTCCCTCCAGAATCTGCTAGTAGGGAGTATACGAGCCAGCATGGCAGCTTGATGGCACGGCCGGAACAGCTCTTGGCGGTTGGTGTCGGGAGCGGGGCGGTTAGACCCATCGGGCTCTTAGGCGGTCTTACCCGTGGTGGGGGTTGGCCCACTTGAATGGGTTCATCGGGCTCTAGGTGCACCAGCTTGAGCCGGTCGACCGACACCTTGTCAGTTCTGCCGCCCACCTCAAGGAGGAAGAACTTGTTCCCCGTCTGGACTACCTTGTAGCGTCCATCGTATGCGGCCGTAGAGGTCCTCGGTGGGCGTCATGGTGCACAAAAACAAATTTGGCCATGTGCAGGCTAGGTGGTACGCGGGTTGCTGGTTCGCCGTGCCGGCTGGTGGGTACCGGAGTGAACTGTTGTGCTCAGTTGGCGAAAGCGTGGCATTGCTGGTCAGCCGACCAGGGTGTCACAGCGGTGGGCAGGAATGCTCCGGTTACGCGCAGCGGCTGGCCGTACACGAGTTCCATCGCCGAGGCTTGCAGGTCTTCCTTGACCGTGGAGCGTAGGCCGAGTAGCACCCACGGGAGGCTGTCGATCCAAGCCTCGTCCTCGTGGCTGGCATGGAGGGACGCTTTCATGGACCTGTGGAATCGCTCGCACAGTCCATTGGCTTGGGGTGGTAAGCCATCGTGTGGTGAACGGCCACCCCGAGGTTTCGGGCGATGGCGACCCACAGATCAGAGGTGAACTGTGGGCCTCTATCCGAAGTCATGTCGGAGGGGACGCTGAACAGAGTGACCCAGGTACCGATGAACGCCCTCGCAATGTCGGCGGTGGTGGTGGACGTCAGTGGAATGGCCTCGGGCCAGCGGGTGGTACGGTGCACGATTGTCAGCAGGTGCATGTGACCTTGTGATGGCGGCAGGGGGCCAACGATGTCGATGTGGATGTGGTCGAACCTTGTTTCTGGCACGGTGAACTCCTCGAGTGGGGCTTTGATGTGCTGGTGGATTTTGGCATGCTGGCAAGCTATGCAGGATCTGGACCTGATGTGCACATCTTTGCACAGGCCGTGCCAGACAAATCGGTTGGCCACCAGTCTAATGGACACGCGGGTGCCGGGGTGTGAGAGGCTGTGGACGATGTCGAACACGTGTTTTCGCCAGGATGCCGGGACTACGGGGCGGGGTTGCGCCAAGGGGGTGCCGCATTTGACTGTGATGGTGGACGGGCCTCAGGCAACGTTAGTCAGTCGCAGCCCTGGGAGGGTTGTGGGCATGGAGAGTAGATCGGGGTCGGTGGGTTGCTCCGCTGCCAGTTGAGCATAGTCCACTGCCAGGTGGGGGCCGTGGACGGCGGGGCGGGATAGGCAGTCGACCACCACATTGTCTCGACCGGAGACGTGCCGGATGTCTGTGGTGAATTCAGGCACCGCGGCGAGCTGGCGTTGTTCCCTGGCTGACCACGGGTCCGCAGATTTCACCATCGCGAATGGCAGGGGTTTGTGGTCGACAAACACGGTGAAGGGGCAGCCCTCCAGAAGAAATCTAAAATGGCTGACTGCCAGGTACAGTGCGAGGAGCTCGCGGTCAAAGGCGCTGTATTTGGCCTCCGGGGGGCGCAGTTGGTGGCTGAAAAGGCCAGCGGTTGCCAGGCCCCATCGACCCACTGTTCATACACGGCGCCGACCGTGTGGTCAGAGGCGTCCTTGGTGAGGGCCACTCTGGCATTGGGCTGTGGGTGAGCGAGCATGGTGGAGTCGGCGAGCGCCTTTTTGGTCGAGTCGAAAGTGGTCAACATGTCCGCCGATCACTCGATCACCATTCTGTCTTTCTTACACCGGAGGGCTTCGTATAGGGGCCGCATGAGGGAGGCCGCTCCGGGAATGAAGCAGTTGTAAAAGTTGATCATCCCCAAGAACTCCTGGAGGCCTTTGATGGTGGTTGGCCGGGGGAACTGCTGGACAGCTGCACCTTGGCGGGCAGAGGAATGGCTCCGTCCTGCATGATGTGGTGGCTGAGGAATACGATCCTGCTAAGGCCGAATTGGCACTTGGCTGGGCTGATGATGAGCCCGTGCTCACTGAGCCGCTGGAACAGGGTGCGGAGGTGTTGGATGTGTTCCTGCTTGGAGGAACTAGCTACCAGGATGTCATCCAGGTAGACAAAGAGGAACTTCAGGTCCCGGAGGACCGAGTCCATGAGCTGCTGTAAGGCCTGGGCCGCGTTTTTGAGGACGAAGGGCATTCGGAGGAACTCGAATAGCCCAAAAGGGGTGATTATGGCCGTGTTGGGAACGTCCGTGTGGTGGACTGGCACCTGATGGTAACCGCGCTCCAGGTCGACTTTGGAGAAGACTGAGCGGCCGGCCAGTCTAGCTGAGAAGTCTTGAATGTGCAGTATGAGGTACCGATCCGGCGTGGTGGGAGCTGGCGGACAGGAGATAATCGGTTTTGTCGGCCAAGGCCTCGAGGTCCGTGAGGCTGGACGCCACGATCGCCGGGCGGATGCTGGGAGGTAGTTGGCGGATAAAGAGCGTGTGGAAGAGGGAGCCGGGCGGTTTCTCGTCGGTCAGAGCAAGCATGTGTGAGAGCAAGTCCGACGGCATGGAGTCACTGAGGCCCGGGAGGTCGAGGAGGTGGCAGTTGCGCAAGAATTGGTAGGCTGTCAATTTTTAAATGAGCGCGGCCTTGAGATGTGTGTACTTGCCTTCCTCCGGAGGGTTTTGTATTGTTGTCCAGACTTTCATGATTGTGCAGCTGCCCAGGGAGGCGAGGAGGTAGTCGTACATCGTTGCATCGGCAGTGATGCCGCGGAGTCGTAATTGCGATTCAGCTTGAAGGAACCAGGCGGTGGCCAGGTTCTCCCAGAACTCCGGCAGCTTCACAGAAACTGCATTTGTGTCAGCCATGGTTACACTTAGGAGTCATCCTGAGCGTCGGGGTCACCAATGTAGGAGTCTACGTACTCCTAGCAAGAAATACTGAACTCGGAGAGCTTCAACAGAAAAGGTTTAATTGTTGAGGCTGCATGCTGAACACAAAATGGAGTCAGAGACGACACAAAGTACGTCTGCCTTTCATCAGTGCACAGCTTTGACTGATCCTCCCCCGCTCTGGGCTTAACTATGTTGCAGATCGAGTTTCTTAAAGGTGTGATCCTTCTTAAAGGCATGACTCCTGATTTATAGTCTACGGTCTGGAAAGCGGATTGTGTCCTTTCTGTGATCGGTACGCCACATCAGTAATGTTTTTTGCCCCATGGTATTTCGCTGCTCATCCCGTACAGATCCCACATCATCCGAGCTAATTTCCTTCTTTACTATTGTGTTAACCTCCTCTCTAACCAGCAACGCTAACCCGCCTCCATTTACATATTGCCCATCCTCCCTTAATATTGAATACCCCTGGATGTTGAGTTACAAGCCTTCGTCACCCTGGAGCCATGTCTCTGTAATCCCAATTATATCATATCCATTCACATCTATTTGCGCATCTATTTCATGCACCTTATTACGAATGCTCCTCGCTTTAAGACACAAAGCTTTCAGGCTTGCTTTTTTAACACTCTTAGTCCATTTACAATTCTTTTTTCCTGTGGCCCTGTTTGATTTACATCCTTTATTTCACTGCCTTCCACTTTTGCTTTTCTTCTTCCTATCTTTTGCTTCTATTCTTGTTTCCCTTTTCTCTGTCTCCTTGCACAGGTTCCAAACCCCTGCCAACAGCACTAGCTAACACTTCCCCTTGGACATCATTCCTGGTCCTGCCCAGGTGCAAACCGTCCAGCTTGTACTGTTCCCACCTCCGCCAGAACAGGTTCCAATATCCCAGGAATTTGTATCACTCCTCCTGCACCATTCCTCTAGCCACGTATTTGATGTAATAAAGACTCACTATGCACTTGGTTGTACATAAAGCAAGGCTTTAATCGACTTGTAACAAAACATGGAGGTCTAGTTAGTAGTCACTAGCTTCCTGTTTCCAGACTGTCTCAGTCCAAGGTGGGCCCACTCCCAAGTATTTATACTCCTCAGGCGGCGCCCTCAGCTGGCTGTTCAGTAGTACCTCTTGTAGAAGTTGCGATTTATGACATTCTTCCTCCCTAAAAGGTTTGGAAGTCCAGTCTTCCTTTAACTGACTAGGCAGAACAAAAATAGCCGTAGTCATTTAGCTTTCTGCTTGTGACCGGAAGGCACGTCTCCCCGGACCGTGTCCTGGTCCCTGGGTCACTTGGCCCATACCGGTAAGTCGGTAGAGTCCGTGTCATCTTGATAGTCCTGTGGAGGCCTGGGAATATCATGGCTCCGGGTGTGGGTCCCCACAGGCGCACTGCTGGCCTCATCCTCGGTTGTAGCCGGAGATTGTCGGGCGTCCTAATTTCGGGTGGCCATCCTACGGGGAGCTTTCCACTCCCTGAGTCGATCCGGTAGCACTGCCGGCAGATCCCTCGATGTCCCAGGTATGGCGTCATCTTCATAGGGGTGCAGAGTGTTGACATCATCAGCGTGGGATCCTACATTATTCAGGCCCGTGTGGCCAGGTGGGCAGGGCGCCAGATCTCTGAGCAAGACAGTGGACTCCCGGCCATCGGGTTACCGCACGTGCGCATACGTGGGGTTTACCTCTGTTAACTCCACCTCGTCAATGAGAGGGTCGTTCTTGGACGACCGGACGAACCTCCGGAGTAGCACAGGGCTTGGAGCCGCCAACCATGAGGGTAGAGATGTCCCATGTGTAGAGCGACGCTGGAACTTGAAGAATCGCTCATGAGGTGTGACATTGGTGGATGTGGAGAGAAGAGACCTGATAGAGTGTAACACGTCGGGGAGCACAGTTTTCCACTGCTGGTCTGGTAGGTTGCATGACCTCAGTGCCAGACGAACAGCATTCCAGATGATGGCATTGTATCGTTCAACCTGTCCATTGCCGATTGGTTGATATGGTGACGTCTTACATGAGGCGATTCCCCATTGGGAGAGATAAGTTTTAAGTTCACTCGACATAAAGGAGGGACCTCGATCTGTGTGGATAAAATTGGCAATCCCGCAGAGGGAAAAGACCTGATCGAGGCATTTTATTACCGTAGAGGTAAGCATATTAGGACAGGGGAAGGCAAAGGGAAAGCGTGAATACTCGTCTACCATCGTAAGTAGGTAGGTGTTCCGCATCGATGGAGGCAATGGCCCTTTAAAGTCTATGCTGAGCCTCAGCATAGGCTGCATTGCATGTATCAGTAAGTCATCTGATGGGCGGATGAATTGTGTTTTCAATTCTGCACAAATCCTAAAGGAGGAGCATGTTTTCTTTACGTCCTCCATTGAGAATGGTAGTTTATTGGAGCGCAAAAAGTGCAACATACGGGAAATGCCAGGATGGCATAAGTCCATATGCAGATCCGCCAGAGTCGACGTTGACATTGAAGAGCAAAATGCCCATGTGAAAGTATCTGGGGCCACATTCTGTTTGCCGGGTCGGTAACGGATAGTATATCCAAAGGCAGCCAGCTCCATCCTCCAGAGTTGAATTTTATTATTTTTGATTTTCGTGCACTTCCGGTTATCCAACATGAAGGCCACGGAGCGCTGGTCAGTTACGAGCATGAAATGACGCCGAGCAAGCAAATTACTCCATTGGCGTACAGCCTCGATGATGGCTGTAGCCTCCTTCTTGATGGGGGGAGTAATGGAGCTCACTACCCAGTAAGGTTCTGGATAGGAATGCCATGGGCCGACCACCTTGATTCAAGGTAGCCGAGATCGCCACCTCCGATGCATCGCATTCGACCACAAAAGGAAGGTTTTCATCAATGGAGCGAAGCGTGGCTTGCTCCAGCTGTCGTTTGAGGAGGTTGAAGGCAGAACTAGCCGTTGCTTCTAATGGAAAAGACTTTGCATGAAGCAGCAGCTGTATTTTATCGGAGAAGTGAAGTATCCACTTTGCGTAATAAGCAAACATGCCAAGTGCCCGACGAAGAGAGCTGAGATTTGTAGGGTGAGGGAGCTCCTGAAGTGGATGAAGTCACTCTGGGTCCGGTTTAATAACACCGTTGCCCACCCAATAGCCTAGAATGTTCACTGATGGCACCGATTACACTGATTTGGATTTGTTTAACGTTAAGTGGCGACGACGGAGAACGTCAAAAAATCTCTTAAGATTGGCGTCATGCTCCTTTTGACCATGGCCGGCAATAGTGATATTGTCTAAATATGGAAAGGTATCCGTCAAGTTCTCTTGCCGGACTAGGCCATCCATTGCCCATTGGAAGACGGCCACCACATTGGTGACCCCAAATAGAAAGCGACGAAACTGGTAAAGCCGACATTTGGCCTCAAAGGCCGTATACTTTTTGTCAGAGTCTTTCAGCGGTACCTGATGGTACGCGCTCTTTAAATCGAAGGTTGAAAATAACTTGTAGTAGGCAAGGTTGTTGACCATGTCGACTATGCGTGGTAGCGGGTAGGCATCCAGATCGGTATATTGATTAATAGTATGTGAATAATCAATATACAGACGTTTCTTTTGTTGTTTTAAAGGGTTTTTCACAATTACGACTTGAATTCACCAGGGGGATGAACACAGCTCGATAATACCGTCAGCTAAAAGGTGAGAGATTTCTGCCTCGATAAATGCTCGGTCATCTTGGCTAAAGCACCGTGATTTGGTGGCTATGGGTTTACAGCGGGGGGAGAGATTGGCAAACAGGGAGGCCACTGAGAGCACACAAAACGGCACCTTAGAAATGTTAAGCTCCGGCTTTGGCCCTCCAAACTCAAAAGTGAGTCTTTTGTGCTGCTTCTGGAAGTCCTGTCCCAGAAGCACATCGCTACATAAGTTTTCGAGTACTCCGAGCCGGGTGGAGAGCGAAGTGCGGCCATTGAGGATGAGGTTGACAAGACAGAAGCCAGAAGAATTGGTGGTCAGAGTCGCCCGAGCCATTGCAATCTCCCTGTCTGAGGGATAAATGCGCAGTTTTAACCTGCTGACAGCCCGCTTACTAATGAAGCCGTGAGAGCTGCAGGAGTCGATTAGCATGCTTAGAGTATGCCCATTTACTGAAACATTCGTACCTGCATGGGACAAACTTTGGGGAAAAACAGCTGTGATGGGAGGAGGGGTAATTTTTCCTTCAGCAGCTGTAGCTTCAGCAGTGGTTCTTGAGGGAGGAGCAGCTCCATAGATAGCAGCTGTGAAGCTAAAAGGAGCTCTCGACTGGAATACTTTAGAGGAGCGGGCTTTCTTGTTAGCAAAGGTCCGTGACTGGCATACCTTGGAAAAGTGTCCTTTCTTGCTGCAATGATTGCAGATTGCATTACGAGCCGGGGAAAATTTTCTGTAATGGAACATACCTCCACAAAAGAAACACTTTCTTCCTGATTGCCAGGATGCTGCTAGGGCGGGGTCGTCATCAGTAAAGGCCTCTAGGGTAGGGTCATCGTCCGTTAGAGTAGAGTCATCATCAGCGGGGGCATCCACCCGAGACCTATCGAAAGACTTATTAAGGGTGATAGCCGCCGCACGAGCACGTGGTGGGAGATAAGTGTCTGCATTCTTCTTGGCCAAGTCCAGGGAACACGCCTGGTCATAAGCAGCCCATAAATTGAGGGTTTTATATTTCAGCAGGCGCTGACGTATAAAAGGGGATGCAATCCCATTGATAAAGGAATCACGCATTAGTTCCTCTTGATGCTGTTCAGCTGTAACTGCTTTAAGGTTACAATCTTTGCTGAGCCTGCGAAGTTTCTGGAGGAATTCATCGAGTGATTCCCCAGGCTGCTGCCGAGTTGTGTCCAGTAGGTGTCGAGCAAAGACTTCATTTGGGGACTTGACAAATAGCTGCTGTAAAATTTCGATAGCAGCGTCATAGTCTATACAGTCTTCAATATAATCATACACAAGAGGGGATACGTAGTTAATAAGCATTCGTAACTTATTAGAGGCCCCCGCCCCTCATTCTTCAAGAATGTTGCTAAAGGTACGAAACCAATGCTTCCATACCTTCGCTGCCGCAGGTGCATTCGGGTCCAGGTCGAGGCGAGCGGGTCTAAGGAGGTTTTCCATGATGGATCAGTTTCTTGCCCAGGTTCCTTTCTGCGGTTCGAGTTGCAGCTGGGTGTTCCAAATCACACAAGGCATGGAGATGATTAAATTGATGTAATAAAGACTCACAACGCACTTGGTTGTACATAAAGCAAGGCTTTAATCGACTTGTAACAAAACATGGAGGTCTAGTTAGTAGTCACTAGCTTCCTGTTTCCAGACTGTCTCTGGCCAAGCTGGGCCCACGCCCGAGTATTTATACTCCTCGGATGGCGCCCTCGGCTGGCCGTTCAGTAGTACTTCCTGAGTTACTTCTTGTACAAGTTGCGATTTATGACAGCAGGTAACTTGATCTCAGACATGGCCTGCTGTCTCTCTCTCTCTCCCACACTCACACACACATACGCACAGGCCAGCCTGCAAAATTGCCACAAAACACTGTCAGCAATGAAAGAAAGGTGATTTCTCTTATTGCCCTGCTGTGCTTGGCAGAGTTAAAGCAACAAAGATACTTTTCAGTATCTGATCTTTTCATTTTGCGGCCTAAAGAAACAGGTTTCTATTCTGCATCAAAACCAAAATAGAGTGGATGCTGGAAGTCTGAAATAAAAACAGAACGTGCTGGAAATACTCAGCAGTTCAGGCAGCATCTGTGGAGAGAGAGAGAAACAGAGTTTCAGCTTGATGACCTTTCATCAGATTCTGGAAAAGTTCTGATGAAAGGTCGTCGACCTGAAACTTTAACTCTGTTTCTCTCTCGCTCCACAGATGCTGCCTGACAACCTGCTGAGTATTTCCAGTATTTTCTGTTCCTGTTTCTATTCTGCAGGTTGTCTTGATTTCATGTGTCTCTCTCACTGCCTACCTGCCTGACTTGTCTCGATTTGAGTGGAGTGGAATATAAAGAATGCAAAGTCCCAGGGCAGCTTTTACTGTCAGACAGTCCACAAAGACATTTTGCAGAATCTCACTGACTGACTGTCTGATTGAAGTGAAGTGAAATAAAGTGCAATAAAGTGAACAACAGCAGCGTTACATGTGGACCAGGCCAGAGTGAAATGAATTGAGTTTATTTCAACAACAGATGGTATTAAAACAGCAGACCACATCTCACACAATCACCTGCTTTTGCCCTCACTCTCTCACACGCACACACACCGTGGCCAGCCTGCAGACGGATGACTGCCGTGTTGGAAATTTAAAACCAAAATGACACTTTTCAGTATCTTATCTTTTCAGTATGTGGCCTACAGAAACAGGCGTTCTATTCTGCATCTTGTAGTGTATGTGCTTTAAGTCAGAACTACTTTTTACAGCCGCTGTATACTGTAGTACCGGCAGTGACCACACTGGTATATAAGCTGTGCGCATGCCTCTGTACCCCAGTCTAGAGATGACCCTCCTCCAGTAAAGACCTGCTATTTGTTTATGTACAGCATCCGTGTAATTATTATCCACTGAACCACGGATTTAACAGTGGCAACGAGTGTTGATGCGAAACTACCTGCAACATAAAAAAAAAATAGTCGAGCCCAGGAACACGGGCGTCGACCGCGAGCAACCGCCCAGCAGTCAGGCAGAGATCCAACTTCGCTGGGGAGGCTGTGGAGAGCCAGGCTTGGTTCCCCAGCCACAACAAGCAGTAAGAGACCGACGACAGGTCCAGAGCAGGCCCTTCCCGAGCAGCGGCGGCTGGAGCCGACCGACGGCAGAGAGAGAGAGCCGGGCAGCGTCGACGCGGTAAGAAAGAGGGAAAATACTGCAAACCGGAGAGAGAGAGGGTAAGAAACAGCCGGGTTCTAGACTGAGTGGCGTCGACAAATATCAAGAGAAGAACACGCAGAGCACAGCCAGGGATTATGGGCTGATCAGGGTCCGCGGGGCAAAGCAAGGGGAGACGCCATTGAGCCGCAGAGAAGCAGGGAGAGTGCGGGAGGTGCCATTGAGCCGCGGAGAAGAAGGAAGAGCGTGGGAGACGCCATTTATGGAAGCCGCATCGGAGAAGACGAGTGAGCGCGGGAAGGAAGGAAAGTGTGGGAGATGCCATTTTGTGCCAGCGGAGAAGAAGGGGAAGCGTGGGAGGCGCCATTGTGGATAGTTAATGCACAACCAAGGATGCCGAAGAGTGGCAGTATCTCTACGTTCGACAATGAAGTCGAAGATTGGGCGACATATGTGGAACGTATTGAGGTGTACTGCAGGGCGAATGAAGTGCCAGATGCTAATAAAGCACTGGTTCTGTTAAATTCCATGGGTGCAAAAACTTATGGTTTACTGTGAAATCTAATAACGCCAGAGAAGCCGGTAAACAAGAATTTTGAAAGCATAATAGAAATCCTACAGGACCACTTAAACCCCACACCGCTGCTGATAGCAGAACGATTTAAGTTCCATAAAAGGAACCAACACAAAGACGAAAGCAAAGCTGAGCACCTAACAGTACTGCGCAAGCTATCGAAATACTGCCAGTTTGGAGCGGGACTAGCAGACACGTTAAGGGACAAGTTTGTGTGTGGGCTACAAAGTGAAGGAACCCAGAAACAGCTTCTATCAGAAAAGGACCTTACGCTGGACAAAGCTTCCAGTATGGCAGTATCACACGAAGCAGCTGCACGGGGCACTGCAGAGATACAACGGAGACCGCAAGAGTATGGCACCAACAAAATGACCTATGGAACAGGGAAGTGCTATCGTTGCGGCAGAACAACACATGACCAGAAAGATTGTTGGTTCAAGGACCAAGTGTGCAGACAGTGTGGGAAAGCAGGACACATAGCAAGTGTCTGCAGGTCTGGGAAGAAAACCAACAGTAAGAAATCTCCACAGGAGAAGTACAAAAAGGTACACCAGGTGATGGACAGTGGTTCAGACGAACAGAAAAGTGACACAGACTCTGGAAGCAAGGAGCTGGGTTGTCTGAAACTACATAATGTAACCGAAATGGAGGATCACCAGACTATCTGGGTTACACTCAAGATAGACGGAGTCCAAGTGGAAATGGAATTGGACACAGTGTCAGCTCTAACAGTCATAAATCAAAGAGACTACAAGCGGCTATTTTCACACATACCCTTGAAAGCTACAGAGGTTGTCTTGAAGATGTATACGGGGCTAAATGTCTACCCCAAAGGAAAAATAAGGGTGAAAAGCGACATATAAAGGTCAGGAAATACCTAAAATGGACATATATGTATTGCCAAATGAAGGACCACCACTGCTAGGACGTGAATGGATCCGCAAGATACATTTAGATTAGCATTCCATACAGGCACTGAAGGTGGAGGCCAAAAAGGATGACGACGTCACACCTGGACGACTGTCAAAAATGCTAACTGATTCAAAATAAGTGTTCCAGGAGGGACTAGGAACACTAAAAGGAATAACAGCAACATTTAAAATAGAGGATAATGCAAGCCCAAAATTTCTGAAGGCCAGACCAGTGCCTTATGCGATCAGACCAGCGGTTGAAGCAGAGCTGGAAGGGTTGGAACGTTCAGGAGTACTGTCCAAAGTGGACTGGAGTGAGTGGGCTACATCCATCGTTCCTGTAATGAAGAGGTCGTTGAGTCATACGCCTGGGGAACCAAATAAGGTCCGCATCTTTGGGGAGTTTAAGGTGACAGTGAACCCTGTCCTTCACACGGTGCAATATCCGCTTCCACAAATTGAGGATATTTTCGCCTCGCTATCTGGTGGTAAACGCTTCACCAAAATTGATCTAGCCCAGGCGTACTTGCAAATGGAGGTAGAAGAAGCTTCAAAACATTACCTTACAATCAACACCCATAAAGGTGTCTATCAATACAACCGGCTGGTGTTTGCAGTAGCCTCGTCTCCAGCTATCTGGCAATGGGCGATGGATCAGGTCCTGCAAGGGATTCCAGGGACCCAGTGTTATTTGGATGACATCTTGGTCATGGGCGAAAATGACGGTGATCACCTCGCTAACTTGGAGAAGGTGCTCGCCAGATTAAAGGAATATGCGCTATGAGCTAATCGCCACAAGTGCGAGTTTTGCAAGAAACAGATCTCGTATTGCGGCCACGTCATCGATGAAGAGGGGTTACATAAGTCCCCTGACAAGATTGAGGTAGTAGTCAAGGCTCCAGCACCGGAAAATGTGTCACAACTGAGGTCGTTCCTCGGGCTGGTAAACTATTACCACAAGTGCTTACCAAGTTTGTCTATGGCATTACACCCGCTGAACATCCTAATGCAAACAGGGGTGCCATGGAAGTGGGATGACGAACGTAGATGAGCTTTCCAGAATTGTAAAGAATTGATCACATCAAAAGAGGTGTTGGCCCATTTCAACCCAGCACTATCAATTCGTTTGGCATGTGATGCATCACCCTATGGCATTGGAGCGGTTCTGTCGCACAAATTCCCAGACGGGTTGGAGAGGTTAGTAGCCTTTGCGTCTCGGTCAATAATCTCAGCCGAGCGCAACTACGCCCAGATTGACAGGGAGGCCCTCAGCCTGGTATGGGGAGTAGCAAAATTCAACCATTACCTGCATGGGCAGAAGTTCACCTTGCTGACTGACCACCAACCACTTGTCTCCATCTTTAATCCTAAGAAGGGCATGCCAATAATGACTGCACAGCGGTTACAAAGATGGTCCCTGTTTCTAGGGGCGACTCAGTATGAAATTGAATATAAAGGCACGAAACAGCATGGGAACGCTGATGGGCTATCACACCTGCCACTGCCTATGGTGGAGGAAGCACCAGCAGTGGAAACTATCGAGATATTTTATTCATCGATAATTGAACGATTGCCAGTAACAAACGCGGATATAGAGAAGGAGACCCGCAATGATCCGACGCTGTCACGGGTATATGTATTGACGGTGAGGGGATGGCCAACACATGGCGACTCACTGTTGCCAGCATTCTCATCCAGAAGAGAACAGCTGTCAGTATGCCAGGCGACAGTGATGTGTGGATCCAGAGTGGTGATTCCACCCAAGTTAAGGGAGAGAGTGCTAAAGGAGCTACATGAAGGTCATCTGGGGGGAGTGAAAATGAAAAGCCTTGCTAGGGCTTATGTGTGGTGGCCGGGAATCGATCAACAAATCGAAGACCTAACTAAGAGCTGCTTAGGATGCCAGAAGGTCCAAAATGCACCACCACATGCCCCTCTACACGCATGGGAGTGGCCCTCCTCTCCATGGCAAAGGGTGCACATTGATTTCGCTGGTCCATTCATGGACTCAATGTTCTTAATAGCAGTGGATGCTCATTCAAAGTGGCCTGAGGTGATAAAGATGTCTTCAACCACTATAGAGAGAACAATTGCAGTCCTACGGACCATATTTGCCAGAAACGGTTTGCCAGAGCAGATCTGCTCTGATAATGAACCAAAGTTTGTGTCCGACGAGTTCCAAAAATTCATGAAAAGAAATGGGGTAAGGCATTACACATCCGCCCATATCATCCAGCCACCAATGGATTGGCTGAGAGGTTCGTACAAACCTTTAAGAAGGCGATAAAGGCCATGTGCGATGAGAAAATTCCACTACAGCATAAGATGGACAATTTCTTATTAGCCTACCGAAACGCGACACATGCAGTTACTAACCAGATCCCGGCCATGATGTTTATAACCGAAGGTTGAGATCTCGTCTGGACTTGCTCAGACCAAATGAGCGAAGAAATGGTGAGGACAAACAATTCCAGCACATCAACGAGAAGCTGACAAGAAGCTTCAATGTAGGGCAACCAGTCTTGGCCCGTGACTATCGAACAGAGAAGTGGCAACACGGAACGATATGTACAAGGCAGGGGCCATTAATGTACATAGTGGATGTCGGGGAGAACATTGTGAGACGCCACGTCGATCAGATCTTAGCGTCACAGGAAGGCGTCAACCCCATGTCTTGAGTACCTGGGGATGAACCCGACATACCGGAAGCATGTACTTCAGACCCAGTAGCATTGGAACCCGAAGAACTAGCCGATGAAAAGGGGTCAGAATCACCTCTGCACCAAGAACAAGAACCTCGGGCAAGGCGCTATCCCGGAAGGGTCAGGAAGCCGCCCCAAAGACTGAATCTATAAATGGACTTTTGTTATTGAATGTACATGTAAAAATTTAATTGTTATTTGAATATTAATGTGTTATTATTAATCTAAAAAGGGAGGAATTGTAGTGTATGTGCTTTAAGTCAGAACTACTTTTTACAGCCCCTGTATACTTTAGTACCGGCAGTGAGCACAACAGTAGATAAGCTGTGCGCATGCCTCTGTATCCCAGTCTGGAGATGACCCTCCTCCAGTAAAGACCTGTTATTTGTTTATGTACAGCATCTGTGTAATTATTTATCCACTGAACCATGGATCTAACACATCTTGCCTTTGATTTCATGTCTCTCTCTCTCACTGACTGACTCTCTGTCTGTCTGTCACTCACACACTCTCCCTCCAACCCACATTGAACTAAAATTTACAGTGACATGGCACACAGACTCTGAAATTTGCAGAAACACAGACACCCACACACGTACAGACAAACTCAAAAAGATTCTGCCATTTGCAGAAACACAGACACCCATGCGCATACAAACACACTTACACAGACGCTGCAATTAGCATAAACTCAAAATCACATACACACATCCACTTTGAAAGGGGTGCAGCCTGGGAGTGCCAATTTTTGATGATGTCTCTTCCTGGCTGTGCGGCCATGTTTGATGAGGGCAATCCAAACGGAAGAAGTGAAGCCAAGGCCCCAGAAATCCGGGCCCCAGAGAGGAAATGAAAGCCCAGGAGAGTGAAAAGAAGTAAATGCAAAGAGGAATAAATAATATATACTTTACTTTTGTTAACTAAATAGCTGTCTGTGATTTGCAAGAAGTGGAATAAAATTAATGGAAAGTTCCCAAAGGAGATATTGCTCTGAAAACATCCCGAGCACATTCCCCAATAAAGCCCAGTCCAGAAAATATCAAATGGATATTTCTGAAAATAATTTTAAAATATAATGGGGTCAACAGTTCCCCGAATTTAGTGTTTCCACATGAATCTAAATGGGTCTGTGAGATTGATGCAATTTTAAGTCAATGGGCCAATTGATTTACAACGTGTGGGAACCCTTGGCAATTGAGTATTTCCAGTCAGAAAGTCGCAGAATATGACATCATCATTGCTGCTGCTTTTAAGGTCCACAGCAAGCCTTGCTTCTTCTGCAGGCTTCCAAACTTTACCATTAAGATGGCACAGGAGCCTGCAGGAGCAGCGGCCAGCGGGAGGGCAAGAGCTGCCCCAAAATTTGATGAGGCTTCACTCCAGGCATTGCTGGATGGTGCTAGGGCCCACAGGGAGGTCCTATTCCCTTCTTCAGGGAGGAAGATGCCTCCCAGTCAGACCAAGGCTGTGTGCCTACAGGTGGCTGGGGAAGTCAACTCCTTGGGGCTCACACGGCGCACCTGGATGCAGTGCAGGAAAAGATTCCATGACCTTCATCGCACTGGAAACGTAAGTACTGTATGAAGTTTCCATCACCCTCAATCTGATCCCCATTGCCTTTCCTCACCAGCACTCAGCTTATCAATCTCTTCCTCCACATCCCACTTGACACTCACATCCATGCACCGTTAGCCATTCTCTGCTCACATTCACCTAACTATTCGACCATGCAGCCCTCACACTCCCTCTCAGTCTGATGCTTTGAACACAACTGACAACACACAGGGAGGGCCCCTGGTCTTGCAATCTCACTCCATCTTTGTCTCCATCTATGTATCTATGCTATGCAATCTCTGCACTCACTCCTTCATTCTCACTCAACCTCCACTTGTCTCCCTCATTGCAGGAAAAGAGAGCTCACAACAGGAGAGAGCGAGCCAGGACAGGAGGAGGGCTGCCCTCATTAACCCAGCTCACCCCCTGGGATGAAGCCGTCCTGGAGATTGTTGGGGCTGACAGAGATGCGGAAGTTGGGGAAGGACATGCAGGTGCATCCCCGCAAGCTTGTGACAGAATAGTTTTCCATCTCTCTCATTGACATTGCATGAGTCGCTGATAATGAATCTGAAGCTACATCATATGGACTGATGATCATCTGAAAAATGCAATGTGCATCTAACCTTGGCATCGTGTCTCCAACTTTTTCCTTGACTCCCCCACAGGACCATCGAGAGCCCTCGTCCCCACTGTCCAGGAGGAAGAGCGTGAGATGCCAGACTCCTCAGAGGAATCTGCAACTTCTGAGGGTGCAGCATCAGCAGAATTCAGCACACCCAGCACAAGCGCAGACACTCACACCTCGGTGGGACCTTCGGGACATAGAGTAGTGTTGTCACCTGGTGTATCACAGCTCATAAGTGAGCATCAGCAGATTGTGGAGACAGGGACAGCAGTGGAGAGTGCTAGTCAGAGGGCGCAGGACTCTGCCAACTCGGCTCAGCTGCATGTCGACACTCTGCATCTGGGTCCATCCATAAGATCAGCGGGGCTGGAAGTCCAGGAACAATATATATTAATGATCTGGACGAGGGAACTAGGTGTAATATCTCCAAGTTTGCAGACGACACAAAGCTGGGTGGGCGTGTGTGCTGTGAGGAGGATGCCGAGCAACTCCAGTATGATTTGGACAGGTTGCGTGATTGGACAGAAGCATGGCAGATGCAATACAACGTGGATAAATGTGAGGTTATCCACTTTGGTGTCAAAAACAGGAAGGCAGATTATTATCTAAATGGCAATAGATTGGGAGAAGGGGAAGTGCAACGAGACCTGGGCGTCCTTGTGCACCAGTCGCTGAAAGTATGCATGCAGGTGCAGCAGGCAGTTAAGAAGGCAAATTATATGTTGGCCTTCGTAGCAAGAGGGTTTGAGTACAGGAACAAGGATGTCTTGCTGCAGTTGCACAGGGCCTTGGTGAGGCCACATCTTGAGTATTGTGTGCAGTTTTGGTTGACTTATCTGAGGAAGGATGTTCTTGCCATGGAAGGAGTGCAGTGAAGATTCACCAGGCTGATGCCTGGGATGGCAGGAATGAAATATAAGGAGAGATTGGGATGATTGGGCTTGTACTCGCTGGAGTTTAGAAGAATGAGAGGGGGTCTCATCGAAAATTATAAAATTCTAACAGGACTAGACAGACTAGATGCTGGAAGGATGTTCCCGATGGTTGGGGAGTCCAGAACCAGGGGTCACAGTCTAAGGATAAGGGGTAAGCCATTTAGGACAGGAATGAGGAGGAATTTCTTCACCCAGAGAGTGGTGAACCTGTGGAATTCTCTGCCAAAGTAGGCAGTCGAGTCCAATTCATTAAATATATCCAAGAAGGAGTTGGATATATTTCTTAAGACTAAAAGGATCAAGGGATTGGAGAGAAGGCAGGAACAGGGTACTGAATTTGGATGATCAGCCATGATCTCATTGAATGGCGGAGCAGGCTCGAGGGGCCGAGTGGCCTACTCCTGCTCCTATCTTCTATGTTTAACAGATAGAGTCATAGAGTCATAGAGTTATACAGCACGGATCGAGGCCCTTCGGCCCATCATGTCCGTGCCGGCCATCAAGCCCTATCTAATCAAATCCCATATTCCAGCATTTGGTCCGTAGCCTTGTATGTTATGGCATTTCAAGTGCTCATCCAAATGCTACTTAAATGTTGTGAGGATTCCTGCCTCCACAACCCGTTCAGGCAGTGAGTTCCAGACTCCAACCACCCTCTGGGTGAAAAAGTTCTTTCTGAAATCCCCTCTAAACCTCCCGCCCTTTACCTTGAATCTATGCCCCCCAGTTACTGACCCTTCTACTAAGGGAAAAAGTTCCTCAGTATCCATCCTATCTATGCCCCTCATAATTTTGTACACCTCAATCATGTCCCCCCTCAGCTTCCTCTGCTCCAAGGAAAACAGACCCAATCTGCCCAGTCTTTCTTCATAGCTGAAGCGCTCCAGCCCTGGTAACATCCTGGTGAATCTCCTCTGCACCCTCTCCAAAGCGATCACATCCTTCCTGTAGTGTGGCGACCAGAACTGCACACAGTATTCCAGCTGTGGCCTAACCAGTGTTTTATACAGCTCCATCATAACCTCCTTGCTCTTATATTCTATGCCTCGGCTAATGAAGGCAAGTATCCCATATGCCTTTTTTACCACCTTATCCACCTGTTCCGCCGCCTTCAGGGATCTGTGTACTTGCACACCCAGATCCCTCTGCCCCTCCGTCTTGCCTAGGGTCTTACCATTCATTGTGTATTCCCTTGCCTTGTTAGTCCCCCCAAAGTGCATCACCTCGCACTTTTCCGGGTTAAATTCCATTTGCCACTGTTCCGCCCATCTGACCAACCCATCTATATCGTCCTGCAGACTGAGGCTACCCTCCTCGCTATTTACCAACCTATCAATTTTTGTATCATCCGCGAACTTACTGATCATACCTTTTACATTCATATCCAAGTCATTAATGTTGACCACAAACAGCAAGGGACCCAGCACCGATCCCTGTGGCACCCCACTGGCCACAGGCTTCCAGTCACAAAAACAACCTTCGACCATCACCCTCTGCCTTCTGCCACTAAGCCAGTTTTGTATCCAATGTGCCAAGGCACCCTGGATTCCATGGGCTCTTACCTTCTTGACCAGTCTCCTGTGTGGGACTTTATCGAAGGCCTTACTGATACCCATGTATACCACATCAACTGCGTTACCCTCATCCACACACCTAGTCACCCCCTCAAAAAATTCAATCAAATTAGTCAGACATGATCTTCCCTTGATAAAGCCATGTTGACTATCCCTGATTAATCCTTGTCTCTCCCAGTGGAGACTAATTTTGTCCCTCAGAATGTTTTCCAATAATTTTCCTACCACTGATGTTAGGCTCACTGGCCTGTAGTTCCCCGGTTTTTCCCTACTTCCATTCTTGAATAATGGTACTACATTAGCGGTTCTCCAGTCCTCTGGCACATCCCCTGTGGCCAAAGAGGTCCTGAATATATGTGTTAGAGCCCCCGCAATCTCTTCCTTTGCCTCACACAGCAGCCTGGGATACATTTCATCCGGGCCTGGGGATTTATCCATTTTTAGGACTGCTAAAACCGCCAATACCTCCTCCCTCTCGATGTTAATATGTTCGAGCATAGCACAGTCCCCCCGCCCTATTTCTATGTCTACATCATCCTCCTCCATGTAGGAGGACGGTGTAGGAGTCTGTGGCAGGTTTTGTCTCCAGGGCCACTGTGAATGTGGAGTGAATGGAGAAGTCCATAGCAAACATAAGCAGACCCTTTGTGGAGTCATTGGTGCTTGAATGCATCACCATGTAAAGAACGGCAACCTGCATGGAGGAGATAAGTCGCCAGGGTATGGAAATCATGGTGAGTGTTCATAATAGAATGACATCTCTTGAGGACCGAAGGGCATCTATTGAACAGAGAAACCTGACCTTCATGGAAGTCCTTCTGTGTAGGACTGCCAGTGCAGAAACGGGTCCCCATGGCCCCCTGATGTGCAGCAAGGTTCTCTCAAGCCACTTCCAAGTGCTGGCCCGTTCTGGCCTGTGCAGCTTCAGGTGGGTGAGCAGGAGCCTGGCGCTCCTGTTGCTGCTGCTGTTCTTCCTGGTTCTGCTGGTGCCACGGCTGGTGTTCGAGCTCATCTAATGCCCAGAAGGGAAGGAAATAAATGGCTCCCATGCTTCTGGTATATGCCTCCGTTGAGGAAACGCTGAGTGAAGCTGGGGAGCGGAGTTTCGCAGGAGGTCACACTGGAGATGTGTGTGAGGCTCCAACCTTCCGCAGGTGTGGTTAAGCTTGGTAAATTTGCCCCAGGCCGGAAACAACAAAGTCCTGCCACCTGCAAATGATGACTGATCAAATCTCCTCTTTTATGGTTGACCTGCAGCTGATAGTCAATAAGCCAATAGTGCTCACACCAGGTTTCACAGGCGTGATCCCCACCAGGCGTGTTTTACGTGGGAAAAGGGTTAAGCAGGCCTGTTGAAATGGGATTATAATGGCCAATTAGTGCTGTTTAAGGGTCCTAAAGACCAGTCCCGCCTGTTGCAGGCGGGACTGATTCAGGACCAGCAGACACGCCTGGGTTAAAATGGTTAGGTGTCTGGAACCAGGCGGGGGGGACCCGACCCTGAGGTTCTGTGATTTTAACCCCCCGCATGCCTCAAAGCCCACCTGATGGCTGAGTTAAAATTGAGCCCAATATATATAATTTGTTTTTACAAAATTATTGTCTTGTTTGGGTTGATCTGAAGGGGAGAGTAAATTCCCACTGCAGGATATGCCATGAAACACTTCACAAACATTCCCCGATAAAGTCCAGTCCAGGAAAGTATCAAAAGTATATGTAACCTGGGTTATTTCAAAATTCTTGAAACACACACACACACACACACACACACACAAAATTGCCACAAATCACTGTCAGCCATGGAATAATGTTGATTTCTCTCATTGCTCTGCTATGTTCGGCAGTTTAAAAGTAAACTGACACATTTCAGTATCCTAACTTTTCATTTCACGGCCTACAGAAACGAGCTTTCTATTCTGCATCAAAAGCAAATGCTGTGGATGTGGCAAATCTGAAATAAAAAAAGAAAATGCTGGGAATACTCAGCAGGTCAGGCAGCATCTGTGGAGAGAGAGAGAAACAGAGATAACGGGCCCGATTTTCTGGATTGTGCGGGAAATTTTCGGGTTCCCCGAATGTTGGGTTCCGACCCGAAAAGAAATGGGTCAGCCAGCGGCATGCAATTTTCCCTCAAGTGGCCAATTAAATTCCAGTGTGTGGGCAGCCTTGCTAATTGTCCAATTCCAGTCAGGAAGCCCCACTGTATGATGTCATCATTTGTGGTGCTTTTAAAGTGTCCAGCAAGCTTCTCAACCTCTGCAGGCCTCTCAACCAGTCTTGAACAATGGCAGAGAAGCCTGCACCAGCTGCTGCCAGCGGCAGAGGCCGAGCTGCCAACAAATTCAACGAGACGTCACTACAGACCTTTGTGGATGGGGTTAGGGCCCACAGGGTGGTCCTCTACCCTCGCTCAGGGAGAAGAGACCTCCCAAAGAGACCAGGGTTGCCTGGATGGAGCTGGCTGCAGAGGTCAACTCTCTGGGAGTCACCCATCGCACCTGGATGCAGTGCAGGAAGCGCTTCCATGACCTTCACCGCACAGGGAATGTAAGTACGAAGTTTCCAGCACCATCATCCTGATGCCCATTGCCTTTCCCCAACAGCACTCAGCTTCAGCAATCTCTTCCTCCACATCCCACTTCACAGTCACATCCATGCACCCTTACCCATTCCGTATCTCTCTATGCTCACATTCACATCACTATTCCACCATGCAGCCCTCACATTGCCTCTCGCTCTGATGCTTGGAAAACAACTGACAACACACAGGGAGTGCCCTTGGTCTTGCAGCCTCACACCATCTTTGTCTCCTTCTAAGCATCTATGCTATGCAATCTCTACACTCACTCCTGCACTCTCACTCAAACTCCACTTGTCTCTCTCATTGCAGGAAAAGAGAGCTCACAATAGACGAGAGCGTGCGAGGACTGGAGGAGGACCACCCTCCATCGCACACCTGAGCCCCTGGGAGGAAGCAGTGATGGAGATTGCTAGGGCTAACGTGCCTGTGGATGCTGGGGCAGGAGAGACAGGAGCAAGCCCGCAAGCTGGTGACAGAATAGTTCCCCATCTCTCTCATTGATATAGCATGAGTTGCTGATATGATTCTGAAGCTACATCATTTGGACTTATGAGCATATGCCAAATCCAATGTGCAAGTAGCCTTGGCATCACATCTCTAACTCTTTCCTTTACTCCCCCAAAGGACTATCCGGAGCCCCCATCGCCACTGCCGAGGAGGAAGAGGCTTTGCAGCTAGGCTCCTCAGAGGAAGCTCCAGCCTCTAAGGGTGCAGCATCAGCAGAAGTAAGCGCACCCAGCACCAAAGCAGACACTCAGATCTCGGTGGGACCTTCGGGACATAGAGTAGAGTTGTCACCTGGTGTATCACAGCTCACAAGTGAGCATCAGCAGATTGTGGAGACAGGGACAGCAGTGGAGAGTCCTCGTCGGAGGGCGCAGGGCTCTGTCAGCTCAGCTCAGCTGCATGTCGACCCTATGCCTCTGGGTCCATCCGCAGGAGAGGAGGTGATGGATCTCCATGCACAGATGCAGGAGTCTCTGGGAGGTTCTGTCTCCAGGGTCGCTGTGAGTGTGGAGCGAAAGGAGGAGTCCATGGCGAGCATGAGCAGAGCCTTATTGGAGTCATTGGCGCATCAAAGCATCACCACGGGAAGGATGGTTACCACCGTGGCAATGCTGGCTGCAGCTGAAGAAAGGAGGGCTGCAGCTGAGGAGAGCAGGCCTGTGGCCATGGAGGAGCTTAGTCGCCAGGGTGTCGAAAACATGGTGAGTGCTCTGAATAGAATGGCATCTCTTGAGGAGCGATGGGCATTTATTGAGCACCGAAACCAGACCTTCATGGAAGTCCCTCTGAGCAGGACTTCCAGTGCTGAGACGGGTCCCCATGGCCCCCCTGATGTGCAGCAAGGTGCTCACCAGCCTCTTGCAGGCGCTGAGGGGGAGCTGACACCACGGAAGTGGGGGCTCCTATCCATGCGCTCACACTTCCATGCCACTTCAGAGCCCTCGGTCAGAGGCCCGCCGGAGTCCACACCCCAGTGAGATAGGAGTCTGAAGCCCTGCACAGCTGGAGGAGCAGCAGACTGCGGGCGAGCCCTCACAGGCTCGCCACCCCAGAAGATGCCCGCCAATGGTGTCGAGACAGGTGCAGCAGGAAAGTGAGCGAGGGGCCTCCACATCTGCTGAAGCCACAGGGGTACCACTACGTAGGAGCACGCATATGAGAAAAATAAAGCACCACTAATCACAAGGGTAGTCACTTGGTTGAAAAGTCTTGTAAATAGTTTTAATGCCATAAGAACAGAAGAACATAAGAAATAGGAGCAGGAGTAGGCCAATCGGCCCCTCAAGCCTGCTCCGCCATTCAATAAGATCATGGCTGATCTGATCCTAACCGCCAATCCACTATCACAGAACCATCTCCTGAATCTAACAGAGTTAGACCCACGAAATAGGAGCAGGATCAGGCTACATGGCCCCTGGGCCCGCTCTGCTACCCACAGGGCCATGACCGATCTGAACCTAGACTCATGTCCAAATTCCTGCCCGCTCCCCATAATCCTTAATTCCCTTTACTTCTAGGAAACTGTCTATTTCTGTTTTAAATTTATGTAACGATGTAGCTTCTACAGCTTTTTGGGGCAGCATATTCCATGGACCCACCACCCTCTAAGTGAAGTAGTTCCTCCTCATCTCAGTTTTGAAAGAGCAGCCCCTTATTCTAAGACTATGCCCCCTAGTTCTAGTTTCACCCATCATCGGCAACATCTTCCCCGCATCCACCCGATCCAACCCCTTCACAATCTTATATGTTTCAATAAGATCGCCTCTCATTCTTCTGAACTCCAATGAGTAGAGTCTCAATCTACTCAACCTCTCCTCATATGTCCATCCCCTCATCCCCGGGATTAACCGAGTGAACGTTCTTTGTACTGACTCGAGAGCAAGTATGTCCTTTCTTAAGTATGGACACCAAAACTGTACGCAGTATTCCAGGTGCGCTCTCACCAATACCTTGTACAACTGAAGCAATACCTCCCTATTTTTATATTCTATCCCCCTAGCAATGGAAGCCAACATTCCATTGGCCTTCTTAATCACTTGCTGCACCTGCATACTAACCTTTTGAGTTTCGTGCTCCAGGACCCCCAGATCCCTTTGTACTTCAGTACTTTCCAGTTTCTTGCCATTAAGATAATAACTTGCTCTACGATTTTTCCTGCCAAAGTGCATAACCTCACACTTTCCAGTATTGTATTCCATCTGCCAAATCTCTGCCCACTTACTTAGCCTGTCCAAGTCCCCTTGCATGTTTTTATGTCCTCCTCACTCACTACTTTCCCTCCCATCTTAGTATCATCTGCAAACTTTGATATGTTACACTCGGTCCCCTCCTCCAAATCGTTAATATAGATTGTAAAGAGTTGGGGACCCAGCACTGACACCTGCGGAACACCACTAGTTACTGGTTGCCAGTCTGAGAATGAACCATTTATCCCAGCTCTCTGCCTTCTGTTAGATAGCCAATCCTCTATCCATGCCAGAATATTACCCCCAATCTCGTGATTTTTTATCTTAAGCAATAATCTTCTGTGTGGCACCTTGTCAAGTGCCTTTTGGAAGTCTAAATACACTACGTCCACTGGTTCCCCTTTTTCCACCCTATATGTTACTTCCTCAAAGAACTCCAGCAAATTTGTCAAACATGACTTCCCCTTCATAAAACCATGCTGACTTTGTCCTTTAAATTATGATTATCCAAATGTCCTGTTACTGTCTACTTAATAATGGACTCCATAATTTTACCTACCACAGATATTAGGCTAACCGGTGTATAGTTTCCAGCCTTCTGTCTACTGCCCTTTTTAAATAAGGGTGTTACATTAGCAGTTTTCCAGTCTGCCAGGACCTTTGCCGAGTCCAGGGAGTTTTGGAAAATTATTGCCAATGCACCCACAATCCCTACCGCCACTTCCCTCAAGACCCTAGGATGTAAGCCATCAGGTCCAGGTGATTTATCCGCCTTGAGTCCCATTATTTTACCGAGTACCACTTGCTTAGTGATTTTGATCGTGTTTAGCTCCTCCTCCCCTTTAGCCCCCTGTTTCACAGAATCACAGAATCACAGAAACCCCACAATGCAGATAGAGGCCACTTCGGCCCATCGAGCCTGCACCGACACATATCCCACCCGATCCCTGTAACCCCTGCACCAACACATATCCCACCCTATCCCCGTAACCCCACGTATTTAATCCCCCTAACACTAAGGGTCAATTTATCACAGCCAATCAACCTAACCCGCACATCTTTGGAGTGTGGGAGGAAACCGGAGCACCTGGAGAAAACCCACGCAAACACGGGGAGAATGTGCAAACTCCACACAGAGTCACCCAAGGCCGGATTCGAACCCAGGTCCCTGGTGCTGTGAGGCAACAGTGCTAACCACTATGCCACCGTGTTGTTTGTCCAGTGTTGGGATATTCTTAATGTCTTCTACTGTAAAGACAGATAAAAAATATTCATTCAGTGTTTTTGCCATCTCCATATTTCCTGTACATAAAAAATCTGGTGGCAACTGCTGCAGTTATGGCGTTTGTCATTTGGCGAATGGTGATATCACATAGAGGCCTTAGGATAACTTGCAGGTGTCAGCAAGCTGGTCATATAGGTAGGAATGTGCAGGCATGGGCCACTGTCCATGGTCAGTTAAGAAGCAGTGAGGCTACAGTGTTTGATGTAGCAGGCTAAGCAAATCTGCCCAGGATGAGTGCGTTCCTTGCATTCTGCCCAGCAATGTTCTCATGCACTGGTGCCGCTGGTTGGCGGGCCTCTGCAGGATGCTCGCTTCCTTCCTCCTCCTCCTCCTCCTCCTACTCCTCCTTCTCCTCAGCGTCATCCTCATCCGAGGTGGCTCTGTGAGGAGCCTCTTGGTCCTGCGGAATCGGCAAGCCACGACGCTGTGCCATGTTGTGAAGCACACAGCATACCACGATGAATTTGGAGACCCTGGCTGATGAGTACTGTAGGGCACCACCTGATCTATCGAGGCATCTGAAGTGCATCTTCAGCAATCCGAAGGTTTGCTCGATAATGCATCTGGTGGCAATGTGGCTGGAGTTGTAGCGCTCCTCAGCTTCACTCGCTGGTCTCCTCAACGGTGTCATTAGCCAAGAGCACAGGGGATATCCCTTGTCTCCAAGTAGCCATCCTTGAAGTTCATTTGGCGGACTGAATAGCGGAGGCACAGTAGACTGGCGCAGTATGAAGGAGTCATGGCAGCTGCCAGGGTACCTGGCACAAACATGCAAAATCACCTTCTTATGGTCACACACCAGCTGAACATTAAGGGAGTGGAAGCCCTTGCGGTTGACAAAAACTCCTGGATTGCGGTGGGGTGCCCTAAGGGCCACATGTGTGCAGTCAATGATGCCCTGCACCCTTGGAAAGTCTGCCAGCTGAGCTAATCCAAGCGCTCGCGCCCTCACACTTGCGCGATCCCTGGTAAAATGGATGTGATTGTGCGTGAGGGCAAAGAGGGCATCGGTTACCTGAGTGTTGCAAGTGTGTGCGGCCACCTGGGAGATGCCGCTTATGTCTGCTGCTGATCCCTGGAAGGAGCCTGAGGCATAAAAGTTGAGTGCGGTGGTGACTTTGATGGCCACTGGTAAGTAGTGTGGACCTGGTGCTCTGGGCTCCAGGTCTTGCTGCAGCATTGCGCTGATGTCAGTCACAACCTCTCGTGAAAGTCGGAGCCGCCTCTGGCACTGCTGCTCAATCATGTTGAGGTAGCTGACCCTGTGTCTGTAGACCCTGGTTGGGGGGTATCTCCTGCGCCGATGGCCTTCCATGTGCTGGCCCCTGTTGGCCTGTGCTGCCCCAGGTGGCTGAGCCGCAGCCTGTCACTCCTGCTGGTGCTGCTGTTGCTCCAGCCTCCTCTGCTGTTGGAGATCCTCTAATGCCAGGAAGGGAAGGAACAAAAGGCCTCCCATGCTTCTGGCAGATGCCTCCGTTGAGGAGGCGCTGAGTTAGGGTGGTGAGAGGGGCTTCCCAGGCGCTCACACTGGAGAAGTGTGTGAGGCTCCAACCTTCCACAGCTGTGCCTAAGCCTTCAACAACAAGGTCCTGCAGCCTGCAAATGCTGTCTGATTAAATCTCTTCAATCCTGATTGACCTGCAGCTGAAAGCAAGCAAGCCAACTCTGTTCACGCCAGGTTTCATCAGCGTTGTCCCCACCAGGCGTGCTTTACATGGGGAAAGGCTGAAAATTGCAAGGGCCCTTGAAAATAGGATTAAACATGCCGATAATTGATCATTACGCTCCCGCCGACCATTCCCGCCTGTGGCGGGCGGGACTGATTCGGGTCGCGCTGAAACACGGGGGTGAAAGTCTGGCGGGGCGGGGAATTGGGCGGGGGGTTGTGACCCCCTATTTCTGTGATTTTCGGCCCCCGCCCACCTGAAAACCCGCCCGACGGCTGGGAGAAAATCGGGGCCAACGTTTCAGCACGATGACCTTTCATCAGATTCTGGCAAGGTTCTGATGACTGATCATCCAGCTGAAACGTTAACTCTGTTTCTCTCTCCACAGATGCTGCCTGACCTGTTGAGTGTTCCCAGCATTTTCTGTGTTTATTGCTATTCTGCATGTTGTCTTGCTTTCATATGTCTCTCTCACTGCCTGCCAGCCTTGTCTTGATTTGAGTGGAGTGGAATAAAAATAATGGAAAGATCCCAGAGCAGCTTCTACTGTCAGCCAGTCCACAAAGACATTTTTCAGTACCTCACTGACTGTCTGTCTTGAAGTGAAGTGAAATGAAATAAAGTGCAATAAAGTGACACACAACAGCATTACATGGGGACCAGGCCAGAATGAAATCAACAGGGTTTAATACAACAACAGCAGGTAATAAGGCAGCAGACCACATCTCACACAAACACCAGCTTTTGCACTCACTCTCGCACACAGACACCCTGGCCAGCCTGCAGATGGATGATTGCCGTGTTGGAAGATTAAAACCAAAGGCACTTTTCATGATGTTATCTTTTCACTTTGTGGCCTACAGAAACAGGCTTTCTGTTCTGCAACTTGCCTTTTGATTTCATATCTCTCTCTCACTGACTGTCTGACTCTCTCACTCACAGTCTCCCTCCCACCCACATTGAATTTAAATTTACAGTAAAATGACAGACAGACTCTGCAATTTGCAGAAACACAGACATCCACCCACATACAGACACACTCACACAGACTCTGCAATTTGCAGAAACTCATATTCACACACACACATCCACTTTGTAAGGGGTGCAGCCTGGGAGTGTCTATTTTTGATGATGTCCCTTCCTGACTGTGCGGCCATGTTTAATGAGGGCAATCCAACAGGAAGTAGTGAAGTCAAGGCCCCAGAAATCCGGGCCCCCGAGAGGAAATGAAAGCCCGGGAGAGTGAAAAGAAGTAAATACAATCAGGAATAATATATATACTTTACTTTTGTTAACTAAATGTCTGTCTGTTTGTGATTTGCAGGGAGTGGAATAAAATGAATGGAAAGATCCCAAAGGAGCTATTGCTCTGAAAACTTTCCAAGCGCATTCCCCAATAAAGCCCAGTCCAGAAAATATCAAATGGATTATTCTGAAAATAATCTAAAAATATATAATATATATACACTTTGTTTTTACAAAAGTCTTGTCTTGTTTGGTTTGGGATGAAGGGGAGAGTAGGATCCCACAGAAGGATATGCCATGAAACACTTCACAAAATTCCCCGATAACATCCAGTCCAGAAAAATATCAAATGGTTTGATGTATATCTGTAGTCTTTCTTTCCACAAAATTCTTGCAAGAAACAAAATGTAAGATCCCACTGCAGTGCTCTGTGGAATGAAATCAGTATGATCTAATGTTGTATACTTTGCTTTCTTTCCAGACATGAGATGCAGTACCAGTGCACATGTCAGTTAACTTGAACACAGACAAGCCCTGCATACACACCAGCTTTTGCTGTCTGTCTGTCTCTCACACACACCGACCAGCCTGCAAATTTGCCACAAATCAATGTCAGCAATGAAAGAATGTTGATTTCTTTCATTGCTCTGCTCTGTTTGGCAGTTTAAAAGCAAACAGATGGTTTTCATTATTTTTTCTTTTCATTTTGCGGGCTACAGCAACAGGCTTTCTATTCTGCATCAACAGCAAATGCTGTGGCTGTGCGAAATCTGAAATAAAAACAGAAAATGATGGAAATACTCAGCAGATAAGGCAGCATCTGTGGGAGAGAGAGAGAGAAACAGAGTTAATGGCCCAGTAATTCGGATCCCAACGCGTGAGTACAGACGGGGTACTCACGCATGGGCCCGATGGAAGTGCCGGTTTTCAGGATGCACATCGCATGCGCTGAAAACCAGCATTTCCTGTCCTCTGAACCAAGGGGTTAAGAGGCGGAATGCGTATGACATTTGAGGCAGCGCATGTGCGCTGAAATTGCTTTTTTTTTTAAAAGAGTTGCCCGTGCGTAAAGGCCTCCGGTTTTTACGCGTGTAAAAAGCAGACGTAAGAACTTAGTTTTAAAAGGTAAGTGCTCTATTAATTAAAATTAGAACATTTTTCCACAGGTTTATTATTTTTAAAGATTTTACAGTCAGGTAAGTGTATTTTTAGACCCGATTTTTTAAAACATTATTTTTTTCAAAATTGAAAATTATTGTTTAAAATAGTTTTTTAAAGTTATATATAGTTCATTTACATAGTGCGATGTTTTTTAAAAATTTTCTTTCAAGTATAGATAGTGTTTTGGGTGCCAGGAGTTTTCATGAGTTTGACAGTTCTTACTATCAAACTCATGAATGAACTTTGCAACCTCCGATTGGTTGCCCAATGCTCACGTGATCCCAGCCGGCTCATCGCACTAAGTACGCAGCTGGATCACACACGCACAGCGCGCCGGGAGCTGAACCGGGCCGCTGATGGAAATGCAAGCAGGGCCAGGCTTCAAATGTCAGCGCGATATGTAAGTGTAGGTCGGGAGCTTGCACCCGCGGGAACCCCCGACCCGAATTTCTGGGCCATCGTTTCAGCTCGATTACCTTTTGTCAGATTCTGGCAATGTTCTGACGAAAGGTCATCAAGCTGAAACATTAACTCTGTTTCTCTGTATCTCCACTGATGTTGCCTAACCTACTGAGTATGTCCAGCATTTTCTGATTTTATTTCTATTCTGCATGTTTTCTTGATGTCATCTGTCTCTCTCACTGCCTGCTAGCCTTGTCTTGATTTGAGTGGAGTGGAATAAAAAGAATGCGAAGATCGCAGAGCAGCTTTTATTGTCAGACAGTCCACAAAGACAATTTTCCGTATCTCACTGATCGACTGTCTGTCTTTAAATGACGTGAAGTTAAATAAAGTGCAATAAAGTAATACACAACAGCATAACATGTGAATCAGGCAAGAATGAAATCAATAGGGTTTAATACAACACAGGTAATAAGACAGCAGACCACATCTCAGACAAACATCTGCTTTTGCCCACTCTCTCTCTCTCACACACATACTCACAGCCAGGCCAGCCTGCAGAGGGATGACTGTCATGTTGGAAGATTAAAACCAAAAAGAGACTTCTCAGTATCTTTTCACTTTGTGGCCTACAGAAACAGGCTTTCTATTCTGCAACTTGCCTGTAGATTTCATGCCTGTCTCTCTCTCACTGGCTGTCTGTCTGTCACTCACAGTCTCCCTCCTACACACATTTAACTAAAATTTACAGTAACATGACACACAGACTCTGCAATTTGCAGACACACAGACACCCACTCACATACTGACACACTCACAAAGACTCTGCAATTTGCAGAAACTCACACACAAACATACCAATTTTGAAAGGGGTGCAGCCAGGGAGTGTCTATTTTTGATGATGTCCCTTCCTGGCTGTGTGGCCCTGTTTGATGAGGAGAATCCAACAGGAAGAAGTGAAGGCAAGGCCCCAGAAATCCGGGTCCCCATGAGGAAATGAAAGACCGGGAGGGTGAAGCCGGAAATACAATCAGGGAATAATAATAATATATCTATTATACTTTTGTTAACTAAATGTCTGCCTGTCTGTAATATGTGTGGAATGGAATAAAATGAATAGAATTATTTCACTGCAGCTTTTGCTCTGAGAACACCCCAAGCACATTCCCCAATAAAGGCCAGTAACGAAAAGCATCAAATGGATCATTCTGAAAATATTTAAAATATATAATATATATATATACTTGTTTTTACAAAAGTCTGGACTTGGTTTGGTTGGGCTGGGCTTAGTTGGGCTGGGCTTAATGGTAGAGCAAGATCCCACCAGAGGATATACTTTGGAACACACCACAAACATTCCTCGAATAAGTCCGGTCCAGAACAAATCAATTGGCTTGATGTATATCTGTAGCTTTGTCTTTTACAGGTCTTGAAAGAAAGGCAAAGTAAGATCCCACAGCAGTGCAGTCTGGAATTAAATCAGCATGATCTAATGGTGTATACTTTCTGTTGTTTTCAGACATGAGATGCAGTACCAATGCACACAACAGGTAACTTGAACTCAGTCAAGCCCTGCATACACACCAGCTTTGGCTGTCTCTCTCTCTCTCTCTCACACACACACACACACACACACACCCACACACAGGCCAGCCTGCAAAATTGCCACACAACACTATCAGCAATGAAAGAAACTTGATTTCTCTCATTGCTCTGCAGTGTTTGGCAGTTTAAAAGCCAAAAGACACTTTACAGTAACTTATCTTTTCATTTTACGGCCTACTGATACAGGCTTTCTATTCTGCATCAGAAGCAAAATACTGCTGATGCTGGAAATGGGAATAAAAACATATAATGCTGGAAATACTCAGCAGGTCAGGCAGCATCTGTGGAGAGAGAGAGAGAAACAGTGTTAACATTTCATCTCGATTACCTTTCATCAAATTCTGTCAAGGTTCTGACGAAAGGTCATCGACCTGAAACATCAACTCTGCTTCTCTGTCCACAGATGCTGCCTGACCTGCATGTTGTCTGGATTTCATGTTTCTCTCTCGCTGCCTGTCTTGTCTTGATTTGAGTGGAGTGGAATTAGAAGAATGCAAAGATCCAACAGCAGCTTTTACTGTCAGACCTCCTCCAGAGGGGACCGACCGAGACCACCTCCAGAGGGGACCGGCCGAGGCCTCCCCCAGAGGGGACTGACCGAGGCCTCCCCCAGAGGGGGAGAAGGTGGGAAGTACTTTAGAGAAACCTTTATTTAATATATTAAACCAACAAAGCCAGTTATTGAAAATGTCAAGGAGACCAGGCGTGAGCTGAAGTAAGCGGTGGAGTTTTATTAACACAACACACGGACAACAACAATAACTTGCATTTATATAGCAGCCTTAATGTAATGAGACGACACATGGCAATTAGCAGAAAAAATGTGACACCGAGCCACATAGAGATTTTAGGAGAGATGGCCCACAGCTCGGTGAAACTGATAGGTTTTAGAAAGCGTCTAAATGGAGGAGGAGAGAGAGGTAGAGCTGTGAAGAGGTTTAGGGAGGGAATTCCAGAGTTTAGGGCCTTGGCAGCTGAAGTCATGGCGCTAATGTGGAGCAACGAAAATCGGGGATATGCAACAGGTCAGAGGAGTGGCGAGATCTCGGAGGGTTGTAGGGACACTTGTTACACAGTCTGACTCCTCACTGGGAGAGACACACACTGTACACAGGGACACTTGTTACAGAGTCTGACTCCTCACTGGGAGAGACACACACTGTACACAGGGACACTTGGTACAGAGTCTGACTCCTCACTGGGGGAAGACAGCCAGGTGTACTGAGTGCAATTGTCAGTGTCCCACTGCAGCCCAGACTGAGCCCCACCCTGGGCCCTTCCTGTCTGTGCATTTCCCCAGTGCCCCAATGGGGAACATTCAGCCCCGGATATCCTGCAGAAGCAGTGCTTTGGGGCCGGGCGGCTGATCTCGTGACCATGTGGCTGGACCTCTGACCTCACAATGGGAGATGACGCTCGCTCAGCTTAACTTAATTAAAATACTTAAATTAATCCGTTAAATTAAAAACCACTCTCAGTCCACGTCTTGTTCCCCGAAGAGGCCTTAGCTGTCTCACTCCGGCTGAACTGAACTGATTCCTGCCCAGCCTGAAACAGATTAAAGATTAAACAGGAAATAAACAGTTTGAACAACAGTGTAAATAACAGGGAGACTGGGGCTAATATTTCAATAATAATTACAGACAAATATTGCCCAATAAAGTGACTGAATGCCATTGATATTTTATTTATTACATTAAACATTAACACAAACACTCACCGGATCCACTCCAGACTCCTGCAGGTCAGGATGAGGTGGCAGAGAGCGGGGACAGATTCATCTGTGAAGGAGTTTAATTCCAGGTTCAGATCCGTCAGTGACCGGCTTGTACTGAGAGCAGAGGCGAGGTCCTCAGCACAAGAATCTGTGAGACCGACATTATCCAGCCTGGTGATCAGAGCCAGAGAAAAACCAGGAAGCAGAGTAAATCCGTAGAGTTTATTAATAACACTATTACTGATACTAGTAATAATGTTCAGTGTCAAACATCCAGTTATTTTAAACACAATCTCACACAGCCTGGTACTTACACCAATTCCTGTATTTTACAGTCCGGGTTCCTCAGAGCCGCAGACAATAGTTTCACACCTGAATCTCCCAGTTTATTATAACCCAGGGTCAGATCCATCAGTGACTGGTTTGTAATGAGAGTGGAGGCGAGATCCTCAACACAAGAATCTGTGAGACTGACACCAGCCAACCTGCAGATCAGAGAGAGGTAAATAACAGGAATCAGAGTAAATCCCCGGGGTTTATTAATAACTCTATTACTGATACTGATAATAATGCACAGTGTCAGACATCCGCTCAAAGGGCCGTGTAGCTTTGATTAAGTGGGCTCTATCTGGATTGTAGATCCGAGGCTTGCACTCAGCGCAAGTGCTGCAGTTCCTGGTCAGAGACCGAACTTCCTCAATCGAGTAGGGTAATTTGCGGGACTTTATGAAGTGGAACAGCCGCGTGACCCCTGGATGGCAGAGGTCGTTATGGAGGGTCTGTAGCCGATCCCCGGTGGCGCTGGCACACATCCCTCGTGAGAGGGCGTCGGGGGATTCGTTAAGGGCCCCTGGCCGGTAAATGATGTCATAATCGAAGGTGGAGAGCTCGATCCGCCACCTAAGAATCTTATCATTTTTAATCTTCCCCCTCTGTTTATTATTGAACATAAACACTACCGACCGCTGGTCGGTAAGTAGGATGAAGCGTTTGCCGGCTAGGTAGTGGTGCCAGTGGCGCACTGCCTCCACGATGGCTTGGGCCTCCTTTTCCACGGAGGAGTGTCTGATCTCGGGCCCTTGGAGGGTCCTCGAGAAGAAAGTTACGGGCCACCCCGCCTGGTTGAGGGTGGCCGCCAAGGCAAAGTCAGACGCATCACTTTCCACATGAAAGGGAGTGTTGTCGTCCACTGCCTGTAGCGTGGCCTGCTCAATATCCCGCTTAATGCTTTTGAAGGCAGCGTGGGCCTCAGCAGGGAGCGGAAAAGAGGATGCTTTCAAGAGGGGGCGGGCTTTGTCGGAGTAGTTGGGGGCCCATTGGGAATAATAAGAAAATAACCCCAGGCACCTTTTCAGGGCTTTGGGAGTGTTGGGCAGGGGCAGCTCCCGTAGGGGGCGCAATCGGTCGGGGTCTGGTCCGATTTCCCCATTCTCCACCACGCTGCCTAGTATGCAGAGGCACCTGGTGTTGTAAATGCACTTGTCCTCGTTGTAGGTGAGGTTGAGTTTTTGTGCGGTTTTCAGGAACCTCTCGAGGTTCGAGTCGTGATCCTGCCGGTTGTGACCGCAGATGGTGACGTTGTCGAGGTAGGGGAAGGTTGTCTGCAAGTGGTGGTCATCGACCATGCGGTCCATCTCCCTCTGGAAGACCGAGGCCCCATTCGTCACCCCAAAGGGGACTCTGAGGAATTGGTAGAGGCGTCCGTTCGCCTCGAAGGCGGTGTACGGGCGGTCCTCTGGTCTAATAGGGAGCTGTTGGTACGCTGACTTGATGTCGATGGTGGAGAACAGCCGGTAATGGACGATTTGGTTCACCATTTCTGATATGCGGGGTAGTGGGTAGGCGTCTAGTTGGGTGTACCTGTTGATCGTTTGGCTATAGTCGATCACCATCCGTTTCTTCTCGCTACCCCTTACCACTACCACTTGGGCGCGCCATGGGCTGTTGCTGCGTTCAATAATGCGCTCTTTCAGGAGCCTGTCTACCTCGGTCGCGATAAACCACCTGTCCTCCCAGCTGTACCTCCTGCTTTTGGTCGCTATTGGCCGGCAGTTAGGGGTAAGGTTCGCGAATAGCGAAGGCGGCTTTACCTTCAGGGTAGCCAGACCGCACACTGTGAGGGGCGGCTGGGACCCACCGTAATTGAGTGTGATGCTTTGGTGGTAGCACTGGAAATCCAGGCCCAAGATCACGCTCGCACATAGATTCTTCATGATTAGTACTTTAAAATTATCGTATACAGTTCCGTTAACAGACAATTGTACCGTGCAGTAACCCATAATGGTCGATGTCTGGGCTTTATCAGCCATAGAGATGGTAACCCGAGTAGAGACCACCTTTAGGGAGAGTTGTTGTGCCAGTTCAGGGTGGATAAAACTCTCTGTGCTTCCACTGTCAATTAAACATTTAACCCCGCACCTGTTTACCTCGATGTCCACCATTGATTTGGATAGCGGGTGCGGCCTGGTCTGGTCCACTGTGACCGATGCCACTGTAGGGCCCTTATCGAGACAAGATGGCGTCCACGCTGTCTGTTCACAAGATGGCGGACCCCACGAGGTCGGGCAAGATGGCGTCCAAGATGGCCGCTCCCACGGCGCACACGCGGCGGTGGTGGGTTTTCCGGCGGGGTTCCCTCTGCACACCTTCCCAAAGTGCCCCTTCTTACTGCACTTAAAGCAGGTGGTGCCTTTCGCCGGGCACAGGTTTCTGGTGTGCTTCGGCTGCCCGCAGAAGTAGCAGTTGGGTCCCCGATGCGTCATGGCTGTCGTAGGGCTTCTGGGGGGAGAGCGGGGCCCCGACTGTGTCGGGCTGCCGGGCGGGGAAGATGCCTTCCAAGATGGCGGCGCCCTTGGTGCACACGTGGCGGCGTGGATGGCGCAGGCTGAAGAGTAGGCGTCTGAGTTTCTCTTGGCACTTCCAGGGATCGCGCTGTGTCCGCAGCCTGTTTCAGGTCCAATCCCGTTTTTTCCAGCAGTCTCTGCCGGATGTAAGTGGAGCTGAGGCCTGTGATAAAGGCATCACGAACAAGCTCGTCAGAGTACACTGCGGCTTTTACATCTTGGCATTGCAGTCTTTGCCAAGCGTTTTCAGGGTGCCTAGGAACTCCTCCACCGATTCCCCAGGTCGCTGTGCGCGAGTAGCGAGCAGATGCCTAGCATACACCTCATTCGTAGGCTGCTGGTAATGCGCCTTTAAGATGTCACAGGTGGCCGGGTACGTGTCGGCGTCTTGGATGAGGGGGTAAACCCGGTGGCTTACCCAATTCCACAGAATTCCGAGTTTCATACTCGCAGCGTCCGTAGCGTCTTTGACGGCTGCGGAATTGTCCAGGAAGAATTCCATACACATAAACCAGTGTCCGAAGCGTGCCGATGCGTCCGAAGCATGCTGGTCCAAATCCAAACGTTTGGGCTTCAAGAGTTGATCCATTGTGTTGAAAATTAAGTCAATAAAATTGATGTGCCTCAATAAATCCGAAACTCGATGTTAGCGAAACAAAAAAAGGCTTTTATTGACTTAGAATATAACACACAGAGGAGAGGTATCTCCCATCCAGAGGTCTGCCGTACTGGATGTGATGCAGGCTGGGCCAGCTTACATAGGGGCCAGGTATGGTCGGAGCCCTACACACAGTACAATACAATAGTGAGGAAACGGAACTGAGGTAAGGGAAATGAAACTGAAACCAACCACAGTCACAGGCAGAAAATACCAATGAGTGATGAATGGAATATTTCATCACAAACACAATCTCACACAGTCTGGTAATTACCCCAGTTTCTGTATTTTACAGTCCGGGTTCCTCAGAGGGGCTGACAGTAGCTTCATTCCTGAATCTCCCAGTTTATTTTTACCCAGGGTTAGAACCGTCAGTGACAGGTTTGTACTGAGAGCGGAGACGAGATCCCCGGCACAAGAATCTGTGAGACCGACATCATACAGCCTGAGGATCAGAGGGAGAACATAAGAGCATAAGAAATAGGAGCAGGAGTAGGCCAATCGGCCCCTCGAGCCTGCTCCACCATTCATTAAGATCTTGGCTGATCTGATCCTAACCTCAAATCTTCTATCACTCTCCATCCACCCGAACCCATGTAATCTCCCGGGAGAGGCAAAAAACCAGATAATAGACCCAATGGCCAATTTGGGAGAAACAAACTGGGAAATTCCTCTCCGACCCATCTAGGCGATCGAAATTCTTCCAGGAGATCATTCTGTCCCTATATTGTCTACAGTACTTACCTTCTGTAAAGGCGATCTCCACCCCAGCCAGGAACAGGAATAAAACCATCTCCTGAAATCTAACACAGAATTAGAATACAGTAGGAGCAGAACCAGGCTACACGGCCCCTGGGCCCACTCCACTACTCACAGGGCCATGACCATTCCGAACCTAGACTCAGGTCCAATTTCCTGCCCGCTCCCCGTAACCCTTAATTCCCTTTACTTCTAGGAAACTATCTATTTCTGTTTAAATTTATTTAATCATGTAGCTTCCACGGCTTTCTGGGGCAGCAAATTCCACAAACCTGCCACCCTCTGAGTGAAGAAGTTTCTCCTCATCTCAGTTTTGATAGAGCAGCCCCTTATTCTAAGATTATGCCCCCTAGCTCTAGTTTCACCCATCATTGGGAACATCCTCACCGCATCCACCCAATCAAGCCCATTCACAATCTTATATGTTTCAATAAGATCACCTCTCATTCTTCTGATCTCCAATGAGTAGAGTCCCAATCTACTCAACCTCTCCTCATATGACCACCCCCTCATCCCCGGGATTAACCGAGTGAACCTTCTTTGTACTGGCTCGAGAGCAAGTATGTCTTTTCTTAAGTATGGACACCAAAACTGTATGCAGTATTCCAGGTGCGGTCCCACCATTACCTTGTACAACTGAAGCAATACCTCCCTATTTTTATATTCCATCCACCTAGCAATAAAAGCCAACATTCCATTGGCCTTCTTGATCACTTGCTGCGCCTGCATACTAACTTTTTGAGTTTCGTGCACCAGGACCCCCAGATCCCTTTGTACTACAGTACTTTCCAGTTTCTTGCCATTAAGATAATAACTTGCTCTATGATTTTTCCTGCCAAAGTGCATAACCTCACACTTTCCAGTATTGTATTCCATCTGCCAAATCTCTGCCCACTTACTTAGCCTGTCTATGTCCCTTTGCAGGTTTATTATGTCCTCCTCACTCACGACTTTCCGTCCCATCTTTCTATCATCTGCAAACTTTGATATGTTACACTCGGTCCCCTCCTCCAAATCGTTAATATAGATTGTAAAGAGTTGGGGACCCAGCACTGACCCCTGTGGAACACCATTAGTTATTGATTGCCAATCTGAGAAGAACCATTTGTCCCAACTCTCTGCTTTCTGTTAGAGAGCCAATCCTCCACCCATGCCAGAATATTACCCCCAATACCGTCATTTTTTATCTTGAGCAATATTCATTTGTGTGGCACCTTGTCAAATGCCTTTTGGAAGTCTAAATACACTACGTCTACTGGATCCCCTTTATCCACCCTGTAAATAAGCCGTTCTCGATAAGTTCCAGAACCAGCGCGATGACGTCATCACGTTGGTCACGTGACGTCGCGAACGGCGGGAAACGTGATGACGTCATGACGTCAGACTGGGAGGTTTCCAGTTCAGGCATGGTGAAGTCAGCATTAAGAAATGACCTGTTGATTGTTTCTCCTGCATGCCATTGTTTGTTCTTTAGTTTAAATTAAACTTCGTTTTATTATCAGACTGACTCAGCCTCAGTACTTCAGTTTGGGATCTGTCAATTCCAACATTGGTGACCCCGAAGCTTTGCAGACGATTTTCGTGCAGGACACACAGAACAAAACGATGGATGTAAATGCAGCGACCTTGAAGCTCCCTCAATTTTGGGAACAAGAGGCGGCCTTCTCGTTCGTCCAAGCGGAGGCTCAGTTCCAGCTTCGGAACATCATGCTGGATCAGACCAGGTTTCTTTATGTGGTCTCCACACTGGACAGCTCGATTGCTTCGAGGATCATCAGTCTGCTGGAGACCCCGCCCGTAGATAACAAGTATGATACGCTTAAGGCGCAATTAATGCAGGTTTTCGGCCTCACGAAAGTGGAGCGCATGCGACGTTTACTCACGCTGCCCGGGTTAGGTGACACCAAGCTGTCTGAGTTGATGAGCCAGATGCTCACGCTCCTCGGTTCTGAGCCGCAGTGTTTTCTGTTTCGGGAACTGTTCCTGCGCCAGCTCCCCGAGCAGGTGCAAGCAGCCCTCACCAGGTCGGAGGCTATGGATGGTGTAGCGCTCATGGCCAAGGCTGACACCATTTATGTGGTGACGCAGCTGTACTGCACCACCTCGAAGCATCCCGCCCCGAAGATCTCCGCGTCGGTGCCTCCATCATCCGGTCTTTGCTACTACCACGCCCATTTCGGTCCAAAAGCCAGATGCTGCCGTCCTCCATGTAGTTTCGTGCCAAATGCACCGAGCAAGCAACAGCACTGACTGCATAAACGGAAGAACGACCCCGAGGTCGGTTTAGCATCTACGATGGCGGTTGGAGATTCCGGGAAGTTGTTGTATATCACTGGCTCCATTTCAGGCCGGAGGTTTTTGTGTGACATGGGCACTCAGTGCAGCATCCTCCCTGCTTCGCTCCTCGATGTCAGGGCAGGGAGGCGCGGTTCTCCACTCCAGGCCACCAACGGCAGTGCTATTCGTACATTCGGGAAGCTGCGGATCCAGGTGTGTTTCGGCAGGCAACTTTTCCAATGGGAGTTTATAACCGCCAAAATCGCACAGGCAATCCTCGGAGCTGACTTCTTCTGTACCAATGGCCTATTGGTTGATTTGTGAAATCGCCGTCTGATTCATGCCACCACGTCTGCCTCCATCCCATGTTTTCGGGGCTCAGGTGTGCCTCACATGGTTACCTGCACCGCGCCGGCGCCCGACAACTTCACCCGCCTTCTCAGGGAATTTCCGGATCTTACTCGACCCACCTTCTCGGCAACTACCGCTAAACATGGTGTGGAGCATTACATCGCGACGACCGGCCCTCCGGTCTATGCCCGGGCTATGCGGCAGGAACCCAGTAAACTCGAGGCCACGAAGGTGGAGTTCGCCACCATGGAGCGGCTGGGAATTGTTCGCCGGTCGGATAGTCCCTGGTCTTTGCCACTTCATATCGCCCCTAAGCACGGCGGTGGTTGGGTCCCTGCGGCGATTATCGGCACCTCAATGAGGTCATGACGCCCGACCGGTACCCAATACCGTACATCCAAGATTTCTCCGCACATTTGTCGGGCAATTAGATTTTTCCAAAATAGACCACGTCCGGGGGTACCATCAAGTGCCCATCCACCCCCAGGACATCCAGGAAACGGCGGTCATTACCCCATTCAGACTGTTTGAATTCCTCCGAATGCCGTTCGGGCTCAAGAATGAGGCGCAGGCATTGCAGCGCCTTATGGATTCAGTGCTGCAGGATCTTAAGTTCCTGTTTGTGTATCTCGATGACATCCTGTTCACCAGTACTTCGAAAGAGGAACATCTCAGCCATCTGCGCCTGCTTTTTCACTGCCTCCATCAGCATGGCCTCATAATCATCCCGGCCAAATGCCAAATCGGGCTGCGACAGATCGACTTTTTGGGCCACTGCATCACTGCGGAAGGAGCAGTGCCACTTCGGTCGAAGGTGGAGGCGATTGCTCCTTTTCCACGCCCGCAATCCGTTAAAGCACTCCAGGAGTTCCTCGGTATGGTAAATGTTTACCATCGGTTTGTTCCCCGGGCCATGCAGCTTATGCGGCCACTCTACGAGGCACTCAGAGGGAAACCAGGGAAGTAACCTATGGTCTGGACACCAGAGATGGATTGCGTTTTGTGGACATGAAAGATGCTCTCGCAAATGCAACAATGTTGGCGCACCCACTGCCTGGCACCATCATCGCGCTTACGACTGATGCTTCGGACTAAGCCGTAGGCGCCGTGCAGGAGCAATGGCTCGATGGAACGTGGCAACCGCTGGCATTTTTTAGTCGCAAATTGCGTCATAATGAACGCAGCTACAGCACGTTCGACAGGGAGTTGTTGGCATTGTTTCTTGCAATCCTCCATTTTCGTTTTCTGTTGGAGGGAAGCCAATTCACCGTGTTTGTGGATCACAAGCCCCTGACGTTTGCCATGGTCAAAACTGCTGAGCCGTGGTCGGCTCGACAGCAATGACAGCTCACCTTTATTTCTGAGTTCACCACCGACATCCGGCACGTGTCCCGCAATGACAACGTGGTCACCAATTGCCTCTCGCGTGCAACGGTCCAGGCCATCCAGTTGGGACTCGATTATTCACTCATGGCTGCCGACCAAGCGGCTGATCCAGAAACACAAGCTTTCCGTACCGACTTCTCCTGCCTTCAACCAGCGGATGCGCTTTTCCACTCAGCCGGCACCTGCTTGCTCTGCGACCTCTCCTTGGGGGACCCCCACCCAATCGTTCAGCTGTCCTGGTGTAGGAACGATTTCGATGCCATCCACGGGCTTGCGCCCCCTGGCACAAAAACTACTGCTGTCCAAGTTTGTCTGGAGAGGGATGCGCAAGGATGTCCGTGACTGGGCCAACATCTGCGTCGTGTGCCAGCGGGTTAAGGTGCAGCGGCACGTCAAAGCTCCCGTAGCCATTTTAGAAGTACCGGAGCGGCGTTTCGGTCACGTCCATGTTGACCTTGTCGGCCCACTACCGCCATCACAGGGTTTCACACATTTCTTGACTATTGTCGGCCATACCACCAGGTGGGCCACTCCTTTGACGTCCACCACCTCCACGGATGTCGCCCGGGATTTTCTTTCCTCCTGGGTTGCACGTTTCGGAGTTCCGCCTGATATTTCGTCGGACCATGGGCAGCAATTCTCGTCTGCACTGTGGAACGCTGTAGCCTTGTGTTTGGGCACCAAGCTCCGTCGGACCACGGCTTACCATCCGCAGGCAAATGGACTATGTGAGCACTTTCATCGGTCCTTGAAGGTGTCGCTGCGGGTCAGCCTCCAGGGGGCTGCATGGATAGACAGGCTGCCTTGGGTGATGCTCGGGTTACGCACAGTGCCCAAACAGGCCCTGCAGGCATCGGCCGCCGAGCTGGTTTATGGACAACCACTCCGGGTGCCAGGCGAGTTTCTTCTGTCACCAATGCGAACTTGGTCGGCAGCCGGACAACTGGACGCCCACTGGGACGCAGCTCAATCTTTTAGGCTAATTCCGACGTCACATCACGGTTTGCCTGCGTCACATGTTCTGCCGGAGCTTATGCAGGCTAAATTCGTTTTTGTCAGGCATGATGCCCACCGTAGTCCTCTCACACCTCCATATACAGGCCCTTTCCAGGTGCTGCAGGCGGGTGCCAAGAGTTTTTTAGTGGACGTCGGCAGCAAGCCAGACCACATTTCTGTGGACCGCCTCAAGGCCGCACAACTGGACCTCGAGCGACCGGTCGAGCCGGCGCAGCCACCGCGTCGTGGGCGGCCGCCCGCTGCCGCCACACCTCACCGAACTGTTCCGCAGGCCAGCTCATCGTCTGCCCAGCCCATTCCTCTCCGGGAATATCGGAGGCATTCGAACAGGCTTGTCCGGCCTCCTCTCCAATTGACTTTTATGGTTCAAGACACTTCTGGGGGGGTGCATGTGGCAAAGCCACCAAGGGACTCCTGTATGACTAAATAACTGCCTTTAACAGAGTGCTACAGCACCTATGTTTGTTTAATGTTTGTAAATAACCCGTTCTCGGTCAGTTCCAGAACCAGCGGGATGACGTCATCACGTTTGGTCACGTGACGTCCCGAACGGCGGGAAACGTGATGACGTCATGACGTCAGACTGGGCGGTTCCCAGTTCAGACCTGGTGAAGCCGGCATTAAGAAAAGACCTGTTGATTGTTTCTCCTGCATGCCATTGTTTGTTCTCTAGCTTACATTAAACTTCGTTTTATTATCGGACTGACTCGACCTCAGTACTTCAGTTAGGGATCTGTCGATTCCTACAAGCTATTATTAAGTCAAAGGAGGAAGCTTAAAAGGTTGCCAGAAAAAGCAGTCAGCCTGAGGATTGGGATCTTGTTAGAAATCAGCAAAGGGGGACCAAGAAGTTGATAAAGAAAGGGAAAATGGAATATGAGCACAAACTAGCAAAAAATATAAACAGGGATTGTAAAAGCTTCTATAGGTACGTGAAAAGGAAAAGGCTGGCGAAGGTAAATATAGGTCCTTTACAGTCACAGACGGGAGAATTTATAATGGTGAATAAGGAAATGCCAGATGAATTAAATAAAAACTTTGTTTGTCTTCACGGAGGAAGACCAAAAAACTTCCCAGAAATACGAGAAAACCAAGGGTGTGACGAGAATGAGGACTTAAAGAAATCATCAGTAGTAAAAAAACAGTACTAGCAAAATTAATGGGACTAAAATTTGATAAATCCCAAGGACCGGATGACCTACATCCTAGGGTTTTCAACGAGGTGGCCAGTGGGATAGTGGACGCATTGGTTGTCATCTTCCAAAATTTTATAGATTCTGGAATGGTTCCTGCAGATTGGAGGATAGCAAATGTAACCCCGCTATTTAAGAAAGGAGGGAGAGAGAAAACGGGGAACTGCAGACCTGTTAGCCTCATATCATTAGTTGGGAAAATGCTGGAAACTATTATAAAGGATGCAATAAATGAGCACTTAGAAACTAATATTAAAAATGGGCAGAGTCAATATGGATTTATGAAAGGGAAATCCTGCTTGACAAACCTATTGGAGTTCTTTGAGGATGTAAGTAGTGGAGTAGACAAAGGGGAACTGGTAGATGTGGTGTATCTGGATTTTCAGCAGGCCTTCGATAAAGTCCCACACAAGAGGTTGGTGAACAAAATTAGGGCACATGGAATTGGGGGTAATATACCAGCATGGATTGAGAATTGGTTAACAGACAGAAAACAAAGTGCAGCGATAAACGGATCTTTTTCAGGATGGCAGGCTGTGACTAGTGGGGTACCGTAAGGATCGGTGCTTGGGCCCCAGCTATTCACAATCTATATCAATGATTTGGATGAGGTGACTAAATGTAACATTTCCAAATTTGCTGATGATACAAAGCTAGGTGGCAGCATCAGTTGTGAAGAGGATGTGAAGAGGCTTCAAGGGGATCTCGACAGGGTCAGAGAGTGGGCGAGAACATGGCAGATGGAATATAATGTGGATAAATGTGAAGTTATCCACTTCGGTAGAAAAAACAGAAAGGCAGAGTATTTCCTAAATGGTGAAAGATTGGGGAATGAGGAAGCTCAAAGGGACCTGGGTGTCCTTGTACACGAGTCACTGAAAGTGAATGTTCAGGTGCAGCAAGCCATTAGGAAGACAAATGGTATGCTGGCCTTCATTACAAGAGGACTTGAGTACAGGAGTAAAGAAGTCTTAGTCCAATTATATAGGACCTTGGTGAGACCACATCTGGAGTACTGTGTACAATTTTGGTCTCCTTACCTAAGGAAGGATATACTTGCCATAGAGGGAGTGCAACGAAGGTTCAAGAGGTTGATTCCTGGGATGGCAGGACTGTCGTATGAAAAGAGATTAAGTAAACTAGACCTGTATTCTCCTGAATTCAGAAGAATGAGAGGGGATCTCATTGAAGCATACAAAATTACTCCAGGGCTTGATAGGATGGATGCTGGGAGAATGTTTCCCTTAGATGGGGAGTCTAGAACCAAGTTCCACAACCTCAACATAAAGGGTAGGCCATTCAGGACAGAGATGAGAAGACATTTCTTCACACAGAGGGTGGTGAATCTTTGGAATTCTGTACCCCACAGAGCTGTGGAGGCTCAGTCATTGGGTATATTCAAAACAGAAATCGATAGATTTCTGACTAGTAAGGGCATGAACGGATATGGCGATAGGGCCCGTGAATGGAGTTGAGGCAGAAGATCAGCCATGATCTTATTGAATGGCGGAGCAGGCTCAAAGGGCCGAATGGCCCACTCCTGCTCCTTTTTCTTGTGTTCTTAAATCTCCAATGTTTATTAATAAGACTATTACTAATACTAATAATAATGTTCAGTGTCAGACATCCAGTTATTATAAACACAATCTCAGAGTCTGGTGTTTACCACAGTTTCTATATTTCACAGTCCGGATTCCTCAGAGCCGCAGACATTAGTTTCACTCCTGAATCTCCCAGGTTATTTTGATTCAGTCTAAACACAAACAGAGAGAGAAACAAACTGAGTCAAAGCCCGGATCTGATATATTTGTCTCTCTCGGATATTACAGCAATCACAGAAAGTACTTCAGCAAATTAATAACCCAGTTTCCCCCCGCGATTTCCCACCTCGATGGGTCGGGTGTGGCTGGGGTCGGGTGCGGCCTGGGTCCGGTCACGGCCTCGCTCTGCTGAATTGGAGGAAGCGGGTTTGAAGAGGTTATTTGATGACGCGCACATTGAGTTTGGCAATTGTGTTGTCAGTACTCTACAGTATTGAGGTGCTGCAAACACCGACAACCTCTGCACAGAGGAGCACGGCTGCACGCAGGCTTGCCCATAACTCCCTCCATAAGCATATGGAGGGAGCCACAGCACGCAGGGAGGTTGCCTTCCCTTCCACGGGCAGAACAGACCAACTCAGCTTGGTTGCACATTGCACAGTGGGTCACAAGCAGGAATGTCGTCAGGAGGACTAGGCTGCAGTGGCACAAACCTTTCAATGATCTCAGTAGATCATGAAATGTTACTGCAAAACCACCCTCAACCTCATCCTGCTGTGCCACTCATCACATCCCCATCACTCTGCCTTCCCTATCCTACTACTGCACATTCAAACTCACACCTACTTGCCTTGCACCTCCACCCATCCTCTCTATCTATATTACCAGATCCCCATCTCACTACCCACCCCTCACACTCACCCTCATCCTAGTCCAATCATACCAACTAACAACATACAAGGGAAGGGATTTGTGTGTTTTAGACAATGTTCACATGAAGTTTCTGTTAATGTGGTGTCAAACATTCAACCCTTTATTTTCAAAACATTCCGCTCTTTGAGATTTTTGTGTGCACCTTTGGAAGTGGCTTTGTGTGTTAGTGAATGGTGAGACATAATGGTACCCCCCGCAATGCTGATGAGTGTGACAGGAATGGTTTGGGCATTGTAGGGATGCTTTATGTTGTTGGTGTGAGATGGTGCCAATCTGGCGCATCATCTGGCCATGGTGAGGCCATCTCTGGCGTCCCGGGCAGCAATGTGTTCTGGTATTGATGCCCTCTGTGCTGTGCAGCATCAGGAGTTGCAGAACAGGTTGTTGTTGTTCTGGATGCTGCTGGTGTTGGGGCTGATCGTGGTGGGACTCTGAGGCTCAAGGTGAGAGAGTATAAACCATACCCATGCTGATGTAATAAATGGCAGGTGAACTTGAGATGACAGAAGCAATCTGTCAATGGTCAGAAAGGTTGTTCCATTGAGGGGACACTGGATAGAGAGTTTGCACCAAACACTTGCAATCTGCAATAACGATAGAAAACGCTGGAAAAACATAGCAGGCCAGGCAACATCCGTGGAGAGAGAAACAGAGTCAACATTTCGGGTCAAAACCCTTCTACAGAACTGAGAAAAAAAGGCAGGAAATGAAAGAGATTAAAAGGCAGTTTGGGGGCTGGGAAATGGGGGAGGGGATGAAAGAAGAGACATTAAGAGATATTCAAGGTGAGACGAGATAGCAATAGGACAGGTAAAGAAACAGGCAATGGATCTAAATGAAGTGTGAAATGCGCCGGCAGAGTGAAGGACAGTTGCCATGTGGGAGAGAGAGAGAAAAAAGGAAAAGGCACAAACCAAAAGCGTGGATAAAAAATATAAAAATAATAGGGGTCGAGGTTATGATCTGAAATTGTTGAACTCGATAGTGAGTCCAGAAGGCTGTAAAGTGCCTAATCGGAAGATGAGGTGCTGTTCCTCGAGTTTACGGTGAGCTTCCATGGAACAATGCAAGAGGCCGCAGACGGTGAGGTCTGAGTGGGAATGGAACGGTGAATTAAAGTGAAAGGCAACCTGAAGCTCGGGCGGAGGTGTTCCACAAAGTGGGCACCCACCCTGCGTATGGTCTCCCCAATGTAGAGGAGACCACATCGTGAGCAGCGAATGCAGTATACTAGATTGCAAGAAGTACAAGTATCACAGAATCACAGAAACCCCACAGTGCAGATAGAGGCCATTTCCGCCCATCGAGCCTGCACCGACACATATCCCACCCGATCCCCGTAACCCCTACACCAACACATATCCCACCCTATCTGCGTAACCCCACGTATTTAATCCCCCTAACACTAAGGGTCAATTTATCATAGCCAATCATCCTAACCCACACATCTTTGGACTGTGGGAGGAAACCGGAGCACACTGGAGGAAACCTACGCGAACACGGGGAGAATGTGCAAACTCCACACAGACAGTCACCCGAGGACGGAATCGAACCCGGGTCCCTGGCGCTGTGAGGCAACAGTGCTAACCACTATGCCACCGTGCTGCTCTCAAAGTAGATCACTGCTTTACCTGGAAGGAATGTTTGGGGCTCTGGACAGTGGGAAGGGAAGAGGTAAAAGGGCAGGTGTTGCATCTCCTGCGCTTGCATGGGAAGGTGCGGTGGGAAGGCAAGGGGTATTGGGGGTGATTGAGGAGTGGACCAGTGTGTCGTGCAGGGAGTGGTCCCTACGGAATGCTGAAAGGGGAGGGGAAGATGTATTTGGTGGTGGGATCACATTGGAGGTGGCGGAAATGGCGGAGGATGATCCGTTGAATGTGGAGAACACCCACAGGGAGGGTAGGAGCAACTTCTATTCTATTTGAACTTCTGCAGGGGGTTGTCATTCGTGCTTCTCGCCTTGTCTCTGCACTTGGGTCCAGAACCTACCTCGCTCGGACAGCACGGCCCCGTGTTTACACGGCCCCGTGGCCCCCACCCCGTCACAGTGGGGCTGAGCAACTATGGACCCAGCAGCGACGGAGCAATTTTGTTTTATTCTTGCCCGTTTAGGTACTTTCCCCGCTGTGTCTTTGTGTTTTATTTTTGAGTCTCCTAGGAAGAAAACCCCCACTGTGTTAAATGTTCAAGTTAACTTTCACGTCTCCTGTGTTAAATTTTCGAGTGAACTTTCAAGTCTTCTATGTTAAATTCAAGTGAACTTTCAAGTCTGCTGGGCCTTCATAGTGTTAAACTTTCAAGTAAAACTTTTGAGTCTCCTGGGCCTCTGCTGTGTTAGATCCCCAGGTGATCTCTCAAGTCTCCTGCGCCTTCATTGTGTTAAAATTTCGAGTGAATTTTCAAATTTCTTGGACTTTCATTGTGCTAACATTCCAGTTAACTTTCAAGCTTCCTGGGCTTCTACTGTGTTAAATTCTCAAGTCAACTCTCCAGCTTCCTGGGCCTTCATTGTGATAAACTCTCGAACTCTTCGGCTTTGGTATCGATAAACTTTCGAGCTCCCCTGGGTAAGAAACTTTCGAGCTCTACTGGATAAGATATTCTCAAGTTCCCCTGGGCAAAGTTAAGTTCTTGAGCTCCCCTGGACAAATTAAACTTTTGAGCTCTTCTGGACAAGTTAAACTCTCGAGTTCTTCTGGATCGTATGCACTCTCAAGTTTTCCTGGGCAAGTTAAATTTTCGAGTTGTCCTGGACAAGTTAAACTCTCGAGTTCTCCTGGACAAGATAACTTTCGAACTCTTCTGGATAAGATACACTCAAATTCTCCTGGACAAGTTAAACTTTCGAGCTCTACTGCACAAGATAAACTCTCAAGCTATCCTGGGCAAATATTTGGGCTTTTGCTGTGTTTTGTGCTGTTGAACACTCGAGCGCTCCCGAGTTCCCACTGTTTTTTGTGTTTAATTTTCGAACAGTTGGAATGGGAATATCATTGCTTGAAAAGCTAAGAAGATTCGCCAGGTGTACTAATACAGACTTTTTCATTTTTGACTTTGTTCTAAATGCCCAGGAGGGTGTGTGGCTGGCTACTGTTTTACACGTGTGACTGTGACTTTGGATTTATCTAGCTTGAGTCTTTTAAGTCTTTCCCCCACTTGGGTATCCATATTACTATAATTCAGAAGTTTAGAGTATTTAAGCATATGCTCTATGTTCCCCCTTGGGAATTCATACCAATATAATACAGAAGTGTGGATAATTTAAGTATGTGCTCTATGTTCATTTAAATGATTATTCTGTGCCTTATGTCTTTATAATGAAACGAGGGCCATTTTATAATTATCTGTTTCTGGTTATGTGCTTTATTGTTTGTTTTGAGCAATGTTTTGATGCTTGTTTGCTTACATGTTGCTGGTTACCCCAAATTGCAGGAGGATATATTGGCCACACTGATCATCCAGAGGGAACGTCAGGAGCCGTTCCTAGGGGAGGGGGTCCTGTGAGGGTGCCAGTCAGTTCCTTCAGTAACCTCTAGATGGCACCTTCACTTGTTTGTTTCCTTTGTTAATTGTTTCTAGTCTCCTGTGTTAATTCTTAATTGACTGTTATTGGGCTTATGAGTTTCACCTGCGATTTGTAGTATATAAGTTCTGTGGTTTCGTCCCTCTGTGCTCAGTCCTCACCAGGGAGTTAGTCTTGACAATGTTCTCTGTCTTGACTAGGTGCTCTGTCTTGACTAGCCTTTGCTCTGTGGCAGCTTGCCTTCACAAGCTGGTTGCCATGGTTGTTCCTTGTATTAAAGCCTGGGGTTCTTCTTTTTGATCTCGGTCCTGACAAGTTGCTCAGTCTTGATAAGGTGCTCAGTTTGGACAAGCATGCTGCCCTGTGGTAGCTTGTCTTGAGCTCTGTATTGATAAGCCGATTACCCCTGTGGTAGCTTGTCTTGAGTCTTATCTCAGAAAGCCTGTTGCCCTTGTGGTAGCTTGTTTCGAGCTCAGTCTGGACAAGTGGGTTGCCTCATGGAAGCTTGCCCTGAGTTCCTATCTTGACTAGCCGTTTGATAGCTTGTCTTGAGCTCTGTATTGATAAGCTGATTACCCCTGTGGTAGCTTGTCTTGAGTCTTATCTCAGCAAGCCGGTTGCCTAGGTGCTAGCTTGTCTCGAGCTCAGTCAGGACAAGTGGGTTTCCTCATGGAAGCTTGTCCTGAGTTCCTATCTTGACTAGCCGTTTGATAGCTTGTCTTGAGCTCTGTATTGATAAGCTGATTACCCCTCTGGTAGCTTGTCTTGAGTCTTACCTCAGCAAGCCGGTTGCCTAGGTGGTAGCTTGTCTCGAGCTCGGTCAGGACAAGTGGGTTTCCTCATGGAAGATTGTCCTGAGTTCCTGTCTTGTCTAGCTGTTTTGCATTCCCCAAAGACTTTGTATTGTGGGTAGGGGGAGGAAAGAAGACCGGGCCGGAAGACCAAGGTATGTCAAAAGCCCCTTCCATTGCCTGGCCTGAGTTAGCTGGAGCTGCACGGGTGAAGCCTTCTTCAGTACATCGAGAAGACCTGGTGTGGGGCTGAGCCTAGGCTTTTCTCCAGCTTCCCAGGCGAAGACATCTTCTCCCCCCGCCTGAAGACCACCCGCAGAGACTTTATTTATTTTTCCATCGGGGAGTGCAGCCCCTGCCGACACCCACCCACCTACCTACCAACCTGAGTGGCGCCCCTGCCTTTGTTGCCTCCCTCCTTCCGACACCCCCTCCCTCTCTTTGTCTCTCTCCCTGTCTCTCAGGAGGTACCTCTTAAAACATTCTACTAATTGCCACTTGAGCAGAGGGGAGCAGGCCCCTCTCCCAATTACCTCCAACAAGTGGAGTGGCGGGCCTTTAGTTTAACAGCTCCTTCTGCCCAAGGGAAGATCTAAAAAAACCTGAGGCCATTTAACACCTTCAGGCCTGTGAATTAGGGTGAGTGTAGCTTGCTCTTTTTAAAAAGGAGAACCACCCCATAATGGCGAGGACAATTTCGCCGGTGGTGGGGTCCACCAGGACCTATGCGAGAGTGGTAGCCACAGCCACATCCACTTCTCCAGCTGCCCCGTCACCTTTTAAACTTATCACCAAAAAGCTTGGGGTGAAGAGCTACACCCACCCCAATATGACAATTGAGGCGTGCGTTAAGGCCATGGCTGGGGTTGTCGTCCCTTCAGCCACCCTCGCCGCCACAAAAATGAACGGGAAGGCCGTGTTCTTCCTGGGGTCGGAGCGGGTGGTGTCCCTGGCCATCACAAAGGGGCTCACTGTGGGCGGGACCATCCTGGCGGAGGTACTCTCGAGGCCACCGCGAGGAGGATCGTTATTTCTAACATCCCACCATTCATTCCTGGTGAGCTCCTCCTCCCCCACTTGCATCAACTTGGGGCGGTGAGGTCGGTAATTGCGCCTATCCCGCTCGGCTGCCGGGAAGCCAGCCTTCGGCACGTCTTCTCCTTCCGGCACCAGGTCTACATCCAGCAGGCGTGGGAGGAGGAAACCGACGGGGCTTTTGTCGTCCTCCATGAGGGGACCGCCTACCACGCTTTTTGGACGTTGGACGGTGTGCGGAGCCACGCCTGTAAGGACGTGGGGCACATTAGAAAGAACTGCCCCGCCTCCAAGGCCGCCAGATTGTCTGGCGTGGACGAGGCTCGCGCCGCCACCGCTCCTCTCCCCGGGTCTGACCATGCCCCTCAAACAACTGATGCGCGGTCGTCGTCGAAGGCCGATGCCATCAAGGCCTCCGGCGGGGGGGAGGGAGCCCGTCCGGGCAGAAAGAAGGCGCGGGGGAAATCCAAACATTTCAGGGTGGGTCCCCCCGCGATGGGCGAGCCCCTGGACTTAGATCCCCTGACACCCGCGCGCATTGCGGAGTTGGTCGGGGCAGACGAGGGTGGGAGGGGCCGCGTGCCCGAGCCTGTGGCCACCGCCGCCAAGGTGGAAATGTTAATAACTGTGGCCGGGCTCGGGCCCGAGGAACCCGACGAACCTGCCCCGCCGGAGGGAGCAGAGGAGGAGGCCCCTGCAGTCATGGAGGTCTCCCTCGCTCCCTCTGTGCTAAAAAGAAGGCGCGACCCCCTGGACGAGGAGGAGGATCGGGAGGAGGAAGGTCCCTCCGAACAGGGGGAGTCATTGCCCGCCGTGGGTACTGCGCCCCCCCCTCTGCTGTCACCATCTCCGGCGGTCGGCAGGGGTCGCCTGTCCTTCGGGAGGCTGAGGCAGATGTGTCTGTCCAACACGCGCCTCCCGGGGATGGGGACGAGACACTGCCTGTGGGGGGGGTCGCGGAACAACCCGCGGCAGAAGTAGATTGTCGCTCGGTGCCGTTACCCCTCGACGGGTCGGGAGGCCTGGGGTCTGTGTTGGGCGAGTTTGATGAAAGTGAGCTCGCCCAAAGCAACCCAGACTTTTCCCAGGGGCAGCTCGACCTGGTCGAGGTTTTAGCTGAGTTCACCCCATCTGCTGGGTCGGAGGCCGGTGGCGGGGAAGAGGAGGGCCCACTGACTGTCTCTCCGGCGCCGGACGTCTTGGAGGAGTTGGGTTTTGCTTTTTCCCCGATTCCTCCGGCTCCTGAGGCGTCTGAGGTGGAGGGCGGCCTCGAACCGCCGCCGTCTTCTGGCCCGGCGCCCCCAGAGGAGCCCAGGGAGGATTCCTCTGCCACCGATCCTGGGGTTGGGGTCCGGGCAGAGGCGGGGCCGGCTGTTGCGGCCGAGCTGTTCGCTGCACACTGCGTGACGGACGGGTCGGCCACCGGCGACGACCCCCCGGAGGAGGACGGGGACTCGGTGACGGGCGCGGAGGATGACTTGGATTCCATCGCCGACGAGGAGATGGATGACCCCGTGCCCATCGCCGGGTCCCCCATCATTCCCGTCGGGGAACTCTGGGATTTTGTGGCCACCTGCCAGGTTTGTCCCAACAAAACCCAGCTGGCCCTCGCCAGGTGGTCAGAGCTGGCGCTGCTCATCGGGTCGGTCCGCGCTGCCATCAGGGCTGTGGGCGCGGACACGGATTTCGGCCCGTTCGAGCTGCGTCAGCTCAGGTCGTTCCTCAGTGAGCTCCTGAGGGAGTGGCGGACGACTAGCGGCTGCGCTCCCTCCCCCCGTTAGTTGTAGGTAGAGGTTGCACTATGCTTCTGAGATGAAGATAAACATAGCCAGCCTCAACATCAACGGTAGCAGGGAGGCTCGCCGCAGATTTAATAACCTTTCGGTCCTTTGGGACGGACGTATGCGGTGTGCTTCCTGCAAGAAACCCACACCGTTCCGGGAGATGAGGCCACGTGGCTACTGGAGTGGCAAGGAGGGGTCAGCATGAGTCACCTCTCCAGCATTTCCAGCAGGATGGCTATCTTGCTGGCCCCGCATTTTCAGCCGGAAATCTTGGGCGTCAAGGAGCTCGTGCCGGGGTGCTTGCTCCAGGTCACTGTGCACCTGGGGGGTGTGCCGCTCCATCTAGTGAACGTGTACACCCCTCCGGCCGATACGCAGCAAGTGCGCTTCTTTGAAGAAGTGTCCGCTCTTCTGGGCTCCATCGACGCGGGCGAGTGCGTCATCCTCGGGGGGGATTTTAAGTGCACCCTCGAGGCGAGGGACCGTTCGGGCCCCCAGCGATGCCCGGCGCGATGGAGAAGTTGAGGGATCTGGTTGGGTCCTTCGACTTGGTGGACGTCTGGCGACATCTCCACCCCGACTCCAGCGCCTTCACTAGCGTGAGGTCTGGAGGAGGATGGTCCAGAATCGACCGCCTTTATATTTCCTGGGCGAACGTCTCCTGCGTTCCGGCAGCCTCCTTGCAGCCGGTGCCATGCACGGACCACCACCTGGTATGGGCGGAGCTCGTTCCGCTGCGCGCACGGGGGGGGGTCCGCGTACTGGCATTTTAATAACCTGCTGCTGGAGGACGTGCGGTTCCAGGATTCGTTTCGCCGATTCTAGGCCGACTGGAGAAGGAAGAGGGAGGGCTTCCCCTCCTTGAGGCTATGGTGGGACGTGGGCAAGGCTGACGTCCATCTCTTCTGTCAGGAGTACGCGAAGGGGTCGACCAAGAGGCGAGAGGCCAGGGTCGGGCAGTTGGAGAAGGAGGTACTCGACCTGGAGTCCCGTCTCGGTCAAGTCTTCAAGGACCCGGCCCTGCGGATGGTGTACAAAGAGAAGAAGGGCGCGCTGAAGGACCTGCAGCTTGTCGGGTCCCGAGGCACGTACGTGAGGCCGCGGATCCAGTTCCTGATGGACCTGGTCCGCGGCTCCCCCTTCTTCTACTCGCTGGAAAAAGGACGGGGGGTCCGTAAGCAGCTCTTGGGGCTGCTAGCCGATGACGGATCGCTGGTCTCGGATCCGGAGGGAGTCAGCGCGGAGGCCCGCGCATATTACGGGGCTCTGTTCTCTCCAGATCCGTCCAGCGAGGCTGCGCACGGAGTTTTGTGGGAGGGCCTGCCGAAGGTCGGCCTGGAGGGCGCCGAAAAATTGGACGCTCATCAGAGTCTGGAGGAGCTGACCGGCGCCCTCCGCCAGCTCTCCAGGGGAAAGTCCCCGGGGCTGGACGGGCTGACCGTGGAGTTCCACAGGGCATTCTGGGACGTCTTGGGGGGCGACAACGTGCGGGTCCTGGGGGAAAGTTTGGTGACTGGGGAGATGCCCCTCTCTTGGAGCAGGGCGGTCATTGTCCTGCTGCCTAAGAAGGGCGATCTCTGCCATCTTAAAAACTGGCGCCCGGTCTCCCCCCTCAGCACGGACTATAAAATTTTTGCCAGGGCTATGTCTGCTCGCCTAGGCGCCATGCTGGCCCACATGATCCACCCCGACCAGTCCTACATGGTCCCGGGCCGGACCATCCATGATAACATCCATCTGGACCGGGACCTGGTCCACCATTCCCAGAGGGCTGGTCTGTCGGTCGCCTTCCTTTCCCTGGATCAGGAAAAGGTGTTCGACAGGGTGGATGACGAGTATCTCTTCGTGACTCTGCGCGCATTCGGGTTCGGGACGCATTTTGTCGCCTGGATCTCACTTCTGTACGCTGCCGCAGAGTGTCTGATTCAAGTTAACGGGTCCTTGACGGCGCCCCTTCTCTTCGGGAGGGGGGTGCGTCAGGGATGCCCCATGTCCGGCCAGTTATACGCCATTTGCATAGAGTCTTTCCTGCGCCTCTTGCGGAAGAGGTTGACGGGACTGGCTCTGCAAGGGCCGGGCGTGGAATTGGTCCGCTCGGCTTACACTGACGACGTGCTCCTCATGGTCATGGATCCCGCTGACTTGCGTAGGATGCGGGAATGCCAGCCGATTTACTCGGACGCCTCCTCCGCAAAGATCAACTGGGAGAAATGTTCTGGACTCCTGGTGGGTCAGTGGCAGGTGGACTCCCTGCCGGAGGAGTTCAGGCCCTTCGCCTGGAGCACCACGCACCTCCTCTACTTGGGATTCTACCTCAGCCCTGCCGAGGACGCCTGGCCGGCAAACTGGCAAGAGTTGGAGGCCAAAGTCACCACTCGCTTAGGACGCTGGACAGGATTGCTCCGAATGTTGTCCTACAGGGGTCGAGCGATGGTCATAAACCAACTGGTGGCCGCCATGTTGTGGTATCGGTTCATCACTTTGATCCCTCCCCCTGCGTTTGTCGCCAAGATACAGAAGAAGCTCGTCGACTTCATCTGGGGCAAAAGGAAGCACTGGGTCTCTGCCACGGTTCTGAGTCTCCCGCTTAGGGAGGGGGGTCAGGCGTTGGTGTGCCTCCGCACCCAGGCTGCGAATTTCCATCTTCAGACGCTGCAGAGATACCTGTACGTTGAGAATCCTCCGAGATGGTGTGCGCTGGCGACGTACTATTTCCGCCAGCTGCACGGCCTCAATTACGACATGCAGCTCCTGTTCTTGGAAGTGGGTGGCATGCGTGCCAGCCTGCGGGAGCTACCAGTCTTCTACCAGGAACTGCTATGGGTTTGGGACTACGTCGCCTACAGGCGGAGCTCTCCCCCGTAAGGAATGGCGGCTGTCCTTCGGGAGCAGCTGTTCAGGATTCCGCACTCCACGTCCGCGATATCAGGTGGCTGGCGGAACGCAGGGCTGTGCCTGGCAGGGTGACTAGAGTCGGGGACCTACTCGATGGCGGAGGAGCGGGCTGGATGGCGCCGGAGGAGTTGGCGCGGCGCATGTCTTGGGATAGCGTCTAGCTCGCGGTCGATGCCATCGAGGCGGTGAAAGCGACGCTCACCCCAGCGCCATGAGGTGTATCGAGGCGGCTCAAGCGCATGGGGCGATCCCATCTGAGCTTTCCCCCGTTCGGACGGAATTCCTTATCGGCGCCCTGCCCCGAAACCCCCCTCGGGGACCGGCGCCTCACAACTTGAGCCGTCTCGAGGAGATGCCCTCCGTGCCTTTTCATTCCGCACGGAGGTGTTTCCTGTACGGGCTGCTCCTGCACACCTTCCACTTTGTCTTCTTCGCCTGCCGTCCGGACACGCTGTGGCGTGCCGTTTTGCCTTCCGGCGGAGGCAGAGGTCCCCAATGGAGTGCTCTCTGTGCGGGAGTCCTCCCTTGTTCTATTGGGGACCTGGCCTGGAGGGTGTTGCACGGAGCAGTCCCGTGCAATATATTGTTAAATAGGTTCACGTACACCCAGACGGCCTGTTTGTTCTGCGTTCTGGAGGAGCCCGTTTTCCATGTTTATGTTCAATGTGAGAGGTTGCAGCCCCTCTTCCATTATTTGAAGGGGCTGCTCCTCGATTTTTGGTTGCACTTCAGTCCCACGCTCTTGATCTACGGTCACCCGGTGCGGATGGAGGTGGGCAGGTTGAAGGACCTCCTCGTGGGTCTGCTCCTGGGCATGGCAAAAAAAGCCATCAATTGGTCCAGGCAGCGGGCGGCCGAGGGGGTCATCCAGCCAGATTGCCTCCCTCTCTTCCACGGCCATGTTCACGCCCGGGTGGCCCGGGAGATGGAGCACGCGGTGTCCGCCGGAGTGCTCGAGCTCTTCCGCAACCGGGGGCGCCGCGGTGACTGGAGTGCATAATTGGATTGAACAACCAAATTTTAATTTGATTTGTTAAGGTTTATTTCAAAATTTTTAGTGGTTTAGTTACAGTTTATTTGTTCAATTTATTTGGATTTGGCCTTACCAGAAGAGGAGACTAGAAACAATTAACAAAGGAAACAAGCAAGTGAAGGTGCCATCTGGAGGTTACTGAAGGAACTGACTGGCACCCTCACACTCATTCCAGACCTTGCTGTCTGTGGAGCAGGTTGTGCTGAAGCTGCTGAGTGTGAAGTGGTGGTCGCCTTGACCTGGGAGTAGAGGGGAAGGAGAGACCCCAGGCCACCACCACCATCAACCATCTACAACATCATCTACCGAGGTGCCTGGAGAGAGAGGAGGAGAGGGAAAAAGGAGGCCAACATTTACAGCAGGAGAGGCCTATCCATCACTGCCTCCCCAACTTGGCCTCCATTCCAGGAGAGGGAGAGAGGGGAGATGAGCGGCCTTCAACACCCACTACTTGGAAGGAGGGTAGGAGCAACTTCTGTTGTATTTGAACTTCTGCAGGGGGTTGTCATTCGTACATTCCCCAAAGACTTTGTATTGTGGGTAGGGGGAGGAAAGAAGACCGGGCCGGAAGACCAAGGGGTGTCAAAAGCCCCTTCCATTGCCTGGCCTGGGTTAGCTGGAGCTGCCCAGGTGAAGCCTTCTTCAGTACATCGAGAAGACCTGGTGTGGGGCTGAGCCTGGGCTTTTCTCCAACTTCCCAGGCGGAGACATCTTCCCACCCTGCCTGAAGACCACCCGCAGAGACTTTATTTATTTTTCCATCGGGGAGTGCACCCCCTGCGGACACCCACCCACATACCTACCATTCTGAGTGGCGCCCCTGCCTTTGTGGCCTCCCTCCTTCCACCCCCCCGCCCTCACCCTCTCTTTGGCGCTCTCCCTGTCTCTCAGGAGGCAACTCTTAAAACTTTCTACTAATTGCCACTTGAGCAGAGGGGAGTAGGCCCCTCTCCCAATTACTTCCAACAAGGGGAGAGGCGGGCCTTTAGTTTAACAGCTCCCTCTGCTCAAGGGAAGAGCTAAAAAAAACTGAGGCCTTTTAACACCTTCAGGCCTGTGACTTGGGGTGAGTGCAGCTTTCTCTTTTTAAAAAGGAGAACCACCCCATAATGGCGAGTACATCTTCGCCGGTGGCGGGGTCAGCCAGGACCTATGCGAGAGTGGTAGCCACAGCCACATCCGCTCTCGCTTCTCCTGCTGCCCCTTCACCTTTTAAACTTATCACCAAAAAGCTTGGGGTGAAGAGCTACACCCACCCCAATATGACAATTGAGGTGTGCGTTAAGGCCATGGCTGGGGTTGTCGGCCCTTCAGCCATCCTCACCGCCTCAAAAATGTACGGGAAGGCTGTGTTCTTCCTGGGGTCGGAGCGGGCGGTGTCCCTGGCCATCACAAAGGGGCTCACTGTGGGCGGGACCTTCCTGGTGGTGGATCCTCTCGAGGCCACCGCGAGGAGGATTGTTATTTCTAACGTCCCGCCCTACATTCCTCGTGAGCTCCTCCTCCCCCACTTGCATCAACTTGGGGAGGTGAGGTCGGGGATTACGCCTATCCCGCTCGACTGCCGGGAAGCCAGCCTTCGGCACATCTTCTCCTTCAGGCGCCAGGTCTACATCCAGCTGGTGTGGGAGGAGGACACCGACGGGGCTTTTGTCGTCCTCCATGAGGGGACTGCCTACCGCGCTTTTTGGACGTTGGACGGTGTGCGGTGCCACGCCTGTAAGGAGGTGGGGCACATTAGAAAGAACTGCCCCACCTCCAAGGCCGCCAGATCATTTGGCGTGGCCCAGGCTGGCGCCACCACCACTCCTCTCCCCGGGTCTGGCCGCGCCCCTCAAGCAACTGATGCGCGGTCGTCGTCGGAGGCCGATGCCATCAAGGCCTCCGGCGGCGGGGAGGGAGCCCGACCGGGCGGAAAGAAGGCGCGGGGGAAATCCAAACATTTCAGGGTGGGTCCCCCCGTGGAGGGCGAGCCCCTGGACTTAGATCCCCTGACAACCGCGCGCATTGCGGAGTTGGTCGGGGCCGACGAGGGTGGGAGGGGCCGCGTGCCCGAGCCTGTGGCCGCCGCCGCCGAGGCAGAAACGTTAATAACTGCGGCCGGGCTCGGGCCCGAGGAACCCGATGAACCTGCACCGCCGGAGGGAGCAGAGGAGGAGGCCCCTGCAGGCATGGAGGTCTCCCTCGCTCCCTCCATGCTAAAAAGAAGGAGCGACGCCCTCGATGAGGAGGAGGACCGGGAGGAGGAAGGTCCCTCCGAACAGGGGGATTCATTGCACGCCGCGGGTACTGCCCCCCCCCTCCGCTGTCACCATCTCCGGCGGTCGGCAGGGGTCGCCTGTCCTTCGGGAGGCTGAGGCAGATGTGTCTGTCCAACACGCGCCTCCCGGAGATGGGGAAGAGACCCTGCCCGTGGGGGGGGGGTCGCAGAACAACCCGCGGCAGAAGTAGATTGTCTCTCGGTGCCGTTACCCCTCGACGGGTTGGGCGGCCTGGGGTCTGGGTCGGGCGAGTTTGATTAAAGTGAGCTCACCCAAAGCGACCCGGTCTTTTCCCAGGGGCTGCTCGACCTGGTCGAGGTTTTAGATGAGGCCACCCCATCTGCTGGGTCGGAGGCCGGTGGCGGGGAAGAGGAGGGCCCTCTGACTGTGACTCCGGCGCCGGACGTCTTGGAGGAGTTTGGTTTTGTTTTTTCCCTGATTCCTCCAGCGTCTGAGGCATCTGAGGTGGAGGGGGGCCTCGAACTGCCGCCGTCTTCTGACCCGGCGCCACCAGAGGAGTCCAGGGAGTGTTCCTCTGCCACCGATCCTGGGGGTGGGGCCGGCTGTTGCGGCCGAGCCTTTCGCTGCGCACTGCGCGACGGATGGGTCGGCCGCCAGCGACGACCCCCCGGAGGAGGACGGGGACTCGGTGATGGGCGTGGAGGACGACTTGGATTCCAACGACGACGAGGCGATGGATGACCCCATGCCCCTCGCCGGGTCTCCCCTCATTCCCGTCGGGGAACTCCGGGATTTTGTGGCCGCGCGCCAGGGTTGTCCCAACAAACCCAGCTGGCCCTCACCAGGTGGTCGGAGCTGGCGCTGCTCATCGGGTCGGTCCGCGCCGCCGTCAGGGCCGTGAGCGCAGATGCGGATGTGGGCCCGTTCGAGCTGCGTCGGCTCAGTTCTTTCCTCACTGGGCTCCTGAGGGAGTGGCGGTCGACTAGCGGCTGCGCTCCCTCCCCCCGTTAGTTGTAGGTAGATGTTGCACTATGCTTCTGAGATGAAGATAACCATAGCCAGCCTCAACATCAACGGCAGCAGGGAGGCTCGCCACAGATTTAATAACCTTTCGGGAAGTATGCGGTGTGCTTCCTGCAAGAAACCCACACCGTTCCGGGAGACCAGGCCACGTGGCTGCTGGAGTGGCAAGGAGGGGTCAGCATGAGTCACCTCTCCAGCGTTTCCAGCGGGGTGGCTATCTTGCTGGCCCCGCATTTTCAGCCGGAGATCTTGGGGGTCAAGGATTTCGTGCCGGGCCGCTTGCTCCAGATCACTGTGCGACTGGGGGGCATGCCGCTCCATCTACTGAACGTGTATGCCCCTCAGGCCGGTGCGCAGCAAGTGCGCTTCTTTGAAGAAGTGTCCGCTCTTCTGGGCTCCATCGACGCGGGCGAGTGCGTCATCCTCGGGGGGGATTTTAACAGATCCCTCGAGGTGAGGGACCGATCGGGCCCCCAGCAATGCCCGGCGGGGAAGGAGAAGTTGAGGGACATGGTTGGGTCCTTCGACTTGGTGGACGTCTGGCGACATCTCCACCCCGACTCCAGCGCCTTCACTAGCGTGAGGTCTGGGGGAGGATGGCCCAGAATCGACCGCCTTTATATTTCCCGGGCATACATCTTCTGCGTTCCGGCAGCCTCCATGCGGCCGGTGCAGTGCACGGACCACCACCTGGTGTGGGCGGAGCTCGTTCCGCTGCGCACACGGGGGGGGTCCGCGTACTGGCATATTAATAACCTGCTGCTGGAGGACGTGCGGTTCCAGGATTCGTTCGCCGATTCTGGGCCGACTGGAGAAGGAAGCGGGGAGGCTTCCCCTCCTTGTGCCTATGGTGGGACGTGGGCAAGGCTCACATCCATCTCTTCTGTCAGGAGTACGCGAAGGGGTCGACCAAGAGGCGGGAGGCCCAGGTCGGGCGGTTGGAGAAGGAGGTGCTCGACCTGGAGTCCCGTCTCGGTCAAGTCTTCAAGGACCCGGCCCTGCAGATGGTGTACGAAGAGAAGAAGGGCGCGCTGAAGGACCTGCAGCTTGTCAGGTCCTGAGGCGCGTACGTGAGGTCACGGATCCAATTCCTGCGGGACCTGGACCGCGGCTCCCCCTTCTTCTACTCGCTGGATAAAAGATGGGGGTCCGTAAGCAGCTCTTGGGGCTGCTGGCCGACGACAGATCTCTGGTCTCGGATCCGGAGGGAATCAGCACGGATGCTCGCGCCTATTACGGGGCTCTGTTCTCTCCGGATCCGTCCAGCGAGGCTGCGTGCGGAGTTTTGTGGAAGGACCTGCCGAAGGTCGGCCTGGAGGGCGCCGAAAAATTGGACGCTCCTCTGAGTCTGGAGGAGCTGACCGGCGCCCTCCGCCAGCTCTCCAGGGGAAAGTCCCTGGGGCTGGACGGGCTGACCGTGGAGTTCCACACGGCGTTCTGGGACATCTTGGGGGGCGACTACGCGCGAGTCCTGGGGTAAGTTTGGCGACCGGGGAGATGCCCCTCTCTTGGCGCAGGGCGGTTATTGTCCTGCTGCCTAAGAAGAGCGATCTCCGCCTCCTTAAAAACTGGTGCCTGGTCTCCATCCTCAGCACGGACTATAAAATTTTTGCCAGGGCTATATCTGCTCGCCTAGGCGCTGTGCTGGCCCACATGATCCACCTCGACCAGTCCTACACGGTCCCGGGCCGGACCATCCAGGATAACATCCATCTGGTCCGGGACCTGGTCCACCATTCCCAGAGGGCTGGTCTCTGGTCGCCTTCCTTTTCCTGGATCAGGAGAAGGCGTTTGATAGGGTGGATAACGAGTATCTCTTCCGGACTCTGTGCGCATTCGGGTTTGGGACGCATTTTGTCGCCCGGATCCAACTTCTGTACGCTGCCGCAGAGAGTCTGATTAAAGTTAACGGGTCCTTGACGGCGCCCCTTCGCTTCGGGAGGCGGGTGCGTCAGCGATGCCCCATGTCCGGCCAGTTATACGCCGTTTGCGTCGAGCCTTTCCTGCGCCTCTTGCAGAAGAGGTTGACGGGACAGGCTCTGCAAGGGCCGGGCATGGAGGTGGTCCTCTCGGCTTACGCTGATGACGTGCTCCTCACGGTCACGGATCCCGCTGACTTGTGGAGGATGCGGGAATGCCAGCAGATTTACTCCGACGCATCCTCCGCCAAGATCAACTGGGAGAAATGTTCTGGACTCCTGGTGGGTCAGTGGCAGGTGGACACCCTGCCGGAGGAGTTCAGGCACTTCGCCTGGAGCACCACGCACCTCCTCTACTTGGGAGTCTACCTCAGCCCTGCCGAGGACGCCTGGCCGGCGAACTGGCAAGAGTTGGAGGCCAAAGTCACCACTCGCTTAGGACCCTGGACAGGATTGCTCCGAGTGTTGTCCTACAGTGGTCGAGCGATGGTCATAAACCAACTGGTGGCCGCCATGTTGTGGTAGCGGTTCGTCACTTTGATCCCTCCCCCTGCGTTTGTCGCCAAGATACAGAAGAAGCTCGTCGACATCTTCTGGGGCAAAAGGAACACTGGGTCTCTGCCGCGGTTCTGAGTCTCCCGCTTAGGGAGGGCGGTCAGGCGCTGGTGTGCCTCCACTCCCAGGCTGCGACTTTCCGTCTTCAGACGCTGCAGAGATACTTGTACGTCGAGAATCCTCCGAGATGGTGTGCGCTGGCGACATACTTTTTCCGCCAGCTGCACGGCCTCAATTACGACATGCAGCTCCTGTTTTTGGAAGTGGGTGGCAGGCGTGCCAGCCTGCGGGAGCTGCCTGTCTTCTATCAGGAACTGCTATGGGTTTGGAACTACGTCGCCTCCAGTCAATAGGGTTAATTTCTGCCCGTGCAGACAGTGATTGAACTTATTCACCCCCCATACCAGGCTGAGGGCCTCCCTGTCAATCTGGGCATAGTTACGCTCGGCTGAGGTTAACGAGCGCGACGCAAAGGCTATTGGCCTCTCTGAACCGTCAAGGAATTTGTGTGACAGCACCGCTCCGATGCCACAGGGAGACGCATCAAATGCTAATCGAATCGTTAGTGTTGGAGAATAGTGGGCCATTACTTTTTTTGAACTGATTAGTCATTTACATTTCTGAAAGGCACGCTTATACTCATCACTCCATTTCAATGTTACTCCAGTTTGCAGCAGGGCGTTCAGTGGGTGCAGAATTGTAGATAAATTCGGCAAGAACTTATGGTAGTATTTCACCAACCCTAGGAACGACCTCAGTTGCGACACATTTTCCGGTGCTGGAGCCTTGACTACAGCCTCAATCTTGTCCGGCGACTAATGCAACCCCTCCTCATCAATCATGTGGCCACAATAAGAGATTTGTCTCCTGAAGAACTCGCATTTGGGGCAGTTGGCTCGTAGCCCATATTTCTGTAATCTCGTGAGCACCTGCTCCAGGTTGGCAAGGTGTTCACTGTCATTTTCGCCCGTAACCAGGATGTCGTCCAAATAACACTGGGTCCCCGGGACCCCTTGCAATACTTGTTCCATCGCCCTCTGCCAAATAGCCGGGGCTGATGCTACCCCGAATACCAGTCGATTGTACTGGTAAAGGCCTTTGTGAGTGTTTATCGTGAGGTATTTCCTAGATGCTTCTTCCACCTCCATTTGTAGATACGCTTGGGCCAGATCAATCTTTGTAAAGCGTTTCCCTCCAGTTAGCGAGGCGAAAATATCTTCTATCCGTGGAAGTGGATATTGTACTGTGTGCAGCACTGTGTTCACAATTACCTTGAAGTCCCCACAGATGCGAACCTTCTTCGGTTCCCCAGGCGTGCTGCTCAATGATTTCTTCATTACAGGAACGATGGATGTGGCCCACTCGCTCCAGTCCACCTTGGACAGCACATCCGAATGCTCCAGAATCTCCAGCTCTGCTTCAGCGGCTGGGCGGATCGCGTAAGGTACCGGTCTGGCCTTAAAACATTTTGGGTTTGCGTTTTCTTCGATTTTTATCGTTGCCGTTACTCCTTTTAGAGTCCCAAGTCCTTGTTGGAACACCACTTTCACGTCAGTTAGAATCTTTGACAGTCGTCCAGGTGTGACGTCATCATCCTTTTTATCAGTCACAGTTAGCGCCTGAATGGAATGCCAATCCAATTGTATTTTTCGGATCCATTCATGTCCCAATAATGGTGGTCCTCCATCTGGTAGTATATATAGATACAGTTTCTGTGTTTCCTTGCCGTTGTATTCAACTGGCACCCTTATTTTTCCTCTGGGGTAGACTTTTTGCCCCGTGTATGTCTTCAATACAATGGACGTGTCCTTCAAGTGTATGTCTGGGAATAGCCGCTCATAGTCTCATCGATTCATGACAGTTAGGGCTGATCCTGTATCCAATTCCATCTTTACTTCGGACCCTGCTATCATGAGGGCGACCCAAATGGTTTGGTGATCCTCCTTTGCAATCATGTTGTGTAACTTTAGACAACTTAGCCTCCTGCTCCCGGAGTCATTATCACTCTCCTGATCTTCCGAACTACTGTCTTTCATTTTTTTTACTTTCTTGTAATTTTCCTTAATAGTTCTTGTCGTGTTGGTTTTCTTTCCCGACCTGCAGACTCTTGCTATATGTCCCATTTTCCCACATTTGCTGCATACTTTGTCCTTAAACCAGCAGTCCTTCTGATCATGGGTTGTTCTGCCACAACGATAGCACTTTTCTGCTCCATACGCCATTTCGTTACATAGATACATAGAAGATAGGAGCAGGAGTAGGCCATTCGGCCCTTCGTGCCTGCTCCGCCATTCAATGAGATCATGGCTGATCCTTTAATTCAGTATCCCGTCCCCGCCTTCTCTCCGTAACCCTTAACCCCTTTTGCCCGTAGAAATATATCTAATTCCCTCTTAAATATATTTAATGAGCTGGCGTACACTGCCCTCTGTGGCAATGAGTTCCACAGGTTCACCACTCTCTGAGTGAAGAAATTCCCCCTCATCTCTGTCCTAAATGGTTTAGCCCTTATCCTTAAATTATGTCCTCTAGTTCTGTTCTCACCCGCCAAGGGAAACATTCCTTCTGCATCCAGTCTGTCTAGACCTGTCAGAATTTTATACACTTCTATGAGGTCCCCTCTCAATCTTCTAAACTCCAGTGTGTACATCCCTAAACTACATAGTCTCTCCTCATAGGTCATTCCCGCCATTCCTGGTATCAGCCTGGTGAATCGCCGCTGCACCCCCTCCATGGCAAGAACATCCTTCCTCAGATGAGGCGACCAAAACTGTACACAGTACTCGAGGTGTGGTCTCACCAGTGCCCTGTACAGCTGCAGCAAGGTATCCCTGTTCCTGTATTCTAACCCTTTTGCTATGAAGGCCAGCATACCGTTTGCCTTCTTGACCGCCTGTTGCACCTGCATGCTCGCCTTCAGTGACTGGTGTACAAGAACACCCAGGTCTCTCTGTACTTCCCCCTCTCCCAATCTATTGCCATTTAAATAATAATTTGCCCTCCCGTTCCTGCACCCAAGGTGGATAACTTCGCACTTGTCCACATTATAGTGCATCTGCCATTTATCCGCCCAATCGCCCAGTCTGTCCAAATCGCTCTGGAGCTTCCTGGTCTCTTCCTCTGAGCCCACCCCCCCTCCTAGTTTAGTGTCGTCTGCAAATTTGGAAATGCTGCATCCGACTCCCTGATCCAGGTCATTAATGTAAATTGTGAACAGCTGGGGGCCCAGGACAGATCCCTGTGGTACCCCACTTGTTACTGCCTGCCATTCAGAAAATGAGCCGTTTATTCCAACTCTCTGTTTTCTATCTGACAGCCAGTTCCCTATCCACGCCAATACTTTCCCCTTTATCCCATGAGCCTCAATTTTCCATGCTAATCTTTTATGTGGGACCTTATCGAAGGCCTTTTGGAAGTCCAGGTACACCACATCTACTGGCTCTCCCCCATCTATTCTACCAGTTACTCCCTCAAAAAATTCCAATAGATTAGTCAAGCACGATTTACCCTTTGTAAATCCATGTTGACTCTGTCCTATCCTGTCCCCATTTGCTAAGTGCTCCGCTATTTCATCCTTAATGATGGACTCCAGCATTTTGCCCACAACTGATGTAAGGCTTACAGGTCTGTAATTACCTGCTTTTTCCCTACCCCCCTTTTTGAATAGTGGGGTAACGTTAGCTACCCTCCAATCCATGGGCACTGTTCCCGAGTCTAATGAATTCTGAAAAATCATCCTTAGTGCATCCGCTATCTCTAGGGCCACCTCCTTCAGTACCCTAGGATGCATGTTATCAGGCCCTGGGGATTTGTCCACCTTCAATCCCTTTAGCTTCCTTAACACCATATCCTTAGAGATATTGATTTGCGTCAGTTCCTCCTTTGCCAATGTCCCTATTTTTCCCGATATCCCAGGGAGGTTTTTTGTGTCTTCCTTCGTAAAGACTGACCCAAAGTATGCATTTAGTTGATCTGCCATTTCCTTATTTCCCATTATATATTCCCCCGTATCTGACTGCAATGGACCAACTTTGGTTTTCACCAGTCTTTTCCTTTTGATATACTTATAAAAGCTTTTGGAGTTAGTTTTTATATTTTCCGCCAGCTTGTTTTCGTAAGCTATTTTGCCCCTCTTGATTATGCCCTTTGCCCTCCTTTGCTCTATCTTAAACTGTTCCCAATCTTCCGCTCTGGCGCTTTTTTTGGCTATTTTATACGCCCTATCTTTGGATTTTATGCTGTCTCTAATTTCCCCTGTTATCCACGGTTGAGTCACCTTTTTAGATTTCCTTTTATGCCAGATTGGTATAAACAATTTTTGCAATTTTGTCATTCTATCTTTAAATGTTTGCCATTGTTTATCTACCTCCAGTCCTCCCAGGAACGTTGTCCAATCAGACCTACTCAGTTCCCGTCTCATGGCATCATAATTCCCCTTGTTTAAATTCAGGACCTTAGTCTCTGAGTCAATTTCTTCGCTCTCCATTTCGAGTGAGAAATCGATCATGTTATGATCGCTCTGACCCAAGGGTCCCCGTACAAAAAGATTACTGATTAGTCCCTTCTCATTGCACAGTACCCAGTCCAATATAGCCTGTTCCCGAGTTGGTTCCTCGACATATTGATCCAGATAACCATCCCTTAAACACTCAAGGAATTCCTCCTCCTCATTATTTTTACTGATTAGGCTAGTCCAATCTATATGTAAGTTAAAGTCACCTATGATGACAGCTGTGCTCTTATTGCACGCTTCTCTAATTTCCCTCGTGATGCCCTCCCTAACCTCTATTTTACTATTTGGAGGCCTATATACCACTCCTATTAATGTTTTTCGCCCCTCGCTATTTCTTAGCTCCACCCATATAGATTCTGTATTAACTGAGTTAATATCCTTCCTTTCAATTGCATTTATCCCCTTTTTTACTAGCAATGCTACCCCTCCTCCCTTTCTTTTTTGTCGATCCTTCCTAAATACTGAATACCCCTGTATGTTAAGCTCCCAGCCCTGCTCACCCTGCAACCATGTTTCCGTAATCCCAATTAGATCATAATTATTAACCTCTATTTCCACAGCTAATTCATCTACCTTGTTCCTGATGCTTCTTGCATTAAGGTATAAAGCCCTCAGGCTTTTTTTATGCTCACATTTTTTATGAATTAGTTTGGCCCTTTGTTTTTTGTTCCTCACCCTTTTACCATTTATTTCTGTCTGCCTTTCACTTTCCTCTATTTCACTACATAGGTTTCTAGCCCCCTGCCATACTAGTTTAAATGCTCCCGAACTGCTTTATCAAAAATTACCCCGAGAACATCAGTTCCATCTCTGCACAGGTGTAGACCGTCCCTTTTGTATAGGTCACACCTACCACAAAACTGGTTCCAATGCCTCAAAAATTTAAAACCCTCCCTCTTACACCACTGCTCAAGCCACGTATTTAGCCTAACTATCCTGTTCTCTGTACTCTTACTAGCACGTGGCACTGGTAGTAATCCAGAGATTACTACCTTCGAGGTCCTACTTTTTAGCTTGGCTCCTAACTCCCTAAATTCTACTTGTAGGACCTCTTCCCTTTTTTTAGCTACGTCGTTGGTACCAACATGTATCACGACAACTGGCTGTTCCCCCTCCCCCTCCAGAATGTTCTGCACCCACGCCGAGACATCCTTGACCCTTGCACCAGGGAGGCAACATACCATCCTGGAGTCTCGGTCGCGACCACAGAAACCCCTATCTATTCCCCTTACAATCGAATCCCCTATTACTATAGCCCTGCCACTCTTTTTCCCTCCCTTCTTTGCAACAGAGCCAGTCATGGTGCCATGAGCCTGGCTGCTGGTGCCTTCCCCCGATGTGTCACCCCCCCCGACAACAGTACCTAAGGCGGTGAACCTGTTGCTAAGGGAGACAACCCCAGGGGATTTCTGCACTACCTTCCTGCCCTTGCTCTGCCTTTTGGTCACCCATGTACTGTCTACGCTGGCCTTAACCTGCGCTGTGACCAACTCACTAAATGTGCTATCCACACCCCTCTCAGAATCGTGGATGCTCCAAAGTGAGTCCATCTGCAGCTCAAGGGCCGTCATGCGGTCCCACATGAGCTGCAGCTGGACACACTTCCCGCACACATAGTCGTCAGGGACACAGGAAGCGTCCCTGATTTCCCACATGTTACAGGAGGAGCATGACACAGGTCCGAGCTCTACTGCCATGACTTAACCCTTATATTACTTTTTAATTTTCTAGTTTTAGTTTATTTATCGACTTTTGTTTTCCCGAAGCTTACTTAGACCAATGTATACTGTACTCCTCTTATTCCTTTTTAAACTAACCAAATCCCACTAGTTTTGGTTTTACTTTCTAGGAAGGTTTGAGGAAAGTACTTACCAGTTTGTCTTACCTCCCTGGTCTTTCGCTGACTTCCCGGTCTTGTGTCCCCTTGGTCCTACGCCGACTTCCCGCTCCTCCCGGTTCCTGCCCTGCTGAAAAGAAACTGAGACCAAAAAATTTGTGACCTCTGTTTTTAGACAGCTGCTAAAAGACTACTAGGTTAGAGGAGGAGGGCGGGTGGGGGTTCCTACTCTGTACGAACTCGGGTTTAAGCCACCACCCTCCTTAAATACCTTTCACCTGGGTGCTTCCCACCAGGTCCGCTTCTGAAAAAAAAGCTCAAGAGCTTTACTTCCGCCTCAGCTGTTTTTTAAATGGCCCCGAGTCTCGCCGACTGCTGCCTCTCCGCTCCGCTCCTCGGGCTGCCTCGGCTGTACTGGGCCTACCACGCCTCGGGCTCCCCTTTTATATCGCTGCTGCCTCTCCGCTCCGCTCCCGTATTGAAAAAAGAGAAATACTCACCAACCAATCACCTACCTGCTCCTTGGTGACGTCACACACTGATTATTTTTTACCTCTCTCCCCGCTGCTGAGTTGGTGGGCCTCGCTGCTCTCCGGGTTTTATACCGGGCTCCGACTCACTGCTCCCGCTGGTCCCGACTGGTCTCGGGCCTCGCTGCTCTCCGGGTTTTATACCGGGCTCCGACTCACTGCTCCCGCTGGTCCCGACTGGTCTCGGGCCTCGCTGCTCTCCGGGTTTTATACCGGGCTCCGACTCACTGCTCCCGCTGGTCCCGACTGGTCTCGGGCCTCGCTGCTCTCCGGGTTTTATACCGGGCTCCGACTCACTGCTCCCGCTGGTCCCGACTGGTCTCGGGCCTCGCTGCTCTCCGGGTTTTATACCGGGCTCCGACTCACTGCTCCCGCTGGTCCCGTGCTGTATTCTTGTGGTTTCTGTTGTATTTCTGCAGCTCCCCGTGCTGCTGCTTCATAGGATACTGCCACACTGAAAGCCTGTTCTAGCGTCAGGTCCTTTTCCGAAAGTAGTTGGTTCTGGGTTCCGTCACTCTGGAGCCCGCAGACAAACTTATCCCGTAAGGTGTCTGCCAGTCCTGCTCCGAACTGGCAGTGCTTCGATAACTTGCATAGTTCCGTAAGATAGTCAGCATTGTTCTCATCTTTGTGCTGGTTTCTTTTATGGAACTTGAATCTTTCTGCTATCAGCAGCGGTGTAGGGTTTAAGTGTTCCTGTAAGATATTAACTATCTCTTCAAAACTTTTCTCCATTGGTTTAGCTGGGGTAATTAAATTCCGCAATAGGCCGTATGTTCTCGCGCCCATCAAATTTAATAATACAGACGCCTTCTTTCCATTGGCCACCTCATTGGCATTGCAGTACACTTCAATTCTTTCCACATATGTTGTCCAGCCTTCTACCTCGTTGTCGAAAGCAGTGATACTGCCACTCTTCGGCATCTTGGGTGATTTAAAATGGCATCTCCCGCGCTTTTTCTTCTTCCCCAATGGAATAAAATGGCGCCTCCCACGCTTTTCCTTCTTCCCCTTGCTGCCACGCTGCTCCTAGCATTCTATAGGGTAATTGCGGCAACCCGCGGCTTCGGCGCGTCTCACTTTTCCCTGCCTGCGTTCTATCCTCTCCACGCTGCCCTGTTCTTGAGCACCGACTGCGCCCTGTGCGCTTCACCCTCTCTCTCTCTCTTTTCCTCCCAACGACGCTGCATGGTCCCTTTGCAGAGCCGCTCGATTGAGCCCGAGCCCGCCGCAGTCCGGAAGGGTCAGCGCACTACCTGCTACCAGCACGACTTGCTGGAACACCTCGACTGGGGAGCCAGGCACAGCTCTCCACAGCCTCCCCTGCAACTCTCCGATGGATCCCTGGGCGGTTGCCCACGGTCGACGCCCGCCGTTCTGACTTCGACCTCCAAGAAACTTCTCTTCAGGGAAAAGATCCCCGTGAGGTGATGCAGTACTGCAGGTGAGTTCAAACCTGCCCGTCACCAGTGTAGTGTCCGAGGATCAATAATACTCAGATTGCAGGAGAACAATAAAACAGGTATTTGCTGAACAGAGAGTAATTCAAGACTGATGTACAGAAGCCTGCTATGGCTTGATATACAGGGGTGGTCACTGCCGGTACTGCAGTATAGAATCAGTTCTTCTCTTAAAGGTACATACACAACATCCTCCAGTCTTCAGGCACCTCCCCTGTGGCCAGAGAGGATCTGAAAATTTGTGTCAGAGCCCCGTCAATCTCCTCCCGTGCCTCACACAGCAGTCTGGGATACATCTCGTCTGGGCGTGGGGATTTTCCACTTTTAAGCCCGCTAAAACCGCTAATACCTCCTCTCTCTCGATGCTAATTTGTCAAAGTATATCACAATCCCCCAGCCTGATTTATATACCTATGTTGTCCTTCTCCATAGTGAACATAGATTTAACATATTCATTTAAGACCGGATCTATATCTTCTGGCTCTACACAGATGCTACTTTGGTCCCTAATGGGCCCTACTCTTTCCTTGGTAATCCTCTTGCCCGTCTAAACCTTTCACACTCTGACTATCCCAGCTAATATTGGGGAAATAAAATCCCCTACTATTATTACCCTATTTTTTCTACACCTCTGAGATTTGCCTACATATCTGTTCGTCGATCTCCCCCTGACAGTTTGGGAAACCTATAGAACAATCCCAGCAAAGAGCTTGCTCCCTTTTTGTTTTTAAGTTCTACCAAATAGGCCTCATTAGATGAACCTGTTAAGATATCATCCCTTCTTATTGCAGTAATTGACTCCTTGATTAATATTGCGACACCCGCTCCTCTTTTGCTCCCCCCTCTGTCTCGCCTGAAGATTCTATAACCCGGAATATTGAGCTGCCAGTCCTGCCCCTCCCTCAACCATGTCTCTGTCATAGCAACAATATCATACTCCCATGTGTTCAACACCTTCAATTAATCTGCCTTACTCGTAAGACTCCTTGCATTAAAATAAATGCCATCTGGCCTTGCCTTACTCCCTTGTGCTGTTACATATTTGCTCTGTCTTCCAGGCGGGCTTGTTTTTCTTCTATATTTGGCTTTGCATCACCCCCTACTATAGCTCCACTCCGTATCCCATCCCCCTGCCATGTTAGTTTAAACCCCCCTGAATAGCACTTGCAATCCGCCCCGCAAGGATGTTGGTCCCGTTTCAGTTCAGGTGCAAGCCATTTGACTTGTACAATTCCCACCTTCCCCAGAAACAGACTTAGTGATCCGGGAAACTAAAGCCCTCCCTCCTGCACCAACTCTTTAGCTATGCATTCATCTGCTCTATCCTCCTATTCCTATATTCACTAGCACGTGGCACCGGGAGTAATCCAGAGATTACTACCTTTGAGGTCCCGCTTTTTAATCTGCTACCTAACTCCCTAAAATCTTGTTGCAGGACCTCATCCCTCTTTCTACCTATGTCGTTGGTACTAATGCGAACCACGAACTCTGACTGTTCGCCCTCCCCCTTCAGAATGCCCTGCAGCCAATAAGTGACATCCTTGACCCTGGCACCAGGGAGGCAACATACCATCCTAGAGTCACATCTGCGGCCGCAGAACAGCCTGTATGCACCCCTCACTATTTAGTCTCCTACCACTATTGCCCTTCCACTCTTACTCCACCCCCTTGTGCAGCTGAGGATAAAGACTGTAAAATCCCTACTTGCTCACCAGGATCCATTTTAGATTCTCCAGTACTTAGGGAATTATTAACCGATCCTCTTATGGTTGGTCATATTTGTGTTGAATCTGCTTCTCTCTGGTTTAACTGAACTGTTTATTTCCCTTCATTACGGAACAACAACACAATCTGTGACTGTTCTACAATTCACCCAAATGTTAGAGACAAATAAGTAGTTACCTCAACACCTGGCATTTGTGCAGTACGTGTGCCAGCCGTTGGAGTCCTTCACACTGAATGGAGCAATCCTGTAAGTTGAGGTGATTTATTGTATCACAGAGTCCAATGACATGAGACAGGACTGCACAGTCAATCGGGGTCAATGCCAGTTCACTAAATGTGAGTGATTCCACAGATCCCACTGTGGCCCAAGCCAGTGCTTTATTCTGAGACTCAAACAGGCAGTGGAATGTGTTCAGGAGATTCCTTTTACCAGTTTCACTCTCTGTGTTTCCAATCTGTCCTTCAACCTTCTCCTTCACCCAATCAATCACTCGGCAGGTGGTTTGATGAACAAATGGACACAGAAACTCCTCCAGGGGCCGAGCTAACTGTGGGGAGGAGAGACCAGCAACAAAACGGAGAAATATCTCAAATCACCCATCTTCCCTGCTGTGGGCTTCACTGAGGAGTTTCAGGATGTCCCCGGGATCTGGAGTCAGGAATTGTGCGAGTACGGCTACAAACTCTTGGATGGTGAGGTGCGGGAAAGTGTACACCACGCTCTGGGCAGAATCATCTCTCTCCAAAAGTTCCATCATGATCCCAGACAGGAACTGGGAAGGTTGCAGATTGTACTTGATCAAATCTCCATTACTAAACACAATCTTCTTCTCAGAGACGCCTGTGAAGGCCATCTCACCAAGCTTCAGTAATACATCACGGGGGCTATCAATCTCTCGGCCATGGTTTTTCAGAATGTTGTAAATATAGTAGGAATATAGTTGGGTGATGGTCTTGGGAACTCGCTGCTGTTCCCTGTCTCTTTGTGTAAAGAAGGGGCCCAGTGAGAGCCCGAGGATCCAGCAGTAGGAAGGGTTGTAGCACACGGTGTACAGGATCTCGTTCTCTTCCACATGTTCGAAAACAGCTGCTGCCACCTTCTGATCATCAAAAAACTTGTTGAAATATTCCTTCCGTTCTTCACCAACAAATCCCAGGATTTCAGCCCAGACACTAATCTCAGCCTTTTCCAATAAATGTAATGCAGTGGGGCGGCTGGTCACCAGCACTGAACATCCTGGGAGCAGCTTGTGCTGTATTAAACTGTACACAATGTCAGATACTTCACACCAGTCTTCGGGATCTGTGCACATGTGCTGAGCTTCTGTATCTCTCCGATTGTCAGCAAAATCGATCCTGTCATTGAATTCATCCAAACCATCGAATATAAACAGCAATCTCTCTGGGTTCTTCCAAAGGTCTCCCAGAATATTCCCAAATTAAGGGTACAGATCCTGTATCAGATTCCTCAGGTTTATTCTACAGTTAATAGCGTTCAAATCACGGAATTTGAAGCTGAAAACAAATTGAAAGTGTGGAAATATTTTCCCATTGGCCCAGTGATGGACAATCTTTTGTACCATTGTTGTTTTTCCAATCCCTGGGACTCCGCTCACTGCTCCTGGACTCCCAGAATTTGATTTTGTCCGGGAAAAACAGCTCTGGAACAATTGATCAGTTGGGATTTTCTCCTGCTCTCTCCGGAGATGTTTCTCTCTCCACTCTTCATGGTCTCGGCCTCTTGCCAGCAGCTCATGTTCTACAAGTGTCCGATCTCGAACAGTAGAAATGACAGTTAGCTCAGCGTATCGATCAACCAACAGGAAAACCTGAACCTTCTCCTTTATTAGGATATAGTGTTCACTCTCAGTGTTTCAGTTTGTATCCGGAGTGTTTCCTTGTGTTTCTGTTGAAGATCTTCAATTAGAACAGACAGAAAGTGGTCTCAGTGTTAGTTATATTGTCAAAGAAAGCACGGATACATTTTACTGAAAAGCAGAGCAGTGTAACACGAACTATTTTAAAATCTTATTCGTATACACTTAGAAAACCAAAACAGTTCACGTGAAACTTGGTTAACAGGAAATTTCTGAGAGATGTTTCAAATCTACATGGGACACTAATATTTAGTTAACATGGCGAGCTGGGTGAAGGTGAAGTGTTCCCTCTGATGGTGAATACTATCAGTCGCACAATGTACTGCAGGCATCTCATTACAAATCCCCAAGTGATTCTGGTTATATGGCTGTCGTGGTTATAATGGAACAATGATTAAACACCACACCCAGCAGAGCCGAGCTTTTGTACAAATAGCAAATCAGGAATTGGGCAGCACTGAGAGAGGGACAGGCTCACAAGGTACTGATTGGGCAGGACTGAGAGAGGGACAGACTCACAATGGACTGATTGGGCAGCACTGAGAGAGGGACATACTCACAATGTACTGATTGGGCAGCACTGAGAGAGGGACAGACTCACAATGTACTGATTGGGTAGCACTGAGAGAGGGACAGACTCACAATGTACTGATTGGGCAGCACTGAGAGATGGACAAGCTCACAATGTACTGATTGGGCAGCAGGGAGAGAGGGACAGGCTCACAATGTACTGATTGGGCAGCACTGAGAGAGGGACATGCTCACAACGTACTGATTGGGCAGCACTGAGAGAGGGACAGGCTCACAATGTACTGATTGGGCAGCACTGAGAGAGGAACAGACTAACAATGTACTGATTGGGCAGCACTGAGAGAGGAACAGACTCACAATGTACTGATTGGGCAGCACTGAGAGAGGAACAGACTCACAAAGTACTGATTGGGCAGCACTGAGAGAGGAACAGACTCACAATGTACTGATTGGGCAGCACTGAGAGAGGGACAGACTCACAATGTACTGATTGGCCAGCACTGAGAGAGGGACAGGATCACAATGTACTGATTGGGCAGCACTGAGAGAGGGACATGCTCACAATGTACTGATTGGGCAGCACTGAGAGAGGGACATGCTCACAACGTACTGTTTGGGCAGCACTGAGAGAGGGACAGGCTCACAATGTACTGATTGGGCAAGCAATGAGAGAGTGACAGGATCACAATGTACTTATTGTGCAGCACTGAGAGAGGGACAGACTCACAATGTACTGATTGGGCAGCACTGGGAGAGGGACAGGATCACCATGTACTGATTGGGCAGCACTGAGAGAGGGACATGCTCACAACGTACTGATTGGGCAGCACTGAGAGTGGCAGGCTCACAATGTACTGATTGGGCAGCACTGAGAGAGGGATCGGCTCACAATGTTCTGATTGGGCAGCACTGATAGAGGGACAGGCTCACAATGTACTTATTGGGCAGCACTGAGAGAGGGACAGGCTCACAATGTACCTATTGGGCAGCACTGAGAGAGGGACAGGCTCCCAATGTACTGATTGGGCAGCACTGAGAGAGGGACAGACTCACAATGTACTGATTGGGTAGCACTGAGAGAGAGACAGACTCACAATGTACCGTTTGGGCAGCACTGAGAGAGGGGCAGGCTCACAATGTACTGATTGAGCAGCACTGAGAGAGAGACAGACTCACAATGTACCGTTTCGGCAGCACTGAGAGAGGGGCAGGCTCAGAATGTTCTGATTGTGCAGCACTGAGAGAGGGACAGGCTCACAATGTACTAATTGGGCAGCACTGAGAGGGACAGGATCACAATGCACTGATTGGGCTGCACTGAGAGAGGGACAGGCTCACAATGTACGGATTGGGCAGCACTGAGAGAGGGACAGGCTCACAATGTACTGATTGGGCAGCACAGAGAGGGACAGGCTCACAATGTACTGATTGGGCAGCACTGAGAGAGGGAGAGACTCATAATGTACTGATTGGGCAGCAGTGAGAGGGACAGGCTCACAATGTACTGATGTTCCCCAATTATTTGATCAGTTCTTTTGTGAGCTCTTGGGAAATTCTATACATTTCCGGTTAACATGTCGCAGGAAAATGTTTATGTTATTGAGAAGGTAAAAAGGGGATAACAACAACAACAACTTGAATTGATATAGCCCCTTTAACTCAGTAATAACGTCCCGAGAGACTCAGCCGTGGCGTAATCAGATAAAATGAAACACCGAGCCAAATAAAGAGATATTAGAACGGGGGACCAAAAGCGTGGTCAAAGAGGTAGAATTTTAATTTTAAGAATGAACAGGCGATAAGTAGAGGCAGTTAGGGTTGGAGGGGGAATTCCAGATTTCAGGGTCGAGGCTGCTGAGAACACAGCCGCCAATAGTGGAGAGGTGAGAATCAGGATGCACAAATTCAAAATTGAGGATTGCAGAAATCTCGGAGTGTTGTGGGCCTGCAGAGTTAGGGATGGCTGAGGTCAAGGAGGGATGGGAGATAAGGATGATAATTTCAAAATCAAGACTTTGCCAGACAGGGAGCCAAAGTAGGTGAGCGAGCCCATGGGTGATGGGTGAACGGGTCTTGGTGCGAGTTCCAATATGTGCAGTAGAGTTTGGGATAAGCTCAAATTTACAGAGGATGGAACGTTGGCAAGCCCTAGCATGTTGGAATAATTGAGACTGGAGATAACAAAGGAATAGATGAGAAATTCAGCATTAGATGGGCTGAGGCACGGTCGCAGACAGAGAATGTTACGGAGTTGGAAGTAGGTGGTCTTGTTGATGGAGAGTGCATAGGAGTGAGAGGCCAGCTCAGGATCTAATAGAATGCATTGGTTACAAACATTCTGGTTCAGCCTCACACAGTTGCCAGGGAGAGGAATGGAGTCTGTGGCCAGGGAATGGAGTTTGTGGCCACGACCAAAGATAATGGCTTTGGTCTGTCCAATATTTAATAGGAGGAAGTGTTTGCTCAGCTAATACTGGATGTCGGACAAGCTGCATGACGCATCAGAGACAGTGCAAGGCCTGAGAGAGATAGTGGTGCGGGAGAAATGAGTCCCTTCAGTGGAATCTGACATTGTGTTTTCGGATAATGTCGCCAAGGGGTAGGCTGTAGACCATAAATAGGAGGGGGTCAAGGATATATCCTTGGGGATACCAGAGGTAACAGTGCAGGAACAGGTAGAGGAGTAAGTGCAGGAGATTCGATTCTCTTTCTACGATTGAATGAATCATAGTCATAGAGTCATAACGGCACAGTAGGAGGCCATTCGGCACATGGAATCCGTGACAGCTTTCTGCAGAGCAATCGAGTCAGTCCCATTCCCCCGCTCTACACCCGTAGCCCTACAAGTTTATTTCCCCCAAGTGCCTATTCAGTCTCCCTTTGAAAACATTGTCTCCGCTTCTACCATTTCCATCGGCAGCGAGTTCAAGTTCCTCACCACTCGCTGCGTAAAAACGTTGTTCCTCACATCCCCCCTGTATCTCTTGCACAAAAACTTAAATCTGTGACCCTCGTCCTTGTACCATCAACTATTGGGAACAGCCTTTCCCCATCTAACCTATCCAAACCCATCATAATCTTGTACACCTCTATCAAACCACCCCTCAACCTTATTTGCTCTATTGAAAACAAATCCAGCTTCTCCAACCTGTCCTTGTAGCTAAGATTCCCCCATCCCTGGAACCATACTGGTAAATCTCCTCTGCACCCTCTCAAGCGCCTTCACATCCTTCCTAAAGTGTGATGACCAGAACTGGATGCAATACTCCAGTTGTGGCCTAACCAGCGCTTTATAAATGTTCAGCATAACTTCTCTACTTTTGTAATCAATGCCTCTATTTATGAAGCCCAAGATCCCATATGCTTTGCTAACCACTGTCTCAATATGTCCTGCTATCTTCACGGACTATGCACATTAACTCCCAGGGCCCACTGTCCCTGCACACTCTAAAACTGTGCCATCATGTGTATATTGCCTCTCCCTTTCCTTCTGCTAAAATGGATCACCTTACACTTCTCTGTTTTAAACTCCATCTGCCACTTGTCTGCCCAGTCTGCTAACCTTTCTATATCCTGTTGCCGTCAATTGGTATCATCCTCACTGTTACCCACACCCCCAAGTTTGGTGCCATCGGCAAATTCAGAAATGCTACTTTTTATTCTAATATCCAGCTCATATATATCAGTGGCCCCAACACTGATCCTTTGGGAACACCACTGGCTACCATTCTCCAGTTTGAAAAATAGCCAGTTACCACAACTCACTGTTTTCTGTCCTGAAGCCAATTCCTTATCCAAGCTGCCACTGACCCTCAATTTTGTTAACCAGCCTTCTATGTTGTACTTTGTCAAACACCTTCCTAAAATCCATGTAGACAACATCCATTGCATTCCTTTCACCAATCCTCCCTGTTACTTCATCAAATAATTCAATTAGATTAGTGAAACACGATGTGCCTCTTACAGATCTGTGTTGGCTCTCCTTAATTAGCTTAAACCTCCCCAAGTCCCCGTCAGTTTTTTCCTTGATTATTGTTTCTAAAACTTTAGCCACCTCTGATGTTAAACTGACCGGCTGTAGTTACTAGGATTGTCCTTACACCTTTCTTGAACAATGTTATCACATTTGCCACTTTCCAATCCTCAGACACCTCCCCCACATCTAGGAAGGATTGGAAAAATATGACAAGCATTTCCGCTATCTCCTCCCCCAATTCCCTTAGCAATCTGGATGCAGGCCATCTGGACCAGGTGACTTATCCACTCTAAGCAAACAGCCTTTCTAGTACACCCTGTCTATCAATTTTCACTCCTTCCATTGCTTCTAACATTTCCACTGCTACTGATATTTTGTCAGCGTTCACCTCCTTAGTAAACACCGATACACAGTACTCATTGAGTATTCTAGACCTGCCCTGTGCCTCTGCACATATAACACCTTCTTAGTCACTAATAGGCCCTACCCCGCCTCTTACTACCCACTTATCATTTACATGACGGTGTGGCAAAGCCACCAAGAGACTCTTGCGGTAATGTATATAATTGCCTTTAACATGGGCTTGTTACCTTTAAGTGTTTGCTCTGTATAAACAATGTGGGTTCGGTACAAAGGCGTTCCAGCGCGATTATGTCATCACGCAGGTAACGTGACGTTCCCAACGGCGGGGAACATGATGACGTCATGACGTCAGAGGGGAGAGGTGTTCCCCCTCAGTCCTCCTGGAACCAGTTGGTGTACAGACCTGTATAGAGTTTCTCCTGCGTTTTTGTTTGTAAATTTTACCCGTGCATTTAACCACGTTTGGTTAACTGCTAGTTTCAGTCTCAGTATTTTTGTTAGGAGTTCAAGCACTCCTACATTGGTGACCCCGAATCCTCGCGGATGTTCTTCGTGGTTAAACAGAATGCAGGGCCATGATGGAAGTCAAAGCAGTGGCTTTGAAGCTCCCCCAATTTTGGGAACAACAGGCGGCCTCCTGGTTCGTACAAGTGGAGGCGCAGTTCGAGCTCCGCAATGTCGTGCAGGATCAGGCCCGTTATCTTTCTGTGGTCTCCGCACTCAACAGCGTCGAGGATCATCAGCCTACTGGAGAACCCCCCGGCCACCGACAAGTATATCGCCATTAATGCACGGCTAATGCAGGTATTCGGCCTTACGAAGGCAGAGCGCGCATGCTGCCTACTCACGCTGCCCAGGTTAGGAGACTCCAAACCTTCGGAGTTGATGAGCTAGATGCTCACACTCCTGGGGTCAGAACCGCAATGTTTCCTGTTCCGTGAACTGTCCCTCAGTCAACTGCCCGAACAGGTGCAGGCGGCCCTCGTCAGATCGGACACCAGGGATTGCATAGCGCTCGCTGAAGTAGCGGGTAAAATATACGCGGTCCGACAACAACACTGCGCCGTCGCGAGACACCCCGCCCCAAAGGGCCCTGCCTCGATGCCTCCAACAACTGGTTTCTGTTATTACCACGCTCGGTTTGGCGTGAAGGCCAGAAGCTGCCGTCCGCCTTGCAGTTTCATGCCCAAAACACCGAACAAGCAACTGCGCGTCAAGAACACCGACTGCAGGGCATGCCCTGTGGCCACGATGGTGATCGGCGATTCTGGGAAACTACTTTATTTAACCAATTCCATCACAGGCTGTCGTTTTTGTGCGACACAGGGGCGCAGTGCAGCATCCTTCCCGTGTCAGTCCTCGACCTTCGGTCAGGCAGGCGTGGTTCTCCCCTCCAAGCTGCCAACGGGGATGCGATTCGTACTTGCAGGACACGGTGGGTCAAGGTCTTCTTCAGTGGCCAACACTTTATATGGTACTTTGTCACCGCCAAAATTTCACAGGCACTTCCAGGCACCGACTTTTTATGCGCCAATGGCCTGTTGGTAGATTTAAAAAATCGTCGGCTCATTCACGCCACCATGTTCAACTGTATTCCCTGTGTGCACAGCACGGTCGCACCGCACTCGGTCTCCTGCTTTCGGCCACCCCCCGACATTTTCTCCCGCCTCCTCGGGGACTTTCCAGAGCTGACTAAGCCCACCTTCTCGGCTTTGACCGCCAAACATAGGGTGGAGCACCATATAATGATTACCGGCTCTCCCGTCTATGCCAGGGCATGGCAGCTAGAGCCCAGCAAGCTGGCGGCAGCTAAGGCAGAGTTCACTGCCATGGAAATGTTGGGGATTATTCGCTGGTCGAATAGTCCCTGGTCCTCAGCTCTCCACATCGTCCCTAAGCCCCGGGGTGGATGGCGGCCCTGCGGCGCCTACTGCCGCCTCAATGATGTCACAACCCCTGACCGGTACACCATACTGCACATACAGAATTTCTCCGCACATTTGGTGGGGAATTCGATCTTCTCCAAGGTCGACCACGTCCGTGGGTACCATCAGGCACCGGTGCATCCCCAGGACGTCGAAAAGACAGTGGTCATCACCCCTTTTGGCCTGTTTGAGTTCCTCCGCATGCCTTTCGGACTTCAAAATGCGGCGCAGGCATTCCAACGCCTAATGGAGTCGGTGTTGCGGGATCTCAAATTTTTGTTCGTCTATCTGGATGACATTCTGATCACCAGCGCCAAAAAGGAGGACCATCTCAAGCTTTTATCGGTATATCAGGAGGAAAAGACTGGTAAAATCCCAAGTCGGTCCCTTGCAGTCCGATTCGGGAGAATATATAATGGAGAATAAGGAAATGGCTGACCAATTAAACTCATACTTTGGTTCTGTATTCACAATAGAGGACACAAATAACCTCCCAGGAATATCGGCAAACATAGGGACTAATGAGAGGGAGGAGCTGACAGAAATTAGTATCTCTAGGGATATGGTGTTGGGTAAGTTGAGGGGACTGAAGGCCGACAAATCCCCGGGGCCTGATAAACTACATCCTAGGGTACTTAAGGAGGTGGCCCTGGAGATAGCAGATGCTCTAAGGATCATCTTCCGGAACTCCATTGACTCGGGAACAGTACCCGTGGATTGGAGGGTAGCTAATGTTACCCCAATATTTAAAAAGGGGGGTAGAGAGAAAGCAGGGAATTATAGACCAGTAAGCCTTACATCGGTTGTGGGCAAAATGCTAGAGTCCATTATTAAGGATAAAATAGCGGAGCACTTGACGAATGGGGAAAGGATCGGACAGAGTCAACATGGATTTACAAAGGGTAAATCGTGTTTGACTAATCTGCTGGAATTTTTTGAGGAAGTAACTGGTAAAATAGATGGGGGAGAGCCAGTGGATGTGGTGTACCTTGACTTCCAGAAAGCCTTCGATAAGGTTCCACACAAAAGATTATCATGCAAAATTAAGGCTCATGGGATTGGGGGCAAAGTATTAACGTGGATAGAGAACTGGCTGGCGGATAGAAAACAGAGAGTTGGAATAAACGGCTCGTTTTCGGAGTGGCAGGCAGTGACCAGCGGGGTGCCGCAAGGATCTGTCCTGGGACCCCAGCTGTTCACAATATATATAAATGATCTGGATCAGGGAATTGGATGCAATATTTCCAAATTCGCTGACGACACTAAACTAGGAGGAGGGGTGGGCTCTGATGAGGATGTCAGGAGGCTACAGTGCGATTTGGACAGGTTGGGGGAATGGGCGGATACGTGGCAGATGCACTATAATGTGGATAAATGCGGGGTTATCCACTTTGGGGGTAAAAACAGGAGGGTAGATTATTATCTAAATGGCAATAGATTGGGAGATGGGGAAGTGCAGAGGGACCTGGGTGTTCTTGTGCACCAGTCACTGAAGGAGAGCATGCAGGTGCAACAGGCGATTAAGAAGGCAAATGGTATGTTGGCCTTCATATCAAGGGGGTTCGAGTATAGGAATAGGGATACCTTACTACAGCTGTACAAGGTGCTGGTGAGACCGCATCTGGAGTATTGTGTACAGTTTTGGTCGCCCCATCTGCGGAAGGATGTTCTTGCCATGGAAAGAGTGCAGCGGCGATTCACCAGGCTGATACCTGGAATGGCGGGAATGACTTACGAGGAGAGATTGAATAGTTTGGGCTTGTACTCACTGGAGTTTAGAAGATTGAGAGGGGATCTCATCGAAACATATAAAATTATGGCAGGCCTGGACAGGCTGAATTCAGAGAGAATGTTTCCAATGGCAGGGGAGCACAGAACCAAGGGCCACAGTCTAAAAATAGCAGGCAAATCATTTAAAACAGAGATGAGGAAGAATTTCTTCACTCAAAGAGTGGTGAGCCTGCGGAATTCCCTGCCACAGAGGGCTGTGAAGGCTAATTCAATAAATATTTTCAAGAGAGAATTGGATATATTTCTGAAGGATAAGGGGATTAAGGGTTACGGAGAAATGGCGGGGACGGGGTACTGAACTGGTAAGATCAGCTATGATCTCAGACGAAGATCAGCCATGATCTCATTGAATGGCGGAGCAGGCTCGAAGGGTCGAATGGCCTACTCCTGTTCCTATCTCTATGTTTCCTATGTTTCCTATATGCGAATTCTCTTTCGTCGCCTTCAGCAGCACGGCCTCATTGTTAACCCAGCCAAATGTCAGTTCGGCCTGCAGCAAATCAACTTCTAAGGCCACCGCATCACTTCAGAGGGGGCAATGCCTCTTCGGGCTAAGGTGGAGGTGTTCACCGCATTCCCGTGGCCGCAATCCATGAAGGCACTCCAGGAGTTCCTGGGTATGGTAAATTTTTACCATCGTTTTGTTCCCAGGGCTGCACAGCTCATGTGGCCACTCTACGAGGCCCTCAGAGGGAAGCCGGGAAAGGAGCCCGAATTTGGACAACGGAAATGGACCGCGCTTTCGGGGACACGAAGACCGCCCTCGCGAATGCGACAATGTTGGCACACACCCTGCCAGGAGCCACCATCGCTCTCACGACTGATGTGTCGGACTACACCAAAGGGGCCATCCAAGAGCAATGGGTCGATGTCACGTGGCAACCACTGGCATTTTTTAGCCACCATCTGCGACGGCACGAACGCCAGTACAGTACCTTTGGCAGGGAGCTGTTGGCGTTGTTTTTGGCCATTCATCATTTTCGTTTTCTGCTCGAAGGGTGCCACTTCACTGCGTTTGTCGACCACAAACCGCTGACATTCCCGATGGCCAAGACTGCCAAACCGTGGTCGGCTCGACAGCAGCGACAGCTTACATTTATTTCTGAATTTACCACTGACATCCGGCACGTGGCCGCCAAGGACAATGTGGTAGCGGATTGCCTTTCCCATGCCACTGTCCAAGCCGTGCAGTTGGGGATCGATTATGCGAGAATGGCGGCCGACCAAGCTGCCGACCCGGACACTCAGCCTTTCGTTCTGACTCCACCAGCCTTCAACCGAAGGATGTGCTGTTCCATTCGGCGGGCACCACTTTACGCTGTGACGTCTCCTTGGGGTCCCCCGTCCGATTGTGCCGTCCACCTGGCGTCGGAAAGTTTTTGACGCCATACACGGACTTTCGCATCCTGGTGTGAGGGCATCACAGAAGTTGCTAGCATCCAAATTCATCTGTAGAGGGATGCGCAAGGACATCCGTGACTGGGCGAACACATGGGTGGTTTGTCAATGAGCCAAAGTACAATGACACGTCAGGGCCCCTTTGGCCACCTTCGAGGTGCCGGAACGTCGGTTCGACCACGTCCACGTCGACCTTGTGGGGCTACTCCCGCCATCGCGGGGTTTCACACACCTTCTGATGATGGTAGATCGCACCACGAGATGGCCCGAGGTGGTTCCTCTGACGTCTACCACCTCTGCGGATATCGCTCGAGCCTTTATCTCGTCATGGGTAGCACGCTTTGGGGTTCCGATGGATATTTCGTCTGACCGCGGTCCACAATTCTCATCTGAGCTTTGGAATGCGGTGGCCTCAGCGTTAGGCACCAAACTCCATCGCACCACGGACTACCACCCACAGGCGAATGGGCTGTGTGAGCGTTTTCATCATTCATTGAAGGCGTCGCTCAGGGCCAGCCTCCGGGACGCGGCATGGGTCGATGCTGGGGTTGCGCATGGCACCAAAGGAGGACCTGCAGGCTTCAGCTGTGGAAATGTTTTATGGCCAGCTGCTCCGGGTACCAGGTGAATTCCTGCCATCCCCTACACAGCCGTGGTCCGAAGCCACTCAACGGGAAGCCCATTTGGAAGTGGCCCAGTGCTTCCGGCCAGTTCCAACATCGCAACATGGTTTTCCTGCCTCCCACATTCCAGTGGAGTTGATGAAGGCCAAATTCGTGATCGTTCGTAAAGACGCACATCGCAGCCCGCTCCAGCCTCCATATATGGGTCCTTTCCGTGTTTTACAGAAAGGGGCTAAGACTTTTTTGGTCGACCTCGGGGGCAGGCCGGACCACATCTCCATCGATCGCCTCAAGCCCACACACTTGGACATTGAACGGCCAGTTGAGCCCGCTCAGCCACTGCACAGGGGTCGACCGCCGGCTGCTGCCACACCTGAGCAGGCCGCAATCGCCTCCAGCTCACCAGCTGCTTAGCGTTTGCCTCTCCGGGAATTTAGGAGTCATTCAAACAGGCCTGTCCAACCTCCTCTGCGATTGACTTTCCTTATTAAAGACAATTCTCGGGGGGCGTATGTGGCAAAGCCACCAAGAGATTCTTGTAGTAATGTATATAATTGCCTTTAACAGGGGCTTGTTACCTTTAAGTGTTTGCTCTGTATAAACAGCGCGGGTTTGGTAAAATGGTCTTCCAGCGCGATGACGTCATCACGCAGGTCACGTGACGTTCCCAACGGCGGGAAACGCGATGACGTCATGGCGTCAGAGGGGAGAGGCGTTCCCCTTCAGCCCTCGTGGAACCAGTTGGTGCACAGACCTGTATAGAGTTTCTCCTGCGTTTTTGTTTGTAACTTTTACTAGTGCATTAAACCACGTTTGGTTAACTGCTAGTTTCAGTCTCAGTACTTTCGTTAGGAGTTCAAGCACTCCTACAATGGTAGGGGATTTTTGGTTCTGTTTTATGTTATCCGCTATTCTACTTTCATATTCTCCCTTTACCAATCTTATTTTCATCTTCACCTCCCCTCTCAAGTTATTGAATTTGGACTGGTTCTCCCTTGAAGAATTCACCTAACATGCACCATACAACCTCTTCTTTGGTTTCGTCATCTTCTCTGCCTCCCTCGCCATCCAAGAAGATCTTGCTTTGGTTCCTTTACGCTTCCCTCTTCTTGGAATGTGCCTAGCCTGCACTTGGAACAACTCCTCCTTAAACATCACCATTGTTTCGTTACAGTTTTTCCTGTCCGTCTTTGATTCCATTTTACTCTAGCTAGATCCATTCACATCCCATTGAAGGTAGCCCTATTGCAGTTTATAAGTTCCACTCCAGACTGTTCCTTGCTCCTCTCCATTGCTAATCTAAAACATATGATACGATGATCACTCGTACCAAATTGCTCTCCCACAGACACTTGGTCGACGTGGCCCACCTCATTCCCCAGCAACAGATCCAGCAATGCCTCCTCCCTCGTTGGGCCAAAAACATACTGGTTATGGAATTTCTAATGAAAATATTTCAGAAATTCCTTCCACTCCTTTCCCTTTTCCCTAGCATTATCCCAATCGATATTAGGGTAATTAAAGTCCCCCAATATCACCACTCTATAGCTCTTGCATATCTCTGCGATGTTCTGCAGATAATCTCCTCTACCTCTCTCTCACTATTTGGAGGCCTATGTAAAACCCCCAATAGCGTGATCATACCCTTTTTGCTCCTCAACTCTAACCAAATGGATTCAGTCCTTGTCCCTTCAAGAACATCCTTCCTTTCCAACACTACAATGTCTTCCTTAATCAGCACTGCCACCCTTTTTTCCTTCGCTAGCTTTTATATACCCTTTAATATTAATGCCTAGTCCTCACCGTTTTTATGCCACGTTTCCGTTATTGACAGAACATCATGTTGCCGGACGACTAATTGTGCTTGTAGCTCACCAACCTTATTCCTCACACTTTGTGTGGTTATGTTCATGCATTCTAAACCCATTTTTGAATTTTTCGTAGTCTTTCTTGGTCTGCTCATATCTAATATGGTTTTACTACCGCCTCCAGTACTACTTTCTTCACTAGTACTATGCAGCACACTCACTTTTCATGCACATTATTCCTCTTTTCTACTCCCTTATGCTGGTGCCCATGAAATTTAACCCGCCCGGCTTGTACAGGTCCCATCTTCCCCAGAAACGCTCCCAACGCCTCAGGAATCTAAAGCCCTCCCTCCTGCATCATCTTTCCAGCCACGCATTCATCTGTTCTAACCTCCTATTCCTGTACTCACTAGCCTGTGACACCGGGAGTAATCCGGAGATTACTTACTTTGAGGTCTCTCGTTTAATCTCTCTCCTAGTTCCCTAAACTCTGCCTGCAGGACCTCATCCCTCTTTCTGCCTATGTCGTTGGTACCGATATGGACAATGACCCCTGGCTGTACAACCTCCCCCTTCAGAGTGTCCTGCAGCCGCTCAGTGACGTCCTTGATCCCGGCACCAGGGACGCAACATACCATCCTGGAGTCACTTCTACGGCCGCAGAAACGCCTGTCTGCTCTCCCAACTATCGAATCCTCTACCACTATTGCTCTGACACTCTTTTTCCTCCCTTCCACCCCGAGCAGCTGAACCACTCGTGGTGCAGTCGACCTGACTCTGGCTGCTCTCTGCAGAGGAACCATCTCACTCACCTGTACTCAGAACAGAATACTGGTTGGAGAGCGAGATGCACTCTGGCGACTCCTGCACTACCTGCTTGGTTCTCCTCTTCTGTCTGGTGGTCACCCATTCCCGCGCTGCCTGCTCACTATTAAGCTGTGGGGTGACAACCTCCAGAAATGTGCTATCCATGTAACTCTGAGCCTTGCGGATACACCGCATTGACTCCAGCTGCCACTCAAGCTCTGAAACATGGAACCTGAGCTGCCGTATCTGGTGACCCTTCCGGCACACGTGGTCATCCAGGCTACGTGATGTGTCCAGGACATCCCACATGGCACAGGATGAGCACTCCATGCAACCTAGCTGCCCTGCTATTTTTCTATTTAATAGACTATGAATGGAATGGAATAAAGAAAGATGATTAAGGGCATCAGGAATTTTAGATGAGGAAAGGTCGAGGAAATGGGATTAGTTTCTTTCACTGAAGCGACGTCAGCGTCTTGTAATTGAAGTTGTCTGATTTTTAATGGGATTAACAACATTGCTGCAGGAACAGGCTCACTGAGAAGAGAATCAGGTACTAACAGAAAGGTACAATTAGGAGGTAAGGATCAAGATGGAATTGAGCTTCAATTATTTCACTGAAAGCTTAATAGAATAGGGGATCAAGTTACCAGGGAAGGGCATTTGGGGCAATGTAAATGGCACTGAAAGAAAATCAGATGAGTTTGTGCAGACACTGAACAGATGGGCAGGTGAGATCTTCACTGTTAGAGTCCAACACCACCTTCAGTATGCCAGTGCAGCCTTCGGTCGCCTGAGGAAGAGAGTGTCTGAAGACCTGGACCTCAAACACGGCACTAAGCTCATGGTCTACAGAGCAGCAGCGATAGCCGCCCTGCTGTATGCCTCAGAGACATGGACCATGCAGAGCAGGCATCTCAAAGCACTGGACAGGTACCACCAACGCTGCCTCCGCAAGATTCTGCAAATCCATTGGCAGGATAGGTGCACCAACGTCAGTGTTCTCACTCAGGCCAACATCCCCAGCATCGAAGCTTTGACCACGCTCGATCAGCTCCGGTGGACAGGCCACATTGTCCGCATGCCCGATACGAGACTCCCAAAACAAGCGCTCTCGTCAGAGCTCCGACATGGCAACAGAGCCCTAGGTGGGCAGAGGAAATGCTTCAAGGACACCCTCAAAGCCTCCTTGAAAAAGTACAACATCCTCACTGACAGCTGGGAATCCCTGGCCCAAGACCGCACAAAGTGGAGGAGAAGCATCCGGGAAGGCGCCAAACACCTCGGGTCTCTTCGCTGGGAGCAAGCACAAGTCAATCCAAGCACCTCACCCACCCGCCCCTTCAACCACCGTCTGCCCCACCTGTGACAGAGACTATAGGTCCCGCATTGGACTCGGATCAGTCACCCGAGAACTGATTTTTAACGTGGAAGCAAGTCATCCTCCGTTCCGATGGGCTGCCTAAGAAGAAGAGTAATATAGAGACAGACTTGTTTGGGTCAAGTGGCTTTATTCTGCTTCTCAGAATCTTCCTGCTGTAATTTTGTTTCAGAAAATACTAACAATGTTTGAGTGGTGTTGCACATACAGACTGCATGGCCTAGACTTTGATTAGGCCTGAAAACGGGACTGCAGTGACAGAGCGTGCACTGCACCATCTTAGCGCTGACTCAGGCAGCAGGTATTATTTCTTCTGATTGTAATGAGCTAGTGGTGCAGTTAGCGCTACCTGTACTAGACACTGGCTATGCACCTGTGCTTTCCTTTGTCCAGGAGTGGGTGCTAGATATCGGGCATCCCTGACGCGACTTAAAAGGTAACCAACACCTTGTAAACGTGCTCTCTGCATACAGACAATAGGGAGACAATTGTGAATTGGTCAAATGGCTGCTAGAGCTGCAGAAAGCAGCAAGCAAATGATATGTTCGCCTTTATTACCAAGAGCTTTTGAGTATAAGAGTAAAGACGTCTTGCTGCAATTATTGTATATAGGGCCCTGGTGAGACCACACTGGGAGTATTGTGTACACTTTTGGTCCCCTCAACTAACGAAGGATATACTTGCCATAGAGGGAGTGCACCAATGGTTCACCAGACGGCTCCTGGGATGGGAGGATTTTCCTATGAGGAGAGGTTAAGTAGACTAGGCCTATATTCTCTAGAGTTTAGAAGAATGGGAGATGATCTCATTGAAACATACAAAATTCTTACAGGGCTTGACAGGGTAGATGCCGGGAGGATTTTCCCCCTGGCTGGGCAGTCTAGAACCAGGGGGCACTCTCTCAGAATAAGGGGTCGGCCATTTGCAACAAACATATATTCCTCTATTTCATAAAAACCCAAAAGGAATAGTGATACATCAATGGCTAACAAAAGAATTTAAAGCTGGTATTAAATCAAAGGAGGAAGCTTATAATGTTGCCAGAAAAAGCGGTCGGCCTGAGGATTGGGATCCTTTTAGAAATCAGCAAAGGGGGAACAAAAATTGATAAAGAAAGGGAAAATTGAATATGAGCACAAAGTAGCGAAAAATATAAAAACAGATTGTAAAAGCTTCTATAGGTATGTGAAAAGCAAAAGCCTGGTGATGGTAAATGTAGGTCATTTACAGTCACAGACGGGAGAATGTATAATGGGGAAAGAGGAAATGGCTCGGAAATTAAACAAATTCTTTGTTTCTCTCTTCACGGAGGAAGACACAAAAAGCCTCCCAGAAATACGAGATAACCAAGGGTGTGACGAGAATGAGGATCTTAGAGAAATTATTAGTAGTAAAAAAACAGTACTAGCAAAATGAATGGGACTGAAAGTCGTTAAAGCCCAAGGACCGGATGACCAACATCCTAGGGTTTTCAAAGAGGTGGCCATTGGGATAGTGGACGCATTCGATGTCAGCTTTCAAAATTCGAAAGATTCTGGAACGGTTCCTGCAGATTGCAGGAAAGCAAATTTAAACCCGCTATTTAAGAAAGGAGGGAGAGAGAAAACGGGGAACTACAGATCTGTTAGCCTCACATCAGTAGTTGGGAAAATGCTGGAATCTATTATAAAGGATACAATAACTGGGCACTTAAAACTAATAGTAAGATTGGGCAGAGTCAACATGGATTTATGAAAGGGAAATCCTGTTTGTCAAACCTGCTGGAGGTCTTTGAGGATGTAACTAGTGGAGTAAACAAAGAGGAACAGGTAGATTTGGTGTATTTGGATTTTCAGAAGGCCTTCGATAAGTTCCCACACAAGAGGTTGGTGAACAAAATTAGGGTGCATGGAATTGGGGGTAATATACTAGCATGTACTGAGAATTGGTTAACAGACAGAAAACAAAGAGTATCGATAAACGGGTCTTTTTCAGGATGGCAGGCTGTAACTAGTTGGGTACCACAGGATCAGTGCTTGGGCCCCAGCTATTCACAATCTATATCTATCAATGAGGGGATTAAATGCAACATTTCCAAATTTGCTGATGACACAAAGCTAGCTAGCAGTGTTAGTTTTGAACATCATGTGAAGCGGCTTCAACAGGCTCTCAACTGGCTCAATGAGTGGGCGAGAACATGGCAGATGGAATATAATGTGGAAAAATGTGAAGTTATCCACTTTGGTAGACAAAACAGAAAGGCAGAATATTTCCTAAGTAGTGAAAGATTGGGGATGCAGATGCTCAAAGGAACCTTAGGTGTCCTTGTACATGAGTCACTGAAAGTGAAGGTGCAGGTGCAGCAAGCCATTAGGAAGACAAATAATATGCTGGCCTTCATTACAAGAGGAGTTGAGTACAGGAGTAAATAAGTCTTATTCCAATTATATCGGGCCTTGGTGAGACCACAGCTGGAGTACTGTGTACAATTTTGATCTCCTTATCTAAGGAAGGATATACTTGCCATATCGGGAGTGCAATGAAGGTTCATGAGATTGATTCCTGGGATGGCGGGAATTTCATATGAGAAGAGATCGAGTAAACCAGGCCTGTGTTCTCTTGAATTCAGAAGAATGAGAGGGGTTCTCATTGAAGCATACAACATTATTACAGGGCTTGATAGTCTGGATGCTGGGAGAATGTTTCCCTTGGCTGGGGAGTCTAGAACCAGGGGCCACAGCCTCAGGATAAAGGGTAGGCCATTCAGGACTGAGATGAGAAGACATTTCTTCAACAGAGGGTGGTGAATCTTTGGAATTATTCACCCCAGATGGCTGTGGCGGCTCAGGCATTGGGTATATTAAAAATAGAATTCAATAAATTTCTGACTAGTAAGGGCATCAAGGGATATGGCGATAGGGACGGTAAATGGAGTTGAGGCAGAAGATCAGCCATGATCTCATTGAATGGCAGAGCAGGCTTGAAAGGCCAAATGGACTACTCCTGCTCCTATTTCTTATGTTCTTATATAGGAGTGAGATGAGGAGAAATTTCTTCACTCAGGGTAGTGAAGCTTCGGAATTCTCTACCATGGAAGGCTGTTGAGAGTCAGTCGTTGAGTAAATTCACGACAGGGATCAGTAGATTTTTGGATTAAGGGAATCAAGGGATGTGGGGATAGTGCAGGAAAGTGGAGATGAGGTAGAAGATCAGCCATGATCGTATTGAATGGTGGAACAGGCTTAAAGGACCAAATGGCCTACTCTTGTTCCCATTTCTTATGTTCTTAGATTGTACCCTAAATGCACTAGATGCCCTGGTAGGGACAGTGGACAAGGGGAGGGACATACTCTGTCCCCTAGTGGGCAAGAAACCCTCCAGTCATCAACTCCACCAACAGTGGGAAGAGGCGGCTGAGCAAGTCAAGGAATCAGAGAATCATAGAAGTTTACGGCACAGAAGTATGCCATTCGGCTCATCGACCCTGTGCTGGTCGATAAAGAGCTATCCGGCCTAATCCCACTTTCAAGCACTTGGTCCGTAGCCTTGCAGTTCATGGCACATCAAGTGCACATCCAAGAACTTTTTAAATGCAATGTGGGTTTCTGCCTCTACTTCCCTTTCAGGTTCTGAGTTCCAGTCCCCCAGCACCCTCTGGGTGAAAAAGTAATTAATTCCCCTCTAATCCTTCTACCAATTGCTATAAATCTCTGCCCCCTGGTTACTGACCTCTATTCTAGCGAAACAGGTGCTTCATATCTACAATATCTAGGCCCGTCATAATTTTATAAACCTCCCTGAATAATTTTAGCAGTGCTGGAGACTTAGTTCCCAGGACATGGCTGCAGTTCCGCAATGACCCCATTGGAGTCGTCAAGGTAAGAACACCACTTTCTTACTCTGATAACACCTTCCCCATCTCCAGCCTCACTACTCACTGCACTCATAATGCTCCCCTACCTACTTCTTACAAACATTGCACAACACTTCACTCTATATCCTTCCTCTCAAAGTCACACACCCCAAATCTAACATCTCACATGCTGCATACCAGCTTTTCTAACATGTGTGTATTTTCAAACACCTCAAGAATGTTACGAACACATTCCCTTCTTGCAGAAGTTCAAGTGGACTTGAGACAGGAAACTATCACCAGATGAAGCCGCGCCTGTATGCACACACTCTCCCATCGCCGAGAATATGTACAGACCATCACCGGCAGGGACAGAGCCATGTCCGTGGCGACTGGCATCACTGGAGGAAACGTTGCAGATTTTCTCACCTTTTCCTATTTTTCGCTTCTTACTTCTATTTCACCCTGACACTGTGCACGACAAACTCCAGAAGCTTTCACCAGAAACTGTGTTCCAAATTTAATCTAAAATATAATAATTGGCCGTCTCTTTCAGTTCAGCTGCTGAAGAGGTTGACATCCTTTTGCCAGTAGAAGAACAGAAGGCCAGTCTTCCTGGAGATGTAACATAACTCGAGCTAACCATCGCAAGCAGCAGCTCAGATACTGGCACATGTACTTTAGAGGCTAGGCTAGATAACGGGTACTTACATGCTGAATATGCAGGAGGTCGGGATGGAGGATTGGGCACGTGCTCACTGGAGTGCAAGATCGCATTCTAGCTTTGCTGCAGTGGACACAAGATACTGACGTCGACGGACGCACCTACCGAAGAAAGCTGATGGACATATATCAGAAAATGCTCAGAGCACTGGGCAGCCTGCCAGTGAGCTCCAACTTGTGTCAAGGCTTTGCGCAGGCATGGAGCACACTCTGTACAATATGGGCCGAGTGATCAGTTCCATCAGCACATCAGTGGCGCCCACCATGATGGAGCTTCTGCTGGCATCTTCCATGGCATCTCACATTGCTGCTAGGAGTGCTGGGGCACAGTCCCAGGAGGATGGCCTTGGCTCCATGGGAGAGGCAACTGCTGTCCTCTCTCAGGGGGACAGCATGTCATCTCCACCAGCAACCAGTCCACCAGTTCTGCTGTTAGAGCCAAACAGCAACCTGGGCCCATGTCTTAATGCCACAGTCTGCAGCCGGCCATTCTAGGCACAGAGCTGCTCGAGGTCACCCATCACAGCTATCTGAAGTGTCCACAATGGTCATTCAGCAGCGTTCCAGCTCATAAGCTGTAGCCAATGGGGAAATACCTCATAAGAACACTAGGATAGGGAAACGAGCACGCAATACAGACACAAAGGCTACGATTTCGCCTCCAGAGACGGGCTAAGTGCGAGCGAGCTTGGTGCCGGACGGTGACCCCGTTCCTGGCTCAGTCACGCCGTCCGAGAAGAATTTTCTGTTGACAGGGCTTGTTAAGCTCTGCCCTACGTGGTTCCAGGCGAAGAAAACGGAAGCAAATCTGACAACGTCATTTGGTGACGTGCCATCAGCCAGATTCTGTAAAGGGCCCATGTCCATATTCATTTTGGTATTTGTGCTGCCAGTGTTCGACAGCATTTAGGTGCTGCAAACACTGATAACCTCTGCACAGAGGAGCACAGCTGCACCCAGGCTCTCTCATAACTTCCTCCATATGCTTATGGAGGGCGTCACAGCATGCAGGGAGGTTCTCTTTTCCAATGGACGGAAGACCCCTCCCCAGGATACCAATGCAGCCTCGTTGCATATTGCATAGTGGGGCACATGCAGGGATGTCATCAGGAGGACCAGGCTGCAGTGGCAGAAACATTTCAATGATCTCAGTATATCACAAAACGTTACTGCAACGCACACTCAACTTCATCCTGCTGTGCCACTCATCACATCCCCACGTGCAGTTGTACAGGGCCTTGGTGAGACCACATCTTCAGTATTTTGTGCAGTTTTGGTCGCCTTATCTGAGGAAGGATGTTCTTGCCATGGAAGGAGTTCAGCGAAGATTCACCAGGCTGATACCTGGGATGGCAGGAATTACATATAAGAAGAGATTGGGACGATTGGGCTTGTACTCGCTGGAGTTTAGAAGAATGAGAGGGGATGTTATTGAAACTTATAAAATTCTGACAGGACTGGACAGACTAGATGCAGGAAGGATGTTCCCGATGGTCAGGGAGTCCAGAACCAGGGGACACAGTCTAAGGATAAGGGTTAGGCCATTTAGGAGAGAAATGAGGAGGAATTTCTTCACCCAGAGAGTGGTGAACCTGCGGAATTCTCTACCACAGAAGGCAGTAGAGGCCAATACATTAAATATATTCAAGAAAGAGTTGGATATATTTCTTAAGGCTAAAGGGATCAAGGAGTATGTGGAGAAAGCAGGGACCGGGTACTGAATTTGGATGATCAGCCATGATTGCATTGAATGGTGGAGCAGGCTCAAGGGGCCGAATGGCCTACTCCTTCTCCTATCTTCTATGTTTCTTCCATCTGCCTACCCTACCCTACTCCTGCTAATCCTTACTCACACCAACGTAGCTTGCACCTCCACCCATCCCTCTCTATCTACACTATCTACATCTCACTAGCCACCCCTCACACTCATCCTCAACCTACTGCAAGCATACCAAATAAGAACACAGAAGGTTAGCCACTTGGGTGCTTTAGCCAATATTCAGGTGAAGTTTGTGTTGATGTGCTGTGAACCACTGAAATCTTTATTTTCAACACATTGCTTTCTTGGACAAAATTGTGTGCACATTTGGAATTGGCTTAGTGAGTTGCAGTGAAGTGGGACATAATGGTATCCCCCACAATGCTGATGAGTGTGAATTGAATGGTTTGGGCATTGTAGAGACGTTAAATGGTGCTGGTGTATGGTAGTGCCAGCCTGGCGCATCATGTGGTAGCCATGGTGTACAGTGTTAAGTGTAGTAAATCTGGCTATGGTGAGGCCATCCCTGGCATCCCGGGTAGCAATGTACTCGGGTGCTAAAGCCTTGTGTCCTGTGCAGCATCGGGTTATTGCGGAGCAGGTTGATGTTGATATTGGTGCTTTTGGTGTTGGGGCTGATCATGGTGGGATTCTGAGGACCAAGGTGAGATTTTTTCAAAGGTACCGATGCTGCTGGAATAAATGGCAGCTGAAGTTGAGATGACGGGAGCGATCTGTTAATGGTGAGAGAGGTTGCTCCAAGGGAGGTGACAGTGGATAGAGCGTGTACTCCAAACACTTCCAATCTGCATAAAGCACAAAAGTGGGTTCCAAATCATGAAGGCTCCAGCTTCTAGTTTTGTGAAATGAACAGCTGTAAAATGGTAGGTCTTACTCCACTTTGGCATCTGTCACCTACTCAGCAATGGAGTCATTGAAAACACGACATACTTACCAGACGTGATACCCACTCTCCGGGAACCTCAGAAAAAACCTGGTCAAATGGTAAGTACATGGGAAAATGATGCTTAACTACCTTTTAACAAGCTTTTAAGTATTTAAATTGGCCGACCCGCTGCTTGGTGTCGGGTCTGTTCAGGGATGACTGATCTGACACTCGGGAAACTGACAAGGAGGCGGGTTTACAGCGGGACACCGACCCGCTGTCAATCTTTGTGCCTTTGACCGTGGACCCGCCTCCAAACTCGCGCTTTGAGCGCCATCACAATTCCGGCCAAATAGCTGGCACAAGGTTGATTCTTAATGATTTTTGTTAACTATTTCATCAAACAATGCAAGTGCATCTCAATGTACGTGTTTATTGTGCTGAATTTGGTATTGGTGTTGATCTTTGTAGTGGACTGAGGGCCGCACCCATTAGGTTGGGCTGAAGGAAGGCCACAGGATGGTGGTAGTAAGCACGGTGGTAAGGGTTGTGGGACATTTGGTGTATTGGGAATGGGAGTGATGATTTAGATGAAGCACTCCGATGAACTGGTTCGAGATTGGACTCAGCTCGGGGCACTGTGATCGATGCCTCTCCTCCTCCTTCCGCTCTTCGGGCTCCACTTCTTTCTGGAGTACTTCTCGTTGATCCTCACGATGGCAATGATTTGCAAAATGCAGCAGACGACCACAAATCTGAACACTAGCTTAGGGAAGTAGTGGTGCTGGACTGTTTGGTCTGTGAGGTTTCTCACGACAGCATGGCTCTCATGGTAGGCCGGATCTGTAGCTGTGCTTGGGTCCCTGACAGTAGTGAGCCCCGACTAGAGGGACTAGTCCTTGTCGACAAGCACCAGCCGGAAACTTGAAGGCGTGGTTTGAATAAAGGTTTCACAGAGGACTGGCGCAGGATGAAAGAGTCAGGACTGCTCCAGGATAATGGGAACAGATCCGTATGACGTGCTGCCTGTGGTCGCAAACCAACTGAATGTTAAGGGAGTGGACTCCCTTACGATTGATCAAATTGCCAGGTTGGTGATGGTGAGCACTCAAGGTAAGGTAGTGGCTGTCTATGGTACCTTGCACCCTGGGAAAGCCTGTCATGTGGACGCAGCCTAGTGCTCTCTCATCCCATTTCGCTCTCTCCATATGGAATAACATATAGGTGTTCATCCTGGTAAAGAGCCTCAGTGACCTCCCTGATACAGCAATGAACAGCTAACCCTGATAGATCACTGGTGTCACCTGCTACAGCCTGAAAGGTGCACATGGTTTTGAAGTTAAGCAGAACGGTGACTTTGATGGCCGCAGGCAGTGCAGTCCTTGCTGGACTTGTGTCTGCAGCAGGCGACAGAACTCGATGACAGTCCCCTTGGTGAAGTGAAGGCGCCTCAGTGACGGTACATAGAGTTACCATTGAATCTATAGCACAGAAACGAGCAATTCATTCGAAAAGGTCTGTGCCGGTGTATCTGCTCCTACCGAGCCTCAGCCCACCGCACCATCTCACCCCATCAGCATATCTATCTAATCCTTTTCCCTCATGTACATATCCAGGTTCCGTTTAATGTCGGGCAAATGTCCCCTGAATATTCGCTGCGGGCATGGCCTTCTGCGAAGAGCCTCTCCTGATCCCTCTTGTGTCAACTGTACTTGTTCTCTGCTGTGTTCCCCGCTGCTCCTGTGCTCCCTTCCCCGCTGCCCCAGCTCCCTTCCCCGTTGCATCTGCTCCCTTCCCCGGTCCCTTCCACGCTGCATTCCCCGCTGCATTCCCCGCTGCAGGCGAGACAGAGGGGGTGGGGGGGTGTAACAGAGGAGGGGATGTAGCAATATTAATTAAGGAGTCAATTACTGCTGTAAGGAGGGATGATATATTAGCAGGTTCATCTAATGGGGCCATATGGGTAGAACTTAAAAACAAAAAGGGGGCAAGCACTTTAGGGGCCTATAGTGCACTCCCAGCAAACAGTCAGGGGGAGATAGAGGAACTGATATGTAATCAAATCTCAGAGAAATGTGGGTAAATCTCAGAGAAATGTGCAAATAATAGGGTAATAATAGTGGGTGATTTCAACTTCGCCAATATTAACTGGGATAGTCAGAGTGTGAAAGGCTTAAAGGTGCAGAATTCTTAAAGTGCATCCAGAAGAGCTTTTTGAGCCAGCATGTAGAAAGTCCTACAAGAGAGGGGGCGGTACTGGACCTAATTCTAGGGAATGTGGCCGGGCAAGTGGTAGAAGTGTTAGTAGGTGAGCACTTTGGTGACAGTGACCATAATTCGGTGAGATTTAAAGTAGTCATGGAAAAGGAGAGAGATGGACCGGAAATAAATGTTCTAAATTGGGGGAAGGCCAATTTTAATATGATAAGGCAGGATCTGGCCAAAGTGGACTGGGATCAGCTACTTGTAGGAAAATCCACATCGGAGCAATGGGAGTCTTTCAGAAAGGAAATTTAGAGAGTACAATGGCAACATGTTCCCGTAAAGGTCAAGGGAAGGACCATCAAGCCCAGGGAACCTTGGATGTCAAGGGATATACGAGAATGGATTTGGAACATAAGGGTGGCTTTTGGCAGATACAAAGGACTAAAGACCGGGGAAACCCTAGAGGAGTATAACAAGTGCAGGGGGATATTAAAAAAGAAATTAGGAGAGCGAGGAGGGGTCATGAAATAACACTGGCGAGCAAAATAAAGGAAAATGCTAAGTTGCTTTATAAGTATATTAAGGGCAAGAGGATAACTAGAGAAAGAGTAGGGCCCATCAGGGACCAAAGTGGCAATCTGTGTGTGGAGCCAGAGGATGTAGGTGCGGTTTTAAATGAATTTTTTGCATCTTTGTTCACTATGGAGAAAGACGATGTAGACATAGAAATCGGGCAGGGGGACTGTGATATACTTGAACATATTAGCATCGAGAGGCAGGAGGTACTAGCGGTTTCAGCAGGCTTAAAAGTGGATAAATCGCCAGGCCCGGGCGAGATGTATCCCAGGCTGCTATGTGAGGCAAAGGAGGAGATTGCAGGGGCTCTGACACAAATTTTCAAAACCTCTCTTGCCATAGGGGATGTGCCAGAGGACTGGAGAACAGCTAACGGAGTACCATTATTCATGAAGGGTAGTAGGGATAAACCAGGGAATTACAGGCCAGTGAGCCTAACATCAGTGGTAGGGAAAATATTGGAAAAAATTCTGAGGGACAGAATTAGTCTCCACTTGGAGAGGCAAGGATTAATCAGGGATAGTCAGCATGGCTTTGTCAAGGGAAGATCATGTCTGACCAATTTGATTGAACTTTTCGAGGGGGTGACTAGGTGTGTGGATGAGGGTAGTGCAGTGGATGTGGTATACATGGATTTCAGTAAGGCTTTCGATAAAGTCCCGCACAGGAGCCTGGTCAAGAAGGTAAGAGCCCATGGGATTCAGGGTGCCTTGGCACATTGGATACAAAACTGGCTTAGTGGCAGAAGGCAGAGGGTGATGGTCGAAGGTTGTTTTTGTGAATGGAAGCCTGTGTCCAGTGGGGTAACACAGGGAACGGTGCTGGGTCACTTGCTGTTTGCGGTCTACATTAATGATTTGGATGTGAATGTAAAACGTATGATCAGTAAGTTCGCAGATGACACGAAAATTGGTGGGGTGGTAAATAGCGAGGAGGGTAGAATCAGTCTGCAGGACGATATAGATGGGTTGGTCAGATGGGCGGAACAGTGGCTAATGGAATTTAACCCTGAAAAGTGTGAAGTGATGCATTTTGGAGGGACTAACAAGGCAAGGGAATAAACAATGAATGGTAAGACCCTAGGAAAAACAGAGGATCAGAGGGACCATGGTGTGCATGTACATTGATCCTTGAAGGCAGCAGAACAGGTGGATAAGGTGGTTAAAAAGGGATATGGGATACTTGCCTTCATTAGCCGAGGGATAGAATATAAGAGCAGGGAGGTTATGATGGAGCTGTACAAAACGCTGGTTAGGCCACAGCTGGAATGCTGTGTGCAGTTCTGGTCGCCACACTATAGGAAGGAAATGATTGCTTTGGAGAGGGTGCAGAGGAGATTCACCAGGATGTTACCTGGCCTGGAGCACTTCAGCTATGAAGAAAGACTGGACAGGCTGGGGTTGTTTTCCTTGGAGCAGAGAAGGGTGAGGGGGGACCTGATTGAGGTGTACAAAATCATGAGGGTCATAGATAGGGAGGATAGAAAGAACTTTTCCCCTTAGCAGAGGGGTCAATAACAAAGGGGTGTGGTGGAGCCACCAAAGGACTCAGAGCGGTTGTACATAATCAATTAACAGCAATGTAGTTACAGCCTGTTTCTATACCTTTAATTATACTGTTTAACTGTACTATGTCTTGTTAGCTTTACAGCGTGGTTTCAACGTGATGACATCATGCCATTAGTCACGTGATCCCCCCAATGGCGGGAAGAACGTGAGGACATCATGACGTCAGCTTTCAGACCAGAGGATTAATCCTCGTGGAGCCTCCAAAGAGAGCAGACCTGATTTAAAAAGGTTTTAAAATTAAATTTAGTTCTCGTTAAGTTAGTTTAGTTTAGGTTAGTTTAAGTTTAGATTAGTCTAGACAAAGTAGAGAAGGAAAAGACCGCCAGAAAGACTACCAAAAAAAAAAAAAACCCAGAGGAAAATAGAGGAAAAAAAAAAAGCCAAAGCAAAAAAAAAAAGAAACAAGAGAAGAACTACACAAACCAGTGAACGGCAGCCACACGGGGCTTCAGCAGCGGTGGTTGAGTCGGCGGCATCGGGACCGAGTTCGAGGAGGCGAGGTGACTCGGGCCGCAGCCCAGCGGTCCAGCAACCGGCACAGCCGAGGGGACTCGGGCCGCATCCCAGAAATCGGCACAGCCGAGGAGATCCGGAACGCAGCCCGGCAATCGGCACAGCAGAGAGGACTCGGGCCGCATCGCAGAAATCGGCACAGCCGAGGAGATTCGGAACGCAGCCCGGAAATCCAGCAATCAGCACAGCCGAGGGGACTTGGGCCACAGCCCAACAATCCAGCACGGGAAAGGCCCGAGGAGCCAGGCCAGCAGGCACAGAGACCTCTGAGGAGAAGGAGAGCAACCAGAAGGCTCGCAACCAAGACCGTGAGTACAGGGCCCAGGGAGGGAGGCCCAGGGAAAGGCCCGAGGAGCCAGGCCGAAACAGAGGCCCAGAGACCTCTGAGGGGGAGGGGAACAGCCCGAAGGCACCGGGAAACAGCGGCTCACAGACTCAGACCTGAGAAGGGTGAACCCAGGAGCCGAGGCCCAGGGACCACGGGGTCGGAGAGGGGGACCGGGAAAGTTCGCGAACAGGGAGAGGGTAACACCAAACCCGGGGCCCCAGAAAAGCTTATTCTAAGATCAACAATACTTTACCAAAAATGAGCGAATCAGAAGATCCACAACAGCCCCGCTTCCAGATTCCCCCCAACACCACAAAAAAAGCTATAAAAACGATCAAGCATGCTCAGATGAGAGAAAAACCAGAAACTCTCTTTACTGACTGTTACAACAATGGGACAAAAAGTAACCTCATATTCTACTCAGATCAGCCAGCGGCTTGGATCAGAGCAATAAAATCACACTATACCAGTGTTAAGCTAAAAAATACCGCAAATGGGTCCATAATGAAAATTAACACACCAGGAGACAGTTCAATCACGACTGTCAACGCGTACAATACCGGAACAATATTAGTGCAAGGCAACCTCGACAAATTTGCAACGGCCTTCAGGACACTGAAAAGATCAACTACGAGGGGAATGAACAGCCCCAGAGTGGCCCGCACTCCCCCCAACATTGACAACTTACCAGGAGAAAATCTGCATGGTCAAGGGATGAACGAGCCACACAGTTCAAACCAGACACTAACCCCGGGGAACCACAGCCACACGATACAACTGACAAACCCCAGCATAACTACCACGGAGGAAGCCACACATAGTTCCCCTACCATTCCCAGCCCACCAAGAGAAGAGCAGCATAGCCAGGAAGTGAGTGAGCCTTCCAGGGCCGACCAGCTTAGCCAGGAAGTGAGTGAGCCTTCCAGGGCCGACCAGACACATACCCCGGGATCACACAGCCAGATACAACCAAAAGATACATTTTATCAATTAGAGATAGAGATGGTTAAACTTAGAGAGGAGGTCCTCAAATTGAATGACAAACAAAAGCAGGAGAGGGAGAGACACAAGAGAGAGCTGAATAGACTTGATAACCAGGTGAATCTACTTAAGAATCAGGTGAAAGAGCTGCAGGAAAAAGAAGAGAGCCATAGAGGAGAGAAAACACCATTAGACCAGCAACCAGAGACTAGAGATAAGACAAGACAGAGCCGGACGGAACGGCTGCACTCCCACACGGAACAAAAGCAACAGACACACAAAACAAGGGGTGCCACACAGACCGACCAGCATGCTGACTCGCAATCTTCCCCCACCACCATGGAACCACAAGCGAGCCGCTCACAAGAGGTACGCACACACCAGACACCCCAGCCCAGCACACACACTATGAGTCCAGGCGAAAGCCACCAGACAGTAAACACAAACAAGGCTGACGTCGTAATACTCATAGACTCAAATGGGAAATTTCTATGGGAGAAAAAGCTCTTCCCTAGAAGTAAAGTAGAAAAGATTTGGTGCCCAACAACAGACAGAGCCATGGGATGGCTGACCAAAGCCAGATTAGGCTCCCCCCAACACATAATAATACACACGGGCACAAATGACCTAAAGGCCAAACAGAAAGAGGTAGCAACATCGCTCAGAGCAATGATTAGGAAGGCAAGCAGTACATTTCCAAACACTAGAATCACTGTTTCCACAATATTGCCGAGAACAGACTTCAACAACAACACAATTCATGAGATAAATGCCAGCATAGCAACAGAATGCGAATCAAACCACAACGTACACCTGGCCCAACATCCCACCCTCGATGAAGAATGTCTTTACGACCACGTCCACATCCAAAGGCAAAAAATATCGATCTTTGCTAAAGCCCTGAAGGACGTCGCTTTTAACCGGGTCCATACCCAGACTCCAAGAGGACCGCCCCCCGACCACCAGAGATCAGCGGGGTACATATCAGGAACACTACAAAGACCACCACCACACCAACCGAGACCGGAGAGGATCCCCATTCAAAACAACATTATCAGACCTGCACCACTCCTGTCCCACAGGGGAATAGGACCGCTACCAGCCAGACAGAGGGAGAGATGCACAGGACGTACGCAATACCTCAGACAGAAACAATCCATCAAGAGACAATAAGCAGATGTGCAGCAGCATCTACTTCCGCCTTATGGATCAAGGACTAATTAATAGAAAGAACTGTAACCAAATTGTATTAACTTTTGTAGACAACTGGGGTGATCTTTTTTTTCCCCACACTTAGACACGACAAACACGTACCACTCTTTAACCTATCATAGAAAAAGATCAAACTTAACATGAAATCCTTATATATTTCGACCTGGAATATCCAAGGTCTACGCTCTTCACTGCGAGAAGTGAAGAGTAGGACCCCAGAGTTCATAGAGGAAACTAAAGATCTAGATATTATCATTTTACAGGAAACTTGGTATAAAGGAAAAGGACACACCGGCTGTCCCCAAGGGTACACTGAGCTAGTGGTCCCCTCTAATAAATTACCAAGTGTAACCCAAGGCAGAGACTCCGGAGGCATACTGATCTGGTTTAAAACAGAACTTAAGAATTACATCAAATTTATAAAAAAGGGCGAAAACCATATGTGGCTCAAACTTGAGAGGGAGATTATCTCAAACACCCAAGATGTTTACATTTGCGCAATTTATATCCCTCCAATCGATTCCCCGTACTACAAAGAGGACACCTTCTCCAACATGGAGGGGGAAATTATCCAATACCAGGCCCAGGGGAACGTGTTGATCTGTGGGGACCTCAATTCAAGAACGGGCGAAGAACCAGACTTCACCAATAATCAGGGAAAAAATTACGTATTCGGGAATAACCACTTTGACATCTCTTCCCTTCCATACAGGCATAACTGCGACAAGCAGTCAAATACCAACGGTAAACAGCTACTACAGCTCTGTCGAAACCTGGGTCTGTACATTGTCAATGGTAGGTTCATAGGAGACCTCCTAGGAAGATCGACCTACTGCTCACCTCTTGGCTGCAGCACAGTAGACTATATGATTACAGACTTGGACCCATCCTCTTTCAGAGCATTCACAGTCAAACCACAAACAACACTGTCAGATCACAGTCAAATTACTATGTTTCTCAAAAAGACAGAAACAAACAACATAGAAACACAACCCAGTAAACTGTACAACACCAAAAAATCATACAGATGGGCCAAAAACGACACGGAAAAATACCAGAAAACAATTAGCAATGCATCAACTCAAGCTCTCTTAGACACCTTTCTGGATAACATATACACTCACAATAAAGAAGGCGTAAACCGGGCAGTTAGTAAACTAAACAATATTTTTGATAATTTGGCAACAAATGCAAACTTGAAAGCTCGCAAGAACAAACCCAAAACAAAAAACTATGAAAAATGGTTTGACCATGATTGCCATAACATGAGGAAAAAACTTAGAAAACTATCAAACCAAAAACACAAACATCCAGAAAACGAGGAATTACGCCTTACTTATTGTCAGACGCTAACACAATACAGAAACACACTCAGGACCAAAAAAGAGCAATTTATTAAGAATACACTCAGCTCCATGGAGGAATCCATTGAGTCGAATTGTTTCTGGGACAACTTGAAAACACTACACAAAAAACAACACGACGATTTGTCCATTCAAAATGGGGACACATGGGTAAACCACTTTGAAAAATTATACCAGAAAAACACACTAGGACCAGAGCAACACCAAATACGCAAAAAACTTGAAAAGCTTGAAATGGCCATAAAAGATAACCAAAACCCGCTAGACGCCATAATAACAGAAAAAGAACTTCTTGAAAAACTCAAGGACCTGCGACCAGGAAAAGCTTGCGGGACAGACGGCATACTAAACGAGATGATTAAACACGCAGACGACAAACTGAAACTGGCTATCCTAAAACTCTTCAACTTGGTTCTGAGTGTCGGTTATTTCCCTGACATCTGGAACAAAGGACTCATAACACCCATATACAAAAGTGGGGACAAAATCGACCCAAACAACTATCGAGGCATCTGTGTAAACAGTAACCTGGGGAAGGTATTCTGTAGCATCATAAACAAAAGATTTATAAACTTCCTTGAAGAGCACAATGTCTTGAGTAAAAGCCAAATTGGATTCCTGCCAAACTATAGAACATCCGATCATATCTTCACCCTACAGACCCTAATTGACAAACACGTTCACCATAACAAAAGCAAAATCTACGCATGCTTTGTAGATTTCCAGAAGGCTTTCGACTCCATCTGGCATGACGGTTTATTCCTGAAACTTATCGAAAGCGGGGTAGGAGGGAAAACATATGATGTAATTAAATCAATGTATACAAACAATAAATGTGCAGTTAAAATTGGAGACAAACAAACAAAATACTTCCCACAGGGGCGGGGGGTGACGCAGGGCTCGCCAATCTCACCGACACTCTTTAATATTTACATTAATGGATTGGCAAAACTACTTGAACAATCTACAGCACCCGGCCTCACCCTATATGAATCCAAGGTTAAATTCCTCCTCTATGCCGACGACCTGGTTCTGCTGTCACCAACTAAGGAGGGTCTACAGCAGAACCTGGACCTGCTGGAGTCGTACTGCCAGACTTGGGCCCTGACAATAAATCCCCAAAAAACCAAAGTCCTTGTGTTCCAGCAAAGATCCAAACAACATGGACCCACAATAAATTTCACAGTAGGAACAACCAAAATTGAACAAACCACTCACTACACATACTTGGGCTTAAAAATCAGTTCTACGGGAAACTTCAAACTGGCTGTGAATGAACTGAAAGAGAAAGCAAGAAGGTCTTTCTATGCCATCAAAAAATCAATCCAAATAGAAATCCCAATTAGCATTTGGCTCAAAATTTTCAAATCAGTAATTGAACCAATTGCACTCTATGGCAGTGAGGTCTGGGGACCACTAACACAACAAGATTTTGCAAAATGGGACAAACACCCAATTGAAATCCTACATGCGGAATTCTGTAAAAGTATCCTCCGGACTCAAAGGAAAACAGTAAACAACGCATGCAGGGCGGAACTAGGCCAATACCCATTAATAATCACTATCCAAAAAAGAGCCACCAAATTTTGGAATCACCTACAAATGAGCAACCCCCAATGCTATCACTACGACGCCCTGAAATGCCAAGAGCTGACCATAAAGAAGAATACCCTCAGTCAACTAGTCCTGGGACTCAATAAAGTAACTAATAACAATACTAACAATAACCAGCCCCAGGACAGTGACAGGGTAACACAAAGAATTCGACCCAACACAATCGTCGCTAAGCAAAAGGAAAAATATCTGTCATATTGGGCAGAAACAACAAAAACCCAAAGCAAACTCAATTGCTACTTGGCCCTAAACAGACAATACAACATAGCTGATTACCTGACCATGGTAAAGGATAACAAACTGAGAAGAACCTTGACAAGGTACAGACTTAGCGAACATAGCCTAGCGATCGAAAAAGGCAGACACAGGCAGACCAGGCTGCCAAGAGAAGACAGGATATGCTCTCACTGCAGTCAGGGAGTAGTTGAGACAGAGATGCACTTCCTCACAGCCTGTGGAAAATATCAGGGCATCAGAGAGAATTTCTATCAAAAATTCTCACAAATATGCCCTGAATTCAGAAATCTGACTGACAACCAAAAACTCCCATTCCTACTGGGGGAGGAGAGAAGCTGTGTAACACTGGCGGCACACTATGTTACAGCTTGCCATGAACAGAGGGACAACCAGTAACCTAAGACAAGAGTATATATAAACAAGGCGAAAATATATTTATAAACTCAGGGATATACCTGTTTATACACTGTATGAATGGAACCGCGTTTATGTGTTCAACCATAAATGTATTTTGATGCTTTGGCAACATAAGATGTACCTTATCATGCCAATAAAGCGATTTGTATTGTATTGTATTGTATTGTATTTGATGTATTCCAGCAGTTTCCAGTTAAAACCTGTTTTGTTCCATTAAAGTTCTTTACTTTGATTGCCTGATTCGAACTCAGTCTTTTTGTTAGGAACCTCCGTTCCTACATTGGTGACCCCAACTTTCGTGAACAGTTTTCGCGGAAGATCTTCAGCATGGACACGAACGCCGTGACTCTGAAACTGCCACAGTTCTGGGAGCAACAACCATCCGCGTGGTTTATCCAGGCTGAAGCCCAGTTTGCCATCTGGAACATAGTCGCGGATCAGACCCGTTATTACTACGTGGGCTCCGCCCTCGACAGCGCAACTGCCTCACAGATTGTCAGCCTCCTCGGTATTCCTCCTACTGACAGCATGATATGATAAAGGTACGGTTGCTACTGGTCTTCGGGCTCTCGATTCAGAGCGCGCTCTCCGGCTCGTCACGATGCCTGGCCTTGGGGACTCCAAACCACCTGAGCTCATGAGCCAAATGCTCATGCACTTGGGTGCCGAACCGGATTGCTTCCTCTTCTGGGAGCTTTTCCACTACCAAATGCCGGAGCAGGTACAGGCTGCACCGAGCTTGCTGCCAATGCTGATAAGATTTTCACTGTAACCCAGCAGTGCTGCGCGGCCACGAGGCACCCATCCCCCACAGACGTGGTTCCAGCTGCTCCTGCAACGGGCTGGTGCTCCTATCACGCCCGTTTTGGCGCAAAAGCACGACGCTGCCGCTCCCCCTGCAGTTTTTCGCCCCCCAAAAAAAGCAAAGCTCCTGCAGCATTCCTGGCGAAGGAGGACTGGCTCTAACAGGCTCTCCATGGTTGCGATGGCCGTCGGATCTACGGGGAAACTTCTTTATATCATCGATTCCCTATTGGGTCGACGTTTCCTTTGTGACACCGGGGCGCAGTGTAGCATTCTACCTGCATCGATTCTCGATATGCAAGCTGGGAACCACTGTTTTTCCCTCGTGGCGGCTAATGGCGCAGCAATTCGAACTTTCCGAAAGCGGCGGGTCCAAGTCTGTTTTGGCGGTCAGCGCTTCTGTTGGGAATTCGTCACGGCCACAGTCTCACAGGCCATCCTAGGGGCAGATGTTGTGTGCCAACGGCCTCCTCATCGATGTCCGGCACCGCCGGTTGATCAACGTGGCCACCTTCCACTCGATTCCGTGCTACCATGGTACCACCGTGGCACGCTCTATTGCCTGAGCTTTTCCTCCTCCAGATGACTTCACTGGGCTCCTCAGAGTGTTTCCGGAGCTGACAAGGCCCACATTCTCCTCCTCGGCCACGAACATGGTGTTGAACATCATATCACCACGACTGGCTCCCCGGTTTATGTGCGGGCTAGAAGGCTCGAACCTGGCAAGCTCATGGCTGAGAAAGCAGAGTTCAACACGATGGAGCGGCTCGGAAACATTCACCGATCCAATAGTCCCTGGTCTTCGCCTCTCCACATTTTCCGTAACCGGGCGGCGGATAGCGGCCTTGCAGTGACTACCAATGCCTGAACGATGCCACCACTCCTGATCGGTACCCGATTCCGCATATTCAGGATTTCTCGGCCCATTGGTGGGAATTTCTATCTTTTCTAATGTCGCCCTCATCCGGGGGTATGACCATATTCCCGTGTACCCGCAAGATGTCCCAGAAACCACAGTCATCACCCCTTTGAGTTCCTGCTGATGCCGTTTGGCTTGAAGAATGCGGCACAGGCTTTCCAGCGCTTAATGGACTCCGTGCTCCGAGACCGAAGCTTCATTTTTGTCTACCTTGACAACATTCTCATCGCCAGTGCTAACAAGGAAGAGCATATCTCCCATTTGCGTACCCTCTTAACACGCCTCAGCCAGCACGGTTTAATCATCAATCCGGCCAAGTGCCAGTTCGGCCTGCAGCAGATCGATTTCTTGGGACACCGCATAACATCGGACAGCGCCATCCCCTTAATGACGAAGGTGGAAGTGGTTACCTCTTTCCCGCGCACGCCAACCGTCAAGGCCCTGCAAGAATTCCTGGGGATGGTCAACTTCTATCACCGATTCGTCCCTAAGGCGGCTCAGCTTATGCAACCCTTGTACGGGGCCCTCAAGGGCAAGTCTGGTAAGGATCCAATCAGCTGGACAGCCAAGATGGACCAGGCGTTCAGCAACACCAAGAGCGCCTTGGCCAAAGCAACCATGCTGGCGCACCCACTTCCAGGTGCCACCATCGCCCTTACCACGGACGTGTCAGACTACGCCATTGGTGCAGTGGAAGAGCAGTGGGTCACTGGCACGTGGCAACCGCTGGTGTTTTTCAGCCGTCAACTACGGAAAAATGAAAAAAATTACAGCACCTTCGATCGGGAGTTACTGGCCCTTTTCCTAGCCATTCGCCATTTCCGGTTCTTTTTGGAAGGACGTCCCTTCACGGCTTTTGTCGACCACTATCCTCTAACGTTCGCCATGGTCAAGACCGCCGAGCCATGGTCCGCTCGTCAACAACGTCACCTGACGTTTATTTCCGAATTTACAATGACCATTCAACATGTGTCTGGTAAGGACAACCTGGTGGCGGATTGCCTCTTCCATGCGATGGTCCACACGGTTCACCTGGGGATCGACTACGCCCTCATGGCTGCAGATCAGTCCTCGGACTCTGAGGTCCACTCATACAGAACCGTCCCCTCTAGTTTCCAAGTGACCGACGTCACTTTCCAGGCCGCAGGCACCACGCTCCTTTGCGACATCTCCATGGGCGTTCCCCGACCTATCATGCCAGTCGCATGGTGCTGGAAGGTGTTTGATGCCATACATGGGTTGTCGCACCCTGGGATGAAGGCTTCACAATGGCTTATGTCGGCGAAGTACGTCTGGAAAGCTATGCATCTCGATGTCCGTGGCTGGGCTAATACCTGCATAGTCTGCCAGAAGGCCAAGGTCCAGCGTCATGTTAAAGCTCCAGTGGCTACGTTCGCTGTTCCGGAGCGTTGTGTCGACCACGTGCATGTGGACCTTGTGGGGCCGCTTCCGCCTTCTCCTGGTTATACGCATCTCCTCACCATGGTGGACCACACCACTAGGTGGCCAAAGGCAATTCCTTTGGTTTCCACCAATTCGGCAGATGTTGCTAGAGCTTTCATCTCATGTTGGATTGCCCATTTCGGGGTACCGGCGGACATCTCTTCCGACCGTGGGCCTCAATTTTCCTCGGAGCTTTGGAATGCTGTAGCTCAGGGGCTCGGCCCCAAACTTCATCGCACCACCGCCTATCATCCACAGGCAAACGGCCTTTGCGAGTGATTCCACAGGTCGCTTAAAGCTGCCATTCCTTCCAGTCTTCAATGTGCAGGATGGGTGGACACACTTCCATGGGTCCTTTTGGGTCTTCGTACAGCGCCCAAAAAAGACCTGCAATCGTCCTCAGCTGAACTCGTCTACGGCCAACCTCTGAGTACCAGGGGATTTCCTCCCTTCTCCCACAGAGCCATGGTCCGCCTCCCAGCAACTTGTTAGCCACCAGGAAGCGGCCAGATGCTTCGCTCCGGTGCCTACATCAAATCACGGCTTACAGAACTCCCACTTGCCAGCAGAACTGAAGAACGCTGAGTATGTATTCATCCGCCATGACGCTCACCGGGATCCGCTCAAGCCCCGTTACACTAGTCCTTTCCGTGTCATCGAACCAGGAGACAAATTCTTTTCGGTTGACATCGGAGGAAAGCCGGATCACATTTCGGTGGACCGATTGAAGCCGGCTCACCTGGACCTGGACTGCCCAGTCGTTGTCGCTCAACCACCAAAACGTGGCCAACCACCCGCAGCCGCCGTGCCAGGTCAACCAAATCCACCCGCCAACTTGACCACGCTCGCCCACGCCTGCTCAACCACAATCGCCTGCCAGCTCGACCACCGGTCATCAACTTCCTCTGCCAGGTTATCGAAGTTGATCAGAGAGACTTGTCAGACCTCCTCCTCATATCACTTTTTCTGTTAAAGACAATTCTGGGGGGCGCATGTGGCGGAGCCACCAAAGGACACAGAGTGGTTGTACATAATTGCTTTAACAGCAATGTAGTTACAGCCTGTGTCTGTACCTTTAACTACAGTGTTTAACTGTACTATGTCTGGTTACCTTTACAGCGCGGGTTCAACGTGATGACGTCATGCCGTTCGTCACGTGACCCCCCAATGGCGGGACGAACGTGATGACGTCATGACGTCAGCTTTCAGAACAGATTAGCAGTCCTCTTGGAGCCTCCAAAGAGAGCAGACCTGTATTCGATGTATTCCAGCAGTTTCCAGATAAAACCTGTTTTGTTCCATTAAAGTTCGTTATTTTGATTGCCTGAGTCGAACTCAGACTTTGCGTTAGGAACCTCCATTCCTACAAGGTCATAGATTCAAGGTAAGGGGCAGGAGGTTTGGAGGGGATTTCAGGAAGAACTTTTATCCCAGAGGGTTGTTGGAATCTGGAACTCACTGCCTGAAAGGGTGGTAGATGCAGGAACCCTCACAACATTCCAGAAGCATTTGGATGAGCACTTGAAATGCCATAGCATACAAGGCTACGGACCAAGTGCTGGAAAATGTGACTAGATTAGACAGGGCTTGATGGCCGTCGTGGACATGGGCCGAAGGGCCTCTTTCTGTGCCGTAAAACTCTATGACTCTATGCTCCCGCTCCCTTCCCCGCTGCTCCCACTCCCTTCCCCGCTGCTCCCGCTCCAGGCCCCACTGCTCCCGCTCCAGTCCCCGCTGCTCCCGCTCCTTCAGTCCCAAAGGCAGTCCTATGACACCATTCATGACTGCACTCAAACTATCTATGAGTGAGAGTCAACATCAGTGCAAGATCAGCAGCATCTTGCTCTTTTTAGACAAAGCAAAATTTCCAGAATGATAGAACACAGCAAGAAACGCCCAGAAGTTAAGCAGCTGCCTGAAACGACAAGTCAGTTACCAAACTGTAAGTTCCCGATGATCCCTTTCAACAGCGCTGTTCAGGGCTCCTTCCTTCCGGTTTGCACCAGATGTTGCTGGGCGGATTCAGCACGTGGTATGAGATGATGCGGCGTACCCAAAGCAGGAAAGGGTCCAGCAGGAAGCACTGGACCCTCATTTACATAATATTTTCACTCATAAATTATACTGGCGAGAACTCCCGCCAGCACAGCAATGCCTGATCCACAATTCAGGCTGGAAATGCGAGTGCGCTTCCTGCACACAATCTTGGCTGCAGGAGTTCGATAAGTGGCCGATTAACCGGCAGTGCGCAATTGAATATCTGGGCCTATGGCTAAACACTGCACTCATTGGTACATCATCCATTTGAGTCAGCCAGTGAAGCCGCAATAAATTAATTTTCTCTGCTGATTAATCGGTGTGTTAGACAGTCTGACCACTGGGTGTTTGATGTTTTATCCCGGTCAGTGACGTGCACTGGCAGCAAAGGGCACTCACATGACCAGCTGGATAAACCACTGGAGAAATGTCAACATCTGCATATTTAAAATAAAAACAGAAAAGGCTGGAAATACTCAGCGGGTCAGACAGAATCTGCAGAGAGAGAAACAGATTTAAAGTTTCAGGTCAATGACCCTTCGTCAGAACTGGAAAAAGTTGGAGATGTAACAGTTTTTTAAACAAGTGTAGAGGCAGCGAGTGGGGGGACGGGAGGAAAGAACAAAAGGATAGGTCAGTGATAGTATGGAAGGCAGGAGAGATTAACAGACAAAAGGGATGATGGTGCAAGACAAAAAGATGGTATTGTTACAAGTTAAGAAACAAACATGATGCTAGATGAAGTGTAAATGGCAATGGCAGAATCAGCAACCGCTGCCATGTTAAAGAGAGAAAAAATGATGGGGCAGAGGTTATGGTCTGAAATTGTTGTAAGAAGTCATACAACACCAGGTTATAGTCCAACAGTTTTATTTGAAATCACAAGCTTTCGGAGCACTGCTGCTTCATCAGGTGAAGTGGAGAGATGCATATAGACAGAGCTTATATAGTCAGAGAATAATGCCAGATGTTAACAGGTAATCTTTCTAACTGCCATTTATCACACCTCGGCAGAGAGATAATCACAGCTATCAAAAGGTGTGAATGCTGTCCAAACAGGTCAGTCTGGAAAACATTACATCAAAGAACAATGAGGTGTGGTCACAAGGGGTCAAATGTTGCAGATGCTGGGGTCTGTATGAAAAACAAAAAAGAGGCAAAAAAACAGAGAGAGAGAGAGAGACGGGGAGTGAGAGAGAGACACACGGGAGAGAGAGGGAGAGAGAGACGGGAGAGAGGGAGAGACGAGAGATAGAGAGAGAGAGAGAGAGAGAGAGAGAGTGAGAGCCCGAGCAGCAACCGGAGCATGGAGCCTGAAGCCGGAGAAAGGCCCGAGGAACCGGGACGAGCGAGGCACCGGAGAGAAACATAAACATAGAAACATAGAGATAGGAACAGGAGTAGGCCATTCGGCCCTTCGAGCCTGCTCCGCCATTCAATGAGATCATGGCTGATCTTCATCTGAGATCTTAGCTGATCTTACCAGTTCAGTACCCCGTCCCCGCCTTTTCTCCGTAACCCTTAATCCCCTTAGCCTTCAGAAATATATCCAATTCTCTCTTGAAAATATTTATTGAATTAGCCTTCACAGCCCTCTGTGGCAGGGAATTCCACAGGCTCACCACTCTTTGAGTGAAGAAATTCTTCCTCATCTCTGTTTTAAATGATTTGCCCGCTATTTTTAGACTGTGGCCCCTGGTTCTGTGCTCCCCTGCCATTGGAAACATTCTCTCTGAATTCAGCCTGTCCAGGCCTGCCATAATTTTATATGTTTCGATGAGATCCCCTCTCAATCTTCTAAACTCCAGTGAGTACAAGCCCAAACTATTCAATCTCTCCTCGTAGGTCATTCCCGCCATTCCAGGTATCAGCCTGGTGAATCGCCGCTGCACTCTTTCCATGGCAAGAACATCCTTCCGCAGATGGGGCGACCAAAACTGTACACAATACTCCAGATGCGGTCTCACCAGCACCTTGTACAGCTGTAGTAAGGTATCCCTATTCCTATACTCGAACCCCCTTGATATGAAGGCCAACATACCATTTGCCTTCTTAATCGCCTGTTGCACCTGCATGCTCTCCTTCAGTGACTGGTGCACAAGAACACCCAGGTCCCTCTGCACTTCCCCATCTCCCAATCTATTGCCATTTAGATAATAATCTACCCTCCTGTTTTTACCCCCAAAGTGGATAACCTCGCATTTATCCACATTATAGTGCATCTGCCACGTATCCGCCCATTCCCCCAACCTGTCCAAATCGCACTGTAGCCTCCTGACATCCTCATCAGAGCCCACCCCTCCTCCTAGTTTAGTGTCGTCAGCGAATTTGGAAATATTGCATCCAATTCCCTGATCCAGATCATTTATATATATTGTGAACAGCTGGGGTCCCAGGACAGATCCTTGCGGCACCCCGCTGGTCACTGCCTGCCACTCCGAAAACGAGCCGTTTATTCCAACTCTCTGTTTTCTATCCGCCAGCCAGTTCTCTATCCACGTTAATACTTTGCCCCCAATCCCATGAGCCTTAATTTTGCATGATAATCTTTTGTGTGGAACCTTATCGAAGGCTTTCTGGAAGTCAAGGTACACCACATCCACTGGCTCTCCCCCATCTATTTTACCAGTTACTTCCTCAAAAAATTCCAGCAGATTAGTCAAACACGATTTACCCTTTGTAAATCCATGTTGACTCTGTCCGATCCTTTCCCCATTTGTCAAGTGCTCCGCTATTTCATCCTTAATAATGGACTCTAGCATTTTGCCCACAACCGATGTAAGGCTTACTGGTCTATAATTCCCTGCTTTCTCTCTACCCCCCTTTTTAAATATTGGGGTAACATTAGCTACCCTCCAATCCACGGGTACTGTTCCCGAGTCAATGGAGTTCCGGAAGATGATCCTTAGAGCATCTGCTATCTCCAGGGCCACCTCCTTAAGTACCCTAGGATGTAGTTTATCAGGCCCCGGGGATTTGTCGGCCTTCAGTCCCCTCAACTTACCCAACACCATATCCCTAGAGATACTAATTTCTGTCAGCTCCTCCCTCTCATTAGTCCCTATGTTTGCCGATATTCCTGGGAGGTTATTTGTGTCCTCCTTTGTGAATACAGAACCAAAGTATGAGTTTAATTGGTCTGCCATTTCCTTATTCTCCATTATATATTCTCCCGAATCGGACTGCAAGGGACCGACTTGGGATTTTACCAGTCTTTTCCTCCTGATATACCGATAAAAGCTTTTGCAGTCTGTCTTTATGTTTGCTGCAAGTTTACTTTCGTATTCTATTTTCCCCTTCCTGATTAATCCCTTTGTCCTCTTTTGCTGTATCCTGTACTGCCCCCAATCTTCCGGTCTGGTGCTTTTTTTTGCCAGTTGATATGCCCTTTTTTTTGATTTTATGCTGTCCCTAATTTCCCTCGTTATCCACTTTTGAGCCACCTTTTTAGGTTTATTTTTATGCCAAACCGGTATAAACATGTTCTGGAATTCTTTCATTCTATCTTTGAATGCTTGCCATTGTCTATCCACTGTCAATCCCCCCAGAAACACCACCCAATCAATCTTACCCAATTCCCATCTCATACCCTCGTAATTCCCTTTATTTAAGTTCTGGACCTTAGTCTCTGATTCAATTTCCTCACTCTCCATCTCGACTGAGAGCTCGATCATATTATGATCGCTCTGACCCAAGGGGCCTCGTACAAGAAGATTGTTGATAAGTCCCTTCTCATTGCACAATACCCAGTCTAAAATGGCCTGATCTCGAGTCGGCTCCTCGACATATTGGTCCAGATAACCGTCCCGAAAACATTCCAGGAATTCCTCCTCCTCAGAATTTTTACTAATTTGGGTAGTCCAATCAATATGTAAATTAAAGTCACCCATGATGACAGCTGTGCTCTTATCGCACGCTTCTCTAATTTCCCTTTTTATGCCTTCCCTCACCTCCATATTACTATTTGGAGGCCTATATATCACACCCACTAACGTTTTCCTCCCCTTGCTATTTCTCATTTCTACCCATACAGATTCCGTTTCATCCGAGTTAATATCCTTCCTTTCCATTGCATTAATCCCCTCCTTTACCAGCAATGCTACCCCACCTCCCCTACCTTTTTGCCGATCCTTCCTAAATATTGTATATCCCTGGATGTTAAGTTCCCAGCCTTGCCCACCCTGCAGCCACGTTTCTGTAATCCCAATCAAATCATACTTGTTTACCTCTATTTCCACAACTAATTCATCCACCTTGTTCCTAATGAAGGAGAGCGAGCAGCAACAGGAGTAGACCCAGACCGGGAGGAGCGGCCCGAGCCAGTCAAAGAGGCGAGTGGAGAGGTAGGGGTGCCGGATCAGGTCGGGCCTGGAGAGCGAGCAAGCCCGGGGCCTGAAACCCGAGAAACTCCGGGGTCGGAGAAACTCGGACAAACACCGGGCCGGGACAGCACAGCCGAGCCGAGGGGCTGGGGCCAGGGCAGAAGCCCGGAGAGAGCGTTGGGAGCTGAGAGCTGAGAGCGCGAAAATTGAATGAAGGGAAACGGCTGAAAGGAGAAAAGGAGCAAAGAGAGGTAACTGCACCTAGAGAGAGAGAGACGGAGCGAGAGAGAGAGAGAGGAGAGGAAACACCAGCTGGAGAGAAAAAGCCGGAGAAATAAGTTTTACCTAATTCTACCTAAGTTACATTTTAGTTAAAGTTAGTTCGGAAAAAGTTTAATTTTATTTAAATTTAGCTCGAAAAAAAAAAAAAACCTGAGAAAAGAACAACAAACCCGCGAGGAAAAGGAATAGAAACCCGAGAGAAACGATAAACTACCCGAACCAAGAGCCTGTGAGAAAAAGAGAAAGATAAACATTTAAGAGCAGCTATATCAAAGATGAACCCCTGAAAAACTCCCAATTTTGGACCGAAAAGTGGGCTAAGGTGGAACACGACACAAAAAAGAGAAAAAAAAAGTTATCTATCTGAGACAAAAAACAAACGACTACAATGAGCAGGGAAATGATATATCCTGAGCAATGCACAAAAAATAAAGCAAAGGAAAAATACAAGTACACAACACTAAAAAATAACCCAGAAATCCTCTCCGTTGACTATACCACACACAAAGGGACTAAGCTGAAGAACAACCTCATATTCTACACCGAATACGTCACCTCCTGGAAGGAGACTTTACAAAAACACTACGCATACGTCTCCAGTGAAGGTATTGGCAGTGGAGGCAGACTGAAAATATGTAAAGATGGAAACCTAGATAAAGATGACCCCCTGCTAACCATAAGCTACTACAACAAAAATAGAAAGATCATGATACAGGGGAATGTGGAAAATCTGGACACCTTCGAAAAGGAATTCCCCCAGTTGAAAACTAAGGCAGACACAAAGAGGACCAATGGACAGGAAGCAAAAGAGAGTCGAACAGAGGATGATGAGAGCCAAGTGGAGGAAGAAGAAGAGAGACCAGCAGAGGAAAACACATCCCTGTACATCTCCACGCCCCCCACACCTCTCAACGAAAACAAAATGATGAAAGAGAATCTGGCCAAACTAGAACTTGATTTCAACGAATACAGAGAAACACTGGCCAAGAATTTGAAGGAGGAATTCAAACAGCTAAAAACGGAACACGAGTCCACCATCCACAAGATGAGAAAGACCATAGAGGAGCAAAGAAATGAGATCAAAGAACTCCGTACTCAAAAAAACAAAACGAAGGAGACCGTAGAAAGGCTCAGCAGGCAACACAAACCTCTTAAGGTCCAAAAACCTGAGGACACAAAAACAACACACACAAAGACACAGAACCCGCCGGATGCCACCCCACACGAAGACACACCGAAAGCCACAAACCCCGCTCCAACCAGCCCTCAGTCGAGTCATGCCCAGACTACTGCTACCCAGTCCTCACACACAGGAACACAAAAACCGACAGATACCTCCCCAAACGATGACACACCGAAAGCCCCAAACCCCGCTCCTGCCACACAACATATCCCAGAAACCCAGCCAACAACCAGCCACCAGGCGAGCCCTACCCAAACTACTGTTACCCAGTCTGAAAAACCAGCCCCTCAGGCGGTCCTGCTGACCGACCCCAACGGAAAGTTTCTGGACCCCCAGAGGCTGTTCCCAGACCATCAAGTCCTGAAGAAATGGTGCAGCAACACAGGCCAAGCAATGAAGATCCTGAACAAAGAATCCCTTGGAAGCCCCAAATGGATTGTGATCCACACAGGCACGAATGACCTACGCACCCTACATGAAGGCACGGCTAGGGCGGTGAGCAGGATGGCAGAAAAGGCCAGCAGGGAATTCCCCGAGGCACGGACCGTGATCTCCACACTACTGCCCAGAAAGGACACCCCAGCCTATATAATCCACAACACCAACAGGGAGATCGACACGAGATGTTCTGTCCTCCCCAACGTCTCCCTGGCCCATCATCCAAACATCAACACAAGGGACCTCTATGACGAAATACATCTACTCAAACAGCGGATGTGGGTCTTCGCAAGAAACCTCATAAACACTGCCAGAAGACGCAGTCCTCCCACCCCCTCTACCATTGGGAGCCCAAACAGGACCACCAATGTCCCCCACCCCCCTTTACAAAACCAACAACAGAACCGTGCTTTTATACCTGACCCAAGACCCCCCTCTAGACCACAGACTGTAGACCAAGAACTGAGAAAGATCATGACGATGCTGAACAGCCTGATAGAAAGCCGGAGAAATTATTAATATTGTTATTTATCATTATCATTATTGTTATCTTATCAGTATTATTACTATTATTAGATAGATATATGTGCATGCCTCATGAAATTTATACTAAATCATCATTTAGCATTATAGAAAATAATGTTTCCACACTCATCCCACAAAATAGGTCCATTTTATTTCGTTTTATTGAACTATATAAATGCGTTCTTTCCACATAAGCTGCTGGAATATCCAGGGCCTCCGCTCCTCAACTTTTGGGATGAAGAGTACAGACGCTGAATTCCTAAAAGCTATAAAAGACATTGATATAATTGTGTTAACAGAAACATGGTGCCAAAAGGACGTGCCGACCCACTGTCCTCCAATGTACCATGAAATCATTGTGCCCTCAGTAAAGAACACTAAAACACGCAAGGGCAGAACCTCCGGGGGAATATTGGTGTGGTATAAGGGAGAACTGGACAAACACATCTCACCGGTAAAACAGGGGAAATCACACGTATGGCTAAAACTAGATAAAAATATAGGAATAGCAAAAAAAGATGTTTACTTATGTGCGTTCTACACACCTCCAATAGATTCGCCATATTTCGAAGAGGAGTTATTTGATACTCTCCACATGGAAATCAGCCATTTCCAGGCCCAAGGAAAGGTGATAATATGTGGGGACCTAAATGCAAGGACCGGTTGTGAACCTGACTTCATAGACCCACAGGGAAACAACCATGTGTTTGGCCAGACCCCTTTAGATGTCACACCAGCCATCGCAAATCGGAACAACCTTGATCGTGAAATAAATAAAAGCGGTAGGGAGGTAGTACAACTCTGCCGAGCCTTAGGCCAGTACATAGTTAATGATAGGTTCAGAGGGGACTCCCAAGGGAGACTCACATACTCCTCAACTCTTGGGTCTAGTGTGGTGGACTATACAATCACTGACCTGGACCCCTGCGATATCAAGGCATTCACTGTCAGGCAGCAATCCCCCCTCTCAGACGATAACCAAATAAATGTGTACCTTAAACTTTCTGCCCAAACTACAGACACAAAAAAGGAACCCAGTAAGCTACATAAAATAAACCAGACATACAGATGGGCCCCAGACAGTGGAGATAAATTCATCACAGCACTAAACTCACCTGATCTCACAAGTAAAATTTCAAAATTTAAAGAAAATCTATATGAGATCACCAGAGATGGTGTAAACACGGCCATAGAGGATATAAATATGATCTTCCATGAGGCAGCTGTAAAAGCCGACCTCGTGAAACAGAAGAGGAAGCGTCACAAAAGACAAAATAAAAATATGAAATGGTTTGACCACGAATGCAAAAATGCCAGAAAAGACCTGAGAAAAATATCAAACCAAAAGCATCGGCAACCAAACAATCCGGACCTACGTACTAGATACAATGAAACCCTCAAAAGATATAAACACACCATTAGGAACAAAACACAAAACTATACCCACAAAATACTCGAAGAAATTGAAAACTCCACCAATCCAAAACAATTCTGGGAAATGTGGAATAACCTGAGTACAACACAATTGCAAGCATTACCAATCCAAGATGGCGACATCTGGAGAACACATTTTGAAAACCTCTACAAAGACATCCCAATAAACAAAACAAACCCAAGTCAACATCAGGTCACAGAAAAACTCCACACATTAGAAGCAACAATTAAAGACAACCAAAACCCTCTAGACTCCCCAATCACATGGAAAGAACTGGCCACAAAAACAAAATCTCTCCACCTAAAGAAAGCCTGTGGCCCAGACAACATCAAAAATGAAATGCTAAAGTTCAGCAATATGGAGATGCAGGGTGCGATACTCAAACTATTCAGCATCATATTACGCTCAGGCTGTTTTCCCGATATCTGGTGCCAAGGACTAATCTCCCCCATATATAAAAGTGGAAACAAATCAGACCCAAATAACTACCGCGGCATCTGTGTCAACAGTTGTCTAGGGAAGTTATTCTGCAGTATTCTAAATAGTAGATTACTTGATTTTCTTAACAAACATAATATACTCAGAAAAAACCAAATAGGCTTTCTTCCAAAACACCGCACCGCCGACCATATCTATACCCTTCACACCCTCATTGAAAAACATAAACACCAAACAAAAAATGGGAAAATATTCGCCTGTTTCATCGACTTCAAGAAAGCCTTTGACTCTATATGGCACGAAGGGCTCTATTATAAACTTCTTCAGTGTGGAATAGGGGGCAAAGTCTATGACCTTATTAAATCAATGTATCTGAAAAACAAATGCGGGGTCAAAATTGGAGACAAACGCACCGATTTCTTCACCCAGAGAAGAGGCGTCCGGCAGGGCTGTAATTTGAGCCCGACCCTGTTCAACATATACATAAATGAATTAGCAGACATGCTGGAGCAAAGCGAGTCACCAGGTCTCCGTCTCCTGGATGGAGAAGTGAAGTCCCTGTTCTATGCGGACGACCTGGTTCTGCTGTCTCCCACAGAACAGGGATTACAGCAACAACTAGACCTACTCGACAAATACTGCCAAAATTGGGCTCTAACAGTAAATCTAAAGAAAACCAACATCATGATTTTTCAGAAAAGACCCAGATGTCAGGAAAACAAATACCAGTTTACCCTCAGTGATACCACTATAGGACACACTATGAGCTACACCTACATTGGTCTAACTATTACAGCATCAGGGAGCTTCAGCATAGCAGTGAATGCACTAAAAGAAAAAGCCCGAAGAGCCCTATATGCAATAAAAAGAAAATTCTACAACATCCAAATCCCAATCAAAATCTGGCTCAAAATATTTGACAGCATAATCCTGCCCATTGCACTGTACGGTAGTGAAGTATGGGGCCCGCTAAATCACCAAAGCTACACTAAATGGGAAAAACACACAATAGAAGCCCTACATGCAGAATTCTGCCGAAGCATCCTTCGCACCCAAAGAAAAACGCCAACAAATGCATGCAGAGCCGAACTAGGCAGATACCCACTGATAATAAACATCCAAAAACGAGCACTAAACTTCCTAAATCACCTCAAATCTAGCTCCCCAGACACCCTTCATTTCAAAGCCTTTCAGACCCAAGAGCTAAACCCAGAAAAGAGTCCCCTGAGTCAGCTGCTACTGAAACTAAGTACTCAGCCGGACCCTGACCAGCCCCAGACCAACACAGCCGTCCAAACACCAATCCGAGTGAACCAAATCATTAAAAAATGCAAAGAAACCTACCTGGAACATTGGAACAAAATAACCGAAAGCCAAAGCAGATTAGAATGTTACTGGGCCCTAAAAAGAGAATATAAACTGGCAGACTACCTCACGACCATCAGAGACACAAAACAGAGACAGACCCTCACCAGGTACAGACTAAGCGACCACCAACTGGAAATTGAAAAAGGCAGATACAAGAAATCCTGGCAGCCTAGAGAGAATAGAATATGCGATCAATGTCTGGCTGGCGAGGTTGAAACAGAAATGCATTTCCTCCTAAAATGCGAAAAATTCAACACATCAAGAAACATATTATTCAACAAGCTAATCCAAACAACCCCAGATTTCAAGGATTTGGATGATCTGTCAAAATTGAGATTAGTCCTAGGAGAAGGAGACAGACCATACCTTGGGGCCAAATATGTAACAACATGTCACAACCTGAGGACTGTTTAAAAGTAAGACTGTTTAAAATTAATATTGAACGTACCAAATGAAGTAGAAAGACTGTTTAAAATTAATATTGTTTAAAAGTAATATTGTATGTACCCAACAAATGTCAAATCGATTGACACCTACAGAATGTTGGAAAACTGTACCTTTTTGCTATGTAAGCTTTGGCAATATGGTTCTCTGTAAACTTTCATGCCAATAAAGCATTTGAACTGAACTGAACTGAACTGAGTAGAGTGACGGGGGAGAGAGAGGAGGGAGAGAGACTGGGGAGAGAGGGAGAGCGAGAGAGACTGGGGAGAATTGGAGAGACTGGGGAGAGAGAGAGACTGGGGAGAGAGAGACGAGGGAGAGAGAGAGAGAGAGAGACTGGGGGAGAGAGATGGGGAGAGAGAGAGACTGTGGAGACAGAGAGAGAGACATGGAGCGAGAGAGGGAGAGGGAGAGAGAGAGGGAGAGAGAGAGACGGGGGAAGAGATAGAGAGACTGGGAGACAGAGAGACAGAGACTGGGAGACAGAGAGAGAGATAAAGAAATGGGGAGAGAGAGAGATTGGAGGGAGAGAGAGAGGGAGAGGGCTAGAAATTCGGTATCGACCCCTTTGGAGAGGGAAGGAGAGAGAGACAGAGAGCGAGAGAGAGAGAGGGAAGGAGAGAGAGAGAGGGAGAGAGAGAGAGAGAGGGGGAAGGAGAGAGAGAGAGAGAGAGAGAGAGAGAGACAGACAGACAGACAGACAGAGAGAGGGAAGGAGAGAGAGAGACAGAGAGAGAGACTGAGGGGGGAGAGAGAGACGGGGAGAGAGAGAAACTGGGGGGGCAGAGAGAGAGCGAGAGAGAGACTGTGGAAAGAGATAGAGAGACTGGGAGACAGAGAGACAGAGACTTTGAGACAGAGAGAGAGATAAAGTGACGGGGAGAGAGAGAGATGGGGGGAGAGAGAGAGGGAGAGGGATAGGAATTCGGTATCGCCCCGTTTGCAGAGGGAAGGAGAGAGAGAAAGAGAGAGGGAGGGAAGGAGAGAGAGAGACAGAGGGAGAGGAAAGGATAGAGACAGACAGAGACAGAGAGGGAAGGAGAGAGAGAGAGACTGGGGGGAGAGAGAGAGAAACGGCGAAAGAGAAAGAGTAGAGAAATAACAACAGAAAATGCTGGAAAAACTCAGCAAGTCAGGCAACATCCGTGGAGAGAAATTTGAGTTGACGTTTCGGGTTTGAAGAAGGGTCAAACCCGAAACGTCAACTCAAATTTCTCTCCACGGATGTTGCCTGACTTGCTGAGTTTTTCCAGCATTTTCTGTTGTTATTTCGGATTTCCAACATCTGCAGTATTTTGCTATCGAGAAAGAGTAGAGAGACTGGGGGGAGAGATGGAGAGAGAGAGAGTCCAGGGGGAGAGAGAGAGAGTGAGAGAGAGAGAGAGACTGGGGGAGAGAGAGAGCGACTGAGGGGGGAGAGAGAGAGAGAGAGACTCAGAGAGTGAGAGACGGGGAGAGAGAGAGAGGGAGAGACTGGGAAAGAGATAGAGAGACACTAGGGAGATAGAGAGATAGAGAGACTGGGGAGATAGAGAGAGCGACTGAGGGGGAGAGAGAGACTGGGGGAGTGAGAGAGAGATGGGGAGAGAGATAGGCTGGGGACAGAGAGAGAGAATGGAGAGATAGAGAGAGCGACTGGGGGAGAGAGAGAGAGAGAGAGAAAGATGGGGGAAGGGAGAGAGAGAGAGGGAGAGCGAGAGAGAGACCGGGGGCGAGTGAGAGAGAGACTTGGGGGGGGAGAGTGGAGGGAGAGGGAGAGAGTGGGGGAGTGAGAGAGAGAGAGAGAGACTGGGGGGAGAGAGAGACTGGGGGAGAGAGAGAGTGGAGGGGAGAGAGAGAGTCTGGGGAGAGAGAGAGAGACTGGGGGAGAGAGAGAAAGAGAGAGAGAGTGGGGAGAGAGAGAGACTGAGGGCGGAGAGAGAGAGCAACTCAGGGGAGAGAGAGAGAGAAACTGGGGGGAGAGAGAGCGACTGAGGGGGGAGAGAGAGAGACGGGAAGAGAGAGAGAGAGTGGGGAGAGAGAGAGAGGCTGAGGGGGGAGAGAGAGAGCGACTCAGGGGGAGAGAGAGAGATAAACTGAGGGGAGAGAGAGCGACTGAGGGGGGAGAGAGAGAGACGGGGAGAGAGATTGACTGAGGGGGGAGAGAGAGCGACTCGGGAGAGAGAGAGAGACTAGGGGAGAGAGAGAGAGAGAGAGACTGGGAGACAGAGAGAGAGATAGTGATTTGGTTTAAAACAGAGCTTAAGAATTTCATCAAATGTATAAAAAAGGGCGAAAACCACATATGGCTCAAAATTGAGAGGGGCATTATCTCTAACACTCAAGATGTCTTCATTTGCGCACTCTATATCCCCCCAATGGAATCCCCGTACTTTAAAGAGGACACCTTCTCCAACATTGAGAGGGAGATTATCCAATTCAAGGCCCAGCGGAACGTGTTGATCTGTGGTTACCTCAATTCAAGAACTGGCAAAGAAACAGACTTCACCAATAATCAGGGAAACAATTACATATTCGGGAATAACCACTTCGATATCCCTTCCCACCCATACAGGCATAACTGCGACAAACAGACAAATGCTAACGGAAAACAGCTCCTGCAGCTCTGTCGAAGCCTGTGCCTGTACATTGTCAATGGTAGGTTCATGGGAGACCTCCTAGGAAGATCGACCTATTGCTCACCTCTTGGCTGCAGCACCATAGACTATATGATTACGAACTTGGACCCATCCTCTTTCAGAGCATTCACAGTCAAGCCACAAACAACACTTTCAGACCACAGTCAAATTACTATGTATGGTATAATGACAGAAACAACCAACACAGAAACACAACCCAGTAAGCTGTACAACACCAACAAATCCTACAGATGGGCCAAAAACAGCACGGAAAAATACCAGAAAGCAATTAGCAATCAATCATCTCAAGCTCTCTTGGACACCTTTCTGGAAAACATATACACTCACAATAAAGAAGGCGTAAACCGGGCAGTGAATAACCTAAATAATATTTTTGATAATTTGGCAACAAGGTCAAACTTGAAAGTTCGCAACAACAAACCGAAAACAAAAAACTATGAGTAATGGTTTGACCCAGATTGCCTTAACATGAGGATAAAACTTATAAAAATATCAAACCAAAAACACAGACAGCCAGAAAACGAGGAATTACGCCTTACTTATTGTCTGACAGTAAAACAATACAGAAACACACTCAGAACCAAAAAAGAGCAATATATTAAGAATACACTCAGCTCCATTTAGGAATCCATTGATTCCAATTGTATCTGGGACAACTGGAATATATTACACAAAATACAACACGACGAATTGGCCATTCAAAATGGAGACACATGGGAAAACCACTTTGAAAAATTATACCAGAAAAACAAACTAAGGCCAGAGCAATACCAAATATGCCAAAAACTGGAAAAGCTCGAAATGGCCATAAAAGATAACCAAATCCTTCTAGAGTCCATAACAACAGAAAAAGAGCTATTTCAAAAACTCAACGAGCTGTGACCAGGATAAGCTTAGTGGTGCAGACGGCATGCTAAGCGAGATGATTAAACACACAGACGATAAAATGAAACAGGCTATCCTAAAACTCTTCAACTTGGGTCTGAGTGTCGGTTGCTTCCCTGATATCTGTAACAAAGGACTCATAACGCCCATATACAAAAGTGGGGACAAAGTTGACCCAAATAACTATCGAGGCATCTGTGTAAACAACAGCCTGGCGAAGGTATTCTGTGGTATCATAAACAAAAGACTTAGAAACTTCCTTGAGGAGCACAATGTCTTGAGTAAAAGCCAAATTGGATTCCTACCAAACTATAGAACATCAGATCATATCTTCACCCTAGAGACCCTAATTGACAAACATGTTCATCAAAATAAAATCAAAATTTTTAACTGCTTTATAGATTTCCAGAAGGCTTTCGATTCCATCTGGCACGGCGGTCTATTTCTGAAACTTATCGAAAGTGTTGTAGGGGGAAAAATATATGATGTAATTAAATCAATGTATACAAACAATAAATGTGCAGTTAAAATTGGAGACAAACAAACAAAATACTTCCCACAGGGGCGTGGTGTGGCGCAGGGCTCGCCCATCTCACTGACACTCTTTAATATTTACATAAATGTATTGGCAAAACTACTTGAACAATCTACAGCACCCGGCCTCACCCTACATGAATCCAAGGTTACATTCCTCCTCTATGCAGATGACCTGGTTCTGCTGTCACCAATTAAGAAGGGCCTACAGCAGAACGTGGATCTGCTGGAGTCGTTCTGTAAGACCTGGGCCCTGACAATAAACCCCCAAAAAACCAAAGTCCTTGTGTTCCAGCAAAGATCCAGACATCAGGGACCCAAAATAAATGTCACACTTGGAACAAATAAAATTGAACAAACCACTAACTTCAAATACTTGGGTTCAAAATCAATTATATGGGAAATTTTCATCTGGCTGTGAATGAACTGAAATAGAAAGCAAGAAGGGCTTTCTATGCCATTAAAAAATCAATCCAAATAGAAATCCCAATTAGCATTTGGCTCAACATTTTTATATCAGTAATTGAACCAATTGCACTCTATGGCAGTGAGGTGTGGGGACCGCTAACACAACAAGAATTTGCAAAACGGGACAA